>NW_027254824.1:2170780-2781171 GCF_044704955.1 Pristiophorus japonicus | reverse complement strand
TCTCCAGGTCAGTATATATATTGTACTCTTCAGATCAGAATTTATTGTTTTCTCCAGGTCAGTATTTATTGTACTCTCCAAGACACTTTTTATTGTACTCTCCAGGTCAATATTTATTGCACTCTTCAGGTCAGTATTTATTGTACTCTCCAGGTCACTATATATTACCCTCTCCAGGTCAGTATTTATTGCCCTCTCCAGGTAAGTATTTATTGTATTCTCCAGGTCAGTATTTATTCCCCTATCCAGGTCAGTATTTACTACCCTCTCCAGGTCAGTATTTATTGTACTCCCCAGGTCAGCATTTATTGTATTCTCCAGGTCAGTCTGTATTGTACTCTCCAGATCAGTATTTATTGTACTCTCCAGGTCAATAATTATTGCACTCTTCAGGTAAGTATTTATTGTACTCTCCAGGTCACCATATATTACCCTCTCCAGGTCAGTATTTATTGTACTCTCCAGTCAGTATGTATTGTACTCTCCAGGTCCGTATTTATTGTACTCTCCAGGTCAGTGTTTATTGTGCTCTCCAGGTCAGTATTTATTACACTCTCCAGGTCAGTATTTATTGTACTCTCCAGATCAGTATTTATTGTACTCTCCAGGACAATATTTATTGCACTCTCCTGGTCAATAATTATTGTCCTCTCCAGATCAGTTTTTATTGCCCTCTCCAGGACAGTATTTATTGTACTCTCCAGGTCAGTATTTATTGTACTCTCCAGGTTCAATTTTTATTACCCTCTCCAGGTCCGTATTTATTGTATTCTCCAGGTCAGTATTTATTGTACTCTCCAGGTCAGTATTTATTGTACTCTCCAAGTCAGTATGTATTGTACTCTCCATGTCAGTACTTTTGTACTGTCCAGGTCAGTATTTATTGTACTGTCCAGGTCAGTATTTATTGTACTCTCCAGGTCACTATTTATTACCCTCTCCAGGTCAGTTTTTATTGTACTCTCCAGGTCTGTATTTATTGTACTCTCCATGTCAGTATTTATTACTCTCTCCAGGTCAGTATTTATTGTACTCTCCAGTCAGTATTTATTGTATTCTCCAGGTAAGTATTTATTGTACTCTCCAGGTCAGTGTTTATTGTACTCTCCAGGTCAGTATTTATTACCCTCTCCAGGTGAGCATTTATTGTACTCTCCATGTCAGTATTTATTACTCTCTCCAGGTCAGTATTTATTGTACTCTCCAGGTCAGTATTTATTGTCCTCTCCAGGTCAGTATTTATTACCCTCTCCAGGTCAGTATTTATTACCCGCTGCAGGTCTGTAGGTTTGTACTCTCCAGGTCAGTATTTATTGTACCCTCCAAGTCACTATTAATTGTACTCTCCTGGTCAGTATTTATTGTACTCTCCAATTCAGCTTTTATTGTACTCTCCAGGTCAATATTTATTGTTCTCTCCAGGTCATTATTTATTGTACTCTCCAGGTCAGTATTTATTGTACTCTCCAGCTCAGTATTTATTGTAATCACCAGGTCAGTATTTATTGTACGCTTCAGGTCAGCATTTATTGTACTCTCCAGGTCAGTATTTATTGCAGTCTCCAGGTCAGCTTTATTTGCACTCTTCAGGGCAGTATGTATTGCACTCTGCAGGTCAGTATTTATTGTACTCTTCAGGTCAGTAATTATTACCCTCTCCAGGTCAGTATTTATCGTACTCTCCAGGTCAGTATTTATTGTGCTCTCCAGGTAAGTATTTATTGTACTCTCCAGGTCAATATTTATTGCACTCTTCAGGTCAGTATTTATTGTACTCTCCAGGTCACTATTTATTACCCTCTCCAGGTCAGTATTTATTGCACTCTCTAGGTCAGTGTTTATAGTAATCTCCAGGTCAGTATTTATTGTACTCTCCAGGTCAGAATTTATTGCCCTCTCCAGGTCAGTATTTATTGTATTCTCCAGGTCAGTATTTATTACACTCTCCAGGTCAGTATTTATTGTACTCTCTAGGTCAGTATTTATTGTACTCTCCAGTTCAGAATTTATTGTACTCTCCAGGTCAGTATTTATTATCCTCTCAAGGTCCGTATTTATTGTACTCTCCAGGTCAGTCTTTATTGCTCTCTCCAGGTCAGTATTTATTGTACTGTCCAGGTCAGTATTTATTACCCTCTCCAGGTCAGTATTTATTGTACTCTCTAGGTGAGCATTTATTGTGCTCTCCAGGTCAATATGTATAGCCCTCTCCAGGTCAGGATTTATTGTACTCTCCAGGTCAGTGTTTATTGTAATCCCCAGGTCAGTATTTATTGTACTCTCCAGGTCAGTATTTATTACCCTCTCCAGGTCAGTACTTATTGTACGCTCCAGGTAAGTATTTATTGTAGTCTCCAGGTCAGTATTTATTGCCCTCTCCAGGTCAGTATTTATTGTACTCTCCAGGTCAGTATTTATTACCCTCTCCAGGTCAGTATTTATAGTACTCTCCAGGTCAGAATTGATTGTACTCTCCAGGTCAGTATTTATTGTACACCCCATGTCAGTATTTATTGTACTGTCAAGGTAAGTATTTGTTATACTCTGCAGGTCAGTATTTATTGTACTCTCCAGGTCAGTATTTATTACCCTCTCCAGGTCAGTATTTATTGTACTCTCTAGGTCAGCATTTATTGTGCTCTCCAGGTCAATATTTATTGCCCTCTCCAGGTCAGTATTTATTGCCCTCTCCAGGTCAGTATTTATCACCCTCTCCAGGTCCATATTTATTGTATTCTCCAGGTCAGTATTTATTACCTTCTCCAGGTCAGTATTTATTGTACTCTCCAAGTCAGTATTTATTGTACTCTCCAGTTCATTATTTATTGTACTGTCTAGGTCAGTATTTATTGTACTGTCCAGGTCAGTATTTATTGTACTCTCCTGGTCACTATTTAATGTACTCTCCAGGTCACTCTTTATTACAGTCTCCAGGTCAGTATTTATTGTACTCTCCAGGTCAATATTTATTGTACTCTCCAGGTCAGTATTTTTTACAATCTCCAGGTCAGTATTTATTGAATTCTCCAGGTCAGTGTTTATTGTAATCTCGAGGTCAGTATTTATTGTACTCTCCAGGTCAGAATTTATTGTATTCTCCAGGTCAGTGTTTATTATAATCTCCAGGTCAGTATTTATTGTACTCTCCAGGTCAGTTTTTATTGTTCTCTCCAGGTCAGTATTTATTACACTCTCCAGGTCAGTATTTATTGTACTCTCTAGGTCAGTATTTATTGTACTCTCCAGTTCAGAATTTATTGTACTCTCCAGGTCAGTATTTCTTATCCTCTCACGGTCCGTATTTATTGTACTCTCCAGGTCAGTCTTTATTGCCCTCTCCAGGTCAGTATTTATTGTACTGTCCAGGTCAGTTTTTATTAAATTCTCCAGGTCAGTATTTATTGTACTCTCCAGGTCAGTATTTATTACGCTCTCCAGGTCAGTATTTATTGTACTCTCCAGGTCAGAATTGATTGTACTCTCCAGGTCAGTATTTATTGTACTCTCCAGGTCAGTATTTATTGTACTGACCAGGTCAGTATTTATTGTACTCTCCAGGTCAGTATTTTTTGTACTGTCCAGGTCAGTTTTTATTATACTCTCCAGGTCAGTATTTATTGTACTCTCCAGGTCAGTATTTATTAACCTCTCCAGGTCAGTTTTTATTGTACTCTCCAGGTCAGCTTTTATTGTACTCTCCAGGTCAGTATATATTGTATTCTCCAGGTCAGTATTTATGGTAATCTCCAGGCCAGCATTTATTGTTCTCTCCATGTCAGTATTTATTGCCCTCTCCAGGTCAGTATTTATTGTACACGCCAGGTCAGTAGTTATTGTGTTCTCCAGGTCGGTATTTATTGCACTCTCCTGGTCAATATTTATTGCCCTCTCCAGGTCAGTATTTATTGTATCTCCAGGTCAGTATTTATTGTACTGGCCAGGTCAGCAGTTATTGTTTTCTCCAGGTCATTGTTTATTGTAATCTCCAGGTCAGTATTTATTGTACACTCCAGGTCATAATTTATTGCACTCTCCAGAGCAGTATTTATTGGACTCTCCATGTCAGAATTGATTGTACTCTCCAGGTCAGTATTTATTGTACTCTCCAAGTCAGAATTTATTGTACTGAAAAGGTCATTATTTCTTGTACTCTCCAGGTCAGTATTTATTATACTCTCCTAGTGAGTATTAATTGTACTCTCCAGATCAGTATTTATTACCCTCTCCAGGTCAGTATTTATTTTACTCTCCAGGTCAGCATTTATTGTACTCTCCAGGTCCGTATTTCTTGTACTCTCCAGATCAGTATTTATTCTACTCTCCAGGTCAGTATTTAATGCAGTCTCCTGGTCAATAATTATTGTCCTCCCCAGGTCAGTTTATATTGGACTCTCCAGGTCAGTTTTTATTGTGCTCTCCAGGTCAGTATTTATTGTACTCTCCAAGTCAGTATTAATTGTACTCTCCAGGTCAGTATTTATTGTACTCTCCAGGTCAGTATTTATTGTACTCTCCAAGTCAGTATTAATTGTACTCTCCAGGTCAGTATTTATTACCCTCTCCAGGTCAGTGTTTATTACCCTCTCCAGTTCATAATTTATTATACTCTCCAGGTCAGTATTTATTACCCTCTCCAGGTCCGTATTTATTGTATTCTCCAGGTCAGTATTTATTGTACTCTCCAGGTCAGTATTTATTGTACTCTCCAAGTGAGTATTAATTGTACTCTCCAGGTCAGTATTTATTGTACTGTCCAGGTCAGTATTTATTGCACTGTCCAGTTCAGTATTTATTGTACTCTCCAGGTCATTATTTATGGTACTCTCCAGGTCACTATTTATTACAGTCTCCAGGTCAGTATTTATTGTACTCTCCAGGTCAGTTTATATTGTACTCTCCAGGTCACTATTTATTGTACTCTCCAGTTTATTATTTTATGTACTCTCCAGGTCAGTATTGATTACACTCTCCAGTTCAGTATTTATTGTACTCTCCACGTCAGTATTCATTCTACTCTCCAGATCTGTATTTATTGTACTCCCCAGATCAGTATTTATTGTACTCTCCAGGTCAGTATTTATTGTCCTCTCCAGGTCAGTATTTATTGTACTCTCCAAGTCAGTATTTATTGTACTCTCCAGGTCAGTATTTATTGTACTGTCCAGGTCAGTATTTATTGCACTGTCCAGTTCAGTATTTATTGTACTCTCCAGGTCATTATTTATGGTACTCTCCAGGTCACTATTTATTACAGTCTCCAGTTCAGAATTTATTGTACTCTCCAGGGCAGTATTTATTACCCTCTCCAGGTCCGTATTTATTGTTTTCTCCAGGTCATTATTATTTATACTCTCCAGGTCAGTATTTATTGTACTCTCCAGGTCAATATTTATTGCACTCTCCAGGTCAGTGTTTATTGTGCTCTCCAGGTCCGTATTTATTACACTCTCCACGTCAGTATTTATTGTACTCTCCAGATCAGTATTTATTGTACTCTCCAGGTCAGTATTTATTGCACTCTCCTGGTCAATAATTATAGTCCTCTCCAGGTCAGTTTTTATTGCCCTCTCCAGGTCAGTATTTATTGTACTCTCCAGGTCAATATTTATTGCACTCTCCAGGTCAGTGTTTATTGTGCTCTCCAGGTCCGTATTTATTACACTCTCCACGTCAGTATTTATTGTACTCTCCAGGTCAGTATTTATTGTACTCTCCAGGTCAGTAGTTATTGTATTCTCCAGGACAGTGTTTATTGTAATCTCCAGGTCAGTATTTATTGTACTCTCCAGGTCAGTATTTATTCCCCTCTCCAGGTCAGTATTTATTGTACTCTCCAGGTCAGTATTTATTATACTCACAAGTTCAGAATTTATTGTACTCTCCAGGTCAGTATTTAATCCCCTCTCCAGGTCCGTATTTATTGTATTCTCCAGGTCAGTATTTATTGTACTTTCCAGGTCAGTATTTATTGTACTCTCCAAGTCAGTATTTAATGTACTCTCCAGCTCAGTACTTATTGTACTGTCCAGGTCAGTATTTATTGTTCTGTCCAGGTCAGTACTTTTTGTACTCTCCAGGTCATTATTGATTACCCTCTCCAGGTCTGTATTTATTGTACTCTCCAGGTCTGTATTTATTGTACTCTCCAGGTCAGTGTTTATTGTACTCTCCAGGTCAGTGTTTATTGTACTCTCCAGGTCAGTATTTATTACCCTCTCCAGGTGAGCATTTATTGTACTCTCCAGGTCAGTATTTATTGTACTCTCCAGGTCTGTATTTATTGTACTCTCCAGGTCAGTGTTTATTGTACTCTCCATGTCAGTATTTATTTCTCTCTCCAGGTCACTATTTATTGTACTCTCCATGTCAGTATTTATTGTCCTCTCCAGGTCAGTATTTATTACCCTCTCCAGGTCAGTATATATTACCCGCTGCAGGTCTGTAGTTATTGTACTCTCCAGGTCAGTATTTATTGTAACCTCCAAGTCACTATTAATTGTACTCTCCTGGTCAGTATTTATTGTACTCTCCAATTCAGCTTTTATTGTACTCTCCAGGTCAATATTTATTGTTCTCTCCAGGTCATTATTTATTGTACTCTCCAGGTCAGTATTTATTGTACTCTCCAGGTCACTATTTATTGCACTCTCCAGGTCAGTATATATATTGTACTCTTCAGGTCAGTATTTATTGTTTTCTCCAGGTCAGTATTTATTGTACTCTCCAGGTCTGTATTTATTGCACTCTCCAGGTCAGTATATATATTGTACTCTTCAGGTCAGTATTTATTGTACTCCCCAGGTCAGTATTTATTGTAGACTCCAGGTCATTATTTATTGCCCTCTCCAGGTCAGTATTTATTTCCTTCTTAGGTCAGTATTTATTACACTCTCCAGCTCAGTATTTATTGTACTCCCCATGTCAGTATTTATTCTACTCTCCAGGTCAGTATTTCTTGCACTCCCCTGTTCAATAATTATTGTCCTCTCCAGGTCAGTTTTGATTGCCCTCTCCAGGTCAGTATTTGTTGTTATCTCCAGGTCAGTAGTTATTGTATTCTCCAGGTCAGTGTTTATTGTAATCTCCAGGTCAGTATTTATTGTACTCTCCAGGTCAGTATTTATTACGCTCTCCAGGTCAGTTTTTATGGTACTCTCCAGGTCATTATTTATTGCCCTCTCCAGGTCAGTATTTATTTCCTTCTCCAGGTCAGTATTTATTACACTCTCCAGCTCAGTATTTATTGTACTCCCCATGTCAGTATTTATTCTACTCTCCAGGTCAGTATTTATTGCACTCTCCTGGTCAATACTTATTGTCCTCTCCAGGTCAGTTTTTATTGCCCTCTCCAGGTCAGTATTTATTGTTATCTCCAGGTCAGTAGTTATTGTATTCTCCAGGTCAGTGTTTATTGTAATCAACAGGTCAGTATTTATAGTACTCTCCTGGTCAGTATTTATTACGCTCTCCAGGTCAGTTTTTATGGTACTCTTCAGGTCAGTATTTATTGTTCTCTCCAGGTCAGTGTTTATTGTACTCTCCAGGTTAGTATTTATTGTACTCTCCAGGTCAGCATTTATTGTACTCTCCAGATCAGTATTTATTACCCTCTCCAGGTTAGTATTTATTGTACTCTCCAGGTCAGTATTTATTGTACTCTCCAGATCAGTATTTATTGTTCTCTGCATGTCAGTATTTATTGTACTCACCAGGTCATTATTTATTCTACTCTCCAGGTCAGTATTTATTGCACTCTCCAGGTCAGTATTTGTTGTGCTCTCCATGTCTGTTTTTATTACCCTCTCCAGGTCTGTATTTATTGTACTGTCCAGGTCATTATTTATTGTACTCTCCAGGTCAGTATTTATTGTACTCTCCAGGTCAGTATTTATTGTACTCCCCATGTCATTATTTATTGTACTCTCCAGGTCAGTATTTATTGTACTCTCCAGGTCAGTATTTATTGTACTCTCCAGGTCAGTATTTATTGTACTCCCCATGTCATTATTTATTGTACTCTCCAGGTCAGTGTTTATTACCCTCTCCAGTTCATAATTTATTGTACTCTCCAGGTCAGTATTTATTGTCCACTCCAGGTCAGTATTTATTGTACTCTCCAAGTCAGTATTTATTGCCCTCTCCAGGTCAGTATTTATTTCCCTCTACAGGTCAGCATTTATTACCCTCTCCAGGTCAGTATTTATTGTACTCCCCATGTCAGTGTTTATTGTACTCTCCAGGTCAGTATTTATTGTACTCTCCAGGTCAGTTTTTATTGTAGTCTCCAGGTCAATATTTATTGTACTCTCCAGTTCAGTATTTATTGTACTCTCCAGGTCAGTATTTATTGTACTTTCCAGGTTAGTATTTATTGTACTCTCCAGGTCTGTATTTATTGTACTCTCCAGGTCAGTGTTTATTGTACTCTCCATGTCAGTATTTATTGTACAATCTGGGTCAGTATTTATTGTACTCTCCAGGTCAGTACTAATTGGACTCTCTAGGTCACTATTTATTGTACTCTCCAGGTCAGTACTTATTGTACTCTCCAGGTCAGTATTTATTGTACTCCCCAGGTCAGTATTTATTGTAGATTCCAGGTCATTATTTATTGCCCTCCCCAGGTCAGTATTTATTTCCTTCTCCAGGTCAGTATTTATTACACTCTCCAGCTCAGTATTTATTGTACTCCCCATGTCAGTATTTATTCTACTCTCCCGGTCAGTATTTATTGCACTCTCCTGGTCAATAATTATTGTCCTCTCCAGGTCAGTTTTTATTGCCCTCTCCAGGTCAGTATTTATTGTTATCTCCAGGTCAGTAGTTATTGTATTCTCCAGGTCAGTGTTTATTGTAATCTCCAGGTCAGTATTTATTGTACTCTCCAGGTCAGCATTTATTACCCTCTCCAGGTCAGTTTTTATGGTACTCTCCAGGTCAGTATTTATTGTTCTATCCAGGTCAGTGTTTATTGTACTCTCCAGGTTAGTATTTATTGTACTCTCCAGGTCAGCATTTATTGTACTCTCCAGATCAGTATTTATTACCCTCTCCAGGTTAGTATTTATTGTAGTCTCCAGGTCAGTATTTATTGTACTCTCCAGATCAGTATTTATTGTTCTCTGCATGTCAGTATGTATTGTACTCACCAGGTCATTATTTATTCTACTCTCCAGGTCAGTGTTTATTGCACTCTCCAGGTAAGTATTTGTTGTACTCTCCATGTTTGTTTTTATTACCCTCTCCAGGTCAGTATTTATTGTACTGTCCAGGTCATTATTTATTGTACTCTCCAGGTCAGTATTTATTGTACTCACCAGGTCAGTATTTATTGTACTCCCCATGTCATTATTTATTGTACTTTCCAGGTCAGTATTTATTGTACTCTCCAGGTCAGTATTTATTGTACTCTCTAGGTCAGTATTTAATGTACTCTCCAGGTTAGTATTTATTACCCTCTCCAGGTCAGTCTTTATTACCCTCTCCAGTTCATAATTTATTGTACTCTCCAGGTCAGTATTTATTGTCCTCTCCAGGTCAGTATTTATTGTACTCTCCAGGTCAGTATTTATTGCCCTCTCCAGGTCAGTATTTATTGTACTCTCCAGGTCAGTAGTTATTGTATTCTCCAGGACAGTGTTTATTGTAATCTCCAGGTCAGTATTTATTGTACTCTCCAGGTCAGTATTTATTACCCTCTCCAGGTCAGTATTTATTGTACTCTCCAGGTCAGTATTTATTATACTCTCAAGTTCAGAATTTATTGTACTCTCCAGTTCAGTATTTAATCCCCTCTCCAGGTCCGTATTTATTGTATTCTCCAGGTCAGTATTTATTGTACTTTCCAGGTCAGTATTTATTGTACTCTCCAAGTCAGTATTTAATGTACTCTCCAGCTCAGTACTTATTGTACTGTCCAGGTCAGTATTTATTGTACTGTCCAGGTCAGTACTTTTTGTACTCTCCATGTCATTATTTATTACCCTCTCCAGGTCTGTATTTATTGTACTCTCCAGGTCTGTATTTATTGTACTCTCCAGGTCAGTGTTTATTGTACTCTCCAGGTCAGTGTTTATTGTACTCTCCAGGTCAGTATATATTATTCTCTCCAGGTCAGTGTTTATTGTACTCTCCAGGTCATATTTATTGTACTCTCCAGGTCATTATTTATTATACTCTCCAGGTCAGTATTTATTGTCCTCTCCAGGTCAGTATTTATTACCCGTTGCAGGTCCGTAGTTATGGTACACTCCAGGTCAGTATTTATTGTACCCTCCAAGCCACTATTAATTGTACTCTCCTGGTCAGTATTTATTGTACTCTCCAATTCAGCTTTTATTGTACTCTCCAGGTCAGTATATATTATTCTCTCCAGGTCAGTGTTTATTGTACTCTCCAGGTCATATTTATTGTACTCTCCAGGTCATTATTTATTATACTCTCCAGGTCAGTATTTATTGTACTCTCCAGGTCAGTATTTATTGCACTCTCCAGGTCAGTATATAAATTGAACTCTTCAGGTCAGTATTTATTGCACTCTCCAGGTCAGTATGTATTGTACTCTCCAGGTCTGTATTTATTGCACTCTCCAGGTCAGTATTTATTGTACTCTCCAGGTTAGTATTTATTACCCTCTCCAGGACAGTATTGATTGTACTCTCCAGGTCATTATTTATTGTACTCTCCAGTCAGTATTTATTGTACACTCCAGGTCAGTATTTATTGAACTCTCCAGGTCAATATTTATTACCCTCTCCAGGTCAGTGTTTATTACCCTCGCCAGTTCATAATTTATTGTACTCTCCATGTCAGTATTTATCGTACTCTCCAGGTAAGTATTGATTGTACTCTCCAGGTCAGCATTTATTGTACTCTCCAGGTCAGTGTTTATTGTACTCTCCATGTCAGTATTTATTACTCTCTCCAGGTCAGTGTTTATTGTACTATCCATGTCAGTATTTATTTGCTTCTCCAGGTCTGTATTTATTACCCTCTCCAGGTCAGTATTTATTACCAGCTGCAGGTCTGTATTTATGGTACTCACCAGGTCAGTATTTATTGTACTCTCCAAGTCACTATTAATTGTACTCTCCTGGTCAGTATTTATTGTACTCTCCAATTCAGTTTTTATTGTACTCTCCAGGTCAGTATTTATTGTTCTCTCCAGGTCAGTGTTTCTTTTACTCTCCAGGTCAGCATTTATTGTACTCTCAAGGTCGGTATTTATTACCCTCTCCAGGTCAGTATTGATTGTACTCTCCAGGTCAGTATTTACTGTATTCTTCAGGTCATTATTTATTTTAATCTCCAGTTCAGTATTTATTGTACTCTTCAGGTCACTATTTATTACCCTCTCCAGTTCAGTATTTATTTTACTCCCCAGGTCAGCATTTATTGTACTCTCCAGGTCAGTATTTATTGCCCTCTCCAGGTCTGTGTTTATTATACTCTCCAGGTCTGTATTTATTACCCTCTCCTGCTCTGTATTTATTACCCTCTCCAGGTCAGTTTTTATGGTACTCTCCAGGAAAGTATTTATTGTACTCTCCAGGTCAGTACTTATTAGACTCTCCTGGTCAGTATTTATTGTACTCTCCAGGTCAGTATTTATTACCCGATCCAGGTCAGTTTTTATGGTACTCTCCAGGTCAGTATTTATTGATCTCTCCAGGTCAGTGTTTATTGTACTCTCCAGGTTAGTATTTATTGTACTCTCCAGGTCAGCATTTATTGTACTCTCCAGGTCAGTATTTATTGTACTCTCCAGATCAGTATTTATTGTTCTCTGCATGTCAGTATTTATTGTACTCACCAGGTCATTATTTATTCTACTCTCAATGTCAGTATTTATTGCACTCTCCAGGTCAGTATTTATTGTACTCTCCAGGCCAGTATTTATTGCACTCTCCAGGTCAGTATTTATTGTTCTCTGCATGTCAGTATTTATTGTACTCACCAGGTCATTATTTATTCTACTCTCCAGGTCAGTATTTATTGCACTCTCCAGGTCAGTATTTGTTGTACTCTCCATGTCTGTTTTTATTACCCTCTCCAGGTCAGTATTTATTGTGCTGTCCAGGTCATTATTTATTGTACTCTCCAGCACAGTATTTATTGTACTCTCCAGGTCAGTATTTATTGTACTCCCCATGTCATTATTTATTGTACTCGCCAGGTCAGTATTTATTGTACTCTCCAGGTCAGTATTTATTGTACTCTCCAGGTCAGTATTTAATGTACTCTTCAGGTCATTATTTATTACCCTCTCCAGGTCAGTGTTTATTGCACTCTCCATGTCACTATTTATTGTACTCTCCAGGTCAGTATTTATTACCCTCTCCAGGTCAGTATTGATTGTACTCTCCAGGTCTGTATTTATTGTACTCTCCATGTCAGTATTTATTGTATTCTCCAGGTCAGTATTTATTTTACTCTCCAGGTCAGTATTTATTTTACTCTCCAGGTCAGTATTTATTGTGCTCTCCAGGTCATTATGTATCGTACTCTCCAGGTCAGTATATATATTGTACTCTTCAGGTCAGTATTTATTGCACTCTCCATGTCAGTGTTTATTATACTCTGCAGATCTGAATTTATTACACTCTCCAGGTCAGTGTTTATTGTACTCTCCAGGTTAGTATTTATTGTACTCTCCTCTGCGTCAGTATTTATTGTACTCTCCAGGTCAGTACTAATTGGACTCTCGAGGTCAGTATTTATTGTACTCTCCAGGTCAGTACTTAATGTACTCTCCAGCTCAGTATTTATTGTACTCTCCAGGTCAGTATTTATTGTACTCCCCAGGTCAGTATTGATTGTAGTCTCCAGGTCATTATTTATTGCCCTCTCCAGGTCAGTATTTATTTCCTTCTCCAGGTCAGTATTTATTATATTCTCTAGCTCAGTATTTATTGTACTCCCCATGTCAGTATTTATTCTACTCTCCAGGTCAGTATTTATTGCACTCTCCTGTTCAATAATTATTGTCCTCTCCAGGTCAGTTTTTATTGCCCTCACCAGGTCAGTATTTATTGTTATCTCCAGGTCAGTAGTTATTGTATTCTCCAGGTCAGTGTTTATTGTAATCTCCAAGTCAGTATTTATTGTACTCTGCAGGTCAGTATTTATTACCCTCTCCAGGTCAGTTTTAATGGTACTCTCCAGGTCAGTATTTATTGATCTCTCCAGGTCAGTGTTTATTGTACTCTCCAGGTTAGTATTTATTGTACTCTCCAGGTCAGCATTTATTGTACTCTCCAGGTCAGTATTTTTTGTACTCTCCCGATCAGTATTTATTGTTCTCTGCATGTCAGTATTTATTGTACTCACCAGGTCATTATTTATTCTAATGTCCATGTCAGTATTTATTGCACTCTCCAGGTCAGTATTTATTGTACTCTCCAGGCCAGTATTTATTGCACTCTCCAGGTCAGTATTTATTGTTCTCTGCATGTCAGTATTTATTGTACTCACCAGGTCATTATTTATTCTACTCTCCAGGTCAGTATTTATTGCACTCTCCATGTCAGTGTTTATTATACTCTGCAGATCTGAATTTATTACCCTCTCCAGGTCAGTGTTTATTGTACTCTCCAGGTTAGTATTTATTGTACTCTCTGGGTCAGTATTTATTGTACTCTCCAGGTCGGTACTAATTGGACTCTCATCAGGTCAGTATTATTGTACTCTCCAGGTCAGTATTTATAACCCTTTCCTGGTCAGTATTTATTGTACTCTCCAGGTCAGTATTTATTGTACTCTCTGCGTCAGTATTTATTGTACTCTCCAGGTCAGTACTAATTGGACTCTCTAGGTCAGTATTTATTGTACTCTCCAGGTCAGTACTTAATGTACACTCCAGGTCAGTATTTATTGTACTCTCCAGGTCAGTATTTATTGTACTCCCCAGGTCAGTATTGATTGTAGTCTCCAGGTCATTATTTATTGCCCTCTCCAGGTCAGTATTTATTTCCTTCTCCAGGTCAGTATTTATTACACTCTCCAGCTCAGTATTTATTGTACTCCCCATGTCAGTATTTATTCTACTCTCCAGGTCAGTATTTATTGCACTCTCCTGTTCAATAATTATTGTCCTCTCCAGGTCAGTTTTTATTGCCCTCTCCAGGTCAGTATTTATTGTTATCTCCAGGTCAGTAGTTATTGTATTCCCCAGGTCAGTGTTTATTGTAATCTCCAGGTCAGTATTTATTGTACTCTCCAGGTCAGTATTTATTACCCTCTCCAGGTCAGTTTTAATGGTACTCTCCAGGTCAGTATTTATTGATCTCTCCAGGTCAGTGTTTATTGTACTCTCCAGGTTAGTATTTATTGTACTCTCCAGGTCAGCATTTATTGTACTCTCCAGGTCAGTATTTTTTTACTCTCCAGATCAGTATTTATTGTTCTCTGCATGTCACTATTTATTGTACTCACCAGGTCATTATTTATTCTACTCTCCATGTCAGTATTTATTGCACTCTCCAGGTCAGTATTTATTGTACTCTCCAGGCCAGTATTTATTGCACTCTCCAGGTCAGTATTTATTGTTCTCTGCATGTCAGTATTTATTGTACTCACCAGGTCATTATTTATTCTACTCTCCAGGTCAGTATTTATTGCACTCTCCATGTCAGTGTTTATTATACTCTGCAGATCTGAATTTATTACCCTCTCCAGGTCAGTGTTTATTGTACTCTCCAGGTTAGTATTTATTGTACTCTCTGGGTCAGTATTTATTGTACTGTCCAGGTCGGTACTAATTGGACTCTCCAGGTCAGTATTTATTGTACTCTCCAGGTCAGTATTTATTGTACTCTCAAGGTCAGTACTAATTGGACTCTCTAGGTCAGTATTTATTGTACTCTCCAGGTCAGTATTTATTGTACTCTCTGGGTCAGTATTTATTGTACTCTCAAGGTCAGTACTAATTGGACTCTCTAGGTCAGTATTTATTGTACTCTCCAGGTCAGTACTTAATGTACTCTCCAGGCCAGTATTTATTGCACTCTCCAGGTCAGTATTTATTGTTCTCTGCATGTCAGTATTTATTGCACTCTCCAGCTCAGTATTTATTGTACTCTCCAGGTCAGTATTTATTGTACTCCCCAGGTCAGTATTGATTGTAGTCTCCAGGTCATTATTTATTGCCCTCTCCAGGTCAGTATTTATTTCCTTCTCCAGTTCAGTATTTATTATATTCTCCAGCTCAGTATTTATTGTACTCCCCATGTCAGTATTTATTCTACTCTCCAGGTCAGTATTTATTGCACTCTCCTGTTCAATAATTATTGTCCTCTCCAGGTCAGTTTTTATTGCCCTCACCAGGTCAGTATTTATTGTTATCTCCAGGTCAGTAGTTATTGTATTCTCCAGGTCAGTGTTTATTGTAATCTCCAAGTCAGTATTTATTGTACTCTGCAGGTCAGTATTTATTACCCTCTCCAGGTCAGTTTTAATGGTACTCTCCAGGTCAGTATTTATTGATCTCTCCAGGTCAGTGTTTATTGTACTCTCCAGGTTAGTATTTATTGTACTCTCCAGGTCAGCATTTATTGTACTCTCCAGGTCAGTATTTTTTGTACTCTCCCGATCAGTATTTATTGTTCTCTGCATGTCAGTATTTATTGTACTCACCAGGTCATTATTTATTCTAATGTCCATGTCAGTATTTATTGCACTCTCCAGGTCAGTATTTATTGTACTCTCCAGGCCAGTATTTATTGCACTCTCCAGGTCAGTATTTATTGTTCTCTGCATGTCAGTATTTATTGTACTCACCAGGTCATTATTTATTCTACTCTCCAGGTCAGTATTTATTGCACTCTCCATGTCAGTGTTTATTATACTCTGCAGATCTGAATTTATTACCCTCTCCAGGTCAGTGTTTATTGTTCTCTCCAGGTTAGTATTTATTGTACTCTCTGGGTCAGTATTTATTGTACTCTCCAGGTCGGTACTAATTGGACTCTCATCAGGTCAGTATTATTGTACTCTCCAGGTCAGTATTTATAACCCTTTCCTGGTCAGTATTTATTGTACTCTCCAGGTCAGTATTTATTGTACTCTCTGCGTCAGTATTTTTTGTACTCTCCAGGTCAGTACTAATTGGACTCTCTAGGTCAGTATTTATTGTACTCTCCAGGTCAGTACTTAATGTACACTCCAGGTCAGTATTTATTGTACTCTCCAGGTCAGTATTTATTGTACTCCCCAGGTCAGTATTGATTGTAGTCTCCAGGTCATTATTTATTGCCCTCTCCAGGTCAGTATTTATTTCCTTCTCCAGGTCAGTATTTATTACACTCTCCAGCTCAGTATTTATTGTACTCCCCATGTCAGTATTTATTCTACTCTCCAGGTCAGTATTTATTGCACTCTCCTGTTCAATAATTATTGTCCTCTCCAGGTCAGTTTTTATTGCCCTCTCCAGGTCAGTATTTATTGTTATCTCCAGGTCAGTAGTTATTGTATTCTCCAGGTCAGTGTTTATTGTAATCTCCAGGTCAGTATTTATTGTACTCTCCAGGTCAGTATTTATTACCCTCTCCAGGTCAGTTTTAATGGTACTCTCCAGGTCAGTATTTATTGATCTCTCCAGGTCAGTGTTTATTGTACTCTCCAGGTTAGTATTTATTGTACTCTCCAGGTCAGCATTTATTGTACTCTCCAGGTCAGTATTTTTTTACTCTCCAGATCAGTATTTATTGTTCTCTGCATGTCACTATTTATTGTACTCACCAGGTCATTATTTATTCTACTCTCCATGTCAGTATTTATTGCACTCTCCAGGTCAGTATTTATTGTACTCTCCAGGCCAGTATTTATTGCACTCTCCAGGTCAGTATTTATTGTTCTCTGCATGTCAGTATTTATTGTACTCACCAGGTCATTATTTATTCTACTCTCCAGGTCAGTATTTATTGCACTCTCCATGTCAGTGTTTATTATACTCTGCAGATCTGAATTTATTACCCTCTCCAGGTCAGTGTTTATTGTACTCTCCAGGTTAGTATTTATTGTACTCTCTGGGTCAGTATTTATTGTACTGTCCAGGTCGGTACTAATTGGACTCTCCAGGTCAGTATTTATTGTACTCTCCAGGTCAGTATTTATAACCTTTTCCTGGTCAGTGTTTATTGTACTCTCCAGGTCAGTATTTATTGTACTCTCTGGGTCAGTATTTATTGTACTCTCAAGGTCAGTACTAATTGGACTCTCTAGGTCAGTATTTATTGTACTCTCCAGGTCAGTACTTAATGTACTCTCCAGGCCAGTATTTATTGCACTCTCCAGGTCAGTATTTATTGTTCTCTGCATGTCAGTATTTATTGTACTCACCAGGTCATTATTTATTCTACTCTCCAGGTCAGTATTTATTGCACTCTCCATGTCAGTGTTTATTATACTCTGCAGATCTGAATGTATTACCCTCTCCAGGTCAGTGTTTATTGTACTCTCCAGGTTAGTATTTATTGTACTCTCTGGGTCAGTATTTATT
Organism: Pristiophorus japonicus; assembly: GCF_044704955.1. NCBI lineage: Eukaryota > Metazoa > Chordata > Chondrichthyes > Pristiophoridae > Pristiophorus > Pristiophorus japonicus. The sequence continues at coordinate 2,763,674 of NW_027254824.1, read as the reverse complement.
GTACTCTCCAGGTCGGTACTAATTGGAGTCTCCAGGTCAGTATTTATTGTACTCTCCAGGTCAGTATTTATAACCCTTTCCTGGTCAGTATTTATTGTACTCTCCAGGTCAGTATTTATTGTACTCTCTGGGTCAGTATTTATTGTACTCTCCAGGTCAGTACTAATTGGACTCTCTAGGTCAGTATTTATTGTACTCTCCAGGTCAGTACTTAATGTACTCTCCAGGTCAGTATTTATTGTACTCTCCAGGTCAGTATTTATTGTACTCCCCAGGTCAGTATTGATTGTAGTCTCCAGGTCATTATTTATTGCCCTCTCCAGGTCAGTATTTATTTCCTTCTCCAGGTCAGTATTTATTACACTCTACAGCTCAGTATTTATTGTACTCCCCATGTCAGTATTTATTCTACTCTCCAGGTCAGTATTTATTGCACTCTCCTGTTCAATAATTATTGTCCTCTCCAGGTCAGTTTTTATTGCCCTCTCCAGGTCAGTATTTATTGTTATCTCCAGGTCAGTAGTTATTGTATTCTCCAGGGTCAGTGTTTATTGTAATCTCCAGGTCAGTATTTATTGTACTCTCCAGGTCAGTATTTATTACCCTCTCCAGGTCAGTTTTAATGGTACTCTCCAGGTCAGTATTTATTGATCTCTCCAGGTCAGTGTTTATTGTACTCTCCAGGTTAGTATTTATTGTACTCTCCAGGTCAGCATTTATTGTACTCTCCAGGTCAGTATTTTTTTACTCTCCAGATCAGTATTTATTGTTCTCTGCATGTCACTATTTATTGTACTCACCAGGTCATTATTTATTCTACTCTCCATGTCAGTATTTATTGCACTCTCCAGGTCAGTATTTATTGTACTCTCCAGGCCAGTATTTATTGCACTCTCCAGGTCAGTATTTATTGTTCTCTGCATGTCAGTATTTATTGTACTCACCAGGTCATTATTTATTCTACTCTCCAGGTCAGTATTTATTGCACTCTCCATGTCAGTGTTTATTATACTCTGCAGATCTAAATTTATTACCCTCTCCAGGTCAGTGTTTATTGTACTCTCCAGGTTAGTATTTATTGTACTCTCTGGGTCAGTATTTATTGTACTGTCCAGGTCGGTACTAATTGGACTCTCCAGGTCAGTATTTATTGTACTCTCCAGGTCAGTATTTATAACCCTTTCCTGGTCAGTGTTTATTGTACTCTCCAGGTCAGTATTTATTGTACTCTCTGGGACAGTATTTATTGTACTCTCCAGGTCAGTACTAATTGGACTCTCTAGGTCAGTATTTATTGTACTCTCCAGGTCAGTACTTAATGTACTCTCCAGGCCAGTATTTATTGCACTCTCCAGGTCAGTATTTATTGTTCTCTGCATGTCAGTATTTATTGTACTCACCAGGTCATTATTAATTCTACTCTCCAGGTCAGTATTTATTGCACTCTCCATGTCAGTGTTTATTATACTCTGCAGATCTGAATTTATTACCCTCTCCAGGTCAGTGTTTATTGTACTCTCCAGGTTAGTATTTATTGTACTCTCTGGGTCAGTATTTATTGTACTCTCCAGTTCGGTACTAATTGGAGTCTCCAGGTCAGTATTTATTGTACTCTCCAGGTCAGTATTTATAACCCTTTCCTGGTCAGTATTTATTGTACTCTCCAGGTCAGTATTTATTGTACTCTCTGGGTCAGTATTTATTGTACTCTCCAGGTCAGTACTAATTGGACTCTATTGGTCAGTATTTATTGTACTCTCCAGGTCAGTACTTAATGTACTCTCCAGGTCAGTATTTATTGTACTCTCCAGGTCAGTATTTATTGTACTCCCCAGGTCAGTATTGTTTGTAGTCTCCAGGTCATTATTTATTGCCCTCTCCAGGTCAGTATTTATTTCCTTCTCCAGGTCAGTATTTATTACACTCTACAGCTCAGTATTTATTGTACTCCCCATGTCAGTATTTATTCTACTCTCCAGGTCAGTATTTATTGCACTCTCCTGTTCAATAATTATTGTCCTCTCCAGGTCAGTTTTTATTGCCCTCTCCAGGTCAGTATTTATTGTTATCTCCAGGTCAGTAGTTATTGTATTCTCCAGGGTCAGTGTTTATTGTAATCTCCAGGTCAGTATTTATTGTACTCTCCAGGTCAGTATTTATTACCCTCTCCAGGTCAGTTTTAATGGTACTCTCCAGGTCAGTATTTATTGATCTCTCCAGGTCAGTGTTTATTGTACTCTCCAGGTTAGTATTTATTGTACTCTCTAGGTCAGCATTTATTGTACTCTCCAGGTCAGTATTTTTTTACTCTCCAGATCAGTATTTATTGTTCTCTGCATGTCACTATTTATTGTACTCACCAGGTCATTATTTATTCTACTCTCCATGTCAATATTTATAGCACTCTCCAGGTCAGTATTTATTGTACTCTCCAGGTCAGTTTTTATTGCCCTCTCCAGGTCAGTATTTATTGTTATCTCCAGGTCAGTAGTTATTGTATTCTCCAGGGTCAGTGTTTATTGTAATCTCCAGGTCAGTATTTATTGTACTCTCTGGGTCAGTATTTATTGTACTCTCCAGGTCGGTACTAATTGGACTCTCCAGGTCAGTATTTATTGTACTCTCTGGGTCAGTATTTATTGTACTCTCCAGGGCAGTACTAATTGGACTCTCTAGGTCAGTATTTATTGTACTCTCCAGGTCAGTACTTAATGTACTCTCCAGGTCAGTATTTATTGTACTCTCCAGGTCAGTATTTATTGTACTCCTAGGTCAGTATTGATTGTAGTCTCCAGGTCATTATTTATTGCCCTCTCCAGGTCAGTATTTATTTCCTTCTCCAGGTCAGTATTTATTACACTCTCCAGCTCAGTATTTATTGTACTCCCCATGTCAGTATTTATTCTACTCTCCAGGTCAGTATTTATTGCACTCTCCTGTTCAATAATTATTGTCCTCTCCAGGTCAGTTTTTATTGCCCTCTCCAGGTCAGTATTTATTGTTATCTCCAGGTCAGTAGTTATTGTATTCTCCAGGTCAGTGTTTATTGTAATCTCCAGGTCAGTATTTATTGTACTCTCCAGGTCAGTATTTATTACCCTGTCCAGGTCAGTTTTAATGGTACTCTCCAGGTCAGTATTTATTTATCTCTCCAGGTCAGTGTTTATTGTACTCTCCAGGTTAGTATTTATTGTACTCTCCAGGTCAGCATTTATTGTACTCTCCAGGTCAGTATTTATTGTACTCTCCAGATCAGCATTTATTGTTCTCTGCATGTCAGTATTTATTGTACTCACCAGGTCATTATTTATTCTACTCTCCATGTCAGTATTTATTGCACTCTCCAGGTCATTATTTATTCTACTCTCCAGGTCAGTATTTATTGCACTCTCCATGTCAGTGTTTATTATACTCTGCAGATCTGAATTTATTACCCTCTCCAGGTCAGTGTTTATTGTACTCTCCAGGTTAGTATTTATTGTACTCTCTTGGTCAGTATTTATTGTACTCTCCAAGTCGGTACTAATTGGACTCTCCAGGTCAGTATTTATTGTACTCTCCAGGTCAGTTTTTATAACCCTTTCCTGGTCAATGTTTATTGTACTCTCCAGGTCAGTATTTATTGTACTCTCTGGGTCAGTATTTATTGTACTCTCCATGTCAGTACTAATTGGACTCTCTTGGTCAGTATTTATTGTACTCTCCAGGTCAGTACTTAATGTACTCTCCAGATAAGTATTTATTGTACTCTCCAGGTCAGTATTTATTGTACTCCCCAGGTCAGTATTGATTGTAGTCTCCAGGTCATTATTTATTGCCCTCTGAAGGTCAGTATTTATTTCCTTCTCCAGGTCAGTATTTATTACACTCTCCAGCTCAGTATTTATTGTACTCCCCATGTCAGTATTTATTCTACTCTCCAGGTCAGTATTTATTGCAATCTCCTGTTCAATAATTATTGTCCTCTCCAGGTCAGTTTTTATTGCCCTCCCCAGGTCAGTATTTATTGTTATCTCCAGGTCAGTATTTATTGTACTCACCAGGTCATTATTTATTCTACTCTCCAGGTCAGTATTTATTGCACTCTCCAGGTCAGTATTTGTTGTACTCTCCATGTCTGTTTTTATTACCCTCTCAAGGTCAGTATTTATTGTACTGTCCAGGTCATTATTTATTGTACTCTCCAGGTCAGTATTTATTGTACTCTCCAGGTCAGTATTTATTGTACTCCCCATGTCATTATTTATTCTACTCTCCAGGTCAGTATTTATTGCACTCTCCAGGTCAGTATTTGTTGTACTCTCCATGTCTGTTATTATTACCCTCTCCAGGTCAGTATTTATTGTACTGTCCAGGTCATTATTTATTGTACTCTCCAGGTCAGTATTTATTGTACTCTCCAGGTCAGTATTTATTGTACTCCCCATGTCATTATTTATTGTACTCTCCAGGTCAGTATTTATTGTACTCTCCAGGTCAGTATTTATTGTACTCTCCAGGTCAGTATGTAATGTACTCTCCAGGTCAGTATTTATTACCCTCTCCAGGTCAGTGTTTATTACCCTCTCCAGTTCATAATTTATTGTACTCTCCAGGTCAGTATTTATTGTCCTCTCCAGGTCAGTATTTATTGTCCTCTCCAGGTCAGTTTTTATTGCCCTCTCCAGGTCAGTATTTATTATTATCTCCAGGTCAGTATTTATTGTACTCACCAGGTCATTATTTATTGTACTCTCCAGGTCAGTATTTATTGTACTCTCCAGGTCAGTATTTATTGCACTCTCCAGGTCAGTATATAAATTGAACTCTTCAGGTCAGTATTTATTGTACTCTCCAGGTCAGTATTTATTGTACTCTCCAGGTCAGTATTTATTGTCCTCTCCAGGTCAGTATTTATTGTACTCTCCAGGTCAGTATTTATTGTCCTCTCCAGGTCAGTATTTATTTCCCTCTACAGGTCAGCATTTATTATCCTCTCCAGGTCAGTATTTATTGTACTCCCCATGTCAGTATGTATTGTACTCTCCAGGTCAGTATTTATTGTACTCTCCAGGTCAGTTTTTATTGTAGTCTCCAGGTCAATATTTATTGTACTCTCCAGTTCAGTATTTATTGTACTCTCCAGGTCAGTATTTATTGTACTCTCCAGGTTAGTATTTGTTGTACTCTCCAGGTCAGTATTTATTGCACTCTCCATGTCAGTGTTTATTATACTCTGCAGATCTGAATTTATTACCCTCTCCAGGTCAGTGTTTATTGTACTCTCCAGGTTAGTATTTATTGTACTCTCTGGGTCAGTATTTATTGTTCTCTCCACGTCGGTACTAATTGGACTCTCCAGGTCAGTATTTATTGTACTCTCCAGGTCAGTATTTATAACCCTTTCCTGGTCAGTGTTTATTGTACTCTCCAGGTCAGTATTTATTGTACTCTCTGGGTCAGTATTTATTGTACTCTCCAGGTCAGTACTAATTGGACTCTCTAGGTCAGTATTTATTGCACTCTCCAGGTCAGTACTTAATGTACTCTCCAGATCAGTATTTATTGTACTCTCCAGGTCAGTATTTATTGTACTCCGCAGGTCAGTATTGATTGTAGTCTCCAGGTCATTTTTTATTGCCCTCTGCAGGTCAGTATTTATTTCCTTCTCCAGGTCCGTATTTATTACACTCTCCAGCTCAGTATTTATTGTACTCCCCATGTCAGTATTTATTCTACTCTCCAGGTCAGTATTTATTGCACACTCCTGTTCAATAATTATTGTCCTCTCCAGGTCAGTTTTTATTGCCCTCTCCAGGTCAGTATTTATTGTTATCTCCAGGTCAGTATTTATTGTACTCACCAGGTCATTATTTATTCTACCCTCCAGGTTAGTTTTTATTGCACTCTCCAGGTCAGTATTTGTTGTACTCTCCATGTCTGTTTTTATTACGCTCCCCAGGTCAGTATTTATTGTACTCTCTGGGTCAGTCCTTATTGGACTCTCCAAGTCACTATTAATTGTACTCTCCTGGTCAGTATTTATTGTACTCTCCAATTCAGTTTTTATTGTACTCTCCAGGTCAGTATTTATTGTTCTCTCCAGGTCAGTGTTTCTTTTACTCTCCAGGTCAGTATTGATTGTACTCTCCAGGTCAGTATTTATTGTATTCTTCAGGTCATTATTTATTTTAATCTCCAGTTCAGTATTTATTGTACTCTTCAGGTCACTATTTATTACCCTCTCCAGGTCAGTATTTATTATACTCTCCAGGTCAGTATTTATTGTACTCTCTGGGTCAGTACTTATTGGACTCTCCAGGTCAGTATTTATTGTACTCTCCAGGTCAGTATTTCTTACCCTCTCCAGGTCAGTTTTTTATGGTACTCTCCAGGTCAGTATTTATTGATCTCTCCAGGTCAGTATTTATTGTACTCTCTGGGTCAGTATTTATTGTATTCTCCAGGTCAGTATTTATTGTACTCTCCAGGTCAGTATTTAATGTACTCTCCAGGTCAGTATTTATTACCCTCTCCAGGTCAGTGTTTATTACCCTCTCCAGTTCATAATTTATTGTACTCTCCAGGTCAGTATTTATTGTCCTCTCCAGGTCAGTATTTATTTCCCTCTACAGGTCAGCATTTATTACCCTCTCCAGGTCAGTATTTATTGCCCTCTCCAGGTCAGTGTTTATTATACTCTCCTGGTCTGTATTTATTACCCTCTCCAGCTCAGTATTTATCACCCTCTCCAGGTCAGTATTTATTGTACTCTCCAGGTCAGTATTTATTGTACTCTCTGGGTCAGTATTTATTGTACTCTCCAGGTCAGTACTTATTGGACTCTCCAGGTCAGTATTTATTGTACTCTCCAGGTCAGTATTTATTACCCTCTCCAGGTCAGTTTTAATAGTACTCTCCAGGTCAGCATTTATTGATCTCTCCAGGTCAGTGTTTATTGTACTCTCCAGGTTAGTATTTATTGTACTCTCCAGGTCAGTATTTATTGTACTCTCCAGGTCAGTATTTATTACCCTCTCCAGGTCAGTTTTAATAGTACTCTCCAGATCAGTATTTATTGTTCTCTGCATATCAGTATTTATTGTACTCACCAGGTCATTATTTATTCAACTCTATATGTCAGTATTTATTGCACTCTCCAGGTCAGTATTTATTGTACTCTCCAGGCCAGTTTTATTGCACTCTCCAGGTCAGTATTTATTGTTCTCTGCATGTCAGTATTTATTGTACTCACCAGGTCATTATTTATTCTACTCTCCAGGTCAGTATTTATTGCACTCTCCAGGTCAGTATTTGTGGTACTCTCCATGTCTGTTTTTATTACCCTCTCCAGGTCAGTATTTATTGTACTGTCCAGGTCATTATTTATTGTACTCCCCAGGTCAGTATTTATTGTACTCTCCAGGTCAGTATTTATTGTTCTCCCATGTCATTATTTATTGTACTCTCCAGGTCAGTCTTTATTGTACTCTCCAGGTCAGTATTTATTGTATTCTCCAGTTCAGTATTTAATGTACTCTCGAGGTCAGTATTTATTACCCTCTCCAGGTCAGTGTTTATTACCCTCCCCAGTTCATAATTTATTGTACTCTCCAGGTCAGTATTTATTGTCCTCTCCAGGTCAGTATTTATTGTACTCTCCAGGTCAGTATTTATTGCCCTCTCCAGGTCAGTATTTATTTCCCTCTACAGGTCAGCATTTATTACCCTCTCCAGGTCAGTATTTATTGTACTCCCCATTTCAGTGTTTATTGTACTCTCCAGGTCAGTATTTATTGTACTCTCCAGGTCAGTTTTTATTGTAGTCTCCAGGTCAATATTTATTGTACTCTCCAGTTCAGTATTTATTGTACTCTCCAGGTCAGTATTTATTGTACTCTCCAGGTTAGTATTTATTGTACTCTCCAGGTCTGTATTTATTGTACTCTCCAGGTCAGTGTTTATTGTACTCTCCATGTCAGTATTTATTATTCTCTCCAGGTCAGCATGTATTGCACTCTCCAGGTACGTATTATTATCCTCTCCAGGTCTGTATTTATTACCCTCTCCAGGTCAGTATTTATTAGCCGTTGCAGCTCTGTAGTTATGGTACTCTCCAGGTCAGTATTTATTGTACCCTCCAAGCCACTATTAATTGTACTCTCCTGGTCAGTATTTATTGTACTCTCCAATTCAGCTTTTATTGTACTCTCCAGTTCAGTATATATTATTCTCTCCAGGTCAGTGTTTATTGTACTCTCCAGGTCATATTTATTGTACTCTCCAGGTCATTATTTATTGTACTCTCCAGGTCAGTATTTATTGTACTCTCCAGGTCAGAATTTATTGCACTCTCCAGGTCAGTATATAAATTGTACTCTTCAGGTCATTATTTATTGTACTCTCCAGGTCAGTATTTATTGTACTCTCCAGGTCTGTATTTATTGCACTCTCCAGGTCAGTATTTATTGTACTCTCCAGGTTAGTATTTATTACCCTCTCCAGGTCAGTATTGATTGTACTCTCCAGGTCATTATTTATTGTACTCTCCAGGTCAGTATTTATTGTACACTCCAGGTAAGTATTTATTGAACTCTCCAGGTCAGTATTTATTACCCTCTCCAGTTCAGTGTTTATTACCCTCGCCAGTTCATTATTTATTGTACTCTCCATGTCAGTATTTATCGTACTCTCCAGGTAAGTATTTATTGTACTCTCCAGGTCAGTGTTTATTGTACTCTGCAGGTCAGTATTTATTACCCTCTCCAGGTCAGCATTTATTGTACTCTCCAGGTCAGTACTTATTGTACTCCCCAGGTCAGTGTTTATTGTATTCTCCATGTCAGTATGAATTACTCTCTCCAGGTCAGTGTTTATTGCAATATCCCGGTCAGTATTTATTTACTTCTCCAGGTCTGTATTTATTACCCTCTCCAGGTCAGTATTTATTACCCGCTGCAGGTCTGTATTTATGGTACTCACCAGGTCAGTATTTATTGTGCTCTCCAGGTCACTATTAATTGTACTCTCCTGGTCAGTATTTATTGTACTCTCCAATTCAGTTTTTATTGTATTCTCCAGGTCAGTATTTATTGTTCTCTCCAGGTCAGTGTTTCTTGTACTCTCCAGGTCAGTATTTATTGTACTCTCCAGGTCAGTATTTATTACCCTCTCCAGGTCAGTATTGATTGTACTCTCCAGGTCAGTATTTATTGTATTCTCCAGGTCATAATTTATTTTAATCTCCAGTTCAGTATTTATTGTACTCTTCAGGTCACTATTTATTACCCTCTCCAGTTCAGTATTTATTTTACTCCCCAGGTCAGCATTTATTGTACTCTCCAGCACAGTAGTTATTGTGCTCTCCAGGTCAGTATTTATTGTACTCTCCAGGTCAGTATTTATTGCCCTCTCCAGGTCAGTGTTTATTATACTCTCCAGGTCTGTATTTATTACCCTCTCCAGCTCAGTATTTAATACCCTCTCCAGGTCAGTATTTATTGTACTCTCCAGGTCAGTATTTATTGTACTCTCCAGGTCAGTATTTATTGTGCTCTGCAGGTCAGTACTTATTGGACTCTCCAGGTCAGTATTTATTGTACTCTCCAGGTCAGTATTCATTAGCCTCTCCAGGTCAGCTTTTATGGTACTCTCCAGGTCAGTATTTATTGATCTCTCCAGGTCAGTGTTTATTGTACTCTCCAGGTTAGTATTTATTATACTCTGCAGGTCAGCATTTATTGTACTCTCCAGATCAGTAATTATTGTTCTCTGCATGTCAGTATTTATTGTACTCACCAGGTCATTATTTATTCTCCTCTCCATCTCAGTATTTATTGCACTCTCCAGGTCAGTATTTATTGTACTCTCCAGGCCAGTATTTATTGCACTCTCCAGGTCAGTATTTATTACGCTCTACTGGTCAGTATTTATTTTACTCCCCAGTTCAGTATTTATTGTACTCTCCAGGTCAGTATTTATTGTACTCTCCAGGTCAGTATTTGTTGTACTCTCCAGGTCTGTATTTATTACCCTCTCCAGGTCAGTATTTATTATACTGTCCAGGTCTGTATTTATTACTCTCTCCAGGTCAGTATTTAATACCCTCTCCAGGTCAGTTTTTCTTGTACTCCCCATGTCATTATTTATTGTACTCTCCAGGTCAGTATTTATTGTATTCTCCAGGTCATTATTTGTTGTACTCTCCAGGTCAGTATTTATTGTATTCTCCAGGTCAGTATTTATTGTACTCTCCAGATCAGTATTTATTACCCTCTCCAGGTTTGTGTTTATTACACTCTCCAGTTCATAATTTATTGTACTCTCCAGGTCAGTATTTATTGTACTCTCCAGGTCAGTATTTATTGTCCTCTCCAGGTCAGTATTTATTTCCCTCTACAGGTCAGCATTTATTACCCTCTCCAGTTCAGTGTTTATTGTACTCCCCATGTCAGTGTTTATTGTTCTATCCAGGTCAGAGTTTATTGTACTCTACAGGTCAGTATTTATTGTCCTCTCCAGGTCATTATTTATTGTACTCTCCAGGTCAGTATTTATTGTACTCTCCAGGTCAGTATTTATTGCACTCTCCAGGTCAGTATATATATTGTACTCTTCAGGTCAGTAATTATTGTACTCTCCAGATCAGTATTTATTGTACTCTCCAGGTCTGTATTTATTGCACTCTCCAGGTCAGTATTTATTGTACTCTCCAGGTCAGTATTTGTTGTACTCTCCAGGTCTGTATTTATTACCCTCTCCAGGTCAGTATTTATTATACTGTCCAGGTCTGTATTTATTACTCTCTCCAGGTCAGTATTTAATACCCTCTCCAGGTCAGTTTTTCTTGTACTCCCCATGTCATTTTTTATTGTACTCTCCAGGTCAGTACTTATTGTCCTCTGCAGGTCATTATTTATTGTACTCTCCAGGTCAGTATTTATTGTATTCTCCAGGTCAGTATTTATTGTACTCTCCAGGTCAGTATTTATTGTATTCTCCAGGTCAGTATTTATTGTACTCTCCAGGTCAGTATTTATTACCCTCTCCAGGTTTGTGTTTATTACACTCTCCAGTTCATAATTTATTGTACTCTCCAGGTCAGTATTTATTGTCCTCTCCAGGTCAGTATTTATTGTACTCTCCAGGTCAGTATTTATTGCCCTCTCCAGGTCAGTATGTATTTCCCTCTACAGGTCAGCATTTATTACCCTCTCCAGTTCAGTGTTTACTGAACTCCCCATGTCAGTGTTTATTGTTCTATCCAGGTCAGAGTTTATTGTACTCTCCAGGACAGTATTTATTGTCGTCTCCAGGTCATTATTTATTGTACTCTCCAGGTCAGTATTTATTGTACTCTCCAGGTCAGTATTTATTGCACTCTCCAGGTCAGTATATATATTGTACTCTTCAGGTCAGTAATTATTGTACTCTCCAGATCAGTATTTATTGTACTCTCCAGGTCTGTATTTATTGCACTCTCCAGGTCAGTATTTATTGTACTCTCCAGGTCAGTATTTATTACGCTCTCCAGGTCAGTATTGATTGTATTCTCCAGGTCATTATTTATTGTACTCTCCATGTCAGTATTTATTGTACTCTCCAGGTCAGTATTTATTGTACTCTCCAGGTCAGTATTTATTACCTTCTCCAGGTCAGTGTTTATTACCCTCTCCAGTTCATAATTTATTGCACTCTCCTGGTCAGTATTTATTGTCCTCTCCAGGTCAGTATTTATTGTACTCTCCAGGTCAGTAGTTATTGCCCTCTCCAGGTCAGTATTTATTTCCCTCTACAGGTCAGCATTTATTACCCTCTCTAGGTCAGTATCTTTGTACTCCCCATGTCAGTGTTTATTGTACTGTCCAAGTCAGTATTTATTGTACTCTCCAGGTCAGTTTTTATTGTAGCCTCCAGGTCAATATTTATTGTACTCTCCATGTCAGTATTTATTGTACTCTCCTGGTCAGTATTTATTGTACTCTCCAGGTAAGTATTTATTGTACTCTCCATGTCAGAATTTATTGTACTCTCCAGGTCAGTATTTATTGTACTCTCCAGGTCTGTATTTATTGTACTCTCCAGGTCACTTTTTATTGTAGTCTCGATGTCAGTATTTATTACTCTCTCCAGGTCAGTATTTATTGTACTCTCCAGGTCAGTATTTATTGTCCTCTCCAGGTCATTATTTATTGTACTCTCCAGGTCAGTATTTATTGTACTCTCCAGGTCAGTATTTATTGTACTCTCCAGGTCAGTATTTATTACCCTCTCCTTGTCAGTGTTTATTACCCTCTCCAGTTCATAATTTATTGTACTCTCCAGGTCAGTATTTATTGTCCTCTCCAGAACAGTATTTATTGTACTCTCCAGGTCAGTATTTATTGCCCTCTCCAGGTCAGTATTTATTTCCCTCTACAGGTCAGCATTTATTACCCTCTCCAGTTCAGTATTTATTGTAATCCCCATGTCAGTGTTTATTGTTCTCTCCAGGTCAGTATTTATTGTCCTCTCCAGGTCATTATTTATTGTACTCTCCAGGTCAGTGTTTATTGTACTCTCCATGTCAGTATTTTTTACTCTCTCTAGGTCAGTGTTTATTGTACTATCCAGGGCAGTATTTATTTACTTCTCCAGGTCTGTATTTATTACCCTCTCCAGGTCAGTATTTATTACCCGCTACAGGTCTGTATTGATGGTACTCTCCAGGTCAGTATTTATTGTACTCCCCATGTCAGTGTTTATTGTACTCGCCAAGTCAGTATTTATTGTACTCTCCAGGTCAGTTTTTATTGTAGCCTCCAGGTCAATATTTATTGTACTCTCCAGGTCAGAATTTATTGTACTCTCCAGGTCAATATTTATTGTACTCTCCAGGTCTGTATTTATTGTACTCTCCAGGTCACTGTTTATTGTAGTCTCCAGGTCAGTATTTATTACTCTCTCCAGGTCAGTATTTATTGTACTCTCCAGGTCAGTATTTATTGTCCTCTCCAGGTCTGTATTTATTACCCTCTCCAGTTCAGTATTTATTACCCGCTGCAGGTCTGTAGTTATCGTACTCTCCAGGTCAGTATTTATTGTACCCTCCAAGTCACTATTAATTGTACGCTCCTGGTCAGTATTTATTTTACTCTCCAATTCAGCTTTTATTGTACTCTCCAGGTCAGTATTTATTGTACTCTCCAGGTCAGTATATATATTGTACTCTTCAGGTCAGTATTTATTGTACTCTCCAGGTCAGTATTTATTGTACTCTCCAGCTATTTATTTAATGCACTCCCAAGGTCAGTATTTATTGTACTCTCCAGGTCAGTATTTATTACCCTCTCCAGGTCAGTATTGATTGTACTCACCAGGTCAGTATTTATTGTACTCTCCATGTCAGTATTTATTGTATTCTCCAGGTCAGTATTTATTTTACTCTCGAGGTCATTATTTATTTTACTCCCCAGGTCAGTATTTTTTTACTCTCCAGGTCAGTATTTATTGTGCTCTCCAGGTCAGTATGTATTGTGCTCTCCAGGTCAGTATTTATTGCACTATCGAGGTCAGTGTTTATTATACTCGACAGATCTGTATTTATTAACATTTCCAGGTCAGTGTTTATTGTACTCCCCAGGTCAGTATTTATTGTACTCTCTGGGTCAGTATTTATTGTACTCTCCAGTCAGTACTAATTGGACTCTCCACGTCAGTATTTATTGTAATCTCCAGGTCAGTTTTTATTGTACTCTCCAGGTCAGTATTTATTGTACTCTCCAGGTCAGTATTTAATGTACTCTCCAGGTCAGTATTTATTGTGCTCTCCAGGTAAGTATTTATTGTACTCTCCAGTTCCGTGTTTATTGTACTCTCCAGGTCAGTATTTATTGTACTCTCCAGGTCAGTATTTATTGTGCTCTCCAGGTAAGTATTTATTGTACTCTCCAGTTCCGTGTTTATTGTACTCTCCAGGTCAGTATTTATTACCCTCTCCAGGTCAGCATTTATTGTACTCTCCATGTCAGTATTTATTGTACTCTCCAGGTCTGTATTTATTGTACTCTCCAGGTCAGTGTTTATAGTACTCTCCATGTCAGTATTTATTACTCTCTCCAGGTCAGTATTTATTGTACTCTCCAGGTCAGTATTTATTTTCTTCTCCAAATCAGTTTTATTACCCTCTCCAGGTCAGTATTTATTACCAGCTGCAGGTCTGTATTTATGGTACTCACCAGGTCAGTATTTATTGTACTCTCTAAGTCACTATTAATTGTACTCTCCTGGTCAGTATTTATTGTACTCTCCAATTCAGTTTTTATTGTACTCTAACCCACTCTCACACTCCTGTATCTGGAGAGCTCTCTCTAACCCCTTTCTCTCACTCCTGTATCTGCGGAGATAATTCTAACCCTTCTCTGTCACTCCAATATCTAGGGGGGTCCTATAACCCCTCTCTCACACTTATGTCTCTGGGGAGGTGCTCCTAACCTCTCTCGCATCACTCCTCTAATTGAGTATGTCCCTCTAACCCATTCCACATTAATCCTGTATTTCGGAATTTCCGAACTCCTTTCTCCCACTCCGAGTCTGGGGAGGTCCCTTAAACCCCTCTCTCCCAATCCAGTATTTGGGGAGTTTCATCTAACTCCTTCCTCACACTCCTGTATCTGGGGAGGTCCCTCTAACCCCTCTCTCACACTCCTGTATCTGCGGAGCTCCCTCTAACCCCTCTCTCACACTCCTGTATCTGTGGACGTCGCTTTTAAATCAATGAGCTGATGCCCATTTTACTGTACACAGCAAGAATCCTTGCATGGACCTGTGTCAGGTTCAGGTCAGTGATTTGCTTGAGGGAGGAGATTATGAGGAAGGAGCTGTGATTCCATAATATCTATTGTGAATACCTCTCTTGCTATTTCCCTGGTATTGTTGACAGTAAGGGGTGAACAATTGACTGGGTGTGTTTCGAAGATGTACGTGACACTGTTGTTTCACAGGGGTATAATCAGCTGTGATATTTATTCCAGTTAACTGCAGCTATCCTTATTTCAACCTGAAATATTTGCTCAGGTTTTGTGAAAGGGCAGGTTACAAAATGGTTGTAAAACTGTCCTCGTCTCTGAGATTGAGATAAAGACAAAAGCTCCCAGTTATAAACTGATATCAACACAGTCTGACTCTGGACGCAATTCCGAGGTCAGTTTTCTGGGGAGCTCGCTCTAATCTCTCGCTCATACTCCTGTGTCTGGGGCGGTCCTTTTCACCATCTCTCTCACCTCAGTATTTAGAGAGGTTCCTTTAACACATCTCTCACACTCCTGTATCTGGGGAGCTCCCCTAACCCCTCTCTCACACTCCTGTATCTGGGGACGTCCCTCTAACCCCGCTCTCACACTCCTGTATCTGGGGAGCTCCGTCTAGCCCCTCACTCACACTGCGGTATCTGGGGAGCTCCCTCTAACCACTCTCTCACATTCCTGTATTTGGGCAGGTCCCTCTAACCCCTCTCTCACACTCCTGTATCTGGGGAAGTCCGTCGAACCCCTCTCTCACACTCCTGTATCTGGGGAGGTCCCTCTAAACCCTCTGTCACAATCCTGTATCTGGGGAGGTCACTCTAATCCCTCTCTCACACTCCTGTATCTGGGGAGGTCCCTCTAAACCCTCTCTCACACTTCTGTATCTGGGGGTAGTCCCTCTAACCCCTCACACTCCTGTATCTGGGAAGGTCCCTCTAACCCCTCTCTCACACTCCTGTATCTGGGGAGGTCCCTCTCACCCCTCTCTCACACTCCTGTATCTGGGCAGGTCTTTCTAAACCCTCCCTCACACTCCTGTATCTGGGAAATCCCTCTAACCCCTCTCTCACACTCCTGTATCTGGGGGAGGTCCCTCTAACCCCTCACACTCCTGTATCTGGGAAGGTCCCTCTAACACCTCTCTCACACTCCTGTATCTGGGGAGGTCCATTTTACCCCTCTCTCACACTCCTGTATCTGCGGAGGTCCCTCTAATCCCTCCTGCACACTCCTGTATCTGGGGAGGTCCCTCTAAACCCTTCTCTCACAGTCCTGTATCTGGGGAGGTCACTCTAACCCCTCTCTCACACTCCTGTATCTGTGGACGTCCCTTTTAATCAGTGAGCTAGTGCCCATTTTACTGTACACAGCAAGAGTCCTTGCATGGAACTGTGTCTGGTTGAGGTCAGTGATTTGCTTGAGGGAGGAGAGAATGAGGAAGGAGCTGTGATTCGATAATATCTATTGTGAATACCTCTCCTGCATTTCCCTGGTGTTGTTGACAGTAAGTGGTGAACAATTGACTGGGAGTGTTTGGAAGATGTACGTGACTCTGTCGTTTCTCAGGTGTATAATCAGGTGTGATATTCATTCCAGTTTACTGCAGCTATCCTTATTTCAACCTGAAATATTTGTTTCGGTTTTGTGAAATGGCAGGTTAAAAAATGGTTGTAAAACTGAACTCGCCTGTGAGCTGTCAGCGTAAGACAACAGCTCCCAGTTATATACTGGTGTCAACACAGTCTGACTCCGGACGCAATTCCTAGGTCATGTTTTTGTGGAGCTCTCTCTCACCTCTTAAGCACACTTCTGTATCTGGGAGGTCCCTCTAACCTCCCAAACTCCTGTATCTGAGCAGGTTCCTCTAACCCCTCGCACACACTCCTGTAATGCAGGAGGTCCCTCTAACCCCTCTCCCACACTCCTGTACCAGGGGAGGTCCCTCTAACCCCTCTCTCATACTTCTGTGTCTGGGGAGTTCGTTCTAAACCCTCAACCTCCTGTCTCTAGGGAGGTCCTCTAACCCAGAAGAAGAGGAAATAGGAATTGGCGTAGGCCATACGGTCCCTCGAGCCTGCTCTGCCATTCAATATAATTTCATGGATGATATGATCATGGACTCAGCTCCACTTCCCCACCCACTCCGCATAACCCCTTATCCTCATCGTTTAAGAAACTGCCTATTTCTGTCTTAAATGTATTCAATGTCCCAGCTTCCTGAGGCAGCGAATTTCATAGATTTACATCCCTGAGAGAAGAAATTTCTCCCCATATCATTTATTCTAAGATCACGAACTCTAGTTCTAGTCTCCCCCGTCAGTGGAGTCATCCTCTCTGCATCCACCTTGACATGCTCCCTCTTAATCTTATACGTTTCGATAAGGTCGCCTCTTATTCATTCTTCTGAATTCCAATGAGTAGATGTCCAACCTACTCAACCTTTCCTCATAAAGCAACCGCCTCATCCCCGGAATCAATCTAGTGAATCTTATCTGAACTGCCTCCAAAGCAAGTATATCCTTTCGTAAATATGGAAACCAAAACTGCACGCAGTACTCCAATTTTGGCCTCACCAATACCCTGTATAGCTGTTGTAAGACTTCCCTGCATTTATACTCCATCCTCTTTGCAATATAGGCCAAGATTCCATTGGCCTTCCTGATCACTTGCTGTATATGTGTACTATCGTTTTGTGTTTCATGCACAAGTACCCCCAGGCAATGTTTCTCCATTTAAATAATAACTTTTTCCACCAAAGTGCACGACCTCAAAGTTTCCAACAGTATATTCCATCTGCCAAATCTTTTCCCACTCACTTCGCCAGTTTATGTCCATTTGCAGATTTGGAGTGTCCTCCTCACACATTGCTTTTCCTCCCATCTTTATATCATCAACAAACTTGGCAAGGTTACACGTTCTTCCAAGTCGTTAAACAGATTGTAAATAGTTGGATTCGCAGCACTGATCCCTGCGGCACCCCACTAGTTACCAACCATAGAATGAAGCATTTATCCCGACTCTCTGTTTTCTGTTAGTTAGCCAATCCTCTATCCGGGCTAATTAACCCCAACCCCATGAAATTTTATCTTGGGCAGTAACCTTTTTATGTGGTATCTGATCAAATGCATTCTGGAAGTTCAAATACAGCACTTCCACTGGTTTCCCTTTATCAACCTGGTCGTGATATCGTCAAAAAATATCCAGCAAATTTGTCAAACATGACCTCCCCTTTGTAAATCCATGCTGACTCTGCCTGACCGAATTTTCCTTTTCCAAATGTCCTGCTACTGCTTCTTTAATAACGGACTCCAACATTTTCCCAACCACAGATACTAGGCTAACTGGTCTATAGTTTACGTGCTTTTTGTCTGCCTCTTTTTTAAAATAGGGGCGTTTACACTCACAGTGACACTGACCCGTCACACTCCTCCATCTGGGGGTCACTCTAACCCCTCTCTCACACTCCTGTATCTGAGAAGCTTCCTTTAAATCCTCTCTCTCACTCCTGTATTTGGGGAGGTCCCTCACAATCTTCTCCCTCTCTCCTATATCTGGGGTTGTCCCTCTAAACCCTCTCTCACATTCCTGTATCTGGGGAGGTCGCTCTAATCCCTCTCTCATACTCCTATATCTGGAGAGCTCTCTCTAACCCCTTTCTCTCACTCCTGTATCTGCGGAGATACTTCTAACCCTTCTCTGTCACTCCAGTATCTAGGGAGGCTCCTATAACCCCTCTCTCACACTTATGTCTCTGAGCATGTGATCCTAAGCCCTCTCACATCACTCCTCTAATTGAGGATGTCCCTCTAACCCCTCCCACATTAATCCTGTATTTCGGAATTTCCTAACGCCTTTCTCCCACTCCGAGTCTGGGCAGGTCTCTTAAACCCCTCTCTCCCAATCCAGTATTTGGGGGGTTTCATGTAACTCCTTTCGCACACTCCTGTATCTGGGGAGCTGCATCTAACACCTCTCTCCCACATTCCTGTGTCTGGGGAGATCCCGCTAACACCTCTCTCACACACCTCTATCTGGGGAGGTCCCTCGAACCCCTCCTGCACACTCCTGTTTCTGGGGAGCTCCCTCTAACCCCTCTCTCTCACTCCTGTAACTGGGGAGGTCCCTCTATCCCCTCCTGCACACTCGTGTATCTGGGGAGGTCCCTCTAACCCCTTTCTCACACTCCTGTATCTGGGGAGTTCACTCTAACCCCTCTCTCTCACTCCTGTAACTGGGGAGGTCCCTCTAAACCCTCCTGCACACTCGTGTATCTGGGGAGGTCCCTCTAACCCCTCTCTCACACTCCTGTATCTGGGGAGCTCCCTCTAATCCCTCTCTCACACTCCTGTATCTGCGGAGATCCCTCTAACACCTCCTGCTCACTCCTGTATCTGGGGAGGTCCCTCTAAACCCTTCTCTCACAGTCCTGTATCTGGGGAGGACCCTCTAACCCCTCTCTCACACTCCTGTATCTGTGGACGTCCCTTTTAATCAGTGAGCTAGTGCACATTTTACTGTACACAGCAAGAGTCCTTGCATGGACCTGTGTCAGGTTGAGGTCAGTGATTTGCTTGAGGGAGGAGAGAATGAGGAATTTGCTGTGATTCCATAATATCTATTGTGAATACCTCTCTTGCGATTTCCCTGGTATTGTTGACAGTAAGGGGTGAGCTATTGACTCGGTGTGTTTGGAAGATATACCTGACTGTCGTTTATCAGGTGTATAATCAGCTGTGATATTCATTCCAGTTTACTGCCGCTATCCTGATAGCAATCTGAAATAGTTGTTCAGGTTTGGTTAAATGGCAGGTTAAAAAATGGTTGTAACACTGACCTCGCCTGTGAGCTGTCAGACTAAGACAACAGCTCCCAGTTATAAACTTGTGTCAACACAGTCTGACTCCGGACGCAATTCCTAGGTCAGGTTTCTGGGGTGCTCCATCTAATCCCTCGCTCACACTCCTGTAACGCAGCAGGTCCCTCTATCCCCTCTCCCACACTCCTCTATCGAGGGAGCTCCCTCTGACCCCACTCCCACACTCCTGTACCCGGGGAGGTCCCTCTAATCCCTCTCTCATACTTCTGTGTCTGGGGAGTTCGTTCTAAACCCTCACACTCCTGTCTCTAGGGAGGTCCCTCTAACCCAGAAGAAGACGAAATAGGAACTGGCCCCTCGAGCCTGCTCTGCCATTCAATATAATTTCATGGATGATCTGATCATGGACTCAGCTCCACTTCCCCACCCACTCCCCATAACGCCTTATCCTCATCGTTTAAGAAACTGCCTATTTCTGTCTTAAATTTATTCAATGTCCCAGCTTCCTGAGGCAGCGAATTCTATAGATTTACATCCCTGAGAGAAGAAATTTCTCCTCATCTCCCTTATTCTAAGATCACGAACTCTAGTTCTCGTCTCCCCCTGTCAGTGGAAACATCCTCTCTGCATCCACCTTGACATGCTCCCTCTTAATCTTATACATTTCGATAAGGTCCGCTCTTATTCATTCTTCTGAATTGCAATGAGCAGATGTCCAACCTACTCAACCTTTCCTCATAAAGCAACCGCCTCATCCCCGGAATCAACCCCGTGAATCTTCTCTGAACTGCCTCCAAAGCAAGTATATCCTTTCGTAAATATGGAAACCAAAACTGCACACAGTGTTCCAGGTCTGGCCTCACCAATACCCTGTATAGCTGTTGTAAGACTTCCCTGCTTTTATACTCCATCCTCTTTGCAATATAGGCCAAGATTCTATTGGCCTTCCTGATCACTTGCAGTATATGTGTACTCTCGTTTTGTGTTTCATGCACAAGTACCCCCAGGAAATCTTTCTCCATTTAAATAATAATTTTTTCTATCAAAGTGCATGACCTCACAGTTTCCAACATTATATTCCATCTGCCAATTATTTTCCCACCCACTTTGCCAGTTGATGTCCATTTGCAGATTTGGTGTGTCCTCCTCACACATTGCTTTTCCTCCCATCTTTATATCATCAACAAACTTGGCAAGGTTACACGTTCTTCCAAGTCGTTAATATAGATTGTAAATAGTTGGGTTCTCAGCACTGATCCCTGCGGCACCCCACTAGTTACCAACCAGAGAATGAAGCATTTATCCCGACTCTCTGTTTGCTGTTAGGTAGCCAATTCTCTATCCGGGCTAATTAACCCCAACCGCATGAACTTTTATCTTGGGCATTAACCTTTTTATGTGGTACCTTATCAAATGCATTCTGGAAGTTCAAATACAGCACATCCACTGGTTCCCCTTTATCAACCCTGTTCGTGACATCCTCAAAAAATTTCCAGCAAGTTTGTCAAAGATGACTTCCCCTTTGTAAATCTATGCTGACTCTGCTTGACCGAATTTTGCATTTCCAAATGTCCTGCTATTGCTTCTTTAATAACGGACTCCAACATTTTACCAACCGCAGATGCAAGGCTAACTGGTCTATAGTTTCCATGCTTTTTGTCTGCCTCTTCTTTTAAATAGGGGCGTTTACACTCACAGTGACACTGACCCCTCACACTACATTATCTGGGGGGGGGGGTCCCTCTAACCCCTCACACACCTGGATCTGGGGGGGGGCGGGGCGTCCATCTAACCACTCATATTCCTGTATTTGGGGAGGAAGCTCTAAGCATTCTCTCACACTCCTGTATTTTCGGTCGTCCCTCTAACCACTGTCGCACACTCCTGTATCTGGGGAGGACACTCTAACCCTCTCACTCACAATCCTGTATCTGGGGACGTCCCTCTAACCACTCTCGCACACTCCTGTATCTGGGGAGGTCCCTCTAACCCCTCTCTCACACTCCTGTATATGGGGAGGTCCCTCTAACCCCTCTCTCACACTCCTGTATCTGGCAAGCTCCCTTTAAAGCATGTCGCTCACTCCTGTAACAGGGGAGGTCCCTCTAACCCCTCTCTCACACTCCTGTATCTGGAGACTTCTCTCTCACCCCTTTCTCTTACTCCTGTATCTGCGGAGATAATTGTAACCCTTCTCTTTCACTCCAGTATATAGGGAGACTCCTATTCCCCTCTCTCACACTGATGTCTCTGGGGAGGTGCACCAAACCCCTATCACATCACTCCTCTAATGGAGTATGTCCCTCTAAACCCTCCCAAATTAATCCTGTATTTCGGGAATTTCCTAACTCCTTTCTCCCACTCCTGTATCTGGGGAGGTCCCACAAACCCCTCTCACACTCCTGTATCTGGGGAGGTCCCTCTAACGCCTCTCTCACACTCCTATATCTGGGCGCTCCCTCTAACCCCTCTCTCACACTCCTGTATCTGGGGAGGTCCCTCTAACCCATTCTCACACTCCTATATCTTGGGAGGTCCCTCTAACCCCTCTATCACACACTCCTGTATCTGGGTGGTCCCTCTAACCCCTCTCTCACACTCCTGTACCTCGGGATGTCCATCTAACCCCACCCCCCTCTCACACCCCTGTATCTGGAGTGGTCCATCTTACCCCTCTCTCACACTCCTATATCTGGGCGCGCCCTCTAACCCCTATCTCACACTTCTGTATCTCGGAAAGTCCCTCTAACCCCTTTCTCTCACTCCTGTATCTAGGTATATCCCTCTAACCCTTCTCTCACCCTCTAACCCATGAGCGGATAATTATTTGGGATGGACTTGCACTTAACAAGTTTTGTTGATCTGTTGATCACCAATGCCGCCCACCAATGATTCCCCTCAGATGTGAGGCTGAATGTTCGTCCACCAAGTGTGCGGTCCCATGCAGGCAGATCCCCAGCTCCTGCCGGTGGAAGAGATACTGTGCATGTGCAGCTGAATAATAGCCCGCACCAGCAACAAAGTTCAAGGGACCGTGTGCGATAAAAATATTCGAGGGAGCATTGCACAAACATGAACATTTCATAAACATAAATTCAGATAGTAGTCAGATGCTAAATTAGAAACACAGCATGTATTGGCTACTGCTTAGAAAGGAAACAAATATAACAGATTGAAAATGTTGTGGTGACTTCTGGTCTGTGTAAACCATTGCTGTGAAATAGAACATAACCTGTTTCGAGCCTGTGTCAGCATCAATTTCCCACCTCCGTCTTCCTTATGTCCCTCTGCAAAGATTATCAATGCTGTCCCAATTGCTGCCAGAGGCAACTCCCCTGCCGTCATACTCTGGATACCTGTAGAGCAAAGATGCACCACTGGTCACTTTCTTCGGGAAAGGAGTTGAGGAGATGAGTAGCCATAGAAAATGGGAGCATAGAAAATAGGTGCAGGATTAGGCCATTCGGCCCTTCGAGCCTGCACCGCCATTCAATGAGTTCATGGCTGATCATTCCCCTCAGTACCCCTTTCCTGCTTCCTCTCCATACCGCTTGATCTCCTTAACCGTAAGGGCCATATCTAACTCACTCTTGAATATATCCAATGAACTGGCATCAACAACTCTCTGCGGCAGGGAATTCCACAGGTTAACAACTCTCTGAGTGAAGAAGTTTCTTCTCATCTCAGTCCTCAATGGCCTTCTCCTTATCCTAAGACTATGTTCCCTGGTTCTGGACTTCCCCAACATCGAGAACATTCTTCCCGCATCTAACCTGTCCAGTCCCGACAGATCTGAAATGTTTCTCTGAGATCCCCTCTCATCCTTCTAAACGCCAGTGAATAAAGGCCCAGTTGATCCAGTCTCTGTTCGTCTGACAGCCCGGCCTTCCCTGGAATCAGTCTGGTGAATCTTCGTTGCACTCCCTCAATAGCAAGAACGTCCTTCCTCAGATTCGGATATCAAAACTGAACATAATATTCCAGGTGAGGCCTCACAAAGTCCCTGTACAACTGCAGTAAGACTTCCCTGCTTCTATATTCAAATCCCCTAGCAATGAAGGCCAACATACCATTTGCCTTCTTTACCACCTGCTGTATCTGCATGCCCACTTTCAGTGACTGATGAACCATGACACCCAGGTCTCGTTGCAGCTGCCCTTTTTCTAGTCTGCCGCCATTCAGATAATATTCTGCCTTCGTGTTTTTGCCCCCAAAATGGATAATCTCACATTTATCCACATTATACAACATCCGCCATGTATTTGCCCACTCACCTAATCTGTCCAAGTCACCCTGCAGCCTCTTAGCGTCCTCCTCGCAGCTCACACCGCCACCCAGTTTAGTGTCATCCACAAACTTGGAGATATTATACCCTATTCCTTCATCCAAATCGTTAATGTATATTATAAAGAGCTGGGGTCCCAGTACTGATCCTGCGGCATACCACTAGTCACTGCCTGCCATTCTGAAAATGACCCGTTTATCCCGACTCTCTGCTTCCTGTCTGCCAACCAGTTCTCTATCGACGTCAGTACATTACCCTCAATACCATGCGCTTTGATTTTGTCCACCAATCTCTTGTGCGGGACCTTGTCAGAAGCCTTTTGAAAGTCCAAATACACCACATCCACTGTCCACTCTACTCGTTACATCCTCAAAAAATTCCAGATGTTTCGTCAAGCATGATTTCCCTTTCCTAAGCCATGCAGACTCGGCCCGATCCTGTCACTGTTTTCCAAATGGGCTGCTATTTCATTCTTAATGATTGATTCCAACATTTTCCTCACTACTGATGTCAGTCAAACCGGTCTATAGTTACCCGCTTTCTCTCTCCCTCCTTTTGTAAAAAGTGCTGTTACATTAGCTACCCTCCAGTCCATAGGAACTGATCCAGAGTCCACAGACTGTTGGAAAATGATCACCAATTCATCCACTATTTCTAGGGCAACTTCCTTAAGTACTCTGGGACGCAGACTATCAGAACCTGGTGATTTATTGGCCTTTAATCCCATTAACTTCCCGAACACAATTTCCCGCCTGATAAGGATATCTTTCAGTTCCTCATTCTCACGAGACCCACTGTCCCCTAGTACAATCGGAAGGATATTTGTATCTTCCTTTATGAAGACAGAACCGAAGTATTGGTTCAATTGGTCTGCCATTTCTTTGTTCCCCATTATAAATTCAACTGAATCCGATTGCAAGGGACCTACGTTTGTCTTTACTAATCTTTTGCTCTTCACATATTTAGAGAAGCTTTTGCATCAGTTTTTATATTCCCTGCAAGCTTCCTCTCGTACTCTATTTTCCCCCGCTTAATTAAACCCTAAGTCCTCCTCTGTCGAATTCTATATTTCTCCCAGTCCTCAGGTTTGTTGCTTTTTCTCGCCAATTTATATGCCTCTTCCTTGTTTTTAACACTATCCTTAATTTCCCTTGTTAGCCATGGTTGAGCCACCTTCCTAGTTTTATTTTTACTCCAGATAGGGATGTACAATTGCTGAAGTTCATCCATGTGATCTTTAAATGTTTGCCATTGCTTATCCACCGTCAACCCTTTTAGTATCCAATGCCAGTCTATTCTAGTCAATTCACGTTTCATACCGTCGAAGTTACCTTTCCATAAGTTCAGGACACTGGTTCCGAATTAACGTTGTCACTCTCCATCTTAATAACGACTTCTATCATATTATGGTCACTTTTTCCCAAAGGGCCTCACACAACAAGATTGATAATTAGTCATTTCTCATTACACATCACAAAGTCTAGAATGGCCAGCTCCCTGGTTCATTCCTAAACATATTGGTCTAGAAAACCATCCCTAATACACTCCAGGAAATCCTCCCCCACCGCTTTGCTACCAGTTAAGTTAGCCCAATCTATATGTAGATTAATGTCGCCCATGATTACTTTTGTCTTTATTACACACATCCCACACA
This sequence comes from Pristiophorus japonicus, assembly GCF_044704955.1. Taxonomy (NCBI): domain Eukaryota; kingdom Metazoa; phylum Chordata; class Chondrichthyes; family Pristiophoridae; genus Pristiophorus; species Pristiophorus japonicus. The sequence goes on along the minus strand of NW_027254824.1, from coordinate 2,738,157 downwards.
GCCATTATTCAGTTCAAAAAAGGATAGGGCATATTCTAGTAGGCAGTGCATTCTGGGTACCGACATCCGCCACTGGGTCACAGAATCACCGAAAGGATCCTTTTAATATTGGGCCTGGGAGAATCGCTTTTGCGAGTTCTGACTTTGAAAGAAATGCAGCTTGAACTCTGGCTCGAGTTCCGTATCTGTCACATACAGCGGGCGGGATAGAATGACCTGGCGGGCCGTAGATTGCCCACCACTGCTCTAACGCCTCAGACTCTTGTATCTGGGGAGGTCCCTCTAACCCCTTTCTCACACTCCTGTATCTGGGGAGGTCCCTCTAACCCTTCTCTCACACACTCCTGTAACTGGAGAGGTCTCTCTAAGCCCTGTCTCACACTCCTGTATCTGGCGAGTAACCTCTAACACCCCCTCTCACTCTCCGATATCTGCGGAGGTCACTCTGACTCCTCTCTCACACATCTATATCTGGGGAAGTCCCTCTAACTCCTATCTAACACATTCCTGTATCTGGGGAGGTCCCTCTAACACGTCTCTCACACTCCTATATCTGGGCGCTCCCTCTAACCGCTCTCTCACACTCCTATATATGGGAAGGCCGCTCTAACCACTCTCTCACACACTCCTGTATCTGGGGAGGTCTCTCTAACGCTTCTCTCACACTCCTATATCTGGGGAGCTCCCTCTAACCCCTGTCTCACACAATCTGATATCTGAGTTGGTCACTCTGACCCCTCTTTCACACTCCTATATCTTGGGAGGTACGTCTAACCCCTCTCTCACACATTCCTGTATCTGGGGAGGTCCCTCTAAACCCTCTCTCACACTCCTATATCTGGCCGCTCCCTCTAACCCCCTCTCTCGCACTCCTGTATCTTGGGAGGTCCCGCTAACCACTCTCTCACACTCCTATATCTTGGGAGGTCCCTCTAACCCCTCTCTCACACACTCCTGTATCTGCGGAGGTCCCTGTAACCCCTCTCTCACACTGGTGTACCTCGGGAGGGCCATCTAATCCCCCCCACCCTCTCACACTCCTGTATCTGGGGAGGTCCCACTAACCCCTCTCTCACACTCCTGTATCTGGGGAGGTCCCTCTAACCCATTCTCACACTCCTATATCTTGGGAGATCCCTCTAACCCCTCTCTCACACACTCCTGTATCTGGGGAGGTCCCTCTAACAGCTCTCTCACACTCCTGTACCTCGGGAGGTCCCTCTAACCTCCTTCTCACACTCCTGGATCTGGAGAGGTCAATCTAACACCTCTATCACACTCCTGTATCTGGGGAGGTCCCTCGAACACCTCCCTCACACTCCTGTGTCTGGGGAGATCCCTCTAGCCCCTCTCTCACACTCCTGTATCTGGGGAGGTCCCTCCAACCCCACTCTCACACTCCTGTACCTGGGGAGCTCCCTCTAACACCTCTCTCACGCCCCTGTATCTGGGGAAGTCCCTCTAACCCCTCTCTCACACTCCTGTATCTGGGGAGTTCCCTCTAACCCCTCTCTCACACTCCTGTATCTGGGGAGTTCCCTCTAACCCCTCTCTTACACTCCTGTATCTGGGGAAGTCCCTCTAACCTCTCTCTCACACTCCTGTATCTGGGGAGTTCACTAACCCCTCTCTCACCCTCCTGTATCTTGGGAGGTCTCTTTAACCCCTCACTCACACTCCTGTATCTGGCGAGTTCCCTCTAACACCCCCTCTCACACTCCGATATCTGGGGAGGTCACACTGACCCCTCTCTCACACTCCTTTATCTGGGGAAGTCTCTCTAACCCCTCTCTCACACATTCCTCTATCAGGGGAGGTTCCTCGAACACTTCTCTCACACTCCTATATCTGGGCGCTCCCTCTAACCCCTCTCTGAGACTCCTGTATCTGGGGAGGTCCCTCTAACCCCTCTCTCACACTCCTGTATCTGGGGAGGTCCCTCTTACCCCTCCCTCACACTCCTGTATTTGGTGAGCTCCCTCTAACCTCTCACTCACACTCCTCTATCTGGGGAGGTCCCACTAACCTCTCTTTCACACTCCTCTATTTGGGGACGTCCCTCTAACCCCTCCTGCACACTCCTGTATCTGGGGAGGTCCTCAAACTACTCTCTCACACTCATGTATCTGTGGACGTCCCTTTTCATCAGTGAGCTCGTACCGATTTTACTGTACACAGCAAGAATCGTTGCATGGACCTGCGTCAGGTTGAGGTCAGTGATTTGCTTGAGGGAGGAGAGAATGAGGAAGGAGCTGTGATTCGATAATATCTATTGTGAATACCTCTCTTGCTATTCCCCTAGTATTGTTGACAGTAAGGGGTGAATAACTGACTCGGTGTGTTTGGAAGATGTACGTGACTCTGTCGTTTCACAAGGGTATAATCGCCTGTGATATTCATTCCAGTTCACTGCAGCTATCCTTATTTCAACCTGAAATATTTGCTCAGGTTTTGTGAAAGGGCAGGTTAATAAATGGTTGTAGAACTTACCTAGTCTCTGAGCTTGAGACAAAGACAAAAGCTCCCAGTTATAAACTGATATCAACACAGTCTGACTCTGGACGCAATTCCGAGGTCAAGTTTCTGGGGAGCTCGCTCGAACATCTCGCTCACACTCCTGTGTCTGGGGAGGTCCTTTTCACCATCTCTCTCTCCTCAGTATCTAGAGAGGTTCCTTTAACCCATCTCTCACACTCTGTATCTGGGGATCTCCCTCGAAACCCTCTTTCACACTCTTGTATCTGGGGTGGTCCCTCTAACCCCCCTCTCACACTCCTGTATCTGGGGAGGTCCCTCCAACCCGTCTCTCACACTCCTATAATCTGGGGACGTCCCTATAATCCCTCTCTCTCACACTCCTGTATTTGGCGAGTTCCCTCTAACCCCTCCTCTCACACTCCGATATCGGGGGAGGTGTCTCTGATCCCTCTCTCACACTCCTATATCTGGGGAACTCCCTCTAACCCCTCTCTCACACCCCTATATCTGGGCGCTCCCTCTAACCCCTCTCTCACACTCCTGTATCTGGGGAGGTCCCTCTCACCCATTCTCACACTCCTATATCTTGGGAGGTCCCTTTAACCACTCTCTCACACACTCCTGTATCTGGAGAGGTCCCTCTAACCCCTCTCTCGCACTCCTGTATCTGGGAAGGTCCCTCTAATCCCTCCCTCACACTCCTGTATCTGGGGAGATCCCTCTAGCCCATCTCTCACACTCCTGTATCTGGGGAGGACCCTCTATCCTCTCTCGCACACTCCTGTTTCTGGGGAGGTCCCTCTATCCCCTGTCTAACACTCCTGTATCTGGCGAGGTCCCTCTAACCCCACTCTCACACTCCTGTATCTGGGGAGCTCCCTCTAATCCCTCTCTTACACTCCTGTATCTGGGAAGTTCCCTCTAACCCCTCTCTCACACTCCTGCATCTGGGGAGTTCCCCCTAACCCCTCTCTCACACTCCTGTATCTGGGGAGGTCACTAACCCCTCTCTCACTCTCCTGTATCTGGGGAGGTCCCTCTAACACCTCTCTCACACTCCTGTATCTGGCGAGTTCACTCTAACGCCCCCTCTCACACTCCGATATCTGGGAAGGTCACTCTGACCCCTCTCTCACACTCCTGTACCTCGGGAGGTCCATCTAAACCCCACCCCTCTCACACTCCTGTATCTGTGGAGGTCCCACTAACCCCTCTCTCACACCCCTGTATCTGGGCGCTCCCTCTAACACCTCTCTCACACTCCTGTATCTGTGGAGGTCACTTTAACCCCCCTCTCACACTCCTGTATTTGTTGAGCTCCCTCTAACCTCTCTCTCACACTCCTGTATCTGGGGAGGTCCCACTAACCTCTCTCTCACACTCCTGTATTTGGGGAGGTTCCTCTATCCCCTCCTGCACACTCCTGTATCTTGGGAGGTCCCTCTAACCCCTCTCTCGCACTCCTGAATCTGTGGACGTCCCTTTTCATCAGTGAGCTAGTGCCCATTTTACTGTACACAGCAAGAATCGTTGCATGGACCTGTGTCAGGTTGAGGTCAGTGATTTGCTTGAGGGGGAAGAGAATGAAGAAGGAGCTGTGATTCGATAATATCTATTGTGAATACCTCTCTTGCTATTCCCCTCGTATTGTTGACAGTAAGGGGTGAACAATTGACTGGGTGTGTTTGGAAGATGTACGTGACTCTGTCGTTTCACAGTGGAACAATCGTCTGTGATATTCATTCCAGTTTACTGCAGCTATCCTTAGTTCAACCTGAAATATTTGCTCAGGTTTTGTGAAAGGGCAGGTTCAAAAATGTTTGTTAAACTGACCTAGTCTCTGAGCTTGAGCCAAAGACAAAAGCTCCCAGTTATAAACTGATATCAACACAGTCTGACTCTGGACGCAATTCCGAGGTCAGGTTTCTGGGGAGCTCGATCTAACATCTCGCTCACACTCCTGTGTCTGGGGAGGTCATTTTCACGATCTATCTCACCTCAGTATCTATATAGGTTCCTTTAACCCATCTCTCACACTCCTGTATCTGGGGATCTCCCTCGAACCCCTCTCTCACACTCCTGTATCTGGGGAGGTCCCTCTAACACCTCACTCACATTCCTGTATCTGGGGAGGTCCCTCTAACCCCTCACACTCCTGTATCTGGGGAGGTCCCTCCAATCCCTCCCTCACACTCCTATATCTGGGGACGTCACTCTAACCCCTCTCTCACACACTCCTGTATCTGGGGAGGTCCCTCTTACCCCTCTCTCACGCCCCTGTATCTGGGGAAGTCCCTCTAACCCCTTTCTCACACTCCTGTATCTGATGAGTTCACTAACTCCTCTCTCACCCTCCTGTATCTGGGGAGGTCCCTCTAACCCCTCACTCACACTCCTGTATCTGGCGAGTTCCCTCTAACCCCCCCCCTCTCACACTCCGATATCTGGGGAGGTCACTCTGACCCCTCTCTCACACTCCTATATCTGGGCAAATGTCTCTAACCCCTCTCTCACACATTCCTCTATCTGAGGAGGTTCTTCTAACGCTTCTCTCACACTCCTATATCTGGGCGCTCCCTCTAACCCCTCTCTGAGACTCCTGTATCTGGGGAGGTCCCTCTAACCCCTCTCTCATACTCCTGTACATCGGGCGGTCCATCTAACCCCCCACCCCTCTCACACTCCTGTGTCTGTGGAGGTCCTACTAACCCCTCTCTCACACTCCTGTATCTGGGGAGGTCCCTCTTACCCCTCTCTCTCACTCCTGTGTTTGGTGAGCTCCCTCTAACCTCGCACTCACACTCCTGTATCTGGGGAGGACCCACTAACCTCTCGTTCACACTCCTGTATTTGGGGAGGTCCCTCTAACCCTTCCTGCACACTCCTGTATCTGGGGAGGCCCCTCTAACCCTTCTCTCACTCTCCTGTATCTGTGGACGTCCCTTTTCATCAGTGAGCTAGTACCCATTTTACTGTACACAGCAAGAATCGTTGCATGGACCTGCGTCAGGTAGAGGTCAGTGATTTGCTTGAGGGATGAGAGAATGAGGAAGGAGCTGTGATTCGATAATATCTATTGTGAATACCTCTCTTGCAATTCCCCTAGTATTGTTGACAGTAAGTGGTGAACAACTGACTGGGTGTGTTTGGAAGATGTACGTGACTCTGTCGTTTCACAGTGGTATAATCGTCTGTGATATTCATTCCAGTCTACTGCAGCTATCCTTATTTCAACCTGAAATATTTGCTCAGGTTTTGTGAAAAGGCAGGTTCAAAAATGTTTGTTAAACTGACCTAGTCTCTGAGCTTGAGACAAAGACAAAAGCTCCCAGTTATAAACTTATATCAACACAGTCTGACTCTGGACGCAATTCCGAGGTCAGTTTTCTGGGGAGCTCGTTCTCACATCTCGCTCACACTCCTGTGTCTGGGGAGGTCCTTTTCACCATCTCTCTCACCTTAGTATCGGTATAAGTTCCTTTACCCCATCTCTCACACTCCTGTATCTGGGGAGGTCCCTCTAACCCCTCTCTCACACTCCTGTATCTGGGAAGGTCCCTCTAATCCCTCCCTCACACTCCTGTATCTGGGGAGATCCCTCTAGCCCCTCTCTCACACTCCTGTATCTGGCGAGGTCCCTCTAACCCATCTCTCACACTCCTGTATCTGGGGATCTCCCTCGAACCCCTCTCTCACACTCCTGTATCTGGGCATGTCCCTCTAACCCCTCTCTCACATTCCTGTATCTGGGAAGGTCCCTCTAATCCCTCCCTCACACTCCTGTATCTGGGGAGATCCCTCTAGCCCCTCTCTCACACTCCTGTATCTGGGGAGGACCCTCTAACCCCTCTCACACACTCCTGTTTCTGGGGAGGTCCCTCTATCCCCTGTCTAACAATCCTGTATCTGGCGTGGTCCCTCTAACCCCACTCTCACACTCCTGTATCTGGGGAGCTCCCTCCAACCCCACTCTCACGCCCCTGTATCTGGGGAAGTCCCTCTAACCCCTCTCTCACACTCCTGTATCTGGGGAGTTCCCTCTAACCCCTCTCTCACACTCCTGTATCTGGGGAGTTCCCTTTAACCCCTCTCTCACACTCCTGTATCTGGGGAGGTCACTAACCCCTCTCTCACTCTCCTGTATCTGGGGAGGTCCATCTAACACCACTCTCACACTCCTGTATCTGGCGATTTCCCTCTAAACCCCCTCTCACACTCACGTATCTTACAAGGTACCTCTAACCCCCCTCTCACACTCCTGTATCTGGGGAGGTCCCTCTAACCCCTCTCTCACACACCTGTATCTGGGGAGGTCCCTCCAACCCCTCTCTCACAGTCCTATATCTGGGGACGTCCCTCTAACCCCTCTCTCACACACTCCTGTATCTGGGGAGGTCCCTCTAACCCCTCTCTCACACTCCTGTATTTGGCGAGTTCCTTCTAACCCACTCTCTCACAATCCGATATCGGGGGATGTCTCTCTGATCCCTCTCTCACACTCCTATATCTGGGGAACTCCCTTTAACCCCTTTCTCACACTCCTATATCTGGGCGCTCCCTCTAACCCCTCTCTCACACTCCTGTATCTGGGGAGGTCCCTCTAATCCATTCTCAAAATCCTATATCGGGCCCTCCCTCTAACCCCTCTCTCACACTCCTGTATCTGGGGAGGTCCCTCTCACCTCCCTCTCGCACTCCTGTATCTGGAGAGGTCCATCACACACCTCTCTCACACACATATATCTCGGCGCTCCCTCTAATCCAACTCTCACACTCCTGTATCTGGGGAGGTCCCTCTAACCCCTATCTCACAATCCTGTATCTGGGGAGTTCCCTGTCACCCCTCTTTCACACACTCCTGTACCTGGAGAGGTCTCTCTAAGCCCTCTCTCACACTCCTGTATCTGGCGAGTACCCTCTAACCACCCCTCTCACTCTCCGATATCTGGGGAGGTCACGCTGACCCCACTCTCACACTCCTATATCTGGGGAAGTCCCTCTAACCCCTTGCTCACACACTCCTGTATCTGGGGAGGTCTCTCTAACGCTTCGCCCAAATTCCTATATCTGGGGAGGTCTCTCTAACCCCTCTCACACACACACTGATATCTGGGGTGGTCACTCTGAACCCTCTTTCACACTCCTATATCTTGGGAGGTACCTCGAACCCCACTCTCACACACTCCTGTATCTGGGGAGTTCCCTCTAACCCCTCTCTCACACTCTTGTATCTGGGGAATTCACTCACCCCTCTCTCACCCTCCTGTATCTGGGGAGGTCGCTCTAACCCCTCACGCACACTCCTGTATCTGGCGAGTTCCCTCTAACCCCCCCCTCTCACACTCCGATATCTGGGGCGGTCACTCTGACCCCTCTCTGACACTCCTATATCTGGGGAAGTCTCTCTAACCCCTCTCTCACACATTCCTCTATCTGGGGAGGTTCCTCTAACACTTCTCTCACACTCCTGTATCTGGGCACTCACTCTAACCCCACCTCTCACACTCCGATATCTGGGGAGGTCACTCTAACCCCTCTCTCATCCTCCTGTACATCGGGCGGTCCGTCTAACCCCCACCCCTCTCCCACTCCTGTGTCTGTGGAGGTCCCACTAACCCCTCTCTCACACTCCTGTATCTGGGGAGGTCCCTCTTACCCCTCTCTCACACTCCTGTATTTGGTGAGCTCCCTCTAACCTCTCACTCACACTCCTGTATCTGGGGAATCCCACTAACCTCTCTTTGACACTCTTGTATTTGGGGAGGTCCCTCTAACCCCTCCTGCACACTCCTGTATCTGGGGAGGTACCTCTAACCCCTCTCTCACACTCCTGTATCTGTGGACGTCCCTTTTCATCAGTGAGCTCGTACCCATTTTACTGTACAGAGCAAGAATCGTTGCATGGACCTGCGTCAGGTTGAGGTCAGTGATTTGCTTGAGGGAGGAGAGAATGAGGAAGGAGCTGTGATTCGATAATATCTATTGTGAATACCTCTCTTGCTATTCCCCTAGTATTGTTGACAGTAAGGGTTGAACAACTGACTGGGTGTGTTTGGAAGATGTACGTGACTCTGTCGTTTCACAGGGGTATAATCGTCTGTGATATTCATTCCAGTTCACTGCAGCTATCCTTATTTCAACCTGAAATATTTGCTCAGGTTTTGTGAAAGGGCAGGTTAAAAAATGGTTGTAGAACTTACCTAGTCTCTGAGCTTGAGACAAAGACAAAAGCTCCCAGTTATAAACTGATATCAACACAGTCTGACTCTGGACGCAATTCCGAGGTCAGGTTTCTGGGGAGCTCGCTCTAACATCTCGCTCACACTCCTGTGTCTGGGGAGGTCATTTTCACCATCTCTCTCACCTCAGTATCTAGAGAGGTTCCTTTAACCCATCTCTCACACTCCTGTATTTGGGCGCTGCCTCTAACCCCTCTCTCACACTCCTGTATCTGGGCAGGTCCCTCTAACCCCTCTCTCACAATCCTGTATCTGGGAATGTCCCTCTAATCCCTCCCTCACACTCCTGTATCTGTGGAGATCCCTCTAGCCCCTCTCTCACACTCCTGTATCTGGCGAGGTCCCTCTAACCCCACTCTCACACTCCTGTATCTGGGGAGCTCCCTCCAACCCGACTCTCACTCCCCTGTATCTGGGGTGGTCCCTCTAACCCCCCTCTCACACTCCAGTATCTGGGGAGGTCCCTCTAACCCCTCTCTCACACTCCTGTATCTGGGGAGGTCCCTCCAACCCGTCTCTCACACTCCTATATCTGGGGACGTCCCTCTAACCCCTCTCTCACACACTCCTGTATCTGGGGAGGTCCCTCGAACCTCTCTCTCACACTCCTGTATTTGGCGAGTTCCCTCAAACCCCCCCTCTCACACTCCGATATCGGGGGAGGTCTCGTTGAACCCTCTCTCACACTCCTGTATCTGGGGAACTCCCTCTAACCCCTCTCTCACACTCCTATATCTGGGCGCTCCCTCTAACCCCTCTCTCACACTCCTGTATCTGGGGAGGTCCCTCTGATCCATTCTCACAGTCCTATATCTTGAGAGGTCACTCTAACCACTCTCTCACACACTCCTGTATCTGGGGAGCTCCCTCTAACCCCTATCTCACACTCCTGTACCTCGGGAGGTCCATCTAACCCCACCCCCCTCTCACTCTCCTGTATCTGGAGAGGTCCCACTAACCCCTCACTCACACTCCTATATCTGGGCGCTGCCTCTAACCCCTCTCTCACACTCCTGTATCTGGGCAGGTCCCTCTAACCCCTCTCTCACATTCCTGTATCTGGGAAGGTCCCTCTAATCCCTCCCTCACACTCCTGTATCTGGGAAGGTCCCTCTAATCCCTCCCTCACTCTCCTGTATCTGGGGAGATCCCTCTAGCCCCTCTCTCACACTCCTGTATCTGGGGAGGATCCTCTAACCCCTCTCACACACTCCTGTTTCTGGGGAGGTCCCTCTATCCCCTGTCGAACACTCCTGTATCTGGCGAGGTCCCTCTACCCCCACTCTCACACTCCTGTATCTGGGGAGCACCCTCCAACCCGACTCTCACGACCCTGTATCTGGGGAAGTCCCTCTAACCCTTCTCTCACACTCCTGTATCTGGGGAGTTCCCTCTAACCCCTCTCTCACACTCCTGTATCTGGGGAGTTCCCTCTAACCCCTCTCTCACACTCCTGTATCTGGGGAGGTCACTAACCCCTCTCTCACTCTCCTGTATCTGGGGAGGTCCATCTAACACCTCTCTCACACTCCTGTATCTGACGAGTTCCCTCTAAAGCCCCTCTCACACTCACGTATCTGATAAGGTCCCTCGAACCCCCCTCTCACACTCCTGTATCTGGGGAGGTCCCTCTAACCCCTCTCTCACACACTCCTGTATCTGGGGAGGTCCCTCTAACGCCTCTCTCACATTCCTGTGTCTGGGGAGGTCCCTCCAACCCCTCTGGCACACTCCTATATCTGGGGACGTCCCTCTAACCCCTCTCTCACACACTCCTGTATCTGGGGAGGTCCCTCTAACCCCTCTCTCACACTCCTGTATTTGGCGAGTTCCCTCTAACCCACTCTCTCACACTCCGATATCGGGGGATGTCTCTCTGAGCCCTCTCTCACACTTCAATATCTGGGGAACTCCCTTTAACCCCTCTCTCACAGTCCTATATCTGGGCGCTCCCTCTAACCCCTCTCTCACACTCCTGTATCTGGGGAGGTCCCTCTAATCCATTCTCACACTCCTATATCGGGCCCTCCCTCTAACCCCTCTCTCACACTCCTGTATCTGCGGAGGTCCCTCCAACCCCTCTCTCACACTCCTATATCTGGGGACGTCCCTCTAACCCCTCTCTCACACACTCCTGTATCTGGGGAGGTCCCTCTAACCCCTCTCTCACACTCCTGTATCTGGCGAGTACCCTCTAACCTCCCCCTCTCACTCTCCGATATCTGGGGAGGTCACTCTGACCCCTCTCTCACACTCCTATATCTGGGAAAGTCCCTCTAACCGCTATCTCACACATTCGTTTATCTGGGCGCTACCTCTAACCCATCTCTCACACTCCTATATATGGGGAGGCCGCTCTAACCCCTTTCTCACACACTCCTGTATCTGGGGAGGTCTCTCTAACGCTTCTCCCACACTCCTATATCTGGGGAGGTCCCTCTAACCGCTCTCACACACACTCTGATATCTGGGGTGGTCACTCTGACCCCTCTTTCACACTCCTATATCTTGGGAGGTACCTCGAACCCCACTCTCACACACTCCTGTATCTGGGGAGTTCCCTCTAACCCCTCTCTCACACTCTTGTATCTGGGGAGTTCACTCACCCCTCTCTCACCCTCCTGTATCTGGGGAGGTCGCTCTAACCCCTCACGCACACTCCTGTATCTGGCGAGTTCCCTCTAACCCCCCCCTCTCACACTCCGATATCTGGGGCGGTCACTCTGACCCCTCTCTGACACTCCTATATCTGGGGAAGTCTCTCTAACCCCTCTCTCACACATTCCTCTATCTGGGGAGGTTCCTCTAACACTTCTCTCACACTCCTGTATCTGGGCGCTCCCTCTAACCCCCCCTCTCACACTCCGATATCTGGGGAGGTCACTCTAACCCCTCTCTCATACTCCTGTACCTCGGGCGGTCCATCTAACCCCCCACCCCTCTCCCACTCCTGTGTCTGTGGAGGTCCCACTAACCCCTCTCTCACACTCCTGTATCTGGGGAGGTCCCTCTTACCCCTCTCTCACACTCCTGTATTTGGTGAGCTCCCCCTAACCTCTCACTCACACTCCTGTATCTGGGGAATCCCACTAACCTCTCTTTCACACTCCTGTATCTGGGCATGTCCCTCTAACCCCTCTCTCACATTCCTGTATCTGGGAAGGTCCCTCTAATCCCTCCCTCACACTCCTGTATCTGGGGAGATCCCTCTAGCCCCTCTCTCACACTCCTGTATCTGGGGAGGACCCTCTAACCCCTCTCACACACTCCTGTTTCTGGGGAGGTCCCTCTATCCCCTGTCTAACAATCCTGTATCTGGCGTGGTCCCTCTAACCCCACTCTCACACTCCTGTATCTGGGGAGCTCCCTCCAACCCCACTCTCACGCCCCTGTATCTGGGGAAGTCCCTCTAACCCCTCTCTCACACTCCTGTATCTGGGGAGTTCCCTCTAACCCCTCTCTCACACTCCTGTATCTGGGGAGTTCCCTTTAACCCCTCTCTCACACTCCTGTATCTGGGGAGGTCACTAACCCCTCTCTCACTCTCCTGTATCTGGGGAGGTCCATCTAACACCACTCTCACACTCCTGTATCTGGCGATTTCCCTCTAAACCCCCTCTCACACTCACGTATCTTACAAGGTACCTCTAACCCCCCTCTCACACTCCTGTATCTGGGGAGGTCCCTCTAACCCCTCTCTCACACACCTGTATCTGGGGAGGTCCCTCCAACCCCTCTCTCACAGTCCTATATCTGGGGACGTCCCTCTAACCCCTCTCTCACACACTCCTGTATCTGGGGAGGTCCCTCTAACCCCTCTCTCACACTCCTGTATTTGGCGAGTTCCTTCTAACCCACTCTCTCACAATCCGATATCGGGGGATGTCTCTCTGATCCCTCTCTCACACTCCTATATCTGGGGAACTCCCTTTAACCCCTTTCTCACACTCCTATATCTGGGCGCTCCCTCTAACCCCTCTCTCACACTCCTGTATCTGGGGAGGTCCCTCTAATCCATTCTCAAAATCCTATATCGGGCCCTCCCTCTAACCCCTCTCTCACACTCCTGTATCTGGGGAGGTCCCTCTCACCTCCCTCTCGCACTCCTGTATCTGGAGAGGTCCATCACACACCTCTCTCACACACATATATCTCGGCGCTCCCTCTAATCCAACTCTCACACTCCTGTATCTGGGGAGGTCCCTCTAACCCCTATCTCACAATCCTGTATCTGGGGAGTTCCCTGTCACCCCTCTTTCACACACTCCTGTACCTGGAGAGGTCTCTCTAAGCCCTCTCTCACACTCCTGTATCTGGCGAGTACCCTCTAACCACCCCTCTCACTCTCCGATATCTGGGGAGGTCACGCTGACCCCACTCTCACACTCCTATATCTGGGGAAGTCCCTCTAACCCCTTGCTCACACACTCCTGTATCTGGGGAGGTCTCTCTAACGCTTCGCCCAAATTCCTATATCTGGGGAGGTCTCTCTAACCCCTCTCACACACACACTGATATCTGGGGTGGTCACTCTGAACCCTCTTTCACACTCCTATATCTTGGGAGGTACCTCGAACCCCACTCTCACACACTCCTGTATCTGGGGAGTTCCCTCTAACCCCTCTCTCACACTCTTGTATCTGGGGAATTCACTCACCCCTCTCTCACCCTCCTGTATCTGGGGAGGTCGCTCTAACCCCTCACGCACACTCCTGTATCTGGCGAGTTCCCTCTAACCCCCCCCTCTCACACTCCGATATCTGGGGCGGTCACTCTGACCCCTCTCTGACACTCCTATATCTGGGGAAGTCTCTCTAACCCCTCTCTCACACATTCCTCTATCTGGGGAGGTTCCTCTAACACTTCTCTCACACTCCTGTATCTGGGCACTCACTCTAACCCCACCTCTCACACTCCGATATCTGGGGAGGTCACTCTAACCCCTCTCTCATCCTCCTGTACATCGGGCGGTCCGTCTAACCCCCACCCCTCTCCCACTCCTGTGTCTGTGGAGGTCCCACTAACCCCTCTCTCACACTCCTGTATCTGGGGAGGTCCCTCTTACCCCTCTCTCACACTCCTGTATTTGGTGAGCTCCCTCTAACCTCTCACTCACACTCCTGTATCTGGGGAATCCCACTAACCTCTCTTTGACACTCTTGTATTTGGGGAGGTCCCTCTAACCCCTCCTGCACACTCCTGTATCTGGGGAGGTACCTCTAACCCCTCTCTCACACTCCTGTATCTGTGGACGTCCCTTTTCATCAGTGAGCTCGTACCCATTTTACTGTACAGAGCAAGAATCGTTGCATGGACCTGCGTCAGGTTGAGGTCAGTGATTTGCTTGAGGGAGGAGAGAATGAGGAAGGAGCTGTGATTCGATAATATCTATTGTGAATACCTCTCTTGCTATTCCCCTAGTATTGTTGACAGTAAGGGTTGAACAACTGACTGGGTGTGTTTGGAAGATGTACGTGACTCTGTCGTTTCACAGGGGTATAATCGTCTGTGATATTCATTCCAGTTCACTGCAGCTATCCTTATTTCAACCTGAAATATTTGCTCAGGTTTTGTGAAAGGGCAGGTTAAAAAATGGTTGTAGAACTTACCTAGTCTCTGAGCTTGAGACAAAGACAAAAGCTCCCAGTTATAAACTGATATCAACACAGTCTGACTCTGGACGCAATTCCGAGGTCAGGTTTCTGGGGAGCTCGCTCTAACATCTCGCTCACACTCCTGTGTCTGGGGAGGTCATTTTCACCATCTCTCTCACCTCAGTATCTAGAGAGGTTCCTTTAACCCATCTCTCACACTCCTGTATTTGGGCGCTGCCTCTAACCCCTCTCTCACACTCCTGTATCTGGGCAGGTCCCTCTAACCCCTCTCTCACAATCCTGTATCTGGGAATGTCCCTCTAATCCCTCCCTCACACTCCTGTATCTGGGGAGATCCCTCTAGCCCCTCTCTCACACTCCTGTATCTGGCGAGGTCCCTCTAACCCCACTCTCACACTCCTGTATCTGGGGAGCTCCCTCCAACCCGACTCTCACTCCCCTGTATCTGGGGTGGTCCCTCTAACCCCCCTCTCACACTCCAGTATCTGGGGAGGTCCCTCTAACCCCTCTCTCACACTCCTGTATCTGGGGAGGTCCCTCCAACCCGTCTCTCACACTCCTATATCTGGGGACGTCCCTCTAACCCCTCTCTCACACACTCCTGTATCTGGGGAGGTCCCTCGAACCTCTCTCTCACACTCCTGTATTTGGCGAGTTCCCTCAAACCCCCCCTCTCACACTCCGATATCGGGGGAGGTCTCGTTGAACCCTCTCTCACACTCCTGTATCTGGGGAACTCCCTCTAACCCCTCTCTCACACTCCTATATCTGGGCGCTCCCTCTAACCCCTCTCTCACACTCCTGTATCTGGGGAGGTCCCTCTGATCCATTCTCACAGTCCTATATCTTGAGAGGTCACTCTAACCACTCTCTCACACACTCCTGTATCTGGGGAGCTCCCTCTAACCCCTATCTCACACTCCTGTACCTCGGGAGGTCCATCTAACCCCACCCCCCTCTCACTCTCCTGTATCTGGAGAGGTCCCACTAACCCCTCACTCACACTCCTATATCTGGGCGCTGCCTCTAACCCCTCTCTCACACTCCTGTATCTGGGCAGGTCCCTCTAACCCCTCTCTCACATTCCTGTATCTGGGAAGGTCCCTCTAATCCCTCCCTCACACTCCTGTATCTGGGAAGGTCCCTCTAATCCCTCCCTCACACTCCTGTATCTGGGGAGATCCCTCTAGCCCCTCTCTCACACTCCTGTATCTGGGGAGGATCCTCTAACCCCTCTCACACACTCCTGTTTCTGGGGAGGTCCCTCTATCCCCTGTCGAACACTCCTGTATCTGGCGAGGTCCCTCTACCCCCACTCTCACACTCCTGTATCTGGGGAGCACCCTCCAACCCGACTCTCACGACCCTGTATCTGGGGAAGTCCCTCTAACCCTTCTCTCACACTCCTGTATCTGGGGAGTTCCCTCTAACCCCTCTCTCACACTCCTGTATCTGGGGAGTTCCCTCTAACCCCTCTCTCACACTCCTGTATCTGGGGAGGTCACTAACCCCTCTCTCACTCTCCTGTATCTGGGGAGGTCCATCTAACACCTCTCTCACACTCCTGTATCTGACGAGTTCCCTCTAAAGCCCCTCTCACACTCACGTATCTGATAAGGTCCCTCGAACCCCCCTCTCACACTCCTGTATCTGGGGAGGTCCCTCTAACCCCTCTCTCACACACTCCTGTATCTGGGGAGGTCCCTCTAACCCCTCTCTCACATTCCTGTGTCTGGGGAGGTCCCTCCAACCCCTCTGGCACACTCCTATATCTGGGGACGTCCCTCTAACCCCTCTCTCACACACTCCTGTATCTGGGGAGGTCCCTCTAACCCCTCTCTCACACTCCTGTATTTGGCGAGTTCCCTCTAACCCACTCTCTCACACTCCGATATCGGGGGATGTCTCTCTGAGCCCTCTCTCACACTTCAATATCTGGGGAACTCCCTTTAACCCCTCTCTCACAGTCCTATATCTGGGCGCTCCCTCTAACCCCTCTCTCACACTCCTGTATCTGGGGAGGTCCCTCTAATCCATTCTCACACTCCTATATCGGGCCCTCCCTCTAACCCCTCTCTCACACTCCTGTATCTGCGGAGGTCCCTCCAACCCCTCTCTCACACTCCTATATCTGGGGACGTCCCTCTAACCCCTCTCTCACACACTCCTGTATCTGGGGAGGTCCCTCTAACCCCTCTCTCACACTCCTGTATCTGGCGAGTACCCTCTAACCTCCCCCTCTCACTCTCCGATATCTGGGGAGGTCACTCTGACCCCTCTCTCACACTCCTATATCTGGGAAAGTCCCTCTAACCGCTATCTCACACATTCGTTTATCTGGGCGCTACCTCTAACCCATCTCTCACACTCCTATATATGGGGAGGCCGCTCTAACCCCTTTCTCACACACTCCTGTATCTGGGGAGGTCTCTCTAACGCTTCTCCCACACTCCTATATCTGGGGAGGTCCCTCTAACCGCTCTCACACACACTCTGATATCTGGGGTGGTCACTCTGACCCCTCTTTCACACTCCTATATCTTGGGAGGTACCTCGAACCCCACTCTCACACACTCCTGTATCTGGGGAGTTCCCTCTAACCCCTCTCTCACACTCTTGTATCTGGGGAGTTCACTCACCCCTCTCTCACCCTCCTGTATCTGGGGAGGTCGCTCTAACCCCTCACGCACACTCCTGTATCTGGCGAGTTCCCTCTAACCCCCCCCTCTCACACTCCGATATCTGGGGCGGTCACTCTGACCCCTCTCTGACACTCCTATATCTGGGGAAGTCTCTCTAACCCCTCTCTCACACATTCCTCTATCTGGGGAGGTTCCTCTAACACTTCTCTCACACTCCTGTATCTGGGCGCTCCCTCTAACCCCCCCTCTCACACTCCGATATCTGGGGAGGTCACTCTAACCCCTCTCTCATACTCCTGTACCTCGGGCGGTCCATCTAACCCCCCACCCCTCTCCCACTCCTGTGTCTGTGGAGGTCCCACTAACCCCTCTCTCACACTCCTGTATCTGGGGAGGTCCCTCTTACCCCTCTCTCACACTCCTGTATTTGGTGAGCTCCCCCTAACCTCTCACTCACACTCCTGTATCTGGGGAATCCCACTAACCTCTCTTTCACACTCCTGTATTTGGGGAGGTCCCTCTAACCCCTCCTGCACACTCGTGTATCAGGGGAGGTCCCTCTAACCCCTCTCTCACACTCCTGTATCTGTGGACGTCCCTTTTCATCAGTGAGCTAGTACCCATTTTACTGTACACAGCAAGAATCGTTGCATGGACCTGCGTCAGGTTGAGGTCAGTGATTTGCTTGAGGGAGGAGAGAATGAGGAAGGAGCTGTGATTCGATAATATCTATTGTGAATACCTCTCTTGCTATTCCCCTAGTATTGTTGACAGTAAGGGTTGAACAACTGACTGGGTGTGTTTGGAAGATGTACGTGACTCTGTCGTTTCACAGGGGTATAATCGTCTGTGATATTCATTCCAGTTCACTGCAGCTATCCTTACGTCAACCTAAAATATTTGCTCAGGTTTTGTGAAAGGGCAGGTTAAAAAATGGTTGTAGAACTTACCTAGTCTCTGAGCTTGAGACAAAGACAAAAGCTCCCAGTTATAAACTGATATCAACACAGTCTGACTCTGGACGCAATTCCGAGGTCAGGTTTCTGGGGAGCTCGCTCTAACATCTCGCTCACACTCCTGTGTCTGGGGAGGTCATTTTCACCATCTCTCTCACCTCAGTATCTAGAGAGGTTCCTTTAACCCATCTCTCACACTCCTGTATTTGGGCGCTGCCTCTAACCCCTCTCTCACACTCCTGTATCTGGGCAGGTCCCTCTAACCCCTCTCACACACTCCTGTTTCTGGGGAGGTCCCTCTATCCCCTGTCTAACACTCCTGTATCTGGCGAGGTCCCTCTAACCCCACTCTCACACTCCTGTATCTGGGGAGCTCCCTCCAACCCGACTCTCACGCCCCTGTATCTGGGGAAGTCCCTCTAACCCCTCTCTCTCACTCCTGTATCTGGGGAGGTCACTAAAGCCTCTCTCACTCTCCTGTATCTGGGGAGGTCCATCTAACACATCTCTCACACTCCTGTATCTGGCGAGTTCCCTCTAAAGCCCCTCTCACACTCACGTATCTGACAAGGTCCCTCTAAACCCCTCTCACACTCCTGTATCTGGGGTGGTCCCTCTAACCGCCCTCTCACACTCCAGTATCTGGGGAGGTCCCTCTAACCCCTCTCTCACACTCCTGTATCTGGGGAGGTCCCTCCAACCCGTCTCTCACACTCCTATATCTGGGGACGTCCCTCTAACCCCTCTCTCACACACTCCTGTATCTGGGGAGGTCCCTCGAACCTCTCTCTCACACTCCTGTATTTGGCGAGTTCCCTCAAACCCCCCCTCTCACACTCCGATATCGGGGGAGGTCTCGCTGAACCCTCTCTCACACTCCTGTATCTGGGGAACTCCCTCTAACCACTCTCTCACACTCCTATATCTGGGCGCTGCCTCTAACCCCTCTCTCACACTCCTGTATCTGGGCAGGTCCCTCTAACCCCTCTCTCACATTCCTGTATCTGGGAAGGTCCCTCTAATCCCTCCCTCACACTCCTGTATCTGGGGAGATCCCTCTAGCCCCTCTCTCACACTCCTGTATCTGGGGAGGACCCTCTAACCCCTCTCACACACTCCTGTTTCTGGGGAGGTCCCTCTATCCCCTGTCTAACACTCCTGCATCTGGCGAGGTCCCTCTAACCCCACTCTCACACTCCTGTATCTGGGAAGCTCCCTCCAACCCGACTCTCACGCCCCTGCATCTGGGGAAGTCCCTCTAACCCCTCTCTCACACTCCTGTATCTGGGGAGTTCCCTCTAACCCCTCTCTCACACTCCTGTATCTGGGGAGTTCCCATAACCCCTCTCTCACACTCCTGTATCTGGGGAGGTCACTAACCCCTCTCTCACTCTCCTGTATCTGGGGAGGTCCATCTAACACCTCTCTCACACTCCTGTATCTGACAAGGTCCCTCTAACCCCTCTCTCACACTCCTGTATCTGGGGAGGTCCCTTTAACCCCACTTTCACACTCCTGTATTTGGCGAGTTCCCTCTAACCCACTCTCTCACACTCCGATATCGGGGGATGTCTCTCTGATCCCTCTCTCACACTCCTACATCTGGGGAACTCCCTTTATCCCCTCTCTCACACTCCTATATCTGGGCGCTCCCTCTAACCCCTCTCTCACACTCCTGTATCTGGGGAGGTCCCTCTAATCCATTCTCACACTCCTATATCGGACCCTCCCTCTAACCCCTCTCTCACACTCCTGTATCTGGGGAGGTCCCTCTAATCCATTCTCACACTCCTATATCTCGGCGCTCCCTCTAATCCAACTCTCACACTCCTGTATCTGGGGAGGTCCCTCTAACCCCTATCTCACACTCCTGTATCTGGGGAGGTCCCTTTAACCCCTCTCTCACACTCCTGTATCTGCGGAGGTCCCTCTAACCCCTCTCTCACACTCCTGTATCTTGCGAGTAACCTCTAACCTCCCCCTCTCACACTCCGATATCTGGGGAGGTCACTCTGACCCCTCTCTCACACTCCTATATCTGGGGAAGTCTCTCTAACCCCTATCTCACACATTCCTATATCTGGGCGCTCCCTCTAACCCCTCTCTCACACTCCTATATATGGGGAGGCCGCTCTAACCCCTTTCTCACACACTCCTGTATCTGGGGAGGTCTCTCTAACGCTTCTCCCACACTCCTATATCTGGGGAGGTCCCTCTAACCCCTCTCACACACACTCTGATATCTGGGGTGGTCACTCTGACCACTCTTTCACACTCCTATATCTTGGGAGGTACCTCGAACCCCACTCTCACACACTCCTGTATCTGGGGAGTTCCCTCTAACCCCTCTCTCACACTCCTGTATCTGGGGAGTTCACTAACCCCTCTCTCACCCTCCTGTATCTGGGGAGGTACCTCTAACCCCTCACTCACACTCCTGTATCTGGGGAGTTCCCTCTAACCCCTCTCTCACACTCCGATATCGGGGGAGGTCACTCTGACCCCTCTCTCACGCTCCTATATCTGGGGAAGTCTCTCTAACCCCTCTCTCACACATTCCTCTATCTGGGGAGGTTCCTCTAACACTTCTCTCACACTCCTATATCTGGGCGCTCCCTCTCACCCCCCTCTCTCACACTCCGATATCTGGGGAGGTCACTCTAACCCCTCTCTCATACTCCTGTACCTCGGGCGGTCCATCTAACCCCCCACCCCTCTCACACTCCTGTGTCTGTGGAGGTCCCACTAACCCCTCTCTCACACTCCTGTATCTGGGGAGGTCCCTCTTACCCCTCTCTCACACTCCTGTATTTGGTGAGCTCCCTCTAACCTTTCACTCACACTTCTGTATCTGGGGAATCCCACTAACCTCTCTTTCACACTCCTGTATTTGGGGAGGACCCTCTAACCTCTCCTGCACACTCCTGTATCTGGGGAGGTCCCTCTAACCCCTCTCTCACACTCCTCTATCTGTGGACGTCCCTTTTCATCAGTGAGCTAGTACCCATTTTACTGTACACAGCAAGAATCGTTGCATGGACCTGCGTCAGGTTGAGATCAGTGATTTGCTTGAGGGAGGAGAGAATGAGGAAGGAGCTGTGATTCGATAATATCTATTGTGAATACCTCTCTTGCTATTCCCCTAGTATTGTTGACAGTAAGGGGTGAACAACTGACTGGGTGTGTTTGGAAGATGTACGTGACTCTGTCGTTTCACAGGGGTATAATCGTCTGTGATATTCATTCCAGTTCACTGCAGCGATCCTTATGTCAACCTGAAATATTTGCTCAGGTTTTGTGAAAAGGCAGGTTAAAAAATGGTTGTAGAACTTACCTAGTCTCTGAGCTTGAGACAAAGACAAAAGCTCCCAGTTATAAACTGATATCAACACAGTCTGACTCTGGACGCAATTCCGAGGTCAGGTTTCTGGGGAGCTCGCTCTAATATCTCGCTCACGCTCCTGTGACTGGGAGGTCCTTTTCACCATCTCTCTCACCTCAGTATCTAGAGAGGTTCCTTTAACCCATCTCTCACACTCCTGTATCTGGGGATCTCCCTCTAACCCCTCTCTCACACTCCTGTATCTGGGGAGGTCCCTCCAACCCGTCTCTCACACTCCTATATCTGGGGACGTCCCTCTAACCCCTCTCTCACACACTCCTGTATCTGGGGAGCTCCCTCTAACCCCTATCTCACACTCCTGTACCTCGGGAAGTCCATCTAACCCCACCCCGCTCTCACACTCCTGTATCTGGAGCGGTCCCACTAACCCCTCACTCACACTCCTATATCTGGGCGCTGCCTCTAACCCCTCTCTCACACTCCTGTATCTGGGCAGGTCACTCTAACCCCTCTCTCACATTCCTGTACCTGGGAAGGTCCCTCTAATCCCTCCCTCACACTCCTGTATCTGGGGAGATCCCTCTAGCCCCTCTCTCAGACTCCTGTATCTGGGGAGGACCCTCTAACCCCTCTCACACACTCCTGTTTCTGGGGAGGTCCCTCTATCCCCTGTCTAACACTCCTGTATCTGGCGAGGTCCCTCCAACCCCACTCTCACACTCCTGTATCTGGGGAGCTCCCTCCAAACCGACTCTCACGCCCCTGTATCTGGGAATGTCCCTCTAACCCCTCTCTCACACTCCTGTATCTGGGGAGGTCACTAACCCCTCTCTCACTCTCCTGTATCTGGGGAGGTCCATCTAACACCTCTCTCACACTCCTGTATCTGGCGAGTTCCCTCTAAAGCCCCTCTCACACTCACGTATCTGACAAGGTCCCTCGAACCCCGCTCTCACACTCCTGTATCTGGGGTGGTCCCTCTAACCCCCCTCTCACACTCCTGTATCTGGGGAGGTCCCTCTAACCCCTCTCTAACACTCCTGTATTGGGGAGGACCCTCCAACCCGTCTCTCACACTCCTATATCTGGGGACTTCACTCTAACCCCTCTCTCACACACTCCTGTATCTGGGAAAGTCCCTCTAACCCCTCTCTCACACTCCTGTATCTGGGGAGGTCACTAACCCCTCTCTCACTCTCCTGTATCTGTGGAGGTCCATCTAACACCTCTCTCACACTCCTGTATCTGGCGAGTTCCCTCTAAAGCCCCTCTCACACTCACGTATCTGACAAGGTCCCTCGAACCACGCTCTCACACTCCTGTATCTGGGGAGGTCCCTCCAACCCGTCTCTCACACTCCTATATCTGGGGACGTCCCTCTAACCCCTCTCTCACACACTCCTGTATCTGGGGAGGTCCCTCTAACCTCTCTCTCACGCTCCTGTATTTGGAGAGTTCCCTCTAACCCCCCCTCTAACACTCCGATATCGGGGGAGGTCTCGCTGATCCCTCTCTCACACTCCTATATCTGGGGAACTCCCTCTAACCCCTCTCTCACACTCCTATATCTGGGCGCTCCCTCTAACCCCTCTCTCACACTCCTGTATCTGGGGAGGTCCCTCTAACCCATTCTCACAGTCCTATATCTTGGGAGGTCTCTCTAACCCCTCTCTCACACACTCCTCGATCTGGGGAGCTCCCTCGAACCCCTATCTCACACTCCTGTACCTCGGGAGGTCCATCTAACCCCACCCCCCTCTCACACTCCTGTATCTGGAGAGGTCCCACTAACCCCTCACTCACACTCCTATATCTGGGAGCTGCCTCTAACCCCTCTCTCACACTCCTGTATCTAGGCAGGTCCCTCTAACCCCTCTCTCACATTCCTGTATCTGGGAAGGTCCCTCTAATCCCTCCCTCACACTCCTGTATCTGGGGAGATCCCTCTCGCCCCTCGCTCACACTCCTGTATCTGGGGAGGACCCTCTAACCCCTCTCACACACTTCTGTTTCTGGGGAGGTCCCTCTATCCCCTGTCTAAAACTCCTGTATCTGGCGAGGTCCCTCTAACCCCACTCTCACACTCCTGTATCTGGGGAGCTCCCTCCAACCCGACTCTCACGCCCCTGTATCTGGGGAAGTCCCTCTAACCCCTCTCTCACACTCCTGTATCTGGGGAGTTCCCTCTAAAGCCCCTCTCACACTCACGTATCTGACAAGGTCCCTCTAAACCCCCTCTCACACTCCTGTATCTGGGGAGTTCCCTTTAACCCCTCTCTCACACTCCTGTATCTGCGGAGGTCCCTCCAACCCCTCTCTCACACACTCTCATATCTGGGGTGGTCACTCTGACCCCTCTTTCACACTCCTATATCTTGGGAGGTACCTCGAACCCCACTCTCACACACTCATGTATCTGGGGAGGTCCCTCTAACCCCTCACTCACACTCCTGTATCTGGGGAGTTCCCTCTAACCCCTCTCTCACACTCCTGTATCTGGGGAGTTCACTAACCCTTCTCTCACGCCCCTGTATCTGGGGAAGTCCCTCTAACCCCTCTCTCACACTCCTGTATCTGGGGAGTTCCCTCTAACCCCTCTCTCACACTCCTGTATCTGGGGAGATCCCTCTAACCCCTCTCTCACACTCCTGTATCTGGGGACGTCACTAACCCCTCTCTCACTCTCCTGTATCTGGGGAGGTCCATCTAACACCTCTCTCACACTCCTGTATCTGGCGAGTTCCCTCTAAACCCCCTCTCACACTCACGTATCTGACAAGGTCCCTCTAACTCCCCTCTCACACTCCTGTATCTGGGGAGGTCCCTCTAACCCCTCTCTCACACTCCTCTATCTGGGGAGGTCCCTCCAACCCCTCTCTCACACTCCTATATCTGGGGACGTCCCTCTAACCCCTCTCTCACAGACTCCTATGACTGGGGAGGTCCCTCAAACCCCTCTCTCACACTCCTGTATTTGGCGAGTTCCCTCTAACCCACTCTCTCACACTCCGATATCGGGGGATGTCTCTCTGATCCCTCTCTCACACTCTTATATCTGGGGAACTCCCTTTAAACCCTCTCTCACACTCCTATATCTGGGCGCTCCCTCTAACCCCTCTCTCACACTCCTGTATCTGGGGAGGTCCCTCTAATCCATTCTCACACTCCTATATCGGGCCCTCCCTCTAACCCCTCTCTCACACTCCTGTATCTGGGGAGGTCCCTCTCACCTCCCTCTCGCACTCCTGTATCTGGAGAGGTCCATCAAACACCTCTCTCACACACATATATCTCGGCGCTCCCTCTAATCCAACTCTCACACTCCTGTATCTGGAGAGGTCCCTCTAACCCCTATCTCACAATCCTGTATCTGGGGAGTTCCCTGTAACCCCTCTTTCACACACTCCTGTACCTGGAGAGGTCTCTCTAAGCTCTCTCTCACACTCCTGTATCTGGCGAGTACACTCTAACCCCCCCTCTCACTCTCCGATATCTGGGGAGGTCACTCTGACCCCACTCTCACACTCCTATATCTGGGGAAGTCCCTCGAACCCCTATCTCACACATTCATATATCAGGGCGCTCCCTCTAACCCCTCTCTCACACTCCTATATATGGGGAGGCCGCTCTAACCCCTTTCTCACACACTCCTGTATCTGGGGAGGTCTCTCGAACGCTTCTCCCACACTCCTATATCTGGGGAGGTCCCTCTAACCCCTCTCACACACACTCTGATATCTGGGGTGGTCACTCTGACCCCTCTTTCACACTCCTATATCTTGGGAGGTACCTCGAACCACACTCTCACACACTCCTGTATCTGGGGAGTTCCCTCTAACCCCTCTCTCACACTCTTGTATCTGGGGAGTTCACTAACACCTCTCTCACCCACCTGTATCTGGGGAGGTCCCTCTAACCACTCACGCACACTCCTGTATCTGGCGAGTTCCCTCTAACCCCCCCCCCTCCGACACTCCGATATCTGGGGAGGTCACTCTGACCACTCTCTCACACTCCTATATCTGGGGAAGTCTCTCTAACCCCTCTCTCACACATTCCTCTATCTGGGGAGGTTCCTCTAACAGTTCTCTCACACTCCTATATCTGGGCGCTCCCTCTAACCCCTCCCTCTCACACTCCGATATCTGGGGAGGTCCCTCTAACCCCTCTCTCATACTCCTGTACCTCGGGCCGTCCATCTAATCCCCCACCCCTCTCACACTCCTGTGTCTGTGGAGGTCCCACTAAACCCGCTCTCACACTCCTGTATCTGGGATGGTCCCTCTTACCCCTCTCTCACACTCCTGTATTTGGTGAGCTCCCTCTAACCTCTCACTCGCACTCCTGTATCTGGGGAGGTCCCTTTTCATCAGTGAGCTAGTACTGACTTTACTGTACACAGCAAGAATCGTTGCATGGACCTGCGTCAGGTTGAGGTCAGTGATTTGCTTGAGGGAGTAGAGAATGAGGAAGGAGCTGTGATTCGATAATATCTATTGTGAATACCTCTCTTGCTATTCCCCTAGTATTGTTGACAGTAAGGGGTGAACAATTGACTGGGTGTGTTTGGAAGATGGACGTGACTCTGTCGTTTCACAGGGGTATAATCGTCTGTGATATTCATTCCAGTTCACTGCAGCTATCCTTATTTCAACCTGAAATATTTGCTCAGGTTTTGTGATAGGGCAGGTTACAAAATGGTTGTAGAACTTACTTAGTCTCTGAGCTTGAGACAAAGACAAAAGCTCCCAGTTATAAACTGATATCAACACAGTCTGACTCTGGACGCAATTCCGAGGTCAGGTTTCTGGGGAGCTCGCTCTAACATCTCGCTCACACTCCTGTGTCTGGGGAGGTCCTTTTCACCATCTCTCTCACCTCAGTATCTAGAGAGGTTCCTTTAACCCATCTCTCACACTCCTGTATCTGGGGATCTCCCTCGAAACCCTCTCTCACACTCCTGTATCTGGGATGGTCCCTCTAACGCCCCTCTCACACTCCTGTATGTGGGGAGGTCCCTCTAACCCCTCTCTCACACTCCTGTATCTGGGGAGGTCCCTCCAACCCGTCTCTCACACTCCTATATCTGGGGACGTCCCTCTAACCCCTCTCTCACACACTCCTGTATCTGGGGAGGTCCCTCTAACCTCTCTCTCACACTCCTGTATTTGGCGAGTTCCCTCTAACCCCCCCTCTCACCCTCCGATATCGGGGGAGGTCTCTCTGATCCCTCTCTCACACTCCTATATCTGGGGATATCCCTCTAACCCCTCTCTCACACTCCTATATCTGGACGCACCCTCTAACCCCTCTCTCACACTCCTGTATCTGGGGATGTCCCTCTAACCCATTCTCACAGTCCTATATCTTGGGAGGTCACTCTAACCCCTCTCTCACAAACTCCTGTATCTGGGGAGCTCCCTCTAACCCCTATCTCGCACTCCTGTACCTCGGGAGGTCCATCTAACTACACCCCCCTCTCACACTCCTGTATCTGGAGAGGTCCCACTAACACCTCACTCACACTCCTATATTTGGGCGCTGCCTCTAAGCCCTCTCTCACACTCCTGTATCTGGGCAGGTCCCTCTAACCCCACTCTCACATTCCTGTATCTGGGAAGGTCCCTCTAATCCCTCCCTCACAGTCCTGTATCAGGGGAGATCCCTCTAGCCCCTCTCTCACACTCCTGTATCTGGGGAGGACCCTCTAACCCCTCTCACACACTCATGTTTCTGGGGAGGTCCCTCTATCCCCTGTCTAACACTACTGTATCTGGCGAGGTCCCTCTAACCCCACTCTCACACTCCTGTATCTGGGGAGCTCCCTCCAACCCCAGTCTCACGCCCCTGTATCTGGGGAAGTCCCTCTAACCCCTCTCTCACACTCCTGTATCTAGGGAGTTCCCTCTAACCCCTCTCTCACACTCCTGTATCTGGGGAGTTCCCTCTAACCCCTCTCTCACACTCCTGTATCTGGGGAGGTCACTAACCCCGCTCTCACTCTCCTGTATCTGGGGAGGTCCATCCAACACCTCTCTCACACTCCTGTATCTGGCGAGTTCCCTCTAAAGCCCCTCTCACACTCACGTATCTGACAAGGTCCCTCTAAACACCCTCTCAAACTCCTATATCTGGGGAGGTCCCTTTAACCCCTCTCTCACACTCCTGTATCTGCGGAGGTCCCTCTAACCCCTCTGTCACACTCCTGTATCTGGGGACGTCCCTCTAACCCCTCTCTCACACACTCCTGTATCTGGGGAGGTCCCTCTAACCCCTCTCTCACACTCATGTATTTGGCGAGTTCCCTCTAACCCACTCTCTCACACTCCGATATCGGGGGATGTCTCTCTGATCCCTCTCTCACACTCCTATATCTGGGGAACTCCCTTTAACCCCTCTCTCACACTCCTATATCTGGGCGCTCCCTCTAACCCCTCTCTCACACTCCTGTATCTGGGGAGGTCCCTCTAATCCATTCTCACACTCCTATATCGGGCCCTCCCTCTAACCCCTCTCTCACACTCCTGTATCTGGGGAGGTCCCTCTCACCTCCCTCTCGCACTCCTGTATCTGGAGAGGTCCACTAAACACCTCTCTCACACACATATATCTCGGCGCTCCTGTCTAATCCAACTCTCACACTCCTGTATCTGGGGAGGTCCCTCTTACCCCTATCTCACAATCCTGTATCTGGGGAGTTCCCTGTAACCCCTTTCTCACACACTCCTGTACCTGGAGAGGTCTCTCTAAGCCCTCTCTCACACTCCTGTATCTGGCGAGTGCCCTCTAACCCCCCCCTCTCACTCTCCGATATCTGTGGAGGTCACTCTGACCCCACTCTCACACTCCTATATCAAGGGAAGTCCCTCTAACCCCTATCTCACACATTCCTATATCTGGGCGCTCCCTCTAACCTCTCTCTCACAACCTATATATGGGGAGGCCGCTCTAACCCCTCTCTCACATTCCTGTATCTGGGAAGGTCCCTCTAATCCCTCGCTCACACTCCTGTATCTGGGGAGATCCCTCTAGCCCCTCTCTCACACTCCTGTATCTGGGGAGGACCCTCTAACCCCTCTCACACACTTCTGTTTCCGGGGAGGTCCCTCTATCCCCTGTCTAACAATCCTGTATCTGGCGAGGTCCCTCTAACCCCACTCTCACACTCCTGTATCTGGGGAGCTCCCTCCAACCCGACTCTCACGCCCCTGTATCTGGGGAAGTCCCTCTAACCCCTCTCTCACACTCCTTATCTGGGGAGTTCCCTGCAAAGCCCCTCTCACACTCACGTATCTGACAAGGTCCCTCTAAACCCGCTCTCACACTCCTGTATCTGGGGAGGTCCCTTTAACCCCTCTCTCACACTCCTGTATCTGCGGAGGTCCCTCCAACCCCTCTCTCACACACTCTCATATCTGGGGTGGTCACTCTGACCCCTCTTTCACACTCCTATATCTTGGGAGGTACCTCGAACCCCACTCTCACACACTCCTGTATCTGGGGAGGTCCCTCTAACCCCTCACTCACACTCCTGTATCTGGGGAGTTCCCTCTAAACCCTCTCTCACACTCCTGTATCTGGGGAGTTCACTCACCCTTCTCTCACGCCCCTGTATCTGGGGAAGTCCCTCTAACCCCTCTCTCACACTCCTGTATCTGGGGAGTTCCCTCTAACCCCTCCCTCACACTCCTGTATCTGGGGAGTTCCCTCTAACCCCTCTCTCACACTCCTGTATCTGGGGATGTCACTAACCCCTCTCTCACTCTCCTGTATTTGGAGAGGTCCATCTAACACCTCTCTCACACTCCTGTATCTGGCGAGTTCCCTCTAAACCCCCTCTCACACTCACGTATCTGACAAGGTCCCTCTAACCGCCCTCTCACAAACCTGTATCTGGGGAGGTCCCTCTAACCCCTCTCTCACACTCCTGTATCTGGGGAGGTCCCTCCAACCCCTCTCTCACACTCCTATATCTGGGGACGTCCCTCTAACCCCTCTCTCACAGACTCCTATGACTGGGGAGGTCCCTCTAACCCCTCTCTCACACTCCTTTATTTGGCGAGTTCCCTCTAACCCACTCTCTCACACTCCGATATCGGGGGATGTCTCTCTGATCCCTCTCTCACACTCTTATATCTGGGGAACTCCCTTTAAACCCTCTCTCACACTCCTATATCTGGGCGCTCCCTCTAACCCCTCTCTCACACTCCTGTATCTGGGGAGGTCCCTCTAATCCATTCTCACACTCCTATATCGGGCCCTCCCTCTAACCTCTCTCTCACACTCCTGTATCTGGGGAGGTCCCTCTCACCTCCCTCTCGCACTCCTGTATCTGGAGAGGTCCATCAAACACCTCTCTCACACACATATATCTCGGCGCTCCCTTTAATCCAACTCTCACACTCCTGTATCTGGGGAGGTCCCTCTAACCCCTATCTCACAATCCTGTATCTGGGGAGTTCCCTGTAACCCCTCTTTCACACACTCCTGTACCTGGAGAGGTCTCTCTAAGCCCTCTCTCACACTCCTGTATCTGGCGAGTACCCTCTAACCACCCCTCTCACTCTCCGATATCTGGGGAGGTCACTCTGACCCCACTCTCACACTTCTATATCTGGGGAAGTCCCTCGAACCCCTATCTCACACATTCATATATCAGGGCGCTCCCTCTAACCCCTCTCTCACACTCCTATATATGGGGAGGCCGCTCTAACCCCTTTCTCACACACTCCTGTATCTGGGGAGGTCTCTCTAACGCTTCTCCCACACTCCTATATCTGGGGAGGTCCCTCTAACCCCTCTCACACACACTCTGATATCTGGGGTGGTCACTCTAACCCCTCTTGCACACTCCTATATCTTGGGAGGTACCTCGAACCACACTCTCACACACTCCTGTATCTGGGGAGTTCCCTCTAACCCCTCTCTCACACTCTTGTATCTGGGGAGTTCACTAACCCCTCTCTCACCCACCTGTATCTGGGGAGGTCCCTCTAACCCCTCACGCACACTCCTGTATCTGGCGAGTTCCCTCTAACCCCCCCCCCCCCTCTCACACTCCGATATCTGGGGAGGTCACTCTGAGCCCTCTCTCACACTCGTATATCTGGGGAAGTCTCTCTAACCCCTCTCTCACACATTCCTCTATCTGGGTTGGTTCCCCTAACACTTCTCTCACACTCCTTTATCTGGGCGCTCCCTCTAACCCCCCCTCTCACACTTCGATATCTGGGGAGGTCCCTCTAACCCCTCTCTCATACTCCTGTACCTCGGGCGGTCCATCTAACCCCCCACCCCTCTCACACTCCTGTGTCTGTGGAGGTCCCACTAAACCCGCTCTCACACTCCTGTATCTGGGGAGGTCCCTCTTACCCCTCTCTCACACTTCTGTATTTGGTGAGCTCCCTCTAACCTCTCACTCGCATTCCTGTATCTGGGGAGGTCCCACTAACCTCTCTTTCACACACCTGTATTTGGGGAGGTCCCTCTAACCCCTCCTGCACACTCCTGTATCTGGGGAGGTACCTCTAACCCCTCTCTCACACTCCTGTATCTGTGGACGTCCCTTTTCATCAGTGAGCTAGTACTCATTTTACTGTACACAGCAAGAATCGTTGCATGGACCTGCGTCAGGTTGAGGTCAGTGATTTGCTTGAGGGAGTAGAGAATGAGGAAGGAGCTGTGATTCGATAATATCTATTGTGAATACCTCTCTTGCTATTCCCCTAGTATTGTTGACAGTAAGGGGTGAACAATTGACTGGGTGTGTTTGGAAATGTACGTGACTCTGTCGTTTCACAGGGGTATAATCAGCAGTGATATTCATTCCAGTTCACTGCAGCTATCCTTATTTCAACATGAAATATTTGCTCAGGTTTTGTGAAAGGGCAGGTTACAAAATGGTTGTAGAACTTACCTAGTCTCTGAGCTTGAGACAAAGACAAAAGCTCCCAGTTATAAACTGATATCAACACAGTCTGACTCTGGACGCAATTCCGAAGTCAGGTTTCTGGGGAGCTCGCTCTAACATCTCGCTCACACTCCTGTGTCTGGGGAGGTCCTTTTCACCATCTCTCTCACCTCAGTATCTAGAGAGGTTCCTTTAACCCATCTCTCACACTCCTGTATCTGGCGATCTCCCTCGAAACCCTCTCTCACACACCTGTATCTGGGGTGGTCCCTCAAACACCCCTCTCACACTCCTCTATCTGGGGAGGTCCCTCTAACCCCTCCCTCACACTCCTGTGTCTGGGGAGATCCCTCGAAACCCTCTCTCACACTCCTGTATCTGGGATGTTCCCTCTAAAGCCCCTCTCACACTCCTGTATGTGGGGAGGTCCCTCTAACCCCTCTCTCACACTCCTGTATCTGGGGAGGTCCCTCCAACCCGTCTCTCACACTCCTATATCTGGGGACGTCCCTCTAACCCCTCTCTCACACACTCCTGTATCTGGGGAGGTCCCTCTAACCTCTCTCTCACACTCCTGTATTTGGCGAGTTCCCTCTAACCCCCCCTCTCACCCTCCGATATCGGGGGAAGTCTCTCTGATCCCTCTCTCACACTCCTATATCTGGGGATCTCCCTCTAACCCCTCTCTCACACTCCTATATCTGGACGCACCCTCTAACCCCTCTCTCACACTCCTGTATCTGGGGAGGTCCCTCTAACCCATTCTCACAGCCCTATATCTTGGGAGGTCACTCTAACCCCTCTCTCACAAACTCCTGTATCTGGGGAGCTCCCTCTAACCCCTATCTCACACTCCTGTACCTCGGGAGGTCCATCTAACACCTCTCTCACACTCCTGTATCTGGCGAGTTCCCTCTAAAGCCCCTCTCACACTCACGTATCTGACAAGGTCCCTCTAAACCCCCTCTCACACTCCTATATCTGGGGAGGTCCCTTTAACCCCTCTCTCACACTCCTGTATCTGCGGAGGTCCCTCTAGCCCCTCTGTCACACTCCTGTATCTGGGGACGTCCCTCTAATCCATTCTCACACTCCTATATCGGGCCCTCCCTCTAACCCCTCTCTCACACTCCTGTATCTGGGGAGGTCCCTCTCACCTCCCTCTCGCACTCCTGTATCTGGAGAGGTCCACCAAACACCTCTCTCACACACATATATCTCGGCGCTCCCTCTAATCCAACTCTCACACTCCTGTATCTGGGGAGGTCCCTCTAACCCCTATCTCACAATCCTGTATCTGGGGAGTTCCCTGTAACCCCTTTCTCACACACTCCTGTACCTGGAGAGGTCTCTCTAAGCCCTCTCTCACACTCCTGTATCTGGCGAGTGCCCTCTAACCCCACCCTCTCACTCTCCGATATCTGTGGAGGTCACTCTGACCCCACTCTCACACTCCTATATCAAGGGAAGTCCCTCTAACCCCTATCTCACACATTCCTATATCTGGGCGCTCCCTCTAACCCCTCTCTCACAACCTATATATGGGGAGGCCGCTCTAACCCCTTTCTCACACACTCCTATATCTGGGGAGGTCTCTCTCACGCTTCTCCCACACTCCTATATCTGCGGAGATCCCTCTAACCCCTCTCACACACACTCTGATATCTGGGGTGGTCACTCTGACCCCTCTTTCACACTCCTATATCTTGGCAGGTACCTCGAACCCCACTCTCACACACTCCTGTATCTGGGGAGTTCCCTCTAACCCCTCTCTCACACTCTTGTATCTGGGGAGTTCACTAACCACTCTCTCACCCTCCTGTATCTGGGGAGGTCCCTCTAACCCCTCACGCACACTCCTGGATCTGGCGAGTTCCCTCTAACCCCCCCTCTCACACTCCGATATCTGGGGAGGTCACTCTGACCCCTCACTCACACTCCTATATCTGGGGAGGTCTCTCTAACCCCTCTCTCACACATTTCTCTATCTGGGGATGTTCCTCGAACACTTCTCTCACACTCCTATATCTGGGCGCTCCCTCTAACCCCCCCCCTCTCACACTCCGATATCTGGGGAGGTCCCTCTAACCCCTCTCTCATACTCCTGTACCTCGGGCGGTCCATCTAACCCCCCACCCCTCTCACACTCCTGTGTCTGTGGAGGCCCCACTAACCCCTCTCTCACACTCCTGTATCTGGGGAGGTCCCTCTTACCCCTCTCTCACACTCCTGTATTTGGGGAGCTCCCTCTAACCTCTGACTCACACTCCTGTATTTGGGGAGGTCCCACGAACCTCTCTTTCACACTCCTGTATTTGGGGAGGTCCCTCTAACCCCTCCTGCACACTCCTGTATCTGGGGAGGTAACTCTAACCCCTCTCTTACACTCCTGTATCTGTGGACGTCCCTTTTCATCAGTGAGCTAGTACCCATTTTACTGTACACAGCAAGAATCGTTGCATGGACCTGCGTCAGGTTGAGGTCAGTGATTTGCTTGAGGGAGGAGAGAATGAGGAAGGAGCTGTGATTCGATAATATCTATTGTGAATACCTCTCTTGCTATTCCCCTAGTATTGTTGACAGTAAGGGGTGAACAATTGACTGGGTGTGTTTGGAAGATGTACGTGACTCTGTCGTTTCACAGGGGTATAATCGTCTGTGATATTCATTCCAGTTTACTGCAGCTATCCTTATTTCAACCTGAAATATTTGCTCAGGTTTTGTGAAAGGGCAGGTTAAAAAATGGTTGTAGAACTTACCTAGTCTCTGAGCTTGAGGCAAAACAAAAGCTCCCAGTTATAAACTGAAACCAACACAGTCTGACTCTGGACGCAATTCCGAGGTCAGGTTTCTGGGGAGCTCGCTCAAACATCTCGCTCACACTCCTGTGTCTGGGGAGGTCCTTTTCACCATCTCTCTCACCTCAGTATCTGGAGCGGTTCCTTTAACCCATCTCTCACACTCCTGTATCTGGGGATCTCCCTCGAACTCCTCTCTCACACTCCTGCATCTGGGGTGGTCCCTCTAACCCCCCTCTCACACTCCTGTATCTGGGGAGTTCCCTCTAACCCCTCTCTCACACTTCTGTATCTGGGGAGGTCCCTCCAACCAATTCACTCACTCCTATATCTTTGGAGGTATCTCTAACCCCTCTCTGACACACTCCTGTATCTGGGGAGGTCCCTCTAACCCCTAGCTCACACTCCTGTACCTCGGGAGTTCCATTTAACCCCACCCCCGGCTCTCACTCCTGTATCTGGAGAGGTCCCTCGAACCCCTCACTCACACTCCTATATCTGGGCGCTGCCTCTAACCCCTCTCTCACACTCCTGTATCTGGGGAGGTCCCTCTAACCCTTTCTCATACTCCTGTGTCTGGGGAGATCCCTCTAGCCCCTCTCTCACACACCTGTGTCTGGGGATGACCCTCTAACCCCTCTCTCACACTCCTGTTTCTGGGGAGGTCCCTCTATCCCCTGTCTAACACTACTGTATCTGGGGAGTTCCCTCTAACCCCTCTCTCACACTTCTGTATCTGGGGAATTCACTAACCCCTCTCTCACACTCCTGTATCTGGGGAGGTCCCTCTAACATCTCTCTCACACTCCTGTATCTGGCGAGTTCCCTCTAACGCCCCCTCTCACACTCCGATATCTGGGGAGGTCACTCTGACCCCTCTCTCACACTCCTATATCTGGGGAAGTATCTCTAACCACTCTCTCACACATTCCTCTACCTGGGGAGGTCCCTCTAACACCTCTCTCACACTCCTATATCTGGGTGCTCCCTCTAACCCCTCTCTCAGAATCCTGTATCTGGTGAGGTCCCTCTAACCCTTCTCTCACATTCCTGTAACTCGGGAGGTCCATCTAAACCCCACCCCTCTCACACTCCTGTATCTGTGGTGGTCCCACTAATCCCTCTCTCACAACCCTGTATCTGGGCGCTCCCTCTAACCCCTCTCCCACACTCCTGTATCTGGGGAGGTCCCTCTTACCCCTCTCTCACACTCCTGTATTTGGTGAGCTCCCTCTAACCTCTCTCTCACACTCCTGTATCTGAGGTCCCACTAACCTCTCTCTCAACTCCTGTATTTGGGGATGTTCCTCTAACCCCTCCTGCACACTCCTGTATCTGGGAGGTCCCTCTAAACCCACTCTCACACTCCTGTATTTGGGGAGGTCCCTCTAACCCCTCTCTCACACTCCTGTATCTGGGGAGGTCCCTTTTCATCAGTGAGCTAGTGCCCATTTTACTGTACACAGCAAGAATCGTTGCATGGACCTGTGTCAGGTTGAGGTCAGTGATTTGCTTGAGGGAGGAGAGAATGAGGAAGGAGCTGTGATTCGATAATATCTATTGTCAATACCTCTCTTGCTATTCCCCTAGTATTGTTGACAGTAAGGGGTGAACAATTTACTGGGTGTGTTTGGAAGATGTACGTGACTGTCGTTTCACAGGGGTATAATCGTCTGTGATATTCATTCCAGTTTACTGCAGCTATCCTTATTTCAACCTGAAATATTTGCTCAGGTTTTGTGAAAGGGCAGGTTCAAAAATGGTTGTAAAACTGACCTAGTCTCTGAGCGTGAGACAAAGACAAAAGCTCCCAGTTATAAACTGATATCAACACAGTCTGACTCT
Source organism: Pristiophorus japonicus (assembly GCF_044704955.1). Classification (NCBI taxonomy): domain Eukaryota; kingdom Metazoa; phylum Chordata; class Chondrichthyes; family Pristiophoridae; genus Pristiophorus; species Pristiophorus japonicus. The sequence goes on along the minus strand of NW_027254824.1, from coordinate 2,702,331 downwards.
GGACGCAATTCCGAGTCAGTTTTCTGGGGAGCTCGCTCCAACATCTTGCTCACACTCCTGTGTCTGGGGAGGTCCTTTTCACTATCTCTCTCACCTCAGTATCGAGATAGGTTTCTTTAACCCATCTCTCACACTCCTGTATCTGGGGATCTCCATCGAACCCCTCTCTCACACTCCTGTATCTGGGGAGGTCCCTCCAACCCCTCACTCACATTCCTGTATCTGGGGAGGTCCCTCTAACCCCTCACACTCCTGTATCTGGGGAGGTCCCTCTAAACCCCCTCTCACACTCACGTATCTGGCAAGGTCCCTCTAACCCCCCTCTCACATTCCTGTATCTGGGGAGGTCCCTCTAACCCCTCTCACACACTCCTGTATCTGCGAAGGTCCCTCTAACCCCACTCTCACACTCCTGTATTTGGCGAGTTCCCTCTAACCCACTCTCTCACACTCCGATATCGTGGGATGTCTCTCTGATCCCTCACTCACACTCCTATATCTGGGGAACTCACTCTAACCCCTCTATCACACTGCAATATCTGGGCGCTCCCACTAACCACTCTCTCACACTCCTGTATCTGGGGAGGTCCCTCTAACCCATTCTCACACTCCTATATCTTGGGAGGTCCCTCTAACCCCTCTCTCATACACTCCTGTATCTGGGGAGGTCCCGCTAACCCCTCTCTCACACTCCTGTACCTCGGGAGGTCCATCTAACCCCACCCACCTCTCACACTTCTGTATCTGGAGAGGTACCTCTAACCCCTCACTCACACTCCTATATCTGGGCGCTCCCTCTAACCCCTCTCTCACACTCCTGTATCTGGGAAGGTCCCTCTAACCTCCCTCTCACACTTCTGTATCTGGAGAGGTCCATCTAACCCCTCTCTCACACACATATATCTCGGCGCTCCCTCTAAACCAACTCTCACAATCCTAATCTGGGGAGGTCCCTCTAACCCCTCTCTCACACTCCTGTATCTGGGGAGGTCCCTCTATCCTCTCCCTCATACTCCTGTATCTGGGGAGATCCCTCTAGTCCCTCTCTCACACGACTGTATCTGGGGAGGTCCCTCTAACCCCTCTCTCACACTCCTGTTTCTGGAGAGGTCCCTCTAACCCCTGTCTAACACTCCTGTATCTGGGGAGGTCCCTCTAACCCCACTCTCACCCTCCTGTATCTGGGGAGCTCCCTCTAACCCCTCTCTCACAATCCTGTATCTGGGGAGTTCCCTCTAACACCACTCTCACACTCCTGTATCTGGGGAAGTCCCTCTAACCCCTCTCTCAAACTCCTGTATCTGGCGAGTTCCCTCGAACCCCCCCTCTCACACTCCGATATATGGGGAGGTCACTCTGAGCCCTCTCTCACACTCCTATATGTGGGGAAATCTCTCTAACCCCTCTCTCACACATTCCTCTATCTGGGGAGGTCCCTCTAACACCTCTCTCATACTCCTATATCTGGGCGCTCCCTCTAACCCCTCTCTCAGACTCCTGTATCTGGGGAGGACCCTCTAACCCCTCTCTCACGCACTCTGATATCTGGGGTGGTCACTCTGACCCCGCCTTCACACTCATATATCTTGGGAGGTACCTCTAACCCCTCTCTCACACACTCCTGTATCTGGGGAGGTCCCTCTAAACCCTCTCTCACACTCCTATATCTGGCCGCTCCCTCTAACCCCCTCTCTCACACTCCTATATCTGGGGAGGTCCCGCTAACCCCTCTCTCACACTCCTATATCTTGGGAGGTCCCTCTAACCCCTCTCTCACACACTCCTGTATCTGGGGAGGTCCCTCTAAACCCTCTCTCACACTCCTATATCTGGCCGCTCCCTCTAACCCCCTCTCTCACACTCCTATATCTGGGGAGGTCCCGCTAACCCCTCTCTCACACTCCTATATCTTGGGAGGTCCCTCTAACCCCTCTCTCACACACTCCTGTATCTGTGGAGGTCCCTCTGACCCCTCTCTCTCACTGGTGTACCTCGGGATGTCTATCTAATCCCCCCCCACCCTCTCACACTCCTGTATCTGGGGAGGTCCCACTAACCCCTCTCTCACACTCCTGTATCTGGGGAGTTCCCTTTAACCCCTCTCTCACACTCCTGTATTTGGTGAGCTCCCTAGAACCTCTCTCTCACACTCCTGTATCTGGGGAGGTCCCACCAACCTCTCTCTCACACTGCTATATTTGGGGAGGTCCTTCTAACCCCTCCTGCACACTCCTGTATCTGGGGAGGTCCCTCTAACCCCTCTCTCACACTCCTGTATCTATGGACGTCCATTTTCATCAGTGAGCTAGTGCCCATTTTACTGTACACAACAAGAATCGTTGCATGGACCTGTATCAGGTTGAGGTCAGTGAATTGCTTGACGGAGGAGAGAATGAGGAAGGAGCTGTGATTCGATAATATCTATTGTGAATACCTCTCTTGCTATTCCCCTAGTATTGTTGACAGTAAGGGGTGAACAATTGACTGGGTGTGTTTGGAAGATGTACGTGACTTTGTCGTTTCACAGGGGTATAATCGTCTGTGATATTCATTCCAGTTTACTGCAGCTATCCTTATGTCAACCTGAAATATTTGCTCACGTTTTGTGAAAGGGCAGGTTAAAAAATGGTTGTAAAACTGACCCAGTCTCTGAGCTTGAGACAAAGACAAAAGCTCCCAGTTATAAACTGATATCAACACAGTCTGACTCTGGACGCAATTCCGAGGTCAGGTTTCTGGGGAAGTCGCTCTAACATCTCGCTCACACTCCTGTGTCTGGGGAGGTCCTTTTCACCATCTCTCTCACCTCAGTATCGAGGGAGGTTCCTTTAACCCATCTCTCACACTCCTGTATCTGGAGATCTCCCTCGAACCCCTCTCTCACACTCCTGTATCTGGGGAGGTCTCTCTAACTACCCTCTCACACTCCTGTATCTGATGAGGTAACTCTAACCCCTCTCTCACACTCCTGTATCAGGGGAGGTCCCTCCAACACCTCTCTCACACTCCTATATCTGGGGACGTCCCTCTAACCCCTCTCTCACACACTCCTGTATCTGGGGAGGTCCCTCTAACACCACCTCTCATACTCCGATATCGGGGGAGGTCTCTTTGATCCCTCTCTAACACTCCTGTATCTGGGGAGGTCCCTCTAACCCATTCTCACACTCCTATATCTTGGGAGGTCCCTCTAACCCCTCTCTCACACACTCCTGTATCTGGGGAGGTCCCTCTAACCCCTATCTCACACTCCTGTACCTCGGGTGGTCCATCTAACCCCACCCCCCTCTCACACTCCTGTATCTGGAGAGGTCACTCTAACCCCTCACTCACACTCCGATATCTGGGCGCTGCCTCTAAACCCTCTCTCACACTCCTGTATCTGGGGAGGTCCCTCTAACCCCTCTCTCACACTCCTGTATCTGGGAAGGTCCCTCTAACCCCTTCCTCACACTCCTATATCTGGGGGGATCCCTCTAGCCCCTCTCTCACACTCCTGTATCTGGGGAGGACCCTCTAACCCCTCTCTCACACTCCTGTTTCTGGGGAGGTCCCTCTATTCCCTGTCTAACACTCCTGTATCTGGGGAGGTCCATCTAACCCCACCCCCCTCTCACAATCCTGTACCTGGAGAGGTACCTCTAACCCTTCACTCACACTCCTGTATCGGGCCCTCCCTCTAACCGCTCTCTCACACTCCTGTATCTGGGGAGGTCCCTCTAACCTCCCTCTCACACTCCTGTATCTGGAGAGGTCCATCTAACACCTCTCTCACACACATATATCTCGGCGCTCCCTCTAACCCAACTCTCACACTTCCTGTATCTGGGGAGGTCCCTCGAACACCACTCTCACACTCCTGTATCTGGGAAGCTCCCTCTAACCCCACTCTCACGCCTCTGTATCTGGGGAACACCCTCTAACCTCTCTCTCACACTTCTGTATCTGGGGAGTTCCCTCGAACCCCTCTCTCACACTCCTGTATCTGGGGAGTTCCCTCTAACCCCTCTCTCGCACTCCTGTATCTGGGGAGTTCCCTCTAACCCCTCTCTCACACTCCTATATCTGGGGACGTCCCTCTAACCTTTCTCTCACACACTCCTGTATCTGGGCAGGACCCTCTAACCCCTCTCTCACACTCCTGTATTTGGCGTGTTCCCTCTAACCCACTCTCTCACACTCCGATATGGGGGGATGTCTCTATGATCCCTCTCTCACACTCCTATATCTGGGGAACTCCCTCTAACCCCTCTCTCACACACCTATATCTGGGCGCTACCTCTAACCCCTCTCTCATACTAATGTATCTGGGGAGGTCCCTCTAACCACTCTATCACACACCTGTATCTGGGGAGGTCCCTCTCACCCCTCCCTCACACTCCTGTGTCTGGGGAGATCACTCTAGCACCTCTCTCACACTCCTGTATCTGGGGAGGTCCCTCTAAACTCCCTCTCACACTCCTCTATCTGGGGAGCTCCTTCTAACCCCTCTCTCACGCCCCTGTATCTGGGGAAGTCCCTCTAACCCCTCTCTCACACTTCTGTATCTGGGGAGTTCCCTCTAACCACTCTCTCACACTCCTCTATCTGGGGAGTTCCCTCTAACCGCTCTCTCACACTCCTGTATCTGGTGAAGTCCCTCTAACCCCTCTCTCACCCTCCTCTATCTGGGGAGTTCCCTCTAACCCCTCACTCACACTCCTGTATCTGGCGAGTTCCCTCTAACCCCCCCCTCTCACACTCCGATATCTGGGGAGGTCACTCTGACCCATCTCTCACACTCCTATATCTGAGGAAGTCTCTCTAACCCCTCTCTCACACATTCCCCTTTCTGGGGAGCTTCCTCTAAAACCTCTCTCACACTCCTATATCTGGGCGCTCCCTCTAACCACTCTCTGAGACTCCTGTATCTGGGGAGGTCCCTCTAACCCCTCTCTCACACTCCTGTACCTCGGGCGGTCAATCTAACCCCCCACCCCTCTCACACTCCTGTATCTGTGCAGGTCCCACTAACCCCTCTCTCACACTCCTGGATCTGGGGATATCCCTCTCACCCCTCTCTCATACTCCTGTATTTGGTGAGCTCCCTCTAACCTCTCTCTCACACACCTGTATCTGGGGAGGTCCCACTAACCTCTCTCTCACACTCCTGTATTTGGGGAGGTCCCTCTAAACCCTCCTGCACACTCCTGTATCTGGGGAGGTTCCTCTAACCCCTCTCTCACACTCCTGTATCTGTGGACGTCCCTTTTTATCAGTGAGCTCGTGCCCATTTTACTGTACACAGCAAGAATCGTTGCATGGACCTGCGTCAGGTTGAGGTCAGTGATTTGCTTGAGGGAGGAGAGAATGAGGAAGGAGCTGTGATTCGATAATATCTATTGTGAATACCTCTCTTGCTATTCCCCGAGTATTTATGACAGTAAGGGGTGAACAATTGACTGGGTGTGTTTGGAAGATGTACGTGACTCTGTCGTTTCTCAGGGGCATAATCTTCTGTGATATTCATCCCAGTTTACTGCAGCTATCCTTATTTCAACCTGAAATATTTGCTCAGGTTTTGTGAAAGGGCAGGTTAAAAAATGGTTGTAGAACTTACCCAGTCCCTGAGCTTGAGACAAAGACAAAAGCACCCAGTTATAAACTGATATCAACACAGTCTGACTCTGGACGCAATTCCGAGGTCAGGTTTCTGGGGAGCTCGCTCTAATATCTCGCTCACGCTCCTGTGACTGGGAGGTCCTTTTCACCATCTCTCTCACCTCAGTATCTAGAGAGGTTCCTTTAACCCATCTCTCACACTCCTTTATCTGGGGATCTCCCTCGAACCCCTCTCCCACACTCCTGTATCTGGGGTGATCCCTCTAACCCCCCTCTCACACTCCTGTATCTGGGGAGTTCCCTCTAACCCCTCTCTCACACTCCTATATCTGGGGAGGTCCCTTCAACCCCTCTCTCACACTCCTATATCTGGGGACGTCCCTCTAACCCCTCTCTCACACACTCCTGTATCTGGGGAGGTCCCTCTAACATTTCTCTCACACTCCTATATCTGGGGAACTCCCTCTAACCCCTCTCTCACACTCCTAAATCTGGGCGCTCCCTCTAACCCCTCTCCCGCACTCCTGTATCTGGAGAGGTCACTCTAACCCATTCTCACACCTATATCATGGGAGGTCTCTCTAACCCCTCTCTCACACACTCCTGTATCTGGGGAGCTCCCTCTAACCCTTTTCTCACACCCCTGTACCTCGGGAGATCCATCTAACCCCACCCCCTCTCACACTCCTGTATCTGGGGATCTCCCTCGAACCCCTCTCTCACACTCCTGTATCTGGGGAGGTCCCTCTAACCCCTTTCTCACACTTCTGTATCTGGGGAGGTCCCTCTAAACCCCCTCTCACACTCACGTATCTGGCAAGGTCCCTCTAAACCCCCTCTCACACTCCTAATCTGGGGACGTCCCTCTAACCCCTCTCTCACACTCTCCTGTACCTGGGGAGGTTCCTCTAACCCCTCTCTCACACTCCTGTATTTGGCGAGTTTCCTCTAATCCCCCCCTCTCACACTCCGATATCGGGGGAGGTCTCTCTGATCCCTCTCTCACACTCCTATATCTGGGGAACCTCAAACCCCTCTCTCACACTCTTATATCTTGGGAGGTCCCTCTAACCCCTCTCTCACACACTCCTGTATCTGCGGAGGTCCCTCTAACCCCTCTCTCACACTCCTGTAACTCCGGAGGTCCATCTAACCCCACCCCCTCTCACACTCCTATACTGGAGTTGTCCCTCTAACCCCTCACTCACACTGCTATATCTGGGCGCTCCCTCTAACCCCTCTCACACACTCCTGTATCTGGGGATGTCCCTCTAACCTCCCTCTCACACTCCTGTATCTGGAGAGGTCCATCTAACCCCTCTCTCACACACATATATCTGGGCACTCCCTCTAACAAAACTCTCACACTCCTATATCTGGGGAGGTGCCTCTAACCCCTCTATCACACTCCTGTATCTGGGGAGGTCCCTCTAACCCCTCTCTCACACTCCTGTATTTGGCGAGTTCCCTCTAACCGCCCCCTCTCACACTCCGATATCGGGGGTAGACTCTCTGATCCCTCTCTCACACTCCTATATCTGGCGAACTCTCTCTAACCCCTCTCTCACACTCTTATATCTTGGGAGGTCCCTCCAACCCCTCTCTCACACACTCCTGTATCTGCGGAGGTCCCTCTAACCCCTCTCTCACACTCCTGTACCTCCGGAGGACCATCTAACCCCACCTCCCTCTCACACTCCTGTACCTGTAGTTGTCCCTCTAACCCCTCACTCACACTCCTATATCTGGGCGCTCCCCCTAACCCCTCTCACACACTCCTGTATCTGGGGATGTCCCTCTAACCCCTCTCTCGCACTCCTGTATTTGGCGAGTTCACTCTAACCCCACCCTCTCACACTCCGATATCGGGGGAGGTCTCTCTGATCACTCTCTCACACTCCTCTATCTGGGGAACTCACTCTAACCCCTCTCTCACACTCTTATATCTGGGCCCTCCCTCTAAACCCTCTCTCACACTCCTGTATCTGGGGAGGACCGCCTAACCCATTCTCACACTCCTATATCTTGGGAGGTCCCTCTCACCCCTCTATCACACACTCCTGTATCTGCGGAGGTCCCTCTAACCCCTCTCTCACACTCCTGTACCTCGGGAGGTCCATCTAACCCCACCCCCTCTCACACTCCTGTTTCTGGAGAGGTCCCTCTAACCCCTCTCTCACACTCCTTTTTCTGGGCGCTCCCTCTAACCCCTCTCTCACACTCTGTATCTGGAGAGGTCCATCTAACCCCTCTCTCACACACATATATCTGGGCGCTCCCTTTAACACAAATCTCATGCTCCTGTATCTGGGGAGGTCCCTCTGACACCTCTATCACACTCCTGTATCTGGGGAGGTCCCTCTAACCCCTGCCAAACACTCCTGTATCTGGGGAGGTCCATCTAACCCCACTCTCACGCCCCTGTATCTGGTGAAGTCCCTCTAACCACTCTCTCACACTCCTGTATCTGTGGAGCTCCCTCTAACTCATCTCTCACACTCCTGTATCTGGGGAGTTCCCTCTAACCCCTCTCTCACACTCCTGTATCTGGGGAAGTCCCATTAACACCTCTTCACACTCCTGTATCTGAGGAGTTCCCTCTAACCCCTCTCTCACGTTCCTGTATCTGAGGAGGTCACTAACCCCTCTGTCACACTCCTGTGTCTGGGGAGGTCCCTCTAAGCCCTCTCTCACACTCCTGTATCTGGCGAGTTCCCTCTAACCCGCCTTCTTTCACTCCGATATCTGGGGAGGTCATTCTGACCCTTCTCTCACACTCCTATATCTGGGGAAGTCTCTCTAACACCTCTCTCACACTCCTATATCTGGGCGCTCCTTCTCACCCCTCGCTCAGACTCCTGTGTCTGGGGAGGTCCCTCTAAACCCTCTCTCACACTCCTGTACCTCGGGTGGTCCATCTAACCCCCCACCCCTCTCACACTCCTGTATCTGTGGAGGTCCCACTAACCCCTCTCTCACACCCCTGTATCTGGCGCTCCCTCTAACCTCTCTCTCACACTCCTGTATTTGGGGAGGTCGCTCTAACACCTCCTGCACAATCCTGTATCTGGGAAGGTCCCTCTAACCCCTCTCTCACACTCCTGTATCTGTGGACGTCCCTTTTCATCAGTGAGCTAGTGCACATTTTACTGTACACAGCAAGAATCTTTGCATGGACCTGTGTCAGGTTGAGATAAGTGATTTGCTTGAGGGAGGAGAGAATGAGGAAGGAGCTGTGATTCGATAATATCTATTGTGAATACCTCTCTTGCTATTCCCCTAGTATTGTTGATAGTAAGGGGTGAACAATTGACTGGGTGTGTTTGGAAGATGTACGTGACTCTGTTGTTTCACTGGGGTATAATCGTCTGTGATATTCATTCCAGTTTACTGCAGCTATCCTTATTTCAACCTGAAATATTTGCTCAGGTTTTGTGAAAGGGCAGGTTAAAAAATGGTTGTAAAACTGCCCTAGTATCTGAGCTTGAGACAAAACAAAAGCTCCCAGTTCTAAACTGAAACCAACACAGTCTGACTCTGGACGCAATTCCGAGGTCAGTTTTCTGGGGAGCTCGCTCTAACATCTCGCTCACACTCCTGTGTCTGGGGAGGTCCTTTTCACCATCTCTCTCACCTCAGTATCTATAGAGGTTCCTTTAACCCATCTCTCACACTCCTGTATCTGGGGATCTCCCTCGAACCCCTCTCTCACACTCCTGTATCTGGGGAGGTCCCTCTAAACCCTCTCTCACACTCCTGTATCTGGGGAGGTCCCTCTAAACACTCACACTCCTGTATCTGGGGAGGTCCCTCGAAACCCCCTCTCACACTCACGTATCTGGCAAGATCCTGCTAACCCCCCTCTCACACTCCTGTATCTGGGGAAAACCCTCTAATCCCTCTCTCACACTCCTGTATCTGGTAAGGTCCCTCCAACCATTCTCTCACACTCCTATATCTGGGGACGTCCCTCTAACCCCTCTCTCACACACTCCTGTATCTGGGGAGGTCCCTCTAACCTCCCTCTCACACTCCTGTATCTGGAGAGGTCCATCTAACCCCTCTCTCACACACATATATCTGGGCGCTCCCTCTAACCCAACTCTCACACTCCTATATCTGCGGAGGTGCCTCTAACCCCTCTATCACACTCCTGTATCTGGGGAGGTCCCTCTAACCCCTCTCTCACACTCCTGTATTTGGCGAGTTCCCTCTAACCCCCCCCCCCCTCTCACACTCCGATATCGGGGGAGGTCTCTCTGATCCCTCTCTCACACTCCTATATCTGGGGAACTCCCTCTAACCCTTCTTTCACACTCTTATATCTTGGGATGTCCCTCTCACTCCTCTCACACACACTCCTGTATCTGCGGAGGTCCCTCTAACCTCTCTCTCACACTCCTGTACCTCCGGAGGTCCATCTAACCCCACCCACCTCTCACACTCCTGTATCTGGGGAGGTCCCTCTAACCCCTCTCTCACACTCCTGTATTTGGCGAGTTCCCTCTAACCCCACCCTCTCACACTCCGATATCGGGGGAGGTCTCTCTGATCCCTCTCTCACACTCCTATATCTGGGGAACTCCCTCTAACCCCTCTCTCACACTCTAATATCTGGGCGCTCCCTTTAACCCCTCTCTCACACTCCTGTATCTGGGGAGGTCCCTCTCACCCATTCTCACAATCCTATATCTTGGGTGGTCCCTCTAACCCCTATATCACACACTCCTGTATCTGCGGAGGTCCCTCTAACCCCTCTCTCACACTCCTGTACCTCGGGAGGTCCATCTAACCCCACCTCCCTCTCACACTGCTGTATCTGGAGAGGTCCCTCTAACCCCTCTCTCACACTCCTTTATCTGGAGAGGCTGATCTAACCCCTCTCTCACACACATATATCTGGGCGCTCCCTCTAACCCAACTCTCACACTCCTGTATCTGGGGAGGTCCCTCTAACCCCTCTATCACACTCCTGAATCTGGGGACGTCCCTCTAGCCCCTCTCTCACACTCCTTTATCTGGGGAGGTCGATCTAACCCCTCTCTCACACTCCTATTTCTGGGGAGGTCCCTCTAACCCCTGTCAAACACTGCTGTATCTGGAGAGGCCCCTCTAACCCCACTCTCAAACTCCTGTATCTGGGGAGCTCCCTCTAACCCCTCTCTCACGCCCCTGTATCAGGTGAAGTCCCTCTAACCACTCTCTCACACTCCTGTATCGGTGGAGTTCCCTTTAACACATCTCTCACACTCCTGTATCGAGGGAGTTCCCTCTAACACCTCTCTCACACTCCTGTATCTGGGGAAGTCGCTCTAACCCATCTCTCACACTCCTGTATCTGGGGAGTTCCCTCTAACCCCTCACTCACACTCCTGTATCTGGGTGGTCACTAACCCTTCTGTCACACTCCTGTGTCTGGGGAGGTCCCTCTAACCCCTATCTCACACTCCTGTATCTGGCGAGGTCCCTCTAACCCGCCCTCTCACACTCCGATAGACGGGGAGGTCATTCTGACCCCTCTCTCACACACCTATATCTGGGGAAGTCTCTCTAACCCCTCTCTCACACATTCCACTATCTGGGGAGGTCCCTCTAACATCTCTCTCACACTCCTATACCTGGGCGCTCCCTCTAACCACTCTCTCAGACTCCTGTGTCTGGGGAGGTCCCTCTAACTCCTCTCTCACACTGCTGTACCTCGGGAGGTCCATCTAACCCCCCATCCCTCTCACACTCCTGTATCTGTGGAGGTCCCAATAACCCCTCTCTCACACCCCTGTATCTGGGCGCTCGCTCTAACCTCTCTCTCACACTCCTGTATTTGGGGAGGTCCCTCTAACCCCTCCTGCACACTCCTGTATCTGGGAAGGTCCCTCCAGCCCCTCTCTCACACTCCTGTATCTGTGGACGTCCCTTTTCATCAGTGAGCTAGTGCCCATTTTACTGCACACAGCAAGAATCGTTGCATGGACCTGTGTCAGGTTGAGGAATGTGATTTGCTTGAGGGAGGAGAGAATGAAGTAGGAGCTGTGATTCGATAATATCTATTGTGAATACCTCTCTTGCTATTCCCCTAGTATTGTTGATAGTAAGAGGTGAACAATTGACTGGGTGTGTTTGAAAGATGTACGTGAATCAGTCGTTTCACAGGGGTATAATCGTCTGTGATATTCATTCCAGTTTACTGCAGCTATCCTTATTTCAACCTGAAATATTTGCTCAGGTTTTGTGAAAGGGCAGTTTAAAAAATGGTTGTAAAACTGACATAGTATCTGAGCTTGAGACAAAGACAAAAGCTCCCAGTTAGAAACTGATATCAACACAGTCTGACTCTGGTCGCAATTCCGAGGTCAGGTTTTTGGGGAGCTCGCTCGAACATCTCGCTCACACTCCTGTGTCTGGGGAGGTCCATTTCACCATCTCTCTCACCTCAGTATCTATAGAGGTTCCTTTAACCCATCTCTCACACTCCTGTATCTGGGGATCTCCCTCGAACCTCTCTCTCACACTCCTGTATCTGGGGAGGTCCCTCTAACCCCTCTCTCACACTCCTGTATCTGGGGAGGTCCCTCTAACCCCTCACACTCCTGTATCTGGGGAGTTCCCTCGAAACCCCCTCTCACACTCACGTATCTGGCAAGGTCCCTCTAACCCCGCTCTCACACTCCTGTATCTGGGGAGGTCCCTCTAACCCCTCTCTCACACTCCTGTATCTGGGGAGGTCCCTCGAACCCCTCTCCCACACTCCTGTATCTGGGGTGGTCCCTCTAACCCCCCTCTCACACTCCTGTATCTGGGGAGTTCCCTCTAACCCCCCTCTCACACTCCTATATCATGGGAGGTATCCCTAACCCCTCTCTCGCACACTCCTGTATCTGGGGAGGTCCCTCTAACCCATTCTCACACGCCTGTACCTCGGGAGGTCCATCTAACCCCACCCCCTCTCACACTCCTGTATCTGGGGATCTCCCTCGAACCCCTCTCTCACACTCCTGTATCTGGGGAGTTCCCTCTAACCCCACTCTCACACTCCTGTATCTGTGGAAGTCCCTCCAACCATTCTCTCACACTCCTATATCTGGGGACGTCCCGCTAACCCCTCTCTCACACACTCCTGTATCTGGGGAGGTCCCTTTAACCCCTCTCTCACACTCCTGTATTTGGCGAGTTTCCTCTAACCCCCCCGCCTCTCACACTCCGATATCTGGGGAACTCCCTCTAACCACTCTGTCACACTCTTATATCTTGGGATGTCCCTCTAACCCCTCTCTCACACACTCCTGTATCTGCGGAGGTCCCTCTAACCCCTCTCTCACAATCCTGTACCTCCGGAGGTCCATCTAACCCCACCACCCTCTCACACTCCTGTATCTGTAGTTGTCCCTCTAACCTCTCACTCACATTCCAATATCTGGGCGCTCCCTCTAACCCCTCTCACACACTCCTTATCTGGGGAGGTCCCTCTAACCCCTCTCTCACACTCCTGTATCTGGAGAGGTCCATCTAACCCCTCTCTCACACACATATATCTGGGCGCTCCCTCTAACCCAAATCTCACACTCCGATATCTGGGGACGTGCCTCAAACCCCTCTATCATACTCCTGTATCTGGGGAGGTCCCTCTAACTCCTCTCCCGCACTCCTGTATCTGGATAGGTCACTCTAACACATTCTCACTCCTATATCATGGGAGGTCTCCCTAACCCCTCTCTCACACTCCTGTATCTGGATAGGTCACTCTAACCCATTCTCACTCCTATATCATGGGAGGTCTCCCTAACCCCTCTCTCACACTCCTATATCATGGGAGGTCTCCCTAACCCCTCTCTCGCACACTCCTGTATCTGGGGAGGTCCCTCTAACCCATTCTCACACGCCTGTACCTCGGGAGGTCCATCTAACCCCACCCCCTCTCACACTCCTGTATCTGGGGATCTCCCTCGAACCCCTCTCTCACACTCCTGTATCTGGGCAGGTCCCTCTAACCCCTTTCTCACACTCTTGTATCTGGGGAGGTCCCTCTAACCCCTCTCTCACACTCCTGTATTTGGCGAGTTTCCTCTAACCCCCCCACCTCTCACACTCCGATATCTGGGGAACTCCCTCTAACCCCTCTCTCACACTCTTATATCTTGGGAGGTCCCTCTAACCCCTCTCTCACACACTCCTGTATCTGCGGAGGTCCCTCTAACCCCTCTCTCACACTCCTGTACCTCCGGAGGTCCATCTAACCCCACCTCCCTCTCACACTCCTGTATCTGTAGTTGTCCCTCTAAGCCCTCACTCACATTCCAATATCTGTGCGCTCCCTCTAACCCCTTTCACACACTCCTGTATCTGGGGAGGTCCCTCTAACCTCCCTCTCACACTCCTGTATCTGGAGAGGTCCATCTAACCCCTCTCTCACACACATATATCTGGGCGCTCCCTCTAACCCAAATCTCACACTCCGATATCTGGGGAGGTGCCTCAAACACCTCTATCACACTCCTGTCTCTGGGGAGGTCTCTCTGATCCCTCTCTCACACTCCTCTATCTGGGGAACTCCCTCTAACCCCTCTCTCACACTCTTATATCTGGGCGCTCCCTCTAACCCCTCTCTCACACTCCTGTATCTGGGGAGGTCCCTCTAACCCATTCTCACACTCCTATATCTTGGGAGGTCCCTCTAACCCCTCTATCACACACTCCTGTATCTGCGGAGGTCCCTCTAACCCCTCTCTCACACTCCTGTACCTCGGGAGGTCCATCTAACCCCACCCCCTCTCACACTCCTGTATCTGGAGAGGTCCCTCTAACCCCTCACTCACACTCCTATATCTGGGCGCTCCCTCCAACCCCTCTCTCACACTCCTGTATCTGGAGAGGTCCATCTAACCCCTCTCTCACACACATATATCTGGGCGCTCCTTCTAACCCACATCTCACAATCCTGTATATGGGGAAGTCCCTCTAACCCCTCTATCACACTCCTGTATCTTGGGAGGTCCCTCTAACCCCTGTCAAACACTCCTGTATCTGGGGAGGTCCCTCTAACCCCACTCTCACACTCCTGTATCTGGGGAGCTCCTTCTAACCCCTCTCTCACTCCCCTGTATCTGGTGAAGTCCCTCTAACCACTCTCTCACACTCCTGTATCTGTGGAGTTCCCTCTAACCCATCTCTCACACTCCTATATCTGGGGAGTTCCCTCTAACCCCTCTCTCACACTCCTGTATCTGGGGAAGTCCCACTAACACCTCTCTCACACTCCTGTATCTGGGGAGTTCCCTCTAACCCCTCTCTCACACTCCTGTATCTGGGGAGGTCACTAACCCGTCTGTCACACTCCTGTGTCTGGGGAGGTCCCTCTAACCCCTCTCTCACACTCCTGTATCTGGCGAGTTCCCTCTAACCCGCCTTCTCACACTCCGATATCTGGGGAGGTCATTCTGACCCCTCTCTCACACTCCTATATCTGGGGAAGTCTCTCTAACACCTCTCTCACACTCCTATATCTGGGCGCTCGTTCTCACCCCTCGCTCAGACTCCTGTGTCTGCGGAGGTCCCTCTAACCCCTCTCTCACACTCCTGTACCTCGGGTGGTCAATCTAACCCCCCACCCCTCTCACACTCCTGTATCTGTGGAGGTCCCACTAACCCCTCTCTCACACCCCTGTATCTGGCGCTCCCTCTAACCTCTCTCTCACACTCCTGTATTTGGGGAGTTCGCTCTAACCCCTCCTGCACACTCCTGTATCTGGGAAGGTCCTCTAACCCCTCTCTCACACTCCTGTATCTGTGGACGTCCCTTTTCATCAGTGAGCTAGTGCACATTTTACTGTACACAGCAAGAATCGTTGCATGGAACTGTGTCAGGTTGAGGTAAGTGATTTGCTTGAGGGAGGAGAGAATGAGGAAGGAGCTGTGATTCGATAATATCTATTGTGAATACCTCTCTTGTTATTCCCCTAGTATTGTTGACAGTAAGGAGTGAACAATTGACTGGGTGTGTTTGGAAGATGTACGTGACTGTCGTTTCACAGGGGTATAATCGTCTGTGATATTCATTCCAGTTTACTGCAGCTATCCTTATTTCAACCTGAAATATTTGCTCAGGTTTTGTGAAAGGGCAGGTTCAAAAATGGTTGTAAAACTGACCTAGTCTCTGAGCTTGAGACAAAGACAAAAGCTCCCAGTTATAAACTGATATCAACACAGTCTGACTCTGGACGCAATTCCCAGGTCAGGTTTCTGGGGAGCTCGCTCCAACATCTCGCTTACACTCCTGTGTCTGGGGAGGTCCTTTTCACCATCTCTCTCACCTCAGTATCTAGAGAGGTTCTTTTAACCCATCTCTCACACTCCTGTATCTGGGGAGGTCCCTCTAACCCCTCTCTCACACTCCTGTATCTGGGGAGGTCCCTCTAAACCCTCACACTCCTGTATCTGGGGAGGTCCCTCGAAACCCCCTCTCACACTCACGTATCTGGCAAGGTCCCTCTAACCCCCCTCTCACACTCCTGTATCTGGGGAGAACCCTCTAACCCCTCTCTCACACTCCTCTATCTGGTAAGGTCCCTCCAACCATTCTCTCACACTCCTATATCTGGGGACGTCCCTCTAACCCCTCTCTCACACACTCCTGTATCTGGGGAGGTCCCTCTAACCCCTCTCTCACACTCCTGTATTTGGCGAGTTCCCTCTAACCCCCCCTCTCACACTCCGATATCGGGGGAGTTCACTCTGATCCCTCTCTCACACTCCTATATATGGGGAACTCCCTCTAACCCCTCTCTCACACTCTTATATCTTGGGAGGTCCCTCTAGCCCCTCTCTCACACACTCCTGTATCTGCGGAGGTCCCTCTAACCCCTCTCTCACACTTCTGTACCTCCGGAGGTCCATCTAACCCCACCCGCCTCTCACACTCCTGTATCTGGAGTTGTCCCTCTAACCCCTCACTCACACTCCTATATCTGGGCGCTCCCTGTCACACCTCTCACACACTCCTGTATCTGGGGAGGTCCCTCTAACCTCCCTCTCACACTCCTGTATCTGGAGAGGTCCATCTAACCCCTCTCTCAGACACATATATCTGGGCGCTCCCTCTAACACAACTCTCAAACTCCTATATCTGGGGAGGTGCCTCTAACCCCTCTATCACACTCCTGTATCTGGGGAGGTCCCTCTAACCCCTCTCTCACACTCCTGTATTTGGCGAGTTCCCTCTAACCACCCCCTCTCACACTCCGATATCGGGGGAGGTCTCTCTGATCCCTCTCTCACACTCCTATATCTGGGGAACTCCCTATAACCCTTCTCTCACACTCTTATATCTTGGGAGGTCCCTCTCACCCCTCTCTCACACACTCCTGTATCTGCGGAGGTCCCTCTAACCCCTCTCTCACACTCCTGTATCTGGAGAGGTCCATCTAACCCCTCTCTCACACACATATATCTGGGCGCTCCCTCTAAACCAAATCTCACACTCCTGTATATGGGGAAGTCCCTCTAACCCCTCTATCACACTCCTGTATCTCTGGAGGTCCCTCTAACCCCTGTCAAACACTCCTGTATCTGGGGAGCTCCCTCTAACCCCTCTCTCACTCCCCTGTATCTGGTGAAGTCCCTCTAACCACTCTCTCACACTCCTGTATCTGTGGAGTTCCCTCTAACCCATCTCTCACACTCCTGTATCTGGGGAGTTCCCTCTAACCCCTCTCTCACACTCCTGTATCTGGGGAAGTCCCTCTAACACCTCTCTCACACTCCTGTATCTGGGGAGTTCCCTCTAACCCCTCTCTCACACTCCTGTATCTGGGGAGGTCACTAACCCCTCTGTCACACTCCTGTGTCTGGGGAGGTCCCTCTAACCCCTCTCTCACACTCCTGTATCTGGCGAGTTCCCTCTAACCCGCCTTCTCACACTCCGATATCTGGGGAGGTCATTCTGACCCCTCTCTCACACTCCTATATCTGGGGAAGTCTCTCTAACACCTCTCTCACACTCCTATATCTGGGCGCTCGTTCTCACCCCTCGCTCAGACTCCTGTGTCTGGGGAGGTCCCTCTAACCCCTCTCTCACACTCCTGTACCTCGGGTGGTCCATCTAACCCCCCACCCCTCTCACACTCCTGTATCTGTGGAGGTCCCACTAACCCCTCTCTCACCCCCCTGTATCTGGCGCTCCCTCTAACCTCTCTCTCACACTCCTGTATTTGGGGAGGTCGCTCTAACCCCTCCTGCACACTCCTGTATCTGAGAAGGTCCTCTAACCCCTCTCTCACACTCCTTTATCTGTGGACGTCCCTTTTCATCAGTGAGCTAGTGCACATTTTACTGTACACAGCAAGATTCGTTGCATGGAACTGTGTCAGGTTGAGGTAAGTGATTTGCTTGAGGGAGGAGAGAATGAGGAAGGAGCTGTGATTCGATAATATCTATTGTGAATACCTCTCTTGCTATTCCCCGAGTATTGTTGACAGTAAGGGGTGAACAATTGACTGGGTGTGTTTGGAAGATGTACGTGACTGTCGTTTCACAGGGGTATAATCGTCTGTGATATTCATTCCAGTTTACTGCAGCTATCCTTATTTCAACCTGAAATATTTGCACAGGTTTTGTGAAAGGGCAGGTTCAAAAATGGTTGTAAAACTGACCTAGTCTCTGAGCTTGAGACAAAGACAAAAGCTCCCAGTTATAAACTGATATCAACACAGTCTGACTCTGGACGCAATTCCGAGGTCAGGTTTCTGGGGAGCTCGCTCCAACATCTCGCTCACACTCCTGTGTCTGGGGAGGTCCTTTTCACCATCTCTCTCACCTCAGTATCTAGAGAGGTTCCTTTAACCCATCTCTCACACTCCTGTATCTGGGGAGGTCCCTCTAACCCCTCTCTCACACTCCTGTATCTGGGGAGGTCCCTCTAAACCCTCACACTCCTGTATCTGGGGAGGTCCCTCGAAACCCCCCTCTCACACTCACGTATCTGTCCAGGTCCCTCTAACCCACCTCTCACACTCCTGTATCTGGGGAGAACCCTCTAACCCCTCTCTCACACTCCTCTATCTGGTAAGGTCCCTCCAACCATTCTCTCACACATTCCTGTATCTGGGGAGGTCCCTCTAACCCCTCTCTCACACTCCTGTATTTGGCGAGTTCCCTCTAACCCCCCCTCTCACACTCCGATATCGGGGGAGGTCACTCTGATCCCTCTCTCACACTCCTATATCTGGGGAACTCCCTCTAACCCCTCTCTCACACTCTTATATCTTGGGAGGTCCCTCTAACCCCTCTGTCACACACTCCTGTATCTGCGGAGGTCCCTCTAACCCCTCTCTCACACTTCTGTACCTCCGGAGGTCCATCTAACCCCACCCGCCTCTCACACTCCTGTATCTGGAGTTGTCCCTCTAACCCCTCACTCACACTCCTATATCTGGGCGCTCCCTGTCACACCTCTCACACATTCCTGTATCTGGGGAGGTCCCTCTAACCTCCCTCTCACACTCCTGTATCTGGAGAGGTCCATCTAACCCCTCTCTCAGACACATATATCTGGGCGCTCCCTCTAACCCAACTCTCAAACTCCTATATCTGGGGAGGTGCCTCTAACCCCTCTATCACACTCCTGTATCTGGGGAGGTCCCTCTAACCCCTCTCTCACACTCCTGTATTTGGCGAGTTCCCTCTAACCCCACCCTCTCACTCCGATATCGGGGGAGGTCTCTCTGATCCCTCTCTCACACTCCTATATCTGGGGAACTCCCTCTAACCCCTCTCTCACACTCTTATATCTGTGCGCTCCCTCTAACCCCTCTCTCACACTCCTGTATCTGGGGAGGTCCCTCACACCCATTCTCACACTCCTATATCTTGGGAGGTCCCTCTAACCCCTCTATCACACACTCCTGTAGCTGCGGAGGTCCCTCTAACCCCTCTCTCACACTCCTGTACCTCGGGAGTTCCATCTAACCCCACTCCCCTCTCACACTCCTGTATCTGGAGAGGTCCCTCTAACCCCTCACTCACACATCTATATCTGGGCGCTCCCTCTAACCCCTCCCTCACACTCCTGTATCTGGAGAGGTCCCTAACCCCTCTCTCACACACATATAACTGGGTGCTCCCTCGAACCCAACTCTCACACTCCTGTATCTGGGGAGGTCCCTCAAACCCCTCTATCACACTCCTGTATCTGGGGAGGTCCCTCTAGCCCCTCTCTCGCACTCCTGTATCTGGGGAGGTCCATCTAACCCCTCTCTCACACTCCTGTTTCTGGGGAGGTCTCTCTAACCCCTGTCAAACACTAATGTGTCTGGGGAGGTCCCTCTAACCCCACTCTCACACTCCTGTATCTGGGGAGCTCCCTCTAACCCCTCTCTCACGCCCCTGTATTTGGTGAAGAGTCTCTAACCACTCTCTCACACTCCTGCATCGGTGGAGTTCCCTCTAACACATCTCTCAAACTCCTGTATCGAGGGAGTTCCCTCTAACCCCTCTCTCACAGTCCTGTATCTGGGGAAGTCCCTCTAACCCATCTCTCACACTCCTGTATCTGGGGAGTTCCCTCTAACCCCTCACTCACACTCCTGTATCTGGGGAGGTCACTAACCCCTCTGTCACACTCCTGTGTCTGGGGAGGTCCCTCTAACCCTTCTCTCACAATCCTGTATCTGGCGAGTTCCCTCTAACCCGCCCTCTCACACTCCGATATCTGGGGAGGTCATTCTGACCCCTCTCTCACACTCCTATATCTGGGGAAGTCTCTCTAACCCCTCTCTCACACATTCCTCTATCTGGGGAGGTCCCTCCAACATCTCTCTCACACTCCTATACCTGGGCGCTCCCTCTAACCCCTCTCTCAGACTCCTGTGTCTGGGGAGGTCCCTCTAACTCCTCTCTCACACTGCTGTACCTCGGGAGGACCATCTAACCCCCAACCCCTCTCACACTCCTGTATCTGTGGAGGTCCCACTAACCCCTCTCTCACACCCCTGTATCTGGGCGCTCCCTCTAACCTCTCTCTCACACTCCTGTATTTGGGGAGGTCCCTCTAACCCCCCCTGCACACTCCTGTATCTGGGAACGTCCCTCTAGCCCCTCTCTCACACTCCTGTATCTGTGGACGTCCCTTTTCATCAGTGAGCTAGTGCCCATTTTACTGTACACAGCAAGAATCGTTGCATGGACCTGTGTCAGGTTGAGGAAAGTGATTTGCTTGAGGGAGGAGAGAATGAGGTAGTAGCTGTGATTCGATAATATCTATTGTGAATACCTCTCTTGCTATTCCCCTAGTATTGTTGATAGTAAGGGGTGAACAATTGATTGGGTGTGTTTGGAAGATGTACGTGACTCAGTCGTTTCACAGGGGTATAATCGTCTGTGATATTCATTCCAGTTTAATGCTGCTATCCTTATTTCAAACTGAAATATTTGCTCAGGTTTTGTGAAAGGGCAGTTTAAAAAATGGTTGTAAAACTTACCTAGTATCTGAGCATGAGACAAAGACAAAAGCTCCCAGTTAGAAACTGATATCAACACAGTCTGACTCTGGACGCAATTCCGAGGTCAGGTTTCTGGGGAGCTCGCTCTAACATCTCGCTCACACTCCTGTGTCTGGGGAGGTCCTTTTCACCATCTCTCTCACCTCAGTATCTATAGAGGTTCCTTTAACCCATCTCTCACACTCCTGTATCTGGGGATCTCCCTCGAACCCCTCTCTCACACTCCTGTATCTGGGGAGGTCCCTCTATCCCCTCTCTCACACTCCTGTATCTGGGGAGGTCCCTCTAACCCCTCACACTCCTGTATCTGGGGAGGTCCCTCGAAACCCCCTCTCACACTCACGTATCTGGCAAGGTCCCTCTAACCCCGCTCTCACACTCCTGTATCTGGGAAGGTCCCTCTAACCCCTCTCTCACACTCCTGTATCTGGGGAGATCCATCTAACCCCTCTCTCACACACATATATCTGGGCGCTCCCTCTAACCCAACTCTCACACTCCTGTATCTGGGAAGGTCCCTCTAACCCCTCCCTCACACTCCTGTATCTGGGGAGATCCCTCTAGCCCCTCTCTCGCACTCCTGTATCTGGGGAGGCCCCTCTAAACCCTCTCTCACACTCCTGTTTCTGGGGAGTTCCCTCTAACCCCTGTCTAACACTCCTGTATCTGGGGAGGTCTCTCTAACCCCACTCTAACACTCCTGTATTTGGGGAGATCCCTCAAACCCCTCTCTCACACTCCTGTATCTGGGGAGTTCCCTCTGAACCCTCTCCCACACTCCTGTATCTGGGGAGCTCTCTCTAACACGGCTCTCACACTTCTGTATTTGCGGAGGTCCATCTAAGCACTCCTGCACACTCCTGTATCTTGGTAGGTCCCTCTAAACCCTTCTCTCACCGTCCTGTATTTGGGGAGGACCCTCTAACCCCTCTCTCACACTCCTGTATCTGTGGACGTACCTTTTAATCACTGAGCTAGTGCCCATTTTACGATACACAACAAGAATCCTTGCATGGACCTGTGTCAGGTTGAGGTCAGTGATTTGCTTGAGGGAGGAGAGAATGAGGAAGGAGCTATGTTTCAATAATTTCTACTGTGAATACCTCTCTTGCTATTTCCCTGGTATTGTTGACAGTAAGGGGTGAACAATTGACTGGGTGTGTTTCGAAGATGTACGTGACTCTGTCGTTTCACAGGGGTAAAATCAGCTGTGATATTCATTCCAGTTTACTGCAGCTATCCTTATCTCAACCTGAAATATTTGCTCAGGTTTTGTGAAAGGGCTGGTTAAAAAATGGTTGTAAAACTGACCTCGTCTCTGTGCTTGAGACAAAGGCAACAGCTCCCAGTTATAAACTGATATCAACACAGTTTGACTCTGGACGCAATTCCGAGGTCAGGTTTCTGGGGAGCTCGCTCCAACATCTCGCTCACACTCCTGTGTCTCCGGAGGTTCATTTCACCATCTCTCTCACCTCAGTATCTGGAGAGGTTACCTTTAACCCATCTCTCACACTCCTGTATTTGGGGAGCTCCCTCTAACACCTCTCTCACACTCCTGTATCTGGAGATGTCCCTCGTACCCCTCACACTCCTGTATCTGGGGTGGTCCCTCTAACCCCTCTTTCACACTCCTGTATCTGGCAAGGTCCCTCTAACCCCTCTCTCACACTCCTCTATCTGGGGAGGTCTCTCTAACCCCTCTCTCAATCTCCTATATCTGGGGAGGTCCCTCTAACACCTCTCTCAAACTCCTGTATCTGGGGAGTTCCCTCTAACCCCTCTCTCACACACTTCTTTATCTGGGGATGTCCCACTAACCCCTCTCTCAGACTCCTGTATCTGGCGAGTTCCCCCTAACCCGCCCTCTCACACTCCGAAATCAAGGGAGGTCACTCTGACACCTCTCTCACACTCGTATATCTGGTGAAGCCCCTCTAACCGCTCTCTCACACACTTCTGTATTTGAGGAGGTCCCTCTAACCCATCTCTCACACTCCTGTATCTGGGGAGTTCCTTCCAACCCCTCTCTCACACTCCTGTATTTGGTGAGCTCCCTCTAACCTCTCTCTCACACTCATGTATCTGGGGAGGTCCCACTAACCCCTCTCTCACACTCCTGTATCTGGAGAGCTCCCTCTAACACCCCTCTCACACTCAAGTATCTGGGGGGTCCCTCTAACCTCGCTCTCACACTCCTGTATCTGGGGAGGTCCCTCTAACCCCTCCTGCACACTCCTGTATCTGGGGACGTCCCTCGAACCACTCTCTCACACTCCTGTATCTGTGGACGTCTCTTTAAATCAGTGAGCCAGTGCCCATTTTACTGTACACAGCAAGTATCGTTGCATGGACCTGTGCCAGGTTGAGGTCAGTGATTTGCTTGAGGGAGGTGAGAATGAGGAAGGAGCCGTGATTCCATAATATCTACTGGGAATACCTCTCTTGCTATTTCCCTGGTATTGTTGACAGTGAGGGGTGAACAATTGACTGAGTGTGTTTGGAAGATGTACGTTACTCTGTCGTTTCACAGGGGTATATATAGCTGTGATATTCATTCCAGTTTAGTGCAGCTTTCCTTATTTCAACCTGAAATATTTGCTCAGGTTTTGTGAAAGTGCAGGTTATACAATGGTTGTAAAACTGATCTCGTCTCTGAGATTGAGAATAAGTCAACAGCTCCCAGTTATAAACTGATATCAACACAGTCTGACTCTGGACGCAATTCCCAGGTCAGGTTTCTGGGGAGCTCGCTCTAACTTCGCGCTCACATTCCTGTGTCTGGCAAGGTCCTTTTCACAATCTCTCTCACCTCAGTATCTGGAGAGGTTCCCTTTAACCCATCTCTCACACTCCTGTATTTGGGGAGCTCCCTCTAACACCTCTCTCACACTCCTGTATCTGGAGATGTCCCTCGTACCCCTCACACTCCTGTGTCTGGGGAGTTCTCTCTAACCCCTCTCTCACACTCCTGTATCTGGGGTGGTTCCTCGAACCCCTCTCTCACACTTCTTTATCTCGGGAGGTCCCTCAAACCCCTCACACTCCTGTATCTGGGGAGTTCCCTCTAACCCCGCTCTCACACTCCTGTATCTGGGGAGGTCCCTCAAACCCCCCTCTCACACTCTTGTATCTGGCAAGGTCCCTCTCACCCCTCTCTCGCACTCCTGTTTCAAGGGGAGGTCCCTCTAACCCCTCTCTCACACTCCTGTATCTGGGGAGGATCCTCTAACCCCTCTCTCACACTCTTGTATCTGGCGAGGTCCCACTAACCCCTCTGTCACACTCCTGTATCTAGGGAGGTCCCTCTAACCCCTCGTTCACACTCCTGTATCTGGGGAGGTCTCTCTAACCCCTCTCTCAGACTCCTGTATCTGGCGAGTTCCCTCACACTCCCCCTCTGACACTCCGATATCTGGGGAGGTCTCTATGACCCTTCCCTCACACACCTATATCTGGGAAAGTCCCTCTAACCCCTCTCTCACACATTCCTATATCTGGGGACGTCCCTCTAACCACTCTCCCATACTCCTGTATCTGGGGAAGTCCCTCTAACCCCTCTCTCTCACAATGCTGTATCTGGGGAGGTCCCTCTAACCCCTCTCTCACACTCCTGTTTCTGGAGAAGTCCCTCTAACCCCTATCTCTCACACTCCCGTATCTGCGGAGGTCCCTCTAACACCTCCTGCACTCTCCTGTGTCTGGAGAGGTCCCTCTAACACCTCTCTCACACTCCTGTATCAGTGGACGGCCCTTTTAATCAGTGAGCCAGTATGACTATGGATGCAATTCCGAGGTCAGGTTTCTGGGGAGCTCTCTCTAACATCTCGCTCACATTCCTGTTTCTGGGGAGGTTCTTTGCACAATCTCTCTCACCTCAGTATTTAGAAAGGTTCCTTTAACCCATCTCTCACACTCCTGTGTCTGGGGAGCTCCCTCTATCCCCTCTCTCACACTCCTGTACCTGGGGAGGTGCCTCTAACCCCTCTCTCACACTCCTGTATCTGGGTAGGTCCCTCCAACCCCTCTCTCACACTCCTGTATCTGGGGCTGTCCCTCGAACCCCTCACACTCCTGTATCTGGGGAGGTCCCTCTAACCCCTCTCTCACACTCCTGTATCTGGGGTGGTTCCTCTAACCCCTCTCTCACACTTCTGTATCTGGGGAGGTCCCTCTAACCCCTCTCTCACACTCCTGTATCAGGGGAGGTCCCTCTAACCCCTCGCACTCCTGTATCTGGGGAGGTCACTCTAAACCCTCTCTCACACTCCTGTATCTGGGGCGGTCCCTCTAACCCCTCTCTCACACTCTTGTATCTGGGGAGGTCACTCTAACCCCTCTGTCACACTCCTGTATCGAGGGAGGTCCCTCTACCCCCTCGCTCACACTCCTGTATCTGGGGATGTCTCTCTCACCCCTCTCTCACACTTCTGTATCTGGTGAGGTCCCTCTAACCCCTCTCTCACACTCCTGTATCTGGGGACGTCCCTCTAACCACTCTCCCATACTCCTGTATCTGGGGAAGTCCCTCTAACCCCTCTCTCTCACAATCCTGTATCTGGGGAGGTCCCTCTAACCCCTCTCTCACACTCCTGTTTCTGGAGAAGTCCCTCTAACCCCTATCTCTCACACTCCCGTATCTGCGGAGGTCCCTCTAACACCTCCTGCACTCTCCTGTGTCTGGAGAGGTCCCTCTAACAACCTCTCTCACACTCCTGTATCAGTGGACGGCCCTTTAATCAGTGAGCCAGTATTACTATGGATGCAATTCCGAGGTCAGGTTTCTGGGGAGCTCTCTCTAACATCTCGCTCACATTCCTGTGTCTGGGGAGGTCCTTTGCACAATCTCTCTCACCTCAGTATTTAGAAAGGTTCCTTTAACCCATCTCTCACACTCCTGTGTCTGGGGAGCTCCCTCTATCCCCTCTCTCACACTCCTGTACCTGGGGAGGTGCCTCTAACCCCTCTCTCACACTCCTGTATCTGGGGAGGTCCCTCCAACCCCTCTCTCACACTCCTGTATCGGGGCTGTCCCTCGAACCCCTCACACTCCTGTATCTGGGGAGGTCCCTCTAACACCTCTCTCACACTCCTGTATCTGGGGTGGTTCCTCTAACCCCTCTCTCACACTTCTGTATCTGGGGAGGTCCCTCTAACCCCTCTCTCACACTCCTGTATCTGGGGAGGTCCCTCTAACCCCTCGCACTCCTGTATCTGGGGAGGTCACTCTAAACCCTCTCTCACACTCCTGTATCTGGGGCGGTCCCTCTAACCCCTCTCTCACACTCTTGTATCTGGGGAGGTCACTCTAACCCCTCTGTCACACTCCTGTATCGAGGGAGGTCCATCTACCCCCTCGCTCACACTCCTGTATCTGGGGAGGTCTCTCTCACCCCTCTCTCACACTTCTGTATCTGGTGAGGTCCCTCTAACCTCTCTCTCACACTCCTGTATCTGGGGACGTCCCTCTAACCCTTCTCTCTCACACTCCTCTATCTGGGGTGGTCCCTCTAACCCCTCTGTCACACTCCTGTGTCTGGGGAGGTCCCTCTAACCCTTCTCTCACAATCCTGTATCTGGCGAGTTCCCTCTAACCCGCCCTCTCACACTCCGATATCTGGGGAGGTCATTCTGACCCCTCTCTCACACTCCTATATCTGGGGAAGTCTCTCTAACCCCTCTCTCACACATTCCTCTATCTGGGGAGGTCCCTCCAACATCTCTCTCACACTCCTATACCTGGGCGCTCCCTCTAACCCCTCTCTCAGACTCCTGTGTCTGGGGAGGTCCCTCTAACTCCTCTCTCACACTGCTGTACCTCGGGAGGACCATCTAACCCCCAACCCCTCTCACACTCCTGTATCTGTGGAGGTCCCACTAACCCTTCTCTCACACCCCTGTATCTGGGCGCTCCCTCTAACCTCTCTCTCACACTCCTGTATTTGGGGAGGTCCCTCTAACCCCCCCTGCACACTCCTGTATCTGGGAACGTCCCTCTAGCCCCTCTCTCACACTCCTGTATCTGTGGACGTCCCTTTTCATCAGTGAGCTAGTGCCCATTTTACTGTACACAGCAAGAATCGTTGCATGGACCTGTGTCAGGTTGAGGAAAGTGATTTGCTTGAGGGAGGAGAGAATGAGGTAGTAGCTGTGATTCGATAATATCTATTGTGAATACCTCTCTTGCTATTCCCCTAGTATTGTTGATAGTAAGGGGTGAACAATTGATTGGGTGTGTTTGGAAGATGTACGTGACTCTGTCGTTTTACAGGGGTATAATCAGCTGTGATATTCATTCCATGTTACTGCAGGTATCCTTATTTCAACCTGAAATATTTGCTCAGGTTTTGTGAAAGGGCAGGTTAAAAAATGGTTGTAAAACTGACCTCGTCTCCGAGCTTCAGACGAAGACAACAGCTCCCAGTTATAAACTGATATCAACACAGTCTGACTCTGGACGCAATTCCGAGGTCAGGTTTCTGGGGAGCTCGCTCTAACATCTCACTCACACTCCTGGTTCTGGGGAAGTCCTTTTCACCATCTCTCTCACCTCAGTATTTAGAGAGTTCCTTTAACCCATCTCTCGCACTCCTGTATATGGGGAGGTCCCACGAACCCCTCTCTCACACTCCTGTATCTGGGGATGTCCCTCTAACCCCTCACACTCCTGTATCTGGGGATGTCCCTCTAACACCTCTCTCACACTCCTCTATCTGGGGAGTTCCCGCTAACTCCCCTCTCACAATCTTGTATCTGGCAAGGTCCCTCTCACCCCTCTCTCACACTCCTGTATCTGGGGAGGTCCCTCTAACCCCTCACTCACACTCCTGTATCTGGGGAGGATCCTCTAACCCCTCTCTCACACTCTATATCTGGGGAGGTCCCTCTAACCCCTCTGTCACACTCCTGTATCTAGAGAGGTCCCTCTGAGCCCTCTCTCACACACTCCTGTATCTGGCGAAGTCCCTCGAACCCCTCACACTCCTGTATCTGGGGAGTTCCCTCTAACCCCTCTCTCACACTCCTGTATCTGGGGAGGTCTCTCTCACCCCTCTCTCACACTTCTGTATCTGGTGAGGTCCCTCTAACCCCTCTCTCACACACTTCTGTATCTGGGGAGGTCCCTCTATCCCCTCTCTCACACTCTTGTATCTGGCGAGTTCCCTCTAACTCCGCTTCTCACACTCCGATATCTGGGGAGGTCACTCTGACCCCTGTCTCACACTCCTATATCTGTGGAAGTCCCTCTAACCCCTCTCTCACTCATTCATCTATCTGGGGAGGTCCCTCTAACCCCTCTCCCACACTCCTATATCTGGGCGCTCCCTCTAGCCCGTCTCTCAGACTCCTGTATCTGATAAGGTCCAACTAACCCCTCTCTCAAACTCCTATATCTTGGGAGGTCCCTCTAACCCCTCTCTCACACACTCCTGTATCTGGGGAGGTCCTTCTAACCCCTCTCTCACAATCCTGTACCTCGGGATGTCCATCAAACCCCCGACCCCTCTCACACTCCTGTATTTGGGGAGGTCCCACTAATCCATCTCTCACACTCCTGTATCTGGGGAGTTCCCTCTAACCCTCACACTCCTGTATCTGCGGAAGTCCCTCTAACCACTCTCTCACACTCCTGTATCTGGGGAGGTCCCTCTAACCCCTCTCTCACACTCCTGTATCTGGGGAGGTCCCTCTAACACCTCTCTCACACTCCTGTATCTGGGGAGTTCCCTCTAAGCCCCCTCTCACACTCCTGTATCTGGCAAGGTCTCTCTAACCCCTCTCTCACACTCCTGTATCTGGGGAGGTCCCTGTAACCCCTCTCTCACACTCCTGTATCTGTGGACGTCCCTTTTAATCAGTGAGCCAGTGCCCATTTTACTGTAAAGAGCAAAGATCGTTGCATGGACCTGTGTCAGGTTGTGGTCAGTGATTTGCTTGAGGGAGGAGAGAATGAGGAAGGCGCTATGATTCGATAATACCTACTGTGAATACCTCTCTTGCTATTTCCCTGGTATTGTTGACAGTGAGGGGTGAACAATTGACTGGGTGTGTTTGGAAGATGTACGTGACTCTGTCGTTTCACAGGGTATAATCGTCTGTGATATTCATTCCAGTTTACTGCAGCTATCCTTATTTCAACCTGAAATATTTGCTCAGGTTTTGTGAAAGGGCAGGTTAAAAAAATGGTTGAAAATTGACCTCGTCTCTGAGCTTGAGACAAAGACAACAGCTCCCAGTTATAAACTGATATCAACACAGTCTGACTCTGGACGCAATTACTAGGTCAGGTTTCTGGGGAGCTCGCTCTAACATTTCGCTCACACTCCTGTGTCTGGGGAGGTCCTTTTCATCATCTCTCTCACCTCAGTATTTAGAGAGGTTCCTTTAACCCATCTCTCACACTCCTGTATCTGGGGAGCTCCCTCTAACCCCTCTCTCACACTCCTGTACCTGGGGAGGTCCAGCAAACCCCTCTCTCACACTCCTGTATCTGGGGAGGTCCCTCTAACCCCTCTCTCACACTCCTGTATCTGGGGAGGTCCCTCTAACCTCTCAGTCACACTCCAGTATCTGGAGAGGTCCCTCTAACCCCTCTGTCACACTCCTGTATCTGGGGAGGTCCGTCTAAACCCTCGCTCACACTCCTGTATCTGGAGAGGTTCCCCTAACTGCTCTCTCACACATTCCTATATCTGGGGAGGTCCCTCTAACCCCTCTCTCATACTCCTGTATCTAGGGAGATCCCACTAAGCCCTCTTTCACACTCCTGTTCTGGGAAATTCCCTCTAACCCATCTCTCACACTCCTGTATTTGGTGAGCTACCTCTAACCTCTCTCTCACACTCCTGTATCTGGGGAGGTCCCACTAACCCCTCTCTCACACTCCTGTATCTGGGGAGGTCCCTCTGATCCCTCCTGCACACTCCTGTATCTAGGGAGGTC
This sequence comes from Pristiophorus japonicus, assembly GCF_044704955.1. Lineage (NCBI taxonomy): Eukaryota > Metazoa > Chordata > Chondrichthyes > Pristiophoridae > Pristiophorus > Pristiophorus japonicus. The sequence goes on along the minus strand of NW_027254824.1, from coordinate 2,672,299 downwards.
CTTCTAACCTCTCTCTCACATTCCTGTATCTGTGGATGTCCCTCTAACCCCTCTCTCAGACTCATGTATCTGGGTAGGTCCCTCTAACCACTCTCTCACACTCCTGTATCTGGGGATGTCCCTCTAACCCCTCTGTCACACTACTGTATCTGGGGAGGTCCCTATAACCCCTCACACTCCTGTATCTGGGGAGGTCCCTCTAAGCCCCCTCTCACCCTCCTGTATCTGGCAAGGTCTCTCTAACCTCTCTCTCACACTCCTGTATCTGGGGAGGTCCCTCTCAACCCTCTCTCACACTCCTGTATCTGGGGAGGTCCCTCTAACCCCTCTATCACACTCCTGTATCTGGGGAGGTCCCTCTAACCGCTCTCTCAGACTCCTGTAATTGCGGAGGTCCCTCTAACCCTTCTCTCACACTCCTGTATCTGGGGAGATTCCTCTAACCCCTCTCTCACACTCCTGTATCTAGGAAAGTGCCTAAAACCGCTCTCTCACACTCCTGTATCTGGGGAGATCCCTCTAACCCCTCTCTCACACTCCTGTATCTGGGGTTGTCCCTCTAACCCCTCTCTCACACTTCTGTATCTAGAGAGGTCCCTCTAACCCCTCTCTCACTCTCCTGTATCTGGGGAGATCCCTCTAACCCGCCTCTCACAGTCCTGTATGTGGGGAGGTCCCTCTAACCCCTCTCTGACACACTCCTGTATCTGGGGAGGTCCCTCCAACCCCTCTCTCACACTCCTGTATCTGGCGAGTTCCCTCTAACCCCCACTCTCACACTCCGATATCTGGGGAGGTCTCTCTGATCCCTCTCTCACAATCCTATATCTGGGGAATTCCCACTTACCCCTCTTTCACACACTCCTGTATCTGGGGAGGTCCCTCTAACCCCTCTCTCACACTCCTATATCTTGGGAGGTCCCTCTAACACATCTCTCAAACACTCCTTTATCTGGGGAGGACCCTCTAATCCCTTTCTCACACTCCTGTACCTCGGGAGGTCCATCTAAACCCCCACCCCCACATCTCACACTCCTGTTTCTGGGGAGATCCCACCAATACCTTTCTCACACTCCTATATCTGGGGAGTTCCCTCTAACCCCTCTCTCGCACTCCTGTATCTGGGTAGGTCCCTCTAACCACTCTCTCACACTCCTGTATCTGGGGAAGTCCCTCTAACCCCTCTGTCACACTCCTGTATCTGGGCAGATCCCTCTAACCCCTCTCTCACACTCCTGTATCTGGGGAGGTCCCTCTAAACCCTCTCTCACATTCCTGTATCTGGGGAGGTCCCTCTAACCCCTCTCTCACACTCCTGTATCTGGTTAGGTCACTCTAAACCCTCACACTCCTGTATCTGGGGAGGTCCCTCTAACCCCTCTCTCACACTCCTGTAATTAGGTAGATCCCTCTAACACCTCTCTCACACTCCTGTATCTGGGGAGATCCCTCTAACCACTCTCTCACACTCCTGTATCTGGGGAGGTCCCTCTAACCCCTCTCTCAGTCTCCTGTATCTGGCAGGTCCCTCTAATCCGCCTCTCACTGTCCTGTATCTGGGGAGTTCCCTCTAACCCCTCACTCACACACTCCTGTATCTGGGGAGGTCCTTCTAAACCCTCTCTCACACTCCTGTATATGGCGAGTTCCCTCTAAACCCCCCTCTCACACTCCGATATCTGGGGAGGTCTCTCTGACCCCTCTCTCACACTCCTATATCAGGGCGCTCCTTCTTACCCCGCTCTCACACTCCTGTATCTGGAGAGGTACCTCTAACCCCAGTGTCACACTCCTATATCTTGGCAGGTCCCTCTAACACCTCTCTCATACGCTCCTTTATCTGGGGAGGACCCTCCAACCCCTTTCGCACACTCCTGTACCTCGGGAGGCCCTTCTAACCCCCCACCCCCTCCATCTCACCCTCCTGTATCTGGGGAGCTCCCTCTAACCCCTCTCTCACACTCCTGTATTTGGTGAGCTCCCTTTAACCTCTCTCTCACACTCCTGTATCTGGGGAGGTACCACTAACCCCTCTCTCACACTCCTGTATCTAGAGAGCTCCCTCTCACCCCCCTATCACACTCCTGTATCTGGGGAGGACCCTCTAACCTCTCTCTCACACTCCTGTTTCTGGGGAGGTCCCTCTAACCCCTCCTGCACACTCCTGTATCTGGGGAGGTCCCGCTAACCCCTCTCTCACATTCCTGTATTTGTGGACGTCCCTTTTAATCAGTGAGCAAGTGACCATTTTACTGTACACAGCAAGAATCCTTGCATGGACCTGTGTAAGGTTGAGGTCAGTGATTTGCTTGAGGGTGGAGAGAATGAGGAAGGAGCTGTGATTCCATAATATCTATTATGAATACCGCTCTTGCTATTTCCCTGGTATTGTGGACAGTAAGGGGTGAACAATTGACTGGGTGTGTTTGGAATATGTATATGAATCTGTCGTTTCACAGGGGTATAATCAGCTGTGATATTCATTCCAGTTTGCTGCAGCTATCCTTATTTCAACCTGAAATATTAGCTCAGGTTTTGTGAAAGAGCAGGCTAAAAAAGGCTTGTAAAACTGACCTCGTCTCTGAGCTTGAGACTGAGACAACAGCTCCCAGTTATAAACTGATATCAACACAGTCTGACTTTGGACGCAATTCCGAGGTCAGGTTTCTGGGGAGCTCGCTCTAACATCTCGCTCACACTCCTCTGTCTGGGGAGGTCCTTTTCACCATCTCTCTCACCTCAGTATCTGGAGAGGTTCCTTTAACCCATCTCTCACACTCCTGTATTTGGGGATCTCCCTCGAACCCCTCTCTCACACTCCTGTATCTGGGGAGGTCCCTCTAACTCCTCTGTCACACTCCTGTATCTGTGCAGGACCCTCGAACCCCTCTCTCACACTGCTGTATCTGGGGAGGTCCCTCTAAACCCTCTCTCACACTCCTGTATCTGGGGAGGTCCCTCTAACCCCTCTCTCACACTACTGTATCTAGGTAGGTCCCTCTAAACCCTCACACTCCTGTGTCTGGGGAGGTCCCTCTAACCCCTTTCACACTCCTGTATCTGGGGAGGTACCTCTAACCCCTCTATCACACTCCAGTATCTGGGGAGGTCCCTCTATCACCTCTCTCACACTCCTGTAATTGGGGAGGTCCCCCTAACCCCTCTCTCACACTCCTGTATCTGGAGAGATTCCTCCAACCCCTCTCTCACACTCCTGTATCTAGGAATGTATCTAAAACCCCTCTCTCACACTCTTGTATCTGGGGAGGTCCCTCTAACCCATCTCTCACATTCCTGTATCTGGGGAGGTCCCTCTAACCCGCCTCTCACAGTCCTGTATCTGGGGAGGGCCCTCTAACCCCTCTCTCACACACTCCTGTATCTCGGGAGGTCCCTCTAAACAATCTCTCACACTCCTGCATCTGGCGAGTTCCCTCTAACCCCACCTCTCACACTTCGATATCTGGGGAGGTCTCTCTGACCCCTCTCTCACACTCCTATATCTGGGGAAGTCCCTCTTACCCTTCTTTCACACATTCCTATATCTGGGGAGGACCCTCTAACCCCTCTCTTACACTCCTATATCAGGGCGCTCCTTCTAACCCCGCTCTCACACTCCTGTATCTGGTGAGGTCCCTCTAACCCCACTTTCACACTCCTATATCTTGGGAGGTCCCTCTAACACCTGTCTCACAAACTCCTTTATCTGGGGAGGACCCTCTAACCCCTTTCGCACACTCCTGTACCTCGGGAGGTCCATCTAAAGCCCCACCCCCCCATCTCACATCCCTGTATCTGTGGAGATCCCAAATACACCTCTCTCACACTCCTGTATCTGGGGAGTTCCCTCTAACCCCCCTCTCACACTCCTGTATCTGGGGAGGACACTCTAACCTCTCTCTCACACTCCTGTATCTGGGGAGGTCCCTCTAACCCATCCTGCAGACTCCTGTATCTGGGGAGGTCCTGCTAACCCCTCTCTCACATTCCTGTATCTGTGGACGTCCCTTCTAATCAGTGCGCTAGTGCCTATATTACTGTACACAGCAAGAAACCTTGCATGGACCTGTGTCAGGTTGAGGTCAGTGATTTGCTTGAGGGAGGAGAGAATGAGGAAGGAGCTGTGATTCCATAATATCTATTGTGAATACCTCTCTTGCTATTTCCCTGGTATTGTGGACAGTAAGGGGTGAACAATTGACTGGGTGTGTTTGGAAGATGTATGTGAATCGGTCGTTTCACAGGGGTATAATGAGCTGTGATATTCATTCCAGTTTGCTGCAGCTATCCTTATTTCAACCTGAAATATTAGCTCAGGTTTTGTGAAAGAGCAGGTTAAAAAAGGCTTGTAAAACTGACCTCGTCTCTGAGCTTGAGACTAAGCCAACAGCTCCCAGTTATAAACTGATATCAACACAGTCTGACTCTGGACGCAATTCCGAGGTCAGGTTTCTGGGGAGCTCGGTCTAACATCTCGCTCAAACTCCTGTGTCTGGGGAGGTCCTTTTCACCATCTCTCTCACCTCAGTATCTAGAGAAGCTCCTTTATCCCATCTATCAAAATCCTGAATCTGGGGAGGTCCCTCTAACCCCTCTCTCACACAACTGTATCTGTGTAGATCCCTCTAACCCCTCTCTCACACTCCTGTATCTAGGGACGTCCCTCTAACCCTTCTGTCACACTCCTGTATCTGGCTAGTTCCCTCTAACCCCCACTCTCACACTCCGATATCTGGGGAGGTCTCTCTGACCCCTCTCTCACACTCCTATATCTGGGAAAGTCCCTCTAACCCCTCTTTCACACATTTCTATATCTGGGGAGGTCCCTCTAACACCTCTCTCACACTCCTATATCTGGGCGCTCCTTCTAACCACTCTCTCACACTCCGATATATTGGGAGGTCCCTCTAACCCCTCTCTCACTCACTCCTGTATCTGTGGAGGACCTTCTAACCCCTCTCTCACACTCCTGTACGTCGGGAGGACAATCTAACCCCCCACTCCCCCATCTCACACTCCTCTATCTGGGGAGATCCCACCAACCCCTCTATCACACTCCTGTATCTGGGGAGTTCCCTATAACCCCTCTCTCACACTCCTGTATTTGGTGAGCTCCCTCTAACCTCTCTCTCACACTCCTGTATCTGGGGAGGTCCCACTAATCCCTCTCTTACACTCCTGTATCTGGGGAGTTCCCTATAACCCTTCTCTCACAGTCCTGTATCTGGGGAGGTCCCTCTAACCCCTCTATCACACTCCTGTATCTGGGGAGGTCCCTCTAACCGCTCTCTCACACTTCCGGATCTGGGGAGGTCCCTCTAACCCCTCTCTCACACTCGTGTATCTGGGGAGGTTCCTCTAACCCCTCTCTCACACTGCTGTATCTGTGATAGTGCCTTTAACCCCTCTCTCACACTCCTGTATCTGGGGAGGTCCCTCTAACCATTCTCTCACACTCCTGTATCTGGGAAGGTCCCTCTAACCCCTCACACTCCTGTATCTGGGGAGGTCCCTCTAACCCCTCTCTCACGCTCCTGTATCTGGGGAGATCCCTCTAACCCCACTCTCACACTACTGTATCTGGGGAGGTCCCTCTAACCCCTCACACTCCTGTATCTGGGGAGGACCCTCTAACCAGTCTCTCACACTCCTGTATCTGGGGAGGTCCCTCTCAACCCTTCTCTCACAGTCCTGTATCTGGGGAGGTCCCTCTAACCCCTCTATCACACTCCTGTTTATGGGGAGGTCCCTCTAACCCCTCTCTCACACTCCCGGATCTGGGGAGGTCCCTCTAACCCCTCTCTCACACTCGTGTATCTGGGGAGGTTCCTCTAACACCTCTCTCACACTGCTATATCTGTGATAGTGCCTCTAACCACTCTCTCACACTCCTGTATCTGCGGAAGTCCCTCTAACCCCTCTCTCAAATTCCTGTATCTGGGGAGGTCCCGCTAACCCCTCTGTCACACTCCGATATCTAGGCAGGTCTCTCTGACCCCTCTCTCACACTCCTATATATGGGGAAGTCCCTCTAACCACTCCATCACACATTTCTATATCTGGGGAGGTCCCTCTTACCCCTCTCTCACACTGCTATATCTGGGCGCTCCTTCTAACCCCTCTATCACACTCCTGTATCTGGGGAGGTCCCTCTAACCCCTCTCTCACACTCCTGTATTTGGTGAGCTCCCTCTAACCTCTCTCTCACACTCCTGTATCTGGGGAGGTCCCACTAATCCCTCTCTTACACTCCTGTATCGGGAGAGCCTCCTCTAAACCCTCTCTCACATTCCTGTATCTGGGGAGCTCCCTCTCACCTCTCTCTCACACTCCTGTATCTGGTGAGGTCCCTCTAACCCCTCCATCACACTCCTGTATCTGCGGAGGTCCCTCTAACCCCTCTCTCACACTTCTGTATCTCTGGACGTCCCTTTTAATTAGTGAGCTAGTGCCCATTTTACTGTACACAGCAATAATCCTTGCATGGACCTGTGTCACGTTGAGGTCAGTGATTTGCTTGAGGGAGGAGAGAATGAGGAAGGAGCTGTGATTCCATAATATCTATTGTGAATACCTTTCTTGCTATTTCCCTGGTATTGTTGACAGTAAGGGGTGAACAATTGACTGGGTGTGTTTGGAAGATGTACGTGACTCTGTCGTTTCACAGGGGTATAATCAGCTGTGATATTCATTCCAGTTTACTGCAGCTATCCTTATTTCAACCTGAAATATTTGCTCAGGTTTTGTGAAAGGGCAGGTTAAAAAATGTTTGGAAAACTGACCTCGTCTCTGAGCTTGAGACAAATACAAAAGCTCCCAGTTATAAACTGATATCAACACAGTATGACTCTGGACGCAATTCCGAGGTCAGGTTTCTGGGGAGCTCTCTCTAACATCTCGCTCACATTCCTGTGTCTGGGGAGGTCCTTTTCACAATCTTTCTCACCTCAGTATTTAGAGAGTTTCCTTTAACCCATCTCTCACACTCCTGTGTCTGGGGAACTCCCTCTATCCCCTATCTCACACTCCTGTATCTGGGGCTGTCCCTCGAACCCCTCACACTCCTGTATCTGGGGAGGTCCCTCTAACCCCTCTCTCACACTCCTGTATCTGGGGTGGTTCCTCTAACCCCTCTCTCACACTTCTGTATCTGGGGAGGTCCCTCTAACCCCTCTCTCACACTCCTGTATCTGGGGAGGTCACTCTAACACCTCGCACTCCTGTATCTGGGGAGGTCCCTCTAAACCCTCTCTCACACTCCTGTATCTGGGGCGGTCCCTCTAACCCCTCTCTCACACTCTGGTATCTGGGGAGGTCCCTGTAACCCCTCTGTCACACTCCTGATTCTATGGAGGTCCCTCTACCCCTATGCTCACACTCCTGTATCTGGGGAGGTCCCTCTAACACTTCTCTCACACTCCTGTATCTGCCGAGTTCCTTCTCACCCCGCCTCTGACACTCCGATATCTGGAGAGGTCTCTATGACCCTTCTCTCACACACCTATGTCTGGGGAAGTCCCTCTAACTCTTCTCTCACACATTCCTATATCTGGGGAGGTCCCTCTAACCACTCTCTCATACTCCTGTATCTGGGGAAGTCCCTCTAACCCCTCTCTCTCACACTCCTGTATCTGGGGAGGTCCCACTACCCCCTCTCGCACACTCCTGTATCTGGGGACGTCCCTCTAACCCTTCTCTCTCACACTTCGATATCTGGGGAGGTCTCTATGACCCTTCTCTCACACACCTATGCCTGGGGATGTCCCTCTAACCCATCTCTCTCACACTCCTGTATCTGGAGAGGTCCCTCTAACACCTCTCTCACAGTCCTGTATCTGCGGTCGGCCCTTTTAATCAGTGAGCCAGTGCCCATTTTACTGCACACAGCAAGAATCGTTGCATGGACCTGTGTCAGGTTGACGTCAGTGATTTGCTTGAGGGAGGAGAGAATGAGGAAGGAGCTGTGATTCGATAATATCTACTGTGAATACCTCTCCTGCTATTTCCATGGTATTGTTGACAGTAAGGGGTGAACAATTGACTGGGTGTGTTTGGAAGATGTACGTGACTCTGTCGTTTCACAGGGGTATAATCAGCTGTGATATTCATTCCATGTTACTGCAGGTATCCTTATTTCAACCTGAAATATTTCCTCAGGTTTTGTGAAAGGGCTGGTTAAAAAATGGTTGTAAAACTGACCTCGTCTCTGAGCTTCAGACGAAGACAACAGCTCCCAGTTATAAACTGATATCAACACAGTCTGACTCTGGACGCAATTCCGAGGTCAGGTTTCTGGGGAGCTCGCTCTAACATCTCACTCATACTCCTGGTTCTGGGGAAGTCCTTTTCACCATCTCTCTCACCTCAGTATTTAGAGAGGTTCCTTGAACCCATCTCTCACACTCCTGTATGTGGGGAGGTCCCTCGAACCCCTCTCTCACACTCCTGTATCTGGGGAGGTCCCTCTAACCCCTCACACTCCTGTATCTGGGGATGTCCCTCTAACACCTCTCTCACACTCCTGTTTCTGGGGAGGTCCCTCTAACCCCACTCTCACACTCCTGTATCTGGGGAGGATCCTCTAACCCCTCTGTCACACTCCTGTATAGAGAGGTCCCTCTAAGCCCTCTCTCACACGCTCCTGTATCTGGGTAAGTCCCTCGAACCCCTCACACTCCTGTATCTGGGGAGCTCCCTCTAAGCCCTCTCTCACGCCCCTCTCTCTGGGGATGTCCCTCTAACCGCTCTCTCACACTCCTGTATCTGGGGAGTTCCCTCTAACACCTCTCTCACACTCCTGTATCTGGGGAGGTCTCTCTCACCCCTCTCTCACACTTCTGTATCTGGTGAGGTCCCTCTAACCCCTCTCTCACACACTACTGTATCTGGGGAGGTCCCTCTAACCCCTCTCTCACACTCTTGTATCTGGCGAGTTCCCTCTAACCCCGCCTCTCACACTCCGATATCTGGGGAGGTCACTCTGACCCCTCTCTCACACTCCTATATCTGTGGAAGTCCCTCTAACCCATCTCTCACTCATTCATCTATCTGGCGAGGTCCCTCTAACCCCTCTCCCACACTCCTATATCTGGGCGCTCCCTCTAGACCGTCTCTCAGACTCCTGTATCTGATAAGGTCCAACTAAACCCTCTCTCACACTCCTATATCTTGGGAGGTCCCTCTAACCCCTCTCTCACACACTCCTGTATCTGGGGAGCTCCCTCTAACCCCTCTCTCACAATCCTGTACCTCGGGAAGTCCATCAAACCCCCGACCCCTCTCACACTCCTGTATTTGGGGAGGTCCCACTAACCCATCTCTCACACTCCTGTATCTGGGGAGTTCCCTCTAACCCCTCACACTCCTGTATCTGCGGAAGTCCCTCTAACCACTGTCTCACACTCCTGTTTCTGGGGAGGTCCCTCTAACCCCTCTCTCACACTCCTCTATCTGGGGAGGTCCCTCTAACACCTCTCTCACACTCCTGTATCTGGGGAGTTCCCTCTAAGCCCCCTCTCACACTCCTGTATCTGGGGAGGTCCCTGTAAACCCTCTCTCACACTCCTGTATCTGTGGACGTCCCTTTTAATCAGTGAGCCAGTGCCCATTTTACTGTAAAGAGCAAAGATCGTTGCATGGACCTGTGTCACGTTGTGGTCAGTGATTTGCTTGAGGGAGGAGAGAATGAGGAAGGCGCTATGATTCGATAATACCTACTGTGAATACCTCTCTTGCTATTTCCCTGGTATTGTTGACAGTGAGGGGTGAACAATTGACTGGGTGTGTTTGGAAGATGTACGTGACTCTGTCGTTTCACAGGGTATAATCGTCTGTGATATTCATTCCAGTTTACTGCAGCTATCCTTATTTCAACCTGAAATATTTGCTCAGGTTTTGTGAAAGGGCAGGTTAAAAAATGGTTGAAAATTGACCTCGTCTCTGAGCTTGAGACAAAGACAACAGCTCCCTGTTATAAACTGATATCAACACAGTCTGACTCTGGACGCAATTACTAGGTCAGGTTTCTGGGGAGCTCGCTCTAACATTTCGCTCACACTCCTGTGTCTGGGGAGGTCCTTTTCATCATCTCTCTCACCTCAGTATTTAGAGAGGTTCCTTTAACCCATCTCTCACACTCCTGTATCTGGGGAGCTCCCTCTAACCCCTCTCTCACACTCCTGTACCTGGGGAGGTCCCGCAAACCCCTCTCTCACACTCCTGTATCTGGGGAGGTCCCTGTAACCCCTCTGTCACACTCCTGTATCTGGGGAGGTCCCTCTAACCTCTCAGTCACACTCCAGTATCTGGGGAGTTCCCTCTAACCCCTCTGTCACACTCCTGTATCTGGGGAGGTCCGTCTAAACCCTCGCTCCCACTCCTGTATCTGGAGAGATTCCCCTCACTCCTCTCTCACACATTCCTATATCTGGGGAGGTCCCTCTAACCCCTCTCTCATACTCCTGTATCTGGGGAAGTCCCTCAAACCCCTCTCTCTCACATTCCTGTATCTGGGGAGGTCCCTCTAACCCCTCTGTCACACTCCTGTATCTGGGGATGTCCCTCTAACCCCTCTCACACTCCGATATCTGGGGAGGTCCCTCTAACGACTCTCTCACACTCCTGTATTTGTGGACGTCCCTTTTAATCAGTGAGCCAGTGCACATTTTACTGTACACAGCAAGTATCGTTGCATTGACCTGTGTCGAGTTGAGGTCAGTGATTTGCTTGAGGGAGGAGAGAATGAGGAAGGACCTGTGATTCGATAATATCTGCTGTGAACACCTCTCTTGCTATTTCCCTGGTATTGTTGTCAGTGAGGGATGAACAATTGAATGGGTGTGTTTGGAAGATGTACGTGACTGTGTCGTTTCACAGGTGTATAATCGGCTGTGATACTCATTCCAGTTTACTGCAGCTATCCTCATTTCAACTTGAAATATTTGCTCAGGTTTTGTGAAAGGGCAGGTTAAAAAATGGTTGTAAAACTGACCTCGTCTCTGAGCTTCAGACTAAGACAACAGCTCCCTGTTATAAACTGATGTCAACACAGTCTGACTCTGGTCGCAATTCCGAGGTCACGTTTCTGGGCAGCTCGCTCTAACATCTCGCTCACACTCCTGTGTCTGTGAAGTACTTTTCACCATCTCTCTCACCTCAGTATTTAGAGAGTTTCCTTTAACACATCTCTCACACTGCTGTATCTGGGGGTTCGCTCGAACCCCTCACACTCCTGTATCTGGGGAGGTCCCTCTAACCCCTCTCTCACACTCCTGTATCTGGGAAGGTTCCTCTAACCCCTCTCTCACACTCCTGTATCTGGGGAGGTGCCTCTAACCCCTCTCTCACACTCCTGTTTCTGGGAGTTCTCTCTAACCCCTCACACTCCTGTATCTGGGGATGACCCTCTAACCCCTCTCTCACACTCCTGTATCTGGGGAGGTACCTCTAACCCCGCTCTCACACTCCTGTATCTGGCTAGGACGCTCGAACCCCTCTCTCACACTCCTGTATCTTGGGAGGTCCCTCTAACGCCTCTCCCACACTCCTGTATCTGGGGAGGTCCCTCTAACCCCTCTCTCACTCTCCTATATCTGGGGAGGTCCCTCTAACCCCTCTCTCACACACTCGTGTATCTGGGGATGTCCCTCGAACCCCTCACACTCCTGAGCTACCTCTAACCTCTCTCTCACACTCCTGTATCTGGGGAGATCCCACTAACCCCTCTCTCACACTCCTGCATCTGGGGAGGTCCCTCTGATCCCTCCTGCACACTCCTGTATCTAGGGAGGTTCCTCTAACCTCTCTCTCACACTCCTGTATCTGTGGATGTCCCTCTCACCCCTCTCTCACACTCCTGTATCTGGGTAGGTCCCTCTAACCACTCTCTCACACTCCTGTATCTGGGGATGTCCCTCTAACCCCTCTGTCACACTACTGTATCTGGGGAGGTCCCTATAACCCCTCACACTCCTGTATCTGTGGATGTCCCTCTAACCCCTCTCTCACACTCCTGTATCTGGGGAGGTCCCTCTAAGCCCCCTCTCACCCTCCTGTATCTGGCAAGGTCTCTCTAACCTCTCTCTCACACTCCTGTATCTGGGGAGGTCCCTCTAAACCCTCTCTCACACTCCTGTATCTGGGGAGGTCCCTCTGACCCCTCTGTCACACTCCTGTATCTGGGGAGGTCCCTCTAACCTCTCAGTCACACTCCAGTATCTGGGGAGGTCCCTCTAACCCCTCTGTCACACTCCTGTATCTGGGGAGGTCCGTCTAAACCCTCGCTCCCACTCCTGTATCTGGAGAGGTTCCCCTAACTCCTCTCTCACACATTCCTATATCTGGGGAGGTCCCTCTAACCCCTCTCTCATACTCCTGTATCTGGGGAAGTCCCTCAAACGCCTCTCTCTCACACTATTTCCCTGGTATTGTTGACAGTGAGGGATGAACAATTGAATGGGTGTGTTTGGAAGATGTATGTGACTGTGTCGTTTCACAGGTGTATAATCGGCTGTGATACTCATTCCAGTTTACTGCAGCTATCCTTATTTCAACTTGAAATATTTGCTCAGGTTTTGTGAAAGGGCAGGTGAAAAAATGGTTGTAAAACTGACCTCGTCTCTGAGCATCAGACTAAGACATCAGCTCCCTGTTATAAACTGATATCAACACAGTCTGACTCTGGTCGCAATTCCGAGGTCACGTTTCTGGGCAGCTCGCTCTAACATCTCGCTCACACTCCTGTGTCTGTGAGGTCCTTTTCACCATCTCTCTCACCTCAGTATTTAGAGAGGTTCCTTTAACACATCTCTCACACTGCTGTATCTGGGGGTTCGCTCGAACCCCTCACACTCCTGTATCTGGGGAGGTCCCTCTAACCCCTCTCTCACACTCCTGTATCTGGGGAGGTTCCTCTAACCCCTCTCTCACACTCCTGTGTCTGGGGAGGTGCCTCTAACCCCTCTCTCACACTCCTGTTTCTGGGAGTTCCGTCTAAACCCTCACACTCCTGTATCTGGGGATGACCCTCTAACCCCTCTCTCACACTCCTGTATCTGGGGAGGTACCTCTAACCCCGCTCTCACTCTCCTGTATCTGGCTAGGACTCTCGAACCCCTCTCTCACACTCCTGTATCTTGGGAGGTCCCTCTAACCCCTCTCCCACACTCCTGTATCTGGGGAGGTCCCTCTAACCCCTCTCTCACTCTCCTATATCTGGGAGGTCCCTCTAACCCCTCTCTCACACACTCCTGTATCTGGGGATGTCCCTCGAACACCTCACACTCCTGTATCTGGGGAGCTCTCGCTAACCCTTTCTCATGCCCCTGTATCCGGGGAAGTCCCTCTAACCCCTCTCTCACACTCCTGTATCTGGGGAGTTCCCTCTAACCCATCTCTCACACTCCTGTATCTGGTGAGGTCCCTCTAACCTCTCTCTCACACTCCTGTATCTGGTGAAATCCCTCTAACACCTCTCTCAAACACTTCTGTATCTGGGAAGGTACCTCTAACCCTTCTCTCACACCCCTGTATCTGGCGAGTTCCCTCTAACCCCGCCTCTCACACTCCGATATCTGGGGAGGTCACTCTTACCCCTCTCTCACACTCCTATATCTGTGGAAGTCCCTCTAACCCCTCTCTCACCCATTCATCTATCTGGGGAGGTCCCTCTAAACCCTCTCTCACACTCTTATATCTGGGCGCTCCCTCTAACCCCTCTCTCAGACTCCTGTATCTGGGGAGGTCGCTCTAACCCCTCTCTCACAGTCCTGTATCTGGCGATTTCCCTCTAACCCCCCCTCTCACACTCCGATATCTGGGGAAGTCACTCTGACCGCTCTCTCACACTCCTATATCTGGGAAAGTCCACCTAACCACTCTCTCACACATCCCTAAATCTGGGGAGGTCCGTCTAACCCCTCTCTCACACTCGTATATCTTGGCGCTCCCTCTAAGTCCTCTCACAGACTCCTGTATCTTGGGAGGTCCTCTAAACCCTCTCTCACACTCCTATATCTTGGGAGGTACCTCTAACCGTTCCCTCACACACTCCTGTATCTAGGGAGATCCCACTAAGCACTCTCTCACACTCCTGTTCTGGGAAATTCTATCTAACCCATCTCTCACACTCCTGTATTTGGTGAGCTACCTCTAACCTCTCTCTCACACTCCTGTATCTGGGGAGGTCCCTCTAACCCCTCTATCACACTCCTGTATCTGGGGAGGTCCCTCTAACCGCTCTCTCACACTCCTGTAATTGGGGAGGTCCCTTTAACCCCTCTCTCACATTCCTGTACCTGGGGAGATTCCTCTAACCCCTCTCTCACACTCCTGTATCTCGGAAAGTGCCTAAAACCCCTCTCTCACACTCCTGTATCTGGGGAGATCCCTCTAACCCCTCTCTCACACTCCTGTATCTGGGGTTGTCCCTCTAACACCTCTCTCACCCTCCTGTATCTGGAGAGGTCCCTCTAACCACTCTCTCACTCTCCTGTATCTGGGGAGGTCCCTCCAACCAGCCTCTCACAGTCCTGTATGTGGGGAGGTCCCTCTAACCCCTCTCTCACACACTCCTGTATCTGGGGAGGTCCCTCCAACCCCTCTCTCACACTCCTGTATCTGGCTAGTTCCCTCTAACCCCCACTCTCACACTCCGATATCTGGGGAGGTCTCTCTGACCCCTCTCTCACAATCCTATATCTGGGGAATTCCCTCTTACCCCTCTTTCACACACTCCTGTATCTGGGGAGGTCCCTCTAACCCCTCTCTCACACTCGTATATCTTGGGAGGTCCCTCTAACACATCTCTCAAACACTCCTTTATCTGGCGAGTTCCCTCTAACCCCGCCTCTCACACTCCGATATCTGGGGAGGTCACTCTTACCCCTCTCTCACACTCCTATATCTGTGGAAGTCCCTCTAACCCCTCTCTCACCCATTCATCTATCTGGGGAGGTCCCTCTAAATCCTCTCTCACACTCCTATATCTGGGCGCTCCCTCTAACCCCTCTCTCAGACTCCTGTATCTTGGGAGGTCCCTCTAAACCCTCTCTCACACTCCTATATCTTGGGAGGTACCTCTAACCTTTCCCTCACACACTCCTGTATCTAGGGAGATCCCACTAAGCCCTCTCTCACACTCCTGTTCTGGGAATTTCCCTCTAACCCATCTCTCACACTCCTGTATTTGGTGAGCTACCTCTAACCTCTCTCTCACACTCCTGTATCTGGGGAGGTCCCACTAACCCCTCTCTGACACTCCTGTATCTGGGGAGGTCCCTCTGATCCCTCCTGCACACTCCTGTATCTAGGGAGGTTCCTCTAACCTCTCTCTCACACTCCTGTATCTGTGGATGTCCCTCTAACCCATCTCTCACACTCCTGTATCTGGGTAGGTCCCTCTAACCACTCTCTCACACTCCTGTATCTGGGGATGTCCCTCTAACCCCTCTGTCACACTACTGTATCTGGGGAGGTCCCTCTAACCCCTCTCTCAGACTCCTGTATCTGGGGATGTCCCTCTAACCCCTCTCTCACACTCCTCTATCTGGGGAGGTCCCTCTATGCCCCCTCTCACCCTCCTGTATCTGGCAAGTTCTCTCTAACCTCTCTCTCACACTCCTGTATCTGGGGAGGTCCCTCTAAACCCTCTCTCACACTCCTGTATTTGGTGAGCTACCTCTAACCTCTCTCTCACACTCCTGTATCTGGGGAGGTCCCACTAACCCCTCTCTGACACTCCTGTATCTGGGGAGGTCCCTCTGATCCCTCCTGCACACTCCTGTATCTAGGGAGGTTCCTCTAACCTCTCTCTCACACTCCTGTATCTGTGGATGTCCCTCTAACCCCTCTCTCACACTCCTGTATGAGGGGAGGTTCCTCTAACCCCTCTCTCACACTCCTGTGTCTGGGGAGGTGCCTCTAACCCCTCTCTCACACTCCTGTTTCTGGGAGTTCCGTCTAACCCCTCACACTCCTGTATCTGGGGATGACCCTCTAACCCCTCTCTCACACTCCTGTATCTGGGGAGGTACCTCTAACCCCGCTCTCACACTCCTGTATCTGGCTAGGACTCTCGAACCCGTCTCTCACACTCCTGTATCTTGGGAGGTCCCTCTAACCCCTCTCCCACACTCCTGTATCTGGGGAGGTCCCTCTAACCCCTCTCTCACTCTCCTATATCTGGGAGGTCCCTCTAACCCCTCTCTCACACACTCCTGTATCTGGGGATGTCCCTCGAACACCTCACACTCCTGTATCTGGGGAGCTCTCGCTAACCCTTTCTCATGCCCCTGTATCCGGGGAAGTCCCTCTAACCCCTCTCTCACACTCCTGTATCTGGGGAGTTCCCTCTAACCCATCTCTCACACTCCTGTATCTGGTGAGGTCCCTCTAACCTCTCTCTCACACTCCTGTATCTGGTGAAATCCCTCTAACACCTCTCTCAAACACTTCTGTATCTGGGAAGGTCCCTCTAACCCTTCTCTCACACCCCTGTATCTGGCGAGTTCCCTCTAACCCCGCCTCTCACACTCCGATATCTGGGGAGGTCACTCTTACCCCTCTCTCACACTCCTATATCTGTGGAAGTCCCTCTAACCCCTCTCTCACCCATTCATCTATCTGGGGAGGTCCCTCTAAACCCTCTCTCACACTCCTATATCTGGGCGCTCCCTCTAACCCCTCTCTCAGACTCCTGTATCTGGGGAGGTCGCTCTAACCCCTCTCTCACAGTCCTGTATCTGGCGATTTCCCTCTAACCCCCCCTCTCACACTCCGATATCTGGGGAAGTCACTCTGACCGCTCTCTCACACTCCTATATCTGGGAAAGTCCACCTAACCACTCTCTCACACATCCCTAAATCTGGGGAGGTCCGTCTAACCCCTCTCTCACACTCGTATACCTTGGCGCTCCCTCTAAGTCCTCTCACAGACTCC
Organism: Pristiophorus japonicus; assembly: GCF_044704955.1. Lineage (NCBI taxonomy): Eukaryota > Metazoa > Chordata > Chondrichthyes > Pristiophoridae > Pristiophorus > Pristiophorus japonicus. The sequence continues at coordinate 2,655,363 of NW_027254824.1, read as the reverse complement.
TGTATCTTGGGAGGTCCTCTAAACCCTCTCTCACACTCCTATATCTTGGGAGGTAGCTTTAACCGTTCCCTCACACACTCCTGTATCTAGGGAGATCCCACTAAGCCCTCTCTCACACTCCTGTTCTGGGAAATTCTATCTAACCCATCTCTCACACTCCTGTATTTGGTGAGCTACCTCTAACCTCTCTCTCACACTCCTGTATCTGGGGAGGTCCCTCTAACCCCTCTATCACACTCCTGTATCTGGGGAGGTCCCTCTAACCGCGCTCTCACACTCCTGTAATTGGGGAGGTCCCTTTAACCCCTCTCTCACATTCCTGTACCTGGGGAGATTCCTCTAACCCCTCTCTCACACTCCTGTATCTCGGAAAGTGCCTAAAACCCCTCTCTCACACTCCTGTATCTGGGGAGATCCCTCTAACCCCTCTCTCACACTCCTGTATCTGGGGTTGTCCCTCTAACACCTCTCTCACCCTCCTGTATCTGGAGAGGTCCCTCTAACCACTCTCTCACTCTCCTGTATCTGGGGAGGTCCCTCCAACCAGCCTCTCACAGTCCTGTATGTGGGGAGGTCCCTCTAACCCCTCTCTCACACACTCCTGTATCTGGGGAGGTCCCTCCAACCCCTCTCTCACACTCCTGTATCTGGCTAGTTCCCTCTAACCCCCACTCTCACACTCCGATATCTGGGGAGGTCTCTCTGACCCCTCTCTCACAATCCTATATCTGGGGAATTCCCTCTTACCCCTCTTTCACACACTCCTGTATCTGGGGAGGTCCCTCTAACCCCTCTCTCACACTCGTATATCTTGGGAGGTCCCTCTAACACATCTCTCAAACACTCCTTTATCTGGCGAGTTCCATCTAACCCCGCCTCTCACACTCCGATATCTGGGGAGGTCACTCTTACCCCTCTCTCACACTCCTATATCTGTGGAAGTCCCTCTAACCCCTCTCTCACCCATTCATCTATCTGGGGAGGTCCCTCTAAATCCTCTCTCACACTCCTATATCTGGGCGCTCCCTCTAACCCCTCTCTCAGACTCCTGTATCTTGGGAGGTCCCTCTAAACCCTCTCTCACACTCCTATATCTCGGGAGGTACCTCTAACCTTTCCCTCACACACTCCTGTATCTAGGGAGATCCCACTAAGCCCTCTCTCACACTCCTGTTCTGGGAATTTCCCTCTAACCCATCTCTCACACTCCTGTATTTGGTGAGCTACCTCTAAACTCTCTCTCACACTCCTGTATCTGGGGAGGTCCCACTAACCCCTCTCTGACACTCCTGTTTCTGGGGAGGTCCCTCTGATCCCTCCTGCACACTCCTGTATCTAGGGAAGTTCCTCTAACCTCTCTCTCACACTCCTGTATCTGTGGATGTCCCTCTAACCCCTCTCTCACACTCCTGTATCTGGGTAGGTCCCTCTAACCACTCTCTCACACTCCTGTATCTGGGGATGTCCCTCTAACCCCTCTGTCACACTACTGTATCTGGGGAGGTCCCTCTAACCCCTCTCTCAGACTCCTGTATCTGGGGATGTCCCTCTAACCCCTCTCTCACACTCCTCTATCTGGGGAGGTCCCTCTATGCCCCCTCTCACCCTCCTGTATCTGGCAAGGTCTCTCTAACCTCTCTCTCACACTCCTGTATCTGGGGAGGTCCCTCTAAACCCTCTCTCACACTCCTGTATTTGGTGAGCTACCTCTAACCTCTCTCTCACACTCCTGTATCTGGGGAGGTCCCACTAACCCCTCTCTGACACTCCTGTATCTGGGGAGGTCCCTCTGATCCCTCCTGCACACTCCTGTATCTAGGGAGGTTCCTCTAACCTCTCTCTCACACTCCTGTATCTGTGGATGTCCCTCTAACCCCTCTCTCACACTCCTGTATCTGGGTAGGTCCCTCTAACCACTCTCTCACACTCCTGTATCTGGGGATGTCCCTCTAACCCCTCTGTCACACTACTGTATCTGGGGAGGTCCCTATAACCCCTCACACTCCTGTATCTGGGGATGTCCCTCTAACCCCTCTCTCACACTCCTCTATCTGGGGAGGTCCCTCTAAGCCCCCTCTCACCCTCCTGTATCTGGCAAGGTCTCTCTAACCTCTCTCTCACACTCCTGTATCTGGGGAGGTCCCTCTAAACCCTCTCTCACACTCCTGTATCTGGGGAGGTCCCTCTAACCCCTCTATCACAGTCCTGTATCTGGGGAGGTCCCTCCAACCGCGCTCTCACACTCCTGTAATTGGGGAGGTCCCTCTAACCCCTCTCTCACATTCCTGTATCTGGGGAGATTCCTCTAACCCCGCTCTCACACTCCTGTATCTAGGAAAGTGCCTAAAACCCCTCCCTCACACTCCTGTATCTGGGAAGATCCCTCTAACCCCTCTCTCACACTCCGGTATCTGGGGTTGTCCCTCTAACCCCTCTCTCACACTCCTGTATCTGGAGAGGTCCCTCTAACCCCTCTCTCACTCTCCTGTATCTGGGGAGGTCCCTCCAACCCGCCTCTCACAGTCCTGTATGTGGGGAGGTCCCTCTAACCCCTCTCTCACACACTCCTTTATCTGGGGAGGTCCCTCCAACCCCTCTCTCACACTCCTGTATCTGGCGAGTTCCCTCTAACCGCCACTCTCACACTCCGATATCTGGTGAGGTCTCTCTGACCCCTCTCTCACAATCCTATATCAGGGGAATTCCCTCTTACCCCTCTTTCACACACTCTTGTATCTGGGGAGGTCCCTCTAACCCCTCTCTCACACTCCTATATCTTGGGAGGTCCCTCTAACACCTCTCTCACACGCTCCTTTATCTGGGGAGGACCCACCAACCCCTTTCGCACACTCCTGTACCTCGGGAGGTCCTTCGCACCCCCCACCCCCCCCCATCTCACTCTCCTGTATCTGTGGAGATCCCACCAACACCTCTCTCACACTCCTGTATCTGGGAAGCTCCCTCTAACCCCTCTCTCACACTCCTGTATTTGGTGTGCTCCCTTTAACCTCTCTCTCACACTCCTGTATCTGGGGAGGTACCACTAACACCTCTCTCACACTCCTGTATCTGGAGAGCTCCCTTTAAACCCTCCCTCACACTGCTGTATCTGGGGAGCTCCCTCTAACCCCCTCTCACAGTCCTGTATCTGGGGAGGTCCCTCTAACCCCTCTCTCACACACTCCTGTATCTGGGGAGGTCCCTAAAACCCCTCTCTCACACTCCTGTATCTGGCGAGTTCCCTCTAACCCCCCCTCTCACACTCCGATATATAGGGAGGTCTCTCTGACCCCTCTCTCACACTCCTATATCTGGGGAAGTCCCTCGAACCATTCTATCACACATTTCTATATCTGGGGAGGTCCCTCTTACCCCTCTCTCACACTCCTATATCTGGGCGCTCCTTCTAACCCCTCTCTCACAATCCTGTATCTGGGGAGGTCCCTCTAACCCCTCTCTCACACTCCTGTACCTCGGAAGGTCCATCAAACCTCCCACTCCCCCATCTCACACTCCTGTATCTGAGGAGATCCCACCAACCCCTCTATCACACTCCTGTATCTGGGGAGTTCCCTATAACCTCTCTCTCACACTCCTGTAATTGGTGAGCTCCCTCTAACCTCTCTCTCACACTCCTGTGTCTGGGGAGGTCCCATTCATCCCTCTCTTACACTCCTGTATCGGGAGAGCTCCCTCTAACCCCTCTCTCACATTCCTGTATCTGGGGAGCTCGCTCTCACATCTCTCTCACACTTCTTTATCTGGTGAGGTCCCTCTAACCCCTCCATCACACTCCTGTATCTGCGGAGGTCCCTCTAACCCCTCCGTCACACTTCTGTATCTCTGGACGTCCCTTTTAATCAGTGAGCTAGTGCCCATTTTACAGTACACAGCAATAATCCTTGCATGGACCTGTGTCAGGTTCAGGTCAGTGATTTGCTTGAGGGAGGAGAGAATGAGGAAGGAGCTGTGATTCCATAATATCTATTGTGAATACCTCTCTTGCTATTTCCCTGGTATTGTTGCCAGTAAGGAGTGAACAATTCACTGGGTGTGTTTGGAAGATATACGTGACTCTGTCGTTTCACAGGGGTATAATCAGCTGTGATATTAATTCCAGTTTACTGCAGCTATCCTTATTTCAACCTGAAATATTTGCTCAGGTTTTGTGAAAGGGCAGGTTAGAAAATGGTTGGAAAACTGACCGCGTCTCTGAGCTTGAGACAAATACAAAAGCTCCCAGTTATAAACTGATATCAACACAGTATGACTCTGGACGCAATTCCGAGGTCAGGTTTCTGGGGAGCTCTCTCTAACATCTCGCTCACATTCCTGTGTCTGGGGAGGTCCTTTTCACAATCTCTCTCACCTCAGTATTTAGAGAGGTTCCTTTAACCCATCTCTCACACTCCTGTGTCTGGGGAGCTCCCTCTATCCCCTCTCTCATACTCCTATACCTGGGGAGGTGCCTCTAACCCCTCTCTCACACTCATGTATCTGGGGAGGTCCATGCAACCCCTCTCTCACACTCCTGTATCTGGGGTGGTTCCTCTAACCCCTCTCTCACACTTCTGTATATGGGGAGGTCCCTCTAACCCCTCTCTCACACTCCTGTATCTGGGGAGGTCCCTCTAACCCCTCGCACTCCTGTATCTGGGGAGGTCCCTCTAAACCCTCTCTCACACTGCTGTATCTGGGGCGGTCCCTCTAACCCCTCTCTCACACTCTTGTATCTGGGGAGGTCCCTCTAACCCCTCTGTCACACGCCTGTATCTAGGGAGGTCCCTCTACCCCCTCGCTCACACTCCTGTATCTGGGGAGGTCCCTCTAACACATCTCTCACACTCCTGTATCTGCCGAGTTCCTTCTCACCCCGCCTCTGACACTCCGATATCTGGGGAGGACTCTATGACCCTTGTCTCACACACCTATGTCTGGGGAAGTCCCTCTAACTCTTCTCTCACACATTCCTATATCTGGGGAGGTCCCTCAAACCACTCTCTCATACTCCTGTATCTGGGGAAGTCCCTCTAAGCCCTCTCTCTCACACTCCTGTATCTGGGGAGGTCCCACTACCCCCTCTCTCACACTCCTGTATCTGGGTAGGTCCCTCTAACCACTCTCTCACACTCCTGTATCTGGGGATGTCCCTCTAACCCCTCTGTCACACTACTGTATCTGGGGAGGTCCCTATAACCCCTCACACTCCTGTATCTGTGGATGTCCCTCTAACCCCTCTCTCACACTCCTGTATCTGGGGAGGTCCCTCTAAGCCCCCTCTCACCCTCCTGTATCTGGCAAGGTCTCTCTAACCTCTCTCTCACACTCCTGTATCTGGGGAGGTCCCTCTAAACCCTCTCTCACACTCCTGTATCTGGGGAGGTCCCTCTGACCCCTCTGTCACACTCCTGTATCTGGGGAGGTCACTCTAACCTCTCAGTCACACTCCAGTATCTGGGGAGGTCCCTCTAACCCCTCTGTCACACTCCTGTATCTGGGGAGGTCCGTCTAAACCCTCGCTCCCACTCCTGTATCTGGAGAGGTTCCCCTAACTCCTCTCTCACACATTCCTATATCTGGGGAGGTCCCTCTAACCCCTCTCTCATACTCCTGTATCTGGGGAAGTCCCTCAAACGCTTCTCTCTCACACTCCTGTATCTGGGGAGGTCCCTCTAACCCCTCTGTCACACTCCTGTATCTGGGGATGTCCCTCTAACCCCTCTCACACTCCGATATCTGGGGAGGTCCCTCTAACGACTCTCTCACACTCCTGTGTTTGTGGACGTCCCTATTAATCAGTGAGCCAGTGCACATTTTACTGTACACAGCAAGTATCGTTGCATTGACCTGTGTCGAGTTGAGGTCAGTGATTTGCTTGAGGGAGGAGAGAATGAGGAAGGACCTGTGATTCGATAATATCTGCTGTGAATACCTCTCTTGCTATTTCCCTGGTATTGTTGACAGTGAGGGATGAACAATTGAATGGGTGTGTTTGGAAGATGTATGTGACTGTGTCGTTTCACAGGTGTATAATCGGCTGTGATACTCATTCCAGTTTACTGCAGCTATCCTTATTTCAACTTGAAATATTTGCTCAGGTTTTGTGAAAGGGCAGGTTAAAAAATGGTTGTAAAACTGACCTCGTCTCTGAGCATCAGACTAAGACAACAGCTCCCTGTTATAAACTGATATCAACACAGTCTGACTCTGGTCGCAATTCCGAGGTCACGTTTCTGGGCAGCTCGCTCTAACATCTCGCTCACACTCCTGTGTCTGTGAGGTCCTTTTCACCATCTCTCTCACCTCAGTATTTAGAGAGGTTCCTTTAACACATCTCTCACACTGCTGTATCTGGGGGTTCGCTCGAACCCCTCACACTCCTGTATCTGGGGAGGTCCCTCTAACCCCTCTCTCACACTCCTGTATCTGGGGAGGTTCCTCTAACCCCTCTCTCACACTCCTGTGTCTGGGGAGCTGCCTCTAACCCCTCTCTCACACTCCTGTTTCTGGGAGTTCCGTCTAACCCCTCACACTCCTGTATCTGGGGATGACCCTCTAACCCCTCTCTCACACTCCTGTATCTGGGGAGGTACCTCTAACCCCGCTCTCACACTCCTGTATCTGGCTAGGACTCTCGAACCCCTCTCTCACACTCCTGTATCTTGGGAGGTCCCTCTAACCCCTCTCCCACACTCCTGTATCTGGGGAGGTCCCTCTAACCCCTCTCTCACTCTCCTATATCTGGGAGGTCCCTCTAACCCCTCTCTCACACACTCCTATATCTGGGGATGTCCCTCGAACACCTCACACTCCTGTATCTGGGAAGCTCCCTCTAACCCCTCTCTCACACTCCTGTATTTGGTGTGCTCCCTTTAACCTCTCTCTCACACTCCTGTATCTGGGGAGGTACCACTAACACCTCTCTCACACTCCTGTATCTGGAGAGCTCCCTTTAAACCCTCCCTCACACTGCTGTATCTGGGGAGCTCCCTCTAACCCCCTCTCACAGTCCTGTATCTGGGGAGGTCCCTCTAACCCCTCTCTCACACACTCCTGTATCTGGGGAGGTCCCTAAAACCCCTCTCTCACACTCCTGTATCTGGCGAGTTCCCTCTAACCCCCCCTCTCACACTCCGATATCTAGGGAGGTCTCTCTGACCCCTCTCTCACACTCCTATATCTGGGGAAGTCCCTCGAACCACTCTATCACACATTTCTATATCTGGGGAGGTCCCTCTTACCCCTCTCTCACACTCCTATATCTGGGCGCTCCTTCTAACCCCTCTCTCACAATCCTGTATCTGGGGAGGTCCCTCTAACCCCTCTCTCACACTCCTGTACCTCGGAAGGTCCATCAAACCTCCCACTCCCCCATCTCACACTCCTGTATCTGAGGAGATCCCACCAACCCCTCTATCACACTCCTGTATCTGGGGAGTTCCCTATAACCTCTCTCTCACACTCCTGTAATTGGTGAGCTCCCTCTAACCTCTCTCTCACACTCCTGTGTCTGGGGAGGTCCCATTCATCCCTCTCTTACACTCCTGTATCGGGAGAGCTCCCTCTAACCCCTCTCTCACATTCCTGTATCTGGGGAGCTCGCTCTCACATCTCTCTCACACTTCTTTATCTGGTGAGGTCCCTCTAACCCCTCCATCACACTCCTGTATCTGCGGAGGTCCCTCTAACCCCTCCGTCACACTTCTGTATCTCTGGACGTCCCTTTTAATCAGTGAGCTAGTGCCCATTTTACTGTACACAGCAATAATCCTTGCATGGACCTGTGTCAGGTTGAGGTCAGTGATTTGCTTGAGGGAGGAGAGAATGAGGAAGGAGCTGTGATTCCATAATATCTATTGTGAATACCTCTCTTGCTATTTCCCTGGTATTGTTGCCAGTAAGGAGTGAACAATTCACTGGGTGTGTTTGGAAGATATACGTGACTCTGTCGTTTCACAGGGGTATAATCAGCTGTGATATTAATTCCAGTTTACTGCAGCTATCCTTATTTCAACCTGAAATATTTGCTCAGGTTTTGTGAAAGGGCAGGTTAGAAAATGGTTGGAAAACTGACCGCGTCTCTGAGCTTGAGACAAATACAAAAGCTCCCAGTTATAAACTGATATCAACACAGTATGACTCTGGACGCAATTCCGAGGTCAGGTTTCTGGGGAGCTCTCTCTAACATCTCGCTCACATTCCTGTGTCTGGGGAGGTCCTTTTCACAATCTCTCTCACCTCAGTATTTAGAGAGGTTCTTTTAACCCATCTCTCACACTCCTGTGTCTGGGGAGCTCCCTCTATCCCCTCTCCCATACTCCTATACCTGGGGAGGTGCCTCTAACCCCTCTCTCACACTCATGTATCTGGGGAGGTCCATGCAACCCCTCTCTCACACTCCTGTATCTGGGGCTGTCCCTCGAACCCCTCACACTCCTGTATCTGGGGAGGTCCCTCTAACCCCTCTCTCACACTCCTGTATCTGGGGTGGTTCCTCTAACCCCTCTCTCACACTTCTGTATAGGGGAGGTCCCTCTAACCCCTCTCTCACACTCCTGTATCTGGGGAGGTCCCTCTAACCCCTCGCACTCCTGTATCTGGGGAGGTCCCTCTAAACCCTCTCTCACACTGCTGTATCTGGGGCGGTCCCTCTAACCCCTCTCTCACACTCTTGTATCTGGGGAGGTCCCTCTAACCCCTCTGTCACACGCCTGTATCTAGGGATATCCCTCTACCCCCTCGCTCACACTCCTGTATCTGGGGAGGTCCCTCTAACACTTCTCTCACACTCCTGTATCTGCCGAGTTCCTTCTCACCCCGCCTCTGACACTCCGATATCTGGGGAGGACTCTATGACCCTTGTCTCACACACCTATGTCTGGGGAAGTCCCTCTAACTCTTCTCTCACACATTCCTATATCTGGGGAGGTCCCTCAAACCACTCTCTCATACTCCTGTATCTGGGGAAGTCCCTCTAAGCTCTCTCTCTCACACTCCTGTATCTGGGGAGGTCCCACTACCCCCTCTCTCACACTCCTGTATCTGGGTAGGTCCCTCTAACCACTCTCTCACACTCCTGTATCTGGGGATGTCCCTCTAACCCGTCTGTCACACTACTGTATCTGGGGAGGTCCCTATAACCCCTCACACTCCTGTATCTGTGGATGTCCCTCTAACCCCTCTCTCACACTCCTGTATCTGGGGAGGTCCCTCTAAGCCCCCTCTCACCCTCCTGTATCTGGCAAGGTCACTCTAACCTCTCTCTCACACTCCTGTATCTGGGGAGGTCCCTCTAAACCCTCTCTCACACTCCTGTATCTGGGGAGGTCCCTCTGACCCCTCTGTCACACTCCTGTATCTGGGGAGGTCACTCTAACCTCTCAGTCACACTCCAGTATCTGGGGAGGTCCCTCTAACCCCTCTGTCACACTCCTGTATCTGGGGAGGTCCGTCTAAACCCTCGCTCCCACTCCTGTATCTGGAGAGGTTCCCCTAACTCCTCTCTCACACATTCCTATATCTGGGGAGGTCCCTCTAACCCCTCTCTCATACTCCTGTATCTGGGGAAGTCCCTCAAACGCTTCTCTCTCACACTCCTGTATCTGGGGAGGTCCCTCCAACCCCTCTGTCACACTCCTGTATCTGGGGATGTCCCTCTAACCCCTCTCACACTCCGATATCTGGGGAGGTCCCTCTAACGACTCTCTCACACTCCTGTGTTTGTGGACGTCCCTTTTAATCAGTGAGCCAGTGCACATTTTACTGTACACAGCAAGTATCGTTGCATTGACCTGTGTCGAGTTGAGGTCAGTGATTTGCTTGAGGGAGGAGAGAATGAGGAAGGACCTGTGATTCGATAATATCTGCTGTGAATACCTCTCTTGCTATTTCCCTGGTATTGTTGACAGTGAGGGATGAACAATTGAATGGGTGTGTTTGGAAGATGTATGTGACTGTGTCGTTTCACAGGTGTATAATCGGCTGTGATACTCATTCCAGTTTACTGCAGCTATCCTTATTTCAACTTGAAATATTTGCTCAGGTTTTGTGAAAGGGCAGGTTAAAAAATGGTTGTAAAACTGACCTCGTCTCTGAGCATCAGACTAAGACAACAGCTCCCTGTTATAAACTGATATCAACACAGTCTGACTCTGGTCGCAATTCCGAGGTCACGTTTCTGGGCAGCTCGCTCTAACATCTCGCTCACACTCCTGTGTCTGTGAGGTCCTTTTCACCATCTCTCTCACCTCAGTATTTAGAGAGGTTCCTTTAACACATCTCTCACACTGCTGTATCTGGGGGTTCGCTCGAACCCCTCACACTCCTGTATCTGGGGAGGTCCCTCTAAACCCTCTCTCACACTCCTGTATCTGGGGAGGTTCCTCTAACCCCTCTCTCACACTCCTGTGTCTGGGGAGGTGCCTCTAACCCCTCTCTCACACTCCTGTTTCTGGGAGTTCCGTCTAACCCCTCACACTCCTGTATCTGGGGATGACCCTCTAACCCCTCTCTCACACTCCTGTATCTGGGGAGGTACCTCTAACCCCGCTCTCACACTCCTGTATCTGGCTAGGACTCTCGAACCCCTCTCTCACACTCCTGTATCTTGGGAGGTCCCTCTAACCCCTCTCCCACACTCCTGTATCTGGGGAGGTCCCTCTAACCCCTCTCTCACTCTCCTATATCTGGGAGGTCCCTCTAACCCCTCTCTCACACACTCCTATATCTGGGGATGTCCCTCGAACACCTCACACTCCTGTATCTGGGGAGCTCCCTCTAACCCTTTCTCATGCCCCTGTATCCGGGGAAGTCCCTCTAACCCCTCTCTCACACTCCTGTATCTGGGGAGTTCCCTCTAACCCATCTCTCACACTCCTGTATCTGGTGAGGTCCCTCTAACCTCTCTCTCACACTCCTGTATCTGGTGAAATCCCTCTAACACCTCTCTCAAACACTTCTGTATCTGGGGAGGTCCCTCTAACCCCTCTCTCACACTCCTGTATCTGGGGAGGTTCCTCTAACCCCTCTCTCACACTCCTGTGTCTGGGGAGGTGCCTCTAACCCCTCTCTCACACTCCTGTTTCTGGGAGTTCCGTCTAACCCCTCACACTCCTGTATCTGGGGATGACCCTCTAACCCCTCTCTCACACTCCTGTATCTGGGGAGGTACCTCTAACCCCGCTCTCACACTCCTGTATCTGGCTAGGACTCTCGAACCCCTCTCTCACACTCCTGTATCTTGGGAGGTCCCTCTAACCCCTCTCCCACACTCCTGTATCTGGGGAGGTCCCTCTAACCCCTCTCTCACTCTCCTATATCTGGGAGGTCCCTCTAACCCCTCTCTCACACACTCCTATATCTGGGGATGTCCCTCGAACACCTCACACTCCTGTATCTGGGGAGCTCCCTCTAACCCTTTCTCATGCCCCTGTATCCGGGGAAGTCCCTCTAACCCCTCTCTCACACTCCTGTATCTGGGGAGTTCCCTCTAACCCATCTCTCACACTCCTGTATCTGGTGAGGTCCCTCTAACCTCTCTCTCACACTCCTGTATCTGGTGAAATCCCTCTAACACCTCTCTCAAACACTTCTGTATCTGGGAAGGTCCCTCTAACCCCTCTCTCACACCCCTGTATCTGGCGAGTTCCCTCTAACCCCGCCTCTCACACTCCGATATCTGGGGAGGTCACTCTTACCCCTCTCTCACACTCCTATATCTGTGGAATTCCCTCTAACCCCTCTCTCACCCATTCATCTATCTGGGGAGGTCCCTCTAAACCCTCTCTCACACTCCTATATCTGGGCGCTCCCTCTAACCCCTCTCTCAGACTCCTGTATCTGGGGAGGTCGCTCTAACCCCTCTCTCACAGTCCTGTATCTGGCGATTTCCCTCTAACCCCCCCTCTCACACTCCGATATCTGGGGAAGTCACTCTGACCGCTCTCTCACACTCCTATATCTGGGAAAGTCCACCTAACCACTCTCTCACACATCCCTAAATCTGGGGAGGTCCGTCTAACCCCTCTCTCACACTCGTATATCTTGGCGCTCCCTCTAAGTCCTCTCACAGACTCCTGTATCTTGGGAGGTCCTCTAACCCTCTCTCACACTCCTATATCTTGGGAGGTACCTCTAACCGTTCCCTCACACACTCCTGTATCTAGGGAGATCCCACTAAGCCCTCTCTCACACTCCTGTTCTGGGAAATTCTATCTAACCCATCTCTCACACTCCTGTATTTGGTGAGCTACCTCTAACCTCTCTCTCACACTCCTGTATCTGGGGAGGTCCCTCTAACCCCTCTATCACACTCCTGTATCTGGGGAGGTCCCTCTAACCGCTCTCTCATACTCCTGTAATTGGGGAGGTCCCTTTAACCCCTCTCTCACATTCCTGTACCTGGGGAGATTCCTCTAACCCCTCTCTCACACTCCTGTATCTCGGAAAGTGCCTAAAACCCCTCTCTCACACTCCTGTATCTGGGGAGATCCCTCTAACCCCTCTCTCACACTCCTGTATCTGGGGTTGTCCCTCTAACCACTCTCTCACTCTCCTGTATCTGGGGAGGTCCCTCCAACCAGCCTCTCACAGTCCTGTATGTGGGGAGGTCCCTCTAACCCCTCTCTCACACACTCCTGTATCTGGGGAGGTCCCTCCAACCCCTCTCTCACACTCCTGTATCTGGCTAGTTCCCTCTAACCCCCACTCTCACACTCCGATATCTGGGGAGGTCTCTCTGACCCCTCTCTCACAATCCTATATCTGGGGAATTCCCTCTTACCCCTCTTTCACACACTCCTGTATCTGGGGAGGTCCCTCTAACCCCTCTCTCACACTCGTATATCTTGGGAGGTCCCCCTAACACATCTCTCAAACACTCCTTTATCTGGCGAGTTCCCTCTAACCCCGCCTCTCACACTCCGATATCTGGGGAGGTCACTCTTACCCCTCTCTCACACTCCTATATCTGTGGAAGTCCCTCTAACCCCTCTCTCACCCATTCATCTATCTGGGGAGGTCCCTCTAACTCCTCTCTCACACTCCTATATCTGGGCGCTCCCTCTAACCCCTCTCTCAGACTCCTGTATCTTGGGAGGTCCCTCTAAACCCTCTCTCACACTCCTATATCTTGGGAGGTACCTATAACCTTTCCCTCACACACTCCTGTATCTAGGGAGATCCCACTAAGCCCTCTCTCACACTCCTGTATCTGGGAATTTCCCTCTAACCCATCTCTCACACTCCTGTATTTGGTGAGCTACCTCTAACCTCTCTCTCACACTCCTGTATCTGGGGAGGTCCCACTAACCCCTCTCTGACACTCCTGTATCTGGGGAGGTCCCTCTGATCCCTCCTGCACACTCCTGTATCTAGGGAGGTTCCTCTAATCTCTCTCTCACACTCCTGTATCTGTGGATGTCCCTCTAACCCTTCTCTCACACTCCTGTATCTGGGTAGGTCCCTCTAACCACTCTCTCACACTCCTGTATCTGGGGATGTCCCTCTAACCCCTCTGTCACACTACTGTATCTGGGGAGGTCCCTCTAACCCCTCTCTCAGACTCCTGTATCTGGGGATGTCCCTCTAACCCCTCTCTCACACTCCTCTATCTGGGGAGGTCCCTCTAAGCCCCCTCTCACCCTCCTGTATCTGGCAAGGTCTCTCTAACCTCTCTCTCACACTCCTGTATCTGGGGAGGTCCCTCTAAACCCTCTCTCACACTCCTGTATTTGGTGAGCTACCTCTAACCTCTCTCTCACACTCCTGTATCTGGGGAGGTCCCACTAACCCCTCTCTGACACTCCTGTATCTGGGGATGTCTCTCTGATCCCTCCTGCACACTCCTGTATCTAGGGAGGTTCCTCTAACCTCTCTCTCACACTCCTGTATCTGTGGATGTCCCTCTAACCCCTCTCTCACACTCCTGTATCTGGGTAGGTCCCTCTAACCACTCTCTCACACTCCTGTATCTGGGGATGTCCCTCTAACCCCTCTGTCACACTACTGTATCTGGGGAGGTCCCTATAACCCCTCACACTCCTGTATCTGGGGATGTCCCTCTAACCCCTCTCTCACACTCCTCTATCTGGGGAGGTCCCTCTAAGCCCCCTCTCACCCTCCTGTATCTGGCAAGGTCTCTCTAACCTCTCTCTCACACTCCTGTATCTGGGGAGGTCCCTCTAAACCCTCTCTCACACTCCTGCATCTGGGGAGGTCCCTCTAACCCCTCTATCACACTCCTGTATCTGGGGAGGTCCCTCCAACCGCGCTCTCACACTCCTGTAATTGGGGAGGTCCCTCTAACCCCTCTCTCACATTCCTGTATCTGGGGAGATTCCTCTAACCCCGCTCTCACACTCCTGTATCTAGGAAAGTGCCTAAAACCCCTCCCTCACACTCCTGTATCTGGGGAGATCCCTCTAACCCCTCTCTCACACTCCGGTATCTGGGGTTGTCCCTCTAACCCCTCTCTCACACTCCTGTATCTGGAGAGGTCCCTCTAACCCCTCTCTCACTCTCCTGTATCTGGGGAGGTCCCTCCAACCCGCCTCTCACAGTCCTGTATGTGGGGAGGTCCCTCTAACCCCTCTCTCACACACTCCTTTATCTGGGGAGGTCCCTCCAACCCCTCTCTCACACTCCTGTCTCTGGCGAGTTCCCTCTAACCCCCACTCTCACACTCCGATATCTGGTGAGGTCTCTCTGACCCCTCTCTCACAATCCTATATCAGGGGAATTCCCTCTTACCCCTCTTTCACACACTCCTGTATCTGGGGAGGTCCCTCTAACCCCTCTCTCACACTCCTATATCTTGGGAGGTCCCTCTAACACCTCTCTCACACGCTCCTTTATCTGGGGAGGACCCTCCAACCCCTTTCGCACACTCCTGTACCTCGGGAGGTCCTTCGCACCCCCCACCCCCGCCCCCATCTCACTCTCCTGTATCTGTGGAGATCCCACCAACACCTCTCTCACACTCCTGTATCTGGGAAGCTCCCTCTAACCCCTCTCTCACACTCCTGTATTTGGTGTGCTCCCTTTAACCTCTCTCTCACACTCCTGTATCTGGGGAGGTACCACTAACACCTCTCTCACACTCCTGTATCTGGAGAGCTCCCTTTAAACCCTCCCTCACACTGCTCTATCTGGGGAGCTCCCTCTAACCCCCTCTCACAGTGCTGTATCTGGGGAGGTCCCTCTAACCCCTCTCTCACACACTCCTGTATCTGGGGAGGTCCCTAAAACCCCTCTCTCACACTCCTGTATCTGGCGAGTTCCCTCTATCCCCCCCTCTCACACTCCGATATCTAGGGAGGTCTCTCTGACCCCTCTCTCACACTCCTATATCTGGGGAAGTCCCTCGAACCACTCTATCACACATTTCTATATCTGGGGAGGTCCCTCTTACCCCTCTCTCACACTCCTATATCTGGGCGCTCCTTCTAACCCCTCTCTCACAATCCTGTATCTGGGGAGGTCCCTCTAACCCCTCTCTCACACTCCTGTACCTCGGAAGGTCCATCAAACCTCCCACTCCCCCATCTCACTCTCCTGTATCTGAGGAGATCCCACCAACCCCTCTATCACACTCCTGTATCTGGGGAGTTCCCTATAACCTCTCTCTCACACTCCTGTAATTGGTGAGCTCCCTCTAACCTCTCTCTCACACTCCTGTGTCTGGGGAGGTCCCATTAATCCGTCTCTTACACTCCTGTATCGGGAGAGCTCCCTCTAACCCCTCTCTCACATTCCTGTATCTGGTGAGCTCGCTCTCACATCTCTCTCACACTTCTTTATCTGGTGAGGTCCCTCTAACCCCTCCATCACACTCCTGTATCTGCGGAGGTCCCTCTAACCCCTCTCTCACACTTCTGTATCTCTGGACGTCCCTTTTAATCAGTGAGCTAGTGCCCATTTTACTGTACACAGCAATAATCCTTGCATGGACCTGTGTCAGGTTGAGGTCAGTGATTTGCTTGAGGGAGGAGAGAATGAGGAAGGAGCTGTGATTCCATAATATCTATTGTGAATACCTCTCTTGCTATTTCCCTGGTATTGTTGCCAGTAAGGAGTGAACAATTCACTGGGTGTGTTTGGAAGATATACGTGACTCTGTCGTTTCACAGGGGTATAATCAGCTGTGATATTAATTCCAGTTTACTGCAGCTATCCTTATTTCAACCTGAAATATTTGCTCAGGTTTTGTGAAAGGGCAGGTTAGAAAATGGTTGGAAAACTGACCTCGTCTCTGAGCTTGAGACAAATACAAAAGCTCCCAGTTATAAACTGATATCAACACAGTATGACTCTGGACGCAATTCCGAGGTCAGGTTTCTGGGGAGCTCTCTCTAACATCTCGCTCACATTCCTGTGTCTGGGGAGGTCCTTTTCACAATCTCTCTCACCTCAGTATTTAGAGAGGTTCCTTTAACCCATCTCTCACACCCCTGTGTCTGGGGAGCTCCCTCTATCCCCTCTCTCATACTCCTATACCTGGGGAGGTGCCTCTAACCCCTCTCTCACACTCATGTATCTGGGGAGGTCCATGCAACCCCTCTCTCACACTCCTGTATCTGGGGCTGTCCCTCGAACCCCTCACACTCCTGTATCTGGGGAGGTCCCTCTAACCCCTCTCTCACACTCCTGTATCTGGGGTGGTTCCTTTAACCCCTCTCTCACACTTCTGTATATGGGGAGGTCCCTCTAACCCCTCTCTCACACTCCTGTATCTGGGAAGGTCCCTCTAACCCCTCGCACTCCTGTATCTGGGGAGGTCCCTCTAAACCCTCTCTCACACTCCTGTATCTGGGGCGGTCCCTCTAACCCCTCTCTCACACTCTTGTATCTGGGGAGGTCCCTCTAACCCCTCTGTCACACTCCTGTATCTAGGGAGGTCCCTCTACCCCCTCGCTCACACTCCTGTATCTGGGGAGGTCCGTCTAACACTTCTCTCACACTCCTGTATCTGCCGAGTTCCTTCTCACCCCGCCTCTGACACTCCGATATCTGGGGAGGTCTCTATGACCCTTGTCTCACACACCTATGTCTGGGGAAGTCCCTCTAACTCTTCTCTCACACATTCCTATATCTGGGGAGGTCCCTCTAACCACTCTCTCATACTCCTGTATCTGGGGAAGTCCCTCTAAGCTCTCTCTCTCACACTCCTGTATCTGGGGAGGTCCCACTACCCCCTCTCTCACACTCCTGTATCTGGGTAGGTCCCTCTAACCACTCTCTCACACTCCTGTATCTGGGGATGTCCCTCTAACCCCTCTGTCACACTACTGTATCTGGTGAGGTCCCTATAACCCCTCACACTCCTGTATCTGTGGATGTCCCTCTAACCCCTCTCTCACACTCCTGTATCTGGGGAGGTCCCTCTAAGCCCCCTCTCACCCTCCTGTATCTGGCAAGATCTCTCCAACCTCTCTCTCACACTCCTGTATCTGGGGAGGTCCCTCTAAACCCTCTCTCACACTCCTGTATCTGGGGAGGACCCTCTGACCCCTCTGTCACACTCCTGTATCTGGGGAGGTCCCTCTAACCTCTCAGTCACACTCCAGTATCTGGGGAGGTCCCTCTAACCCCTCTGTCACACTCCTGTATCTGGGGAGGTCCGTCTGAACCCTCGCTCCCACTCCTGTATCTGGAGAGGTTCCCCTAACTCCTCTCTCACACATTCCTATATCTGGGGAGGTCCCTCTAGCCCCTCTCTCATACTCCTGTATCTGGGGAAGTCCCTCAAACGCCTCTCTCTCACACTCCTGTATCTGGGGAGGTCCCTCTAACCCCTCTGTCACACTCCTGTATCTGGGGATGTCCCTCTAACCCCTCTCACACTCCGATATCTGGGGAGGTCCCTCTAACGACTCTCTCACACTCCTGTGTTTGTGGACGTCCCTTTTAATCAGTGAGCCAGTGCACATTTTACTGTACACAGCAAGTATCGTTGCATTGACCTGTGTCGAGTTGAGGTCAGTGATTTGCTTGAGGGAGGAGAGAATGAGGAAGGACCTGTGATTCGATAATATCTGCTGTGAATACCTCTCTTGCTATTTCCCTGGTATTGTTGACAGTGAGGGATGAACAATTGAATGGGTGTGTTTGGAAGATGTATGTGACTGTGTCGTTTCACAGGTGTATAATCGGCTGTGATACTCATTCCAGTTTACTGCAGCTATCCTTATTTCAACTTGAAATATTTGCTCAGGTTTTGTGAAAGGGCAGGTTAAAAAATGGTTGTAAAACTGACCTCGTCTCT
This sequence comes from Pristiophorus japonicus, assembly GCF_044704955.1. Classification (NCBI taxonomy): domain Eukaryota; kingdom Metazoa; phylum Chordata; class Chondrichthyes; family Pristiophoridae; genus Pristiophorus; species Pristiophorus japonicus. Next base: position 2,637,101 of record NW_027254824.1, on the reverse strand, counting down.
GAGCATCAGACTAAGACAACAGCTCCCTGTTATAAACTGATATCAACAGAGTCTGACTCTGGTCGCAATTCCGAGGTCACGTTTCTGGGCAGCTCGCTCTAACATCTCGCTCACACTCCTGTGTCTGTGAGGTCCTTTTCACCATCTCTCTCACCTCAGTATTTAGAGAGGTTCCTTTAACACATCTCTCACACTGCTGTATCTGGGGGTTCGCTCGAACCCCTCACACTCCTGTATCTGGGGAGGTCCCTCTAACCCCTCTCTCACACTCCTGTATCTGGGGAGGTTCCTCTAACCCCTCTCTCACACTCCTGTGTCTGGGGAGGTGCCTCTAACCCCTCTCTCACACTCCTGTTTCTGGGAGTTCCGTCTAAACCCTCACACTCCTGTATCTGGGGATGACCCTCTAACCCCTCTCTCACACTCCTGTATCTGGGGAGGTACCTCTAACCCCGCTCTCACACTCCTGTATCTGGCTAGGACTCTCGAACCCCTCTCTCACACTCCTGTATCTTGGGAGGTCCCTCTAACCCCTCTCCCACACTCCTGTATCTGGGGAGGTCCCTCTAACCCCTCTCTCACTCTCCTATATCTGGGAGGTCCCTCTAACCCCTCTCTCACACACTCCTGTATCTGGGGATGTCCCTCGAACACCTCACACTCCTGTATCTGGGGAGCTCCCTCTAACCCTTTCTCATGCCCCTGTATCCGGGGAAGTCCCTCTAACCCCTCTCTCACACTCCTGTATCTGGGGAGTTCCCTCTAACCCATCTCTCACACTCCTGTATCTGGTGAGGTCCCTCTAACCTCTCTCTCACACTCCTGTATCTGGTGAAATCCCTCTAACACCTCTCTCAAACACTTCTGTATCTGGGAAGGTCCCTCTAACCCCTCTCTCACTCCCCTGTATCTGGCGAGTTCCCTCTAACCCCGCCTCTCACACTCCGATATCTGGGGACGTCACTCTTACCCCTCTCTCACACTCCTATATGTGTGGAATTCCCTCTAACCCCTCTCTCACCCATTCATCTATCTGGGGAGGTCCCTCTAAACCCTCTCTCACACTCCTATATCTGGGCGCTCCCTCTAACCCCTCTCTCAGACTCCTGTATCTGGGGAGGTCGCTCTAACCCCTCTCTCACAGTCCTGTATCTGGCGATTTCCCTCTAACCCCCCCTCTCACACTCCGATATCTGGGGAAGTCACTCTGACCGCTCTCTCACACTCCTATATCTGGGAAAGTCCACCTAACAACTCTCTCACACATCCCTAAATCTGGGGAGGTCCGTCTAACCCCTCTCTCACACTCGTATATCTTGGCGCTCCCTCTAAGTCCTCTCACAGACTCCTGTATCTTGGGAGGTCCTCTAAACCCTCTCTCACACTCCTATATCTTGGGAGGTACGTCTAACCGTTCCCTCACACACTCCTGTATCTAGGGAGATCCCACTAAGCCCTCTCTCACACTCCTGTTCTGGGAAATTCTATCTAACCCATCTCTCACACTCCTGTATTTGGTGAGCTACCTCTAACCTCTCTCTCACACTCCTGTATCTGGGGAGGTCCCTCTAACCCCTCTATCACACTCCTGTATCTGGGGAGGTCCCTCTAACCGCTCTCTCACACTCCTGTAATTGGGGAGGTCCCTTTAACCCCTCTCTCACATTCCTGTACCTGGGGAGATTCCTCTAACCCCTCTCTCACACTCCTGTATCTCGGAAAGTGCCTAAAACCCCTCTCTCACACTCCTGTATCTGGGGAGATCCCTCTAACCCCTCTCTCACACTCCTGTATCTGGGGTTGTCCCTCTAACCACTCTCTCACTCTCCTGTATCTGGGGAGGTCCCTCTAACCCCTCTCTCACTCTCCTATATCTGGGAGGTCCCTCTAACCCCTCTCTCACACACTCCTGTATCTGGGGATGTCCCTCGAACACCTCACACTCCTGTATCTGGGGAGCTCCCTCTAACCCTTTCTCATGCCCCTGTATCCGGGGAAGTCCCTCTAACCCCTCTCTCACACTCCTGTATCTGGGGAGTTCCCTCTAACCCATCTCTCACACTCCTGTATCTGGTGAGGTCCCTCTAACCTCTCTCTCACACTCCTGTATCTGGTGAAATCCCTCTAACACCTCTCTCAAACACTTCTGTATCTGGGAAGGTCCCTCTAACCCCTCTCTCACTCCCCTGTATCTGGCGAGTTCCCTCTAACCCCGCCTCTCACACTCCGATATCTGGGGACGTCACTCTTACCCCTCTCTCACACTCCTATATCTGTGGAATTCCCTCTAACCCCTCTCTCACCCATTCATCTATCTGGGGAGGTCCCTCTAAACCCTCTCTCACACTCCTATATCTGGGCGCTCCCTCTAACCCCTCTCTCAGACTCCTGTATCTGGGGAGGTCGCTCTAACCCCTCTCTCACAGTCCTGTATCTGGCGATTTCCCTCTAACCTCCCCTCTCACACTCCGATATCTGGGGAAGTCACTCTGACCGCTCTCTCACACTCCTATATCTGGGAAAGTCCACCTAACAACTCTCTCACACATCCCTAAATCTGGGGAGGTCCGTCTAACCCCTCTCTCACACTCGTATATCTTGGCGCTCCCTCTAAGTCCTCTCACAGACTCCTGTATCTTGGGCGGTCCTCTAAACCCTCTCTCACACTCCTATATCTTGGGAGGTACCTCTAACCGTTCCCTCACACACTCCTGTATCTAGGGAGATCCCACTAAGCCCTCTCTCACACTCCTGTTCTGGGAAATTCTATCTAACCCATCTCTCACACTCCTGTATTTGGTGAGCTACCTCTAACCTCTCTCTCACACTCCTGTATCTGGGGAGGTCCCTCTAACCCCTCTATCACACTCCTGTATCTGGGGAGGTCCCTCTAACCGCTCTCTCACACTCCTGTAATTGGGGAGGTCCCTTTAACCCCTCTCTCACATTCCTGTACCTGGGGAGATTCCTCTAACCCCTCTCTCACACTCCTGTATCTCGGAAAGTGCCTAAAACCCCTCTCTCACACTCCTGTATCTGGGGAGATCCCTCTAACCCCTCTCTCACACTCCTGTATCTGGGGTTGTCCCTCTAACCACTCTCTCACTCTCCTGTATCTGGGGAGGTCCCTCCAACCAGCCTCTCACAGTCCTGTATGTGGGGAGGTCCCTCTAACCCCACTCTCACACACTCCTGTATCTGGGGAGGTCCCTCCAACCCCTCTCTCACACTCCTGTATCTGGCTAGTTCCCTCTAACCCCCACTCTCACACTCCGATATCTGGGGAGGTCTCTCTGACCCCTCTCTCACAATCCTATATCTGGGGAATTCCCTCTTACCCCTCTTTCACACACTCCTGTATCTGGGGAGGTCCCTCTAACCCCTCTCTCACACTCGTATATCTTGGGAGGTCCCTCTAACACATCTCTCAAACACTCCTTTATCTGGCGAGTTCCCTCTAACCCCGCCTCTCACACTCCGATATCTGGGGAGGTCACTCTTACCCCTCTCTCACACTCCTATATCTGTGGAAGTCCCTCTAACCCCTCTCTCACCCATTCATCTATCTGGGGAGGTCCCTCTAAATCCTCTCTCACACTCCTATATCTGGGCGCTCCCTCTAACCCCTCTCTCAGACTCCTGTATCTTGGGAGGTCCCTCTAAACCCTCTCTCACACTCCTATATCTTGGGAGGTACCTCTAACCTTTCCCTCACACACTCCTGTATCTAGGGAGATCCCACTAAGCCCTCTCTCACACTCCTGTTCTGGGAATTTCCCTCTAACCCATCTCTCACACTCCTGTATTTGGTGAGCTACCTCTAACCTCTCTCTCACACTCCTGTATCTGGGGAGGTCCCACTAACCCCTCTCCGACACTCCTGTATCTGGGGAGGTCCCTCTGATCCCTCCTGCACACTCCTGTATCTAGGGAGGTTCCTCTAACCTCTCTCTCACACTCCTGTATCTGTGGATGTCCCTCTAACCCCTCTCTCACACTCCTGTATCTGGGTAGGTCCCTCTAACCACTCTCTCACACTCCTGTATCTGGGGATATCCCTCTAACCCCTCTGTCACACTACTGTATCTGGGGAGGTCCCTATAACCCCTCACACTCCTGTATCTGGGGATGTCCCTCTAACCCCTCTCTCACACTCCTCTATCTGGGGAGGTCCCTCTAAGCCCCCTCTCACCCTCCTGTATCTGGCAAGGTCTCTCTAACCTCTCTCTCACACTCCTGTATCTGGGGAGGTCCCTCTAAACCCTCTCTCACACTCCTGTATCTGGGGAGGTCCCTCTAACCCCTCTATCACACTCCTGTATCTGGGGAGGTCCCTCCAACCACGCTCTCACACTCCTGTAATTGGGGAGGTCCCTCTAACCCCTCTCTCACATTCCTGTATCTGGGGAGATTCCTCTAACCCCGCTGTCACACTCCTGTATCTAGGAAAGTGCCTAAAACCCCTCCCTCACACTCCTGTATCTGGGGAGATCCCTCTAACCCCTCTCTCACACTCCGGTATCTGGGGTTGTCCCTCTAACCCCTCTCTCACACTCCTGTATCTGGAGAGGTCCCTCTAACCCCTCTCTCACTCTCCTGTATCTGGGGAGGTCCCTCCAACCCGCCTCTCACAGTCCTGTATGTGGGGAGGTCCCTCTAACCCCTCTCTCACACACTCCTTTATCTGGGGAGGTCCCTCCAACCCCTCTCTCACACTCCTGTATCTGGCGAGTTCCCTCTAACCCCCACTCTCACACTCCGATATCTGGTGAGGTCTCTCTGACCCCTCTCTCACAATCCTATATCAGGGGAATTCCCTCTTACCCCTCTTTCACACACTCCTGTATCTGGGGAGGTCCCTCTAACCCCTCTCTCACACTCCTATATCTTGGGAGGTCCCTCTAACACCTCTCTCACACGCTCCTTTATCTGGGGAGGACCCTCCAACCCCTTTCGCACACTCCTGTACCTCGGGAGGTCCTTCGCACCCCCCACCCCCCCCCCCCATCTCACTCTCCTGTATCTGTGGAGATCCCACCAACACCTCTCTCACACTCCTGTATCTGGGAAGCTCCCTCTAACCCCTCTCTCACACTCCTGTATTTGGTGTGCTCCCTTTAACCTCTCTCTCACACTCCTGTATCTGGGGAGGTACCACTAACACCTCTCTCACACTCCTGTATCTGGAGAGCTCCCTTTAAACCCTCCCTCACACTGCTGTATCTGGGGAGCTCCCTCTAACCCCCTCTCACAGTCCTGTATCTGGGGAGGTCCCTCTAACCCCTCTCTCACACACTCCTGTATCTGGGGAGGTCCCTAAAACCCCTCTCTCACACTCCTGTATCTGGCGAGTTCCCTCTAACCCCCCCTCTCACACTCCGATATCTAGGGAGGTCTCTCTGACCCCTCTCTCACACTCCTATATCTGGGGAAGTCCCTCTAACCACTCTATCACACATTTCTATATCTGGGGAGGTCCCTCTTACCCCTCTCTCACACTCCTATATCTGGGCGCTCCTTCTAACCCCTCTCTCACAATCCTGTATCTGGGGAGGTCCCTCTAACCCCTCTCTCACACTCCTGTACCTCGGAAGGTCCATCAAACCTCCCACTCCCCCATCTCACACTCCTGTATCTGAGGAGATCCCACCAACCCCTCTATCACACTCCTGTATCTGGGGAGTTCCCTATAACCTCTCTCTCACACTCCTGTGTCTGGGGAGGTCCCATTAATTCCTCTCTTACACTCCTGTATCGGGAGAGCTCCCTCTAACCCCTCTCTCACATTCCTGTATCTGGGGAGCTCGCTCTCACATCTCTCTCACACTTCTTTATCTGGTGAGGTCCCTCTAACCCCTCCATCACACTCCTGTATCTGCGGAGGTCCCTCTAACCCCTCTCTCACACTTCTGTATCTCTGGACGTCCCTTTTAATAAGTGAGCTAGTGCCCATTTTACTGTACACAGCAATAATCCTTGCATGGACCTGTGTCAGGTTGAGGTCAGTGATTTGCTTGAGGGAGGAGAGAATGAGGAAGGAGCTGTGATTCCATAATATCTATTGTGAATACCTCTCTTGCTATTTCCCTGGTATTGTTGCCAGTAAGGAGTGAACAATTCACTGGGTGTGTTTGGAAGATATACGTGACTCTGTCGTTTCACAGGGGTATAATCAGCTGTGATATTAATTCCAGTTTACTGCAGCTATCCTTATTCCAACCTGAAATATTTGCTCAGCTTTTGTGAAAGGGCAGGTTAGAAAATGGTTGGAAAACTGACCTCGTCTCTGAGCTTGAGACAAATACAAAAGCTCCCAGTTATAAACTGATATCAACACAGTATGACTCTGGACGCAATTCCGAGGTCAGGTTTCTGGGGAGCTCTCTCTAACATCTCGCTCACATTCCTGTGTCTGGGGAGGTCCTTTTCACAATCTCTCTCACCTCAGTATTTAGAGAGGTTCCTTTAACCCATCTCTCACACTCCTGTGTCTGGGGAGCTCCCTCTATCCCCTCTCTCATACTCCTATACCTGGGGAGGTGCCTCTAACCCCTCTCTCACACTCATGTATCTGGGGAGGTCCATGCAACCCCTCTCTCACACTCCTGTATCTGGGGCTGTCCCTCGAACCCCTCACACTCCTGTATCTGGGGAGGTCCCTCTAACCCCTCTCTCACACTCCTGTATCTGGGGTGGTTCCTCAAACCCCTCTCTCACACTTCTGTATATGGGGAGGTCCCTCTAACCCCTCTCTCACACTCCTGTATCTGGGGAGGTCCCTCTAACCCCTCGCACTCCTGTATCTGGGGAGGTCCCTCTAAACCCTCACTCACACTCCTGTATCTGGGGCGGTCCCTCTAACCCCTCTCTCACACTCTTGTATCTGGGGAGGTCCCTCTAATCCCTCTGTCACACTCCTGTATCTAGGGAGGTCCCTCTACCCCCTCGCTCACACTCCTGTATCTGGGGAGGTCCCTCTAACACTTCTCTCACACTCCTGTATCTGCCGAGTTCCTTCTCACCCCGCCTCTGACACTCCGATATCTGGGGAGGTCTCTATGACCCTTGTCTCACACACCTATGTCTGGGGAAGTCCCTCTAACTCTTCTCTCAAACATTCCTATATCTGGGGAGGTCCCTCTAACCAGTCTCTCATACTCCTGTATCTGGGGAAGTCCCTCTAAGCCCTCTCTCTCACACTCCTGTATCTGGGGAGGTCCCACTACCCCGTCTCTCACACTCCTGTATCTGGGGACGTCCCTCTAACCCTTCTCTCTCACACTTCGATATCTGGGGAGGTCTCTATGACCCTTCTCTCACACACCTATGTCTGGGGAAGTCCCTCTAACCCATCTCTCTCACACTCCTGTATCTGGAGAGGTCCCGCTAACACCTCTCTCACAGTCCTGTATCTGCGGTCGGCCCTTTTAATCAGTGAGCCAGTGCCCATTTTACTGCACACAGCAAGAATCGTTGCATGGACCTGTGTCAGGTTGACGTCAGTGATTTGCTTGAGGGAGGAGAGAATGAGGAAGGAGCTGTGATTCGATAATATCTACTGTGAATACCTCTCCTGCTATTTCAATGGTATTGTTGACAGTAAGGGGTGAACAATTGACTGGGTGTCTTTGGAAGATGTACGTGACTCTGTCGTTTCACAGGGGTATAATCAGCAGTGATATTCATTCCATGTTACTGCAGGTATCCTTATTTCAACTTGAAATATTTGCTCAGGTTTTGTGAAAGGGCAGGTTAAAAAATGGTTGTAAAACTGACCTCGTCTCTGAGCTTCAGACGAAGACAACAGCTCCCAGTTATAAACTGATATCAACACAGTCTGACTCTGGATGCAATTCCGAGGTCAGTTTTCTGGGGAGCTCGCTCTAACATCTCACTCACACTCCTGGTTCTGGGGAAGTCCTTTTCACCATCTCTCTCACCTCAGTATTTAGAGAGGTTCCTTTAACACATCTCTCACACTCCTGTATCTGGGGAGGTCCCTCGAACCCCTCTCTCACACTCCTGTATCTGGGGAGGTCCCTCTAACCCCTCACACTCCTGTATCTGGTGATGTCCCTCTAACACCTCTCTCACACTGCTGTATCTGGGGAGTTCCCGCTAACCCCCCTCTCACAATCTTGTATCTGGCAAGGTCCCTCTCACACCTCTCTCACACTCCTGTATCTGGGGAGGTCCCTCTCAACCCTTCTCTCACAGTCCTGTATCTGGGGAGGTCCCTCTAACCCCTCTATCACACTCCTGTATCTGGGGAGGTCCCTCTAACCCCTCTCTCACACTCCCGGATCTGGGGAGGTCCCTCTAACCCCTCTCTCACACTCGTGTATCTGGGGAGGTTCCTCTAACCCCTCTCTCACACTGCTGTATCTGTGATAGTGCCTCTAACCCCTCTGTCACACTCCTGTATCTGCGGAATTCCCTCTAACCGCTCTCTCAAACTCCTGTATCTGGGGAGGTCCCGCTAAACCCTCTCTCACACGCCTGTATCTGGGGAGATCCCTCTAAACCCTCACTCACACTGCTGTATCTGGGGAGGTCCCTCTAACCCCCTCTCATAGTCCTGTATATGGGGAGGTCCCTCTAACCCCTCTCTCACACTCCTGTATCTGGGGAGGTCCCTCTAACCATTCTCTCACACTCCTGTATCTGGGGAGGTCCCTCTAACCCCTCACACTCCTGTATCTGGGGAGGTCCCTCTAACCCCTCTCTCACGCTCCTGTGTCTGGGGAGGTCCCTCTAACCCCACTCTCACACTACTGTATCTGTGGAGGTCCCTCTAACCCCTCACACTCCTGTATCTGGGGAGAACCCTCTAACCACTCTCTCACACTCCTGTATCTGGGGAGGTCCCTCTCAACCCTTCTCTCACAGTCCTGTATCTGGGGAGGTCCCTCTAACCCCTCTATCACACTCCTGTATATGGGGAGGTCACTCTAACCCCTCTCTCACACTCCCGGATCTGGGGAGGTCCCTCTAACCCCTCTCTCACACTCGTGTATCTGGGGAGGTTCCTCTAACACCTCTCACACACTGCTGTATCTGTGATAGTGCCTCTAACCACTCTCTCACACTCCTGTATCTGCGGAAGTCCCTCTAACCCCTCTCTCAAATTCCTGTATCTGGGGATGTCCCGCTAACCCCTCTCTCACACTCCTGTATCTGGGGAGGTCCCTCTAACCCCTCCCTCACACTGCTGTATCTGGGGAGGTCCCTCTAACCCCCTCTCACGGTCCTGTATCTGGGGAGGTCCCTCTAACCCCTCTCTCACACACTCCTGTATCTGGGGAGGTCCCTAAAACCCATCTCTCACACTCCTGTATCTGGCGAGTTCCCTCTAACTCCCCCTCTCACACTCCGATATCTAGGGAGGTCTCTCTGACCACTCTCTCACACTGCTATATCTGGGGAAGTCCCTCTAACCACTCTATCACACATTTCTATATCTGGGGAGGTCCGTCTTACCCCTCTCTCACACTCCTATATCTGGGCGCTCCTTCTAACCCCTCTCTCACAATCCTGTATCTGGGGAGGTCCCTCTAACACCTCTCTCACACTCCTGTACCTCGGGAGGTCCATCTAAACCCCCAACCCTCTCACATTCCTGTATCTGGGGAGGTCCCACTAACCCCTCTCTCACACCCTTGTATCTGGTGAGTTGCCTCTAACCCCTCTCTCACACTCCTGTATTTGGTGAGCTCCCTCGAACGTCTCTCTCACACTCCTGTATCTGGGGAGGTCCCACTAACCACTCTCTCACACTCCTGTATCTGGAGAGCTCTCTCTAACCCCCCTCTCACATTCCTGGATCTGGGGAGGACCCTCTAAGCTCTCTCTCACACTCCTGTATCTGGGGAGATCCCTCTAACCCCTCCTGCACACTCCTGTATCTGGGGAGGACCCTCTAACCCCTCTCTCACACTCCTGTATCTGTGGACGTTCCTTTTAATCAGTGAGCTAGTGCCCATTTTACTGTACACATCAAATATCCTTGCATGGACCTGTGTCAGGTTGAGGTCAGTGATTTGCTTGAGGGAGGAGAGAATGAGGAAGGAGCTGTGATTCCATAATATCTATTGTGAATACCTCTCTTGCTATTTTCCTGGTATTGTGGACAGTAAGGGGTGAACAATTGACTTGGTGTGTTTGGAAGATGTACTTGAATCTGTCGTTTCACAGGGTATAATCAGCTGTGATATTCATTCCAGTTTACTGCAGCAATCCTTATTTCAACCTGAAATATTTGGTCAGATTTTGTGAAAGGGCAGGTTAAAAAATGCTTGTAAAACTGACCTCGTCTCTGAGCTTGAGACGAAAATAACAGCTCCCTGTTATAAACTGATATCAACACAGTCTGACTCTGGACGCAATTCCGAGGTCAGGCTTCTGGGGAGCTCTCTCCAACATCTCGCTCACACTCATGTGTCTGGGGAGCTCCTTTTCACCATCTCTCTCACCTCAATATCTAGAGAGGTTCCTTTAACCCATCTCTCAAAATCCTGTATCTGGCGACATCCCTCTGACCCCTCTCTCACACTCCTGTATCTGGGGAGATCCCACGAACCCCTCTTTCGCACTCCTGTATCTGGGGAGGTCACTCTAACCTCTCACACTCCTGTATCTTGGGAGGTCCCTCAAACCCCTCTTTCGCACTGCTGTATCTGGGGAGGTCCCTCTAAACCCTCTGTCACACTCCTGTATCTGGGGAGGTCCCTCTAACCCCTCTCTCACACTCCTATATCTGGTGAGGTCCCTCTAAACCCTCTCTCACACTCCTGTATCTGGGGAGGTCCCTCTAACCCCTCTCTCACACTCCTGTAACTGGGTAGATCCCTCTAACCCCTCACACTCCTGTACCTGGGGAGGTCCCTCTAACCCCTCACTCACACTCCTGTATCTGGGGAGGTCACTCCAACACCTCTGTCACACTCCTGTATCTGGGGAGGTCCCTCTATCCCCTGTCTCACACTCCTGTCTTTGTGGGTGTCCCTCTAACCCCTCTATTACACTCCTGTATCTGGTGGGGGGCCCTCTAACCCCTCTCTCGCACTCGTGTATCTGGGGAGGTCCCTCTAACCCCTCTCTCGCATTCCTGTATCTGGGGAGGATCCTCTAACCCCTCTCTCACACTCCTGTATCTGGGAAAGGGCCTCTAACCCCTCTCGCACACTCCTGTATCTGGGGAGGTCCCTCTAACACCTCTCTCACACTCCTCTATCTGGGGAGGTCCCTCTAACCCCTCTCTCACACTCCTTTATCTAGGGAGGTCCCTCTAACCCCTCTCGCACCCTCCTGTATCAAGGGATGTCCCTCTAAACCCCCTCTCACAGTCCTGTATCTGGGGAGGTCCCACTAATCCCTCTCGTACACTCCTTTTTCTGGGGAGCTCCCTCTAACCCCTGTCTCACGCTCCTGTATCTGGGAAAGTGCCTCTAACTCTCCTCTCACACAGCTGTATCTGGCAAGGTCCCCCTAACCCCCCTCTCACACTCCTGTATCTGGGGAGGTCCCTCTAACTCCTCTTTCACACTCCTGTATCTGGGGAGGTCCCTCTAACCCCTCTATCACACTCCTGTATCTGGGGAGGTCCCTCTAACCCCCCTCTCACAGTCCTGTAACTGGAGAGGTCCCACTAACCCCTCTCTCACACTCCTGTATCTGGGGAGCTCGCTCTAACCCCTCACTCACGCTCCAGTATCTGGGAAAGTGCCTCAAACCCCCCTCTCACACTGCTGTGTCTGGCAAGGTCCCCTTAATCGCCTCTCACATTCCTGTATCAGGCACGTTCCCCCTAACCCCCCTCTCACACTCCTGTATCTGGGGAGGTCCCTCTAACTCCTCTCTCACACTCCTATATCTGGGGAGGTCCCTCTAACCCCTCTCTCGCACACTCCTGTATCTGGGGAGGTGTCCCTAACCCCTCTCTCACACTCCTCTATCTGGCGAGTTCCCTCTAACTCCAACACTCACACACCGATATCTGGGGAGGTCTCTCTGACACCTCTTTCACACTCCTATATCTGGGGAAGTCACTCTAACCCCTCTTTCACGCATTCCTATATCTGGGGAGGTCCCTCTAACCCCTCTCTCACACTCCTATATGTCGGCGCTCCTTCTAACCGCTCTCTCACACTCCTGTATCTGGGGAGGTCCCTCTAACCCCTCTCGCACACTCCTGTATCTGGGGAGGTCCCACTAACCCCTCTCTCACACTCCTGTATCTGGGGAGGTCCCTCTAACCCCTCTCTCACACTCCTGTATCTGGGGAGGTCCCTCTAACCCCTCTCGCACCCTCCTGTATCAAGTGAGATCCCTCTAACCCCTCTCTCACAGTCCTGTATCTGGGGAGTTCCCTCTAACCCCTCTCTCACACTCCTGTATCTGGGGAGTTCCCTCTAACCCCTCTCTCACGCTCCTGTATCTGGGAAAGTGCCTCTAACCCTCCTCTCACACTGCTGTGTCTGGCAAGGACCCCTAACCCCCTCTCACACTCCTGTATCTAGGGACGTCTCTCTAACTCCTCTCTCACACTCCTGCATCTGGCGATGTCCCTCTAAGCCCTCTCTCACACACTCCTGTATCTGGGGAGATGTCTCTAACACCTCTCTCACACTCCTGTATCTGGGGAGGTCCCTCTAACCTTTCTCTCACACTCCTATATCTGGGCGCTCCTTCTAACCGCTCTCTCACACTCCTGTATCTGGGGAGGTCCCTCTAACCCCTCTAGCACCCTCCTGTATCTGGGGAGGTCCCTCTAACGCACCTCTCACAGTCCTGTATCGTGGGTGGTCCCTCTAACCCCTCTCTCATGCTCCTGTATCTGCGAAAGTACCTCTAACCCCCCTCTCACACTGCTGTATCTGGCAAGGTCCCCCTAACCCCCCTCTCACACTCCTGTATCTGGGGAGGTCCCTCTAACTCCTCTCTCACACTCTTATATCTGGGGAGGTCCCTCTAAACCCTCTCTCACACTCCTGTATCGGGGAGGACCCTCTAAACTCTCTCTCACACTCCTTTATCTGGGGAGGTCCCTCTAACCACTCCTGCACTGTCCTGTATCTGGGGAGGTCCCTCCAAACCCTCTCTCACACTTCTGTATCTGTGGACGTCCCTTTTAATCAGTGAGCAAGTGCCCACTTTACTGCACACAGCTAGAATCCTTGCATGGACCTGTGTCAGGTTGAGGTCAGTTATTTGCTTGAGGGAGGAGAGAATGAGAAAGGAGCTGTGATTCCATAATATCCATTGTGAATACTTCTCTAGCTATTTCCCTGGTATTGTTGACAGTAAGGGGTGAACAATTGACTGGGTGTGTTTGGAAGATGTACGTGAATCTATCGTTTCACAGGGCTATAATCAGCTGTGATATTCATTGCAGTTTACTGCAGCTATCCTTATTTCAACCTGAAATATTTGCTCAGGTTTTGTGAAAGGGCTGGTTAAAAAATGGTTGTAAAACTGACCTAGTCTCTGAGCTTGAGACAAAGACAAAAGCTCCCAGTTATAAACTGATATCAACAAAGTCTGACTCTGGACGCAACTCCGAGGTCAGGTTTCTGGGGAGCTCGCTCTAACATCTCGTTCATACTCCTGTGTCTGGGGAGGTCCTTTTCACCGTCTATCTCACCTCAGTATATAGAGAGGTTCCTTGAACCCATCTCTCACACTCCTGTAACTAGGGAGCTCCCTCTAACCCCTCTCTCACACTCCTGTATCTGGGGAGGTCCCCCTAACTCTTCTCTCACACTCCTGTATGTGGAGAAGTCCCTCTAACCCCTCTCACACACTCCTGTATCTTTGGACGTCCCTTTTAATCAGTGAGCCAGTGCCCATTTTACTGTACACAGCAAGATTCCTTGCATGGACCTGTGTCACTTTGAGGTCAGTGATTTGCTTGAGGGAGGAGAAAATGAGGAAGGAGCTGTGATTCGTCAATATCTACTGTGAATAACTCTCCTGCTATTTCCCTGGTATTGTTGACAATAATGGGTGAACAATTGACTGGGTGTGTTTGGAAGAAGTACGTGACTCTGTCGTTTCACAGGGGTATAATCATCTGTGATATTCATTGCAGTTTACTGCAGCTATCCTTTTTTCAACCTGAAATATTTGCTCAGGTTTTGTGAAAGGGCAGGTTAAAAAATGGTGTAAAACTGACCAAGTCTCTGAGCATGAGACTAAGACAACAGCTCCCAGTTATAAACTGATATCAACACAGTCTGAAACCGGATGCAATTCCTCCGTCAGGTTTCTGGGGAGCTTGCTCTAACCTGTCGCTCACACTCCTGTGTCTGGGAAGGTCCTTCTCACCATCTATCTCACCTCAGTATCGAGAGAGGTTCCTTTAACCCATCTATCACACTCCTTTATCTGGGGAGCTCTCTCTAACCCCTCTCTCACACTCTTATATTTGTGGAGGTCCCTCTAACCCCTCTCTCACATTCCTGTATCTGGGGAGGTCCCTCTAACCCCTCACACTCCTGTATCTGGGGAGGTCCCTCTAACCCCTCTCTCACACTCCTTTATCTGGGGAGGTCCCTCGAACCCCTCTCTCACACTCCTGTATCTGGGGAGGTCCCTCTAACCCCGCTCTCACACACCTGTATGTGGGGAGGTCCCTCTAACCCCTCTCTCACACTCCTTTATCTGGGGAGGTCCCTCTAACCCCTCTCTCACACTCCTGTATCTGAGAAAGTGCCACTAAACCCTCTCTCATACTCCTGTATCTGGGGAGGTTTCTCTAACACCTCTCTCACACTCCTGTATCTGGCATGGTCCCTCTAACCCCCCTCTCACACTCCTGTATCTGGGGAGGTCACTCTAACCCCTCTCTCACGGTCCTGTATCTGGGGAGGTCCCTGTAACCCCTCTCAAACTCCTGTAACTGGGAAGGTCCCTCTAACCCCTTGCACACACTCCTGTATCTGGGGAGGTCCCTCTAAAATCCCCTCTCACACTCCTGTATCCGGGAGGTACCTCTACCCCCTTGTACGCACTCCTATATCTGGGGAGGTACGTCTAAACCCCCCTCTCACACTCCTGTATCTGGGGAGGTCCCTCTAACCCCTTGCACTCACTCCTGTATCGCAGGAAGTCCCTCTAACCCATCTTTCACTCTCCTGTATGTGGCGAGCTCCCTCTAACCCCTCTCTCACACTCCTGTGTCAGGGGAGGTCCCTCTTAACCCTCTCTCGCACTCCATAATTTCAAAGTTGATCTGATTTTGGACTCAGCTCCACTTCCCACCCTTATTCCCTTATCGTTTAAGAAACTGTCTATTTTTGTCTTAAATATATTCAATAACCCAGCTTCTATAGCTCTCTGAGGCAGCGAATTCCACAGATTTACATCCCTCTGAGAGAAGATATTTCTCCTCATTTCCCTTATTCTAAGACCATGCCCTCTTGTTCTAGTCTTCCCCATCAGTGGAAACATACTCTCTGCATCCACCTTGTCAAACCCCCTCTTAATCTCATACGTTTCGATAAGATCATCTCTCATTCATTCTTCTGAAATGAGTCGAGGCCCAACCTACCCAACCTTTCCTCATATGTCAACCCCCTCATCTCTTGAATTAACATCGTGAACCTGCTCTGAACTGCCTCCAAAGCAAGTATATCCTTTCGAAAATATGGAAATCAAAACTGCACACAGTATTCCAGGTGTGGCCTCACCAATACCCTGTATAGCTATAGCAAGACTCACTGCTTTTATACTCCATCCTCTTTAGGATAAAGGCCCAGATCCCATTGGCCTTCCTGATCACTTGCTGTATCTGCATACTATCCTTTTGTGTTTTATGCACAAGTACCCCCAGGTCCCGCTGTACAGCAGCATTTTGCAATCTTGTTCCATTTAAATAATAACTTGCTCTTTGATTGTTTTCAAGTACATGACCTCACACTTTCCAACATTATATTCCATCTGTCAAATGTTTGCCCACTCACTTCGCTTGTCTATGTCCTTTTGCAGATTTTTTGTGTCCTCCTCACAAATTGCTTTTCCTCCCATCTTTGTATCGTCAGAAAACTTGGCAACGTTACACGTTCTTCCAAGTCGTCAATGTAGACTGTAAAGAGTTGGGTTCCCAGCACTGATCCCTGCAGCACCACACGAGTTAATGGTTGCCAACCAGAGAATGAAGCATTTATCCCGACTCTCTGTTTTCTGTTAGTTAGCCAATCATCTATCCATGCTAATATATTAACCCCAACCCTGTGAACTTGTGTAGTAACCTTTTATGTGCCACGTTATCAAATGCATTCTGGAAGTCCAAATACATCATATCCACTGGTTCCCCTTTATCAATCCTGTTCGTAACATCCTCAAAGAATTCCAGCAAATTTGTCAACCATGACCTCCCCTTCATAAATCCATGCTGACTCTGACTGACCGAATTTTACTTTTCCATATGTTCTGCTACTGTTTTTTTAAAAAAGGACTCCAACATTTCCCAATCACAGATGTTAAGCTAACTGGTCTATAGTTTGCCTGCTTTTTGACTGCCTCATTTTTTGAATAGGTGCGTTCCCACTCTCAGTCACACTCGCCCTCAAACTCCTGTATCTAGGGAGGGGCCTTTAACTCCTCTGGCACATTACTGTAACTAGGGAGCTACTTCTAACCCTTCTCTCACACTACTGTATCTGGGGAGCTCCCTCTAACTGCTCACATTCCTGTATCTGAGGAGGTCACACTAACCCCTCACACTCTTGTATCTGGGGAGGTCCCACTAACCCCTCACACTCCTGTATCTGGTGAGCTCCCGGTAAACCCTCACACTCCTGTATCTGGGAGGGGGTCCCTCTAAACCCTCTCTCACACTCCTGTATCTGGTGAGATCCCTCTAACCCCTCTCTCACGCACTTATATCTGGGGAGGTCCCTCTAACCTCTCTCTCACATTCCTGTTCCCGGGGAGGTCCCTCTAACCTGTCTCTCTCACACCCCTGTATCTGGTTTACTCCCTCTAACCTTTCAAACTCCTGTATCTGAGGAGGTCCCTCTAACCTCTCACATTCTTGTATCTGGGGAGGTCCCTCTAACTCCTATATCGAGGGAGCTCCCTCTAACACCTCTCTCACACTCCTGTACCCGGAGAGGTGCCTCTAACCTCTCTCTCATACTTCTGTGTCTGGGGAGTTCCTTCTAAACCCTCACACTCCTGTATCTGGGTGGGTCCCTCTAACCCAGAAGAAGAGGAAATAGGAACTGGCATAGGCCATACGGCCCCTCGAGCCTGCTCTGCCATTCAATACAATTTCATGGCTGATCTGATCATGGAGTCAGCTCCACTTCCCCAACCACTCCACATAACCCCCTATCCTCTTGTCGTTTAAGAAACTGCCTATTTCTGTCTTAAATTTATTCAATGTCCCAGCTTCCACAGATTTGCATTCCTGAGAGAATAAATTTCTCCTCATCTCCCTTATTCTAAGGTCACGAACTCGAGTTCTAGTCTCTCCCGTCAGTGGAAACATCCTCTCTGCATCCACCTTGACATGCTCCCTCTTAATCTTATACGATTCGATAAGGTCCCCTCTTATTCATTATTCCAAATTCCAATGAGTAGAAGCCCAACTTACTCAACCTTTCCTCATAAGTCAACCGCCGCATCCGCGGAATCAACCTAGTGAATCTTCTCTGAACTGCCTGCAAAGCAAGTATATCCTTTCGTAAATATGCAAACCAAAACTACACGCAGTACTCCAGGTGTGGCCTCACCAATACCCTGTATAGCTGTTGTAAGACATCCCTGCTTTTATTATCCATCCTCTTTGCAATATAGGCCAAGATTCCATTGGCCTTCCTGATCACTTGCTGTATCTGTATTGTATCCTTTTGTGTTTCATGCACAAGTACCCCCATGCAATTTTTCTCCATTTAAATAATATTTTATTCTACCAAAGATCATGACCTAACATCTTCCAACATTATATTCCATCTGCCAAATTTTTTCCCACTCAGTTCGCCAGTTTATGTCCATTTGCAGATTTTTTGTGTCCTCCCCACACATTGCTTTACCTCCCATCTTTATATCATCAACAAAATTGGCAAGGTTACACGTTCTTCCAAGTCATTAATATAGATTGTAAATAGTTGCGTTCCCAGCACTGATCCCTGCGGCACCCCACTAGTTACCAACCAAAGAATGAAGCATTTATCCCGACTCTCTGTTTTCTGTTAGTTAGCCAATCCTCTATCCGTGCTAATTAACCCAGACCCCATGAACTTTTATCTTGGCCAATAACCTTTTTATGTGGTACGTTATCAAATGCATTCTGGAAGTTCAAATACAGAACGTCCACTGGTTCCCCTTTATCAACCCTGTTCGTGACATCTTCAAAACATTTCCAGCAAATTTGTCAAACATGACCTCCTCTTTGTAAATCCATGCTGACTCTGCCTGACCGAATTTTGCTTTTCCAAATGTCCTGCTATTGCTTCTTTAATAATGGACTCCAACATTTTCCCAAACACAGATGCGAGGCTAACTGGTTTATAGTTTCCCTGCTTTCTGCCTGCCTCTTTTTTAAAATAGGAGCGTTTACACTCACAGTGACAGTGACCCCTCACACTCCTCTATCGAAGGGGGTCCCTCTAACCCCTCACACACCTGTATCTGCGGGGGTCCCTCTAACTGCTCACATTTCTGTGTCTGGAGAGCAACCTCTAAAGCCTCGCTCACATTCCTGTATCTGGGGGGTGTCCCTCTAACCTCTCTCTCACACTTGTGTATCTGGAGAGTTTCATCTAACCACTCACACACCTGTATCTTGGGAGCTCCTTCGCACCCCGCACATTCCTGTATCGGGGGGGAGGGGCGGGGCGTCCCTCTCTCCACTCACATTCCTGTATTTGGGGAGGTACCTCTAAGCCTTCTCCCACACTCCTCTATCAAGGGAGGCTCCTATAACCCCTCTCTCACACTTATGTCTCTGGGGAGGTCCACCTAACCCCTCTCACTTCACTCCACTAATTGAGGATGTCCCTCTAACCATGCCCACATTAATCCTGTATGTTGGGAATTTCCTAACTCCTCTCTCCCAATCCGTGTCTGGGGAGTTCCCTTAAACCCCTCTCTCCCAATCCAGTATTTGGGAAGGTTCATCAAACTCCTTTCTCACGCTCCTGTATCTGGCGAGCTCCCTCCAACCCCTCTCTCCCACATTCCTGTGTCTGATGAGATCCCGCTAACCCCTCTCTCATCCTCCTGTATCTGGGGAGGTCCATCTAACCCCTCCTGCACACTCCTGTATCTGGGGATCTCCCTCTAACCCCTCTCTCACACTCATGTATCTGGGGAGGTCCCTCTAAACCATCCTGCACACTCCTCTCTGGGGAACTCGCTCTAACTCCTCTCTCACACTCCTGTATCTGGGGAGGTTCATCAAACCCCTCTCTCACACTCCTGTATCTGGGGAGGTCCCTCTAAACCATCCTGCACACTCCTGTCTGGGGAACTCGCTCTAACTCCTCTCACACACTCCTGTATCTGGGGAGGTCCCTCTAAACCATCGTGCACACGCCTGTCTGGGGAACTCGCTCTCACCCTTCTCTCACACTCCTGTATCTGGGGAGCTCCCTCTAACCCCTCTCTCACACTCCTGTATCTGGGGAGGTCCCTCTAAACCATCCTGCACACTCCTGTCTGGGGAACTCGCTCTAACCCCTCTCTCACATTCCTGTACCTGGGGAGCTCCCTCTAATCCCTCTCTCACACTCCTGTATCTGGGGAGGTCCCTCTAAACCATCCATAGAAACATAGAAAATAGGTGCAGGAGTAGACCATTCGGCCCCTCTAGCCTGCACCGCCATTTAACGAGTTCATGGCTGAACATGCAACTTCAGTACCCCATTCCCGCTTTCTCACCATACCCTTTGATTCCCCTAGTAGTAAGGACTTCATCTAACTCCTTTTTGAATATATTTAGTGAATTGGCCTCAACAACTTTCTGTGTTAGAGAATTCCACAGGTTCACCACACTCTGGGTTAAGAGATTCCTACTCAACTCGGTCCTAAATGGCTTCCCGCTTATCCTTAGACTGTGTCCCCTGGTTCTGGACTTCCCCAACATTGGGAACGTTCTTCCTGCATCTAACCTGTCTAACCCCGTCAGAATTTTAAACGTTTCTATGAGATCCCCTCTCATTCTTCTGAACTCCAGTGAATACAAGCCCAGCTTATCCAGTCTTTCTTGATAGGTCTGTCCCGCCATCCCGGGAATCAGTCTGGTGAACCTTCGCTGCACTCCCTCAATAGCAAGAATGTCCTTCCTCAGGTTAGGAGATCAAAACTCTACACTATACTCCATGTGTGGCCTCACCAAGGCCCTGTACAATTGTAGCAACACCTCCCTGCCCCTGCACTCAAATCCCCTCGCTATGAAGGCCAACATGCCATTTGCTTTCTTAAACGCCTGCTGTACCTGCATGCCAACATTCAATGACTGATGCACCATGACACCCAGGTCTCTTTGCACCTCCCCTTTTCCTAATCTGTCACCATTCAGATAATAGTCTGTCTCTCTGTTTTTACCACCAAAGTGGATAACCTCACATTTATCCACATTATACTTCATCTGCCATGCACTTGCCCACTCACCTAACCTATTCAAGTCGCTCTGCAGCCTCATAGCATCCTCCTCGCAGCACACACTGCCACCCAACTTAGTGTCATCCGCAAATTTGGAGATACTACATTTAATCCCCTCATTTAAATCATTAATGTACAGTGTAAACAGCTGGTGCACCAGCATAGATCCTTGCGGTACCCAACTAGTCACTGCCTGCCATTCTGAAAAGTCCCCATTTACTCCTACTCTTTGCTTCCTGTCTGACAGGCAATTCTCAATCCATGTCAGCACATTAACCCCAATCCCATGTTCTTTAACTTTGCACATTAATCTCTTGTATGGGACCTTGTCGAAAGCCTTCTGAAAGTCCAAATATACCACATCAACTGGTTCTCCCTTGTCCACTCTACTGGAAACATCCTCAAAAAATTCCAGAAGATTTGTCAAGCATGTTTTCCCTTTCACAAATCCATGCTGACTTGGAGCTATCATGTCACCTCTTTCGAAATGCACTGCTATGACATCCTTAACAATTGATTCAATCATTTTAACGACTACCGATGTCAGGCTGACCGGTCTATAATTCCCTGTTTTCTCTCTCCCTCCTTTTTTAAAAAGTGGGGTTACATTGGCTACCCTCCACTCCATAGGAACTGATCCTGAGTCAATGGAATGTTGGAAAATACTGTCAATGCATACACTATTTCCAAGGCCACCTCCATAAGTACACTGGAATGCAGTCCATCAGGCCCTGAGGATTTATCGGCCTTCAATTCCATCAATGTCCCCAACACAATTTCCCGACTAATAAGGATTTCCCTCAGTTCCTCCCCTTTTATATCCGGAAGGTTGTTTGTGTCCTCCTCAGTGAATACCGAACCAAAGTACTTGTTCAATTGGTCCGCCATTTCTTTGTTCCCCGTTATGACTTCCGCTGATTCTGACTGCAGGGGACCTACGTTTGTCTTTACTAACCTTTTTCTCTTTACATATCGATAGAAACTTTTGCAATCCGTCTTAATGTGCCCTGCAAGCTTCTTCTCGTACTCCATTTTCGCTGCCCTAATCAAATCCTTTGTCCTCCTCTGCTGAGTTCTAAATTTCTCCCAGTCCTCGGGTTCGCTGCTATTTCTGGCCAATTTGTATGCCACTTCCTTGGCTTTAATGCTATCCCTGATTTCCCTTGATAGCCACGGTTGAGCCACCTTGTCTTTTTAATTTTTACACCAGACAGGAATGATCAATTGTTCTAGTTCATCCATGCGGTCTCTAAATGTCTGCCATTGCCCATCCACATTCAACCCCTTCAGTATCATTCGCCAATCTATCCTAGCCAATTCACGCCTCATACCTTCAAAGTTACCCTTCTTTAAGTTCTGGACCATGGTCTCTGAATTAACTGTTTCATTCTCCATCCTAATGCAGAATTCCACCATATTATGGTCACTCTTCCCCAAGGGGCCTCGCACAACGAGATTGCTAATTAATCCTCTCTCATTACACAGCACCCAGTCGAAGATGGCCTCCCCCCTAGTTGGTTCCTCGACATATTGGTCGAAAAAACCATCCCTTATGCACTCCAGGAAATCCTCCTCCACCGTATTGCTTCAAGTTTGGTTAACCCAATCTATGTGCATATTAAAGTCACCCATTATAACTGCTGCACCTTTATTGCACGCACCCCTAATTTCATGTTTGATGCCCTCCCCAACATCACTACTATTGTTTGAAGGTCTGTACACAACTCCCACTAACATTTTTTGCCCTTTGGTATTCTGCAGCTCTTCCCATATAGATTCCACATCATCCAAGCTAATGTCTTTCTGAATTATTGCCTTAATTTGCTCCTTAACCAGCAATGCTACCCCACCTCCTTTTCCTTTTATTCTATCTTTCCTGAATGTTGAATACCACTGGATGTTGAGTTCACAGCCCTGATCATCCTGGAGGCACGTCTCCGTAATCCCAATCACATCATATTTGTCAACATCCACCTTATTACGGATTCTCCTTGCATTTAGACACAAAGCCTTCAGGCTTGTTTTTTTAACACCCTTTGTCCTTTTAGAATTTTGCTGTCCAGTGGCCCTTTTTGTTCTTTGTCTTGGGTTTCTCTGCCCTCCACTTTTCATCATCTCCTTTCTGTCTTTTGCCTCCTTTTTGTTTCCCTCTGTCTCCCTGCATTGGTTCCCATGCCCCTGCCATATTAGTTTAAATCCTCCCCAACAGCACTAGCAAATACTCCCCCTAGGACATTGGTTCCGGTCCTGCCAGGTGCAGACCGTCCAGGCTGTACTGTTCCCACCTCCCCTAGAACCGGTTCCAATGCCCCAGGAATTTGAATCCCTCCCTGCTGCACCACTGCTCAAGCCACGGATTCATCTGCGCTATCCTGCGATTCCTACTCTGACAATCACGTGGCACTGGTAGCAATCCCGAGATTACTACATTTGAGGTCCTACTTTTTAATTTAGCTCCTAGCTCCTTAAATTCGTTTCGTAGGACCTCATCCCTTTTTTTTACCTATGTCGTTGGTACCAATGTGCACCACGACAACTGGCTGTTCTCCCTCCATTTTTAGAATGTCCTGCACCCGCTCCGAGACATCCTTGACCCTAGCACCAGGGAGGCATCATCCCATCCTGGAGTTTCGGTTGCGGCCGCAGAAACGCCTATCTATTCCCCTCACCATTGAATCCCCTATCACTATTGCTCTCCCACTCTTTTTCCTGCCCTCCTGTGCAGCAGAGCCAGCCACGGTGCAATTAACTTGGCTGCTGCTGCCCTCCCATGATGAGTCATCTCCCTCAACAGTACCCAAAGCAGTGTATCTGTTTTCCAGGGGGATGACCACAGGGGACTCCTGCACTACCTTCCTTGTACTGTTCTTCCTGTAGGTCTGCCATTCCCTATCTGGCTGTGGACCCTTTCCCTGCGGAACAACCAACTCGCTACACGTGATACTCACGTCATTCTCAGCATCATGGATGCTCCAGAGTGAATCCACCCTCAGCTCCAACTCCGCAACGCGGACCGTCAGGAGCTTGAGGTGGTCACACTTTCTGTAGATATAGTGGTCAGGGACACTGGTGTCGTCCCTGAGTTCCCACATGTTACAGGAGGAGCATAACACCCGACCGAGCTCTCCTGCCATGACTTAACACTTAGATACACTTAAATTGGCAACAACAATGTTAAAAGTTACTCACTGTTACAGAAGAGAAAAAGAAAAGAGTAAAAGAGAAAAACTACTCACCAATCACCAGCCAATCACTCACGCTCTTGGCTGTGACGTCACCTTTTGATTTCTTTCTATTTCTTTTTGCCTTCTCCCTGTAGCTGCACAAGTCACGCTTTTTATAGGCCTCTCCTCGCAACTGCTCGACGCTGCTCCCAACTGCCGCCGACGCCGGGCCCCGGACTCCCTGCTGTGACTTTTATAGGCCTCTCCTCGCACCTCCTCGACGCTGCTCCCGACTGCCGCCGACGCTGGGCCCCGGACTCCCTGCTGTGCCTTTTATAGGCCTCTCCACGCACCTCCTTGACGCTGCTCCCGACTGCCGCCGACGCTGGGCCCCGGACTCCCTGCTGTGCCTTTTATAGGCCTCTCCATTCACCTCCTCGAAGCTGCTCCGGACTGCCGGTGACTTGGCTACCTTGAGTCCCATTTGCCTTTCCAGCACTGCTCCGCTAATGACAGTGATTGTCTCAAGGTCCTCCCTTCCCACATTCCCGTAACCAGCAATTTTTGGCATGGTTTTTGTGTCTTCCACTGTGAAGACCGAAGCAAAATAATTTTTTTAAGTCTCAGCAATTTCCACATTTCCCATTATTAAATCCCCCTTCTCATCTTCTGAAGGACTAACATTTACTTTAGTCACTCTCTTCTGTTTTCTATATCGGTAAAAGCTTTTACTATCTGTTTTTATGTTTTGCGCAAGTTTACTTTTGTAATCTATCTTTCCTTTCGTCATTGCTTTCTTAGTCATTCTTTGCTGTCGTTTCAAATTTTCCCAATCTGCTAGTTTCCCACTAAATTTGGAAACCCTATACGCATTGGTTTTTAATGTTATACTCTCTTTATTTCCTTGGTTATCGGCATGGACGAGGCCCGTTCGGCCCATCAAGCCCATCCCGAATCAAAGCATGTCCCACAGCACCTCGCCTTTTCTCTGTCGCCCTGCAATGTCTTTCTTCATCTCGAAAGTTGCGGATTAAACATGGACAGTCAACATGGATTTGTTAAGGATAGGTCGAGTCTGACTGATATTTTGAATTTTTGGAGGATGCAACATGAACTCTGGATGAGGGCTGTGCACTTGCTGTAGTGTATATAGAATTTAGCAAGGCTTCAGATAATGTGTCACATAGCAGATTGTTCACGAAAGTAAAAGCCCATCCAGGGCAAAGTGGGAAGTAGGATCCAAAATTTGTTCACTGGCAGGAAGCAAATGTTAATGGTTGATGGGTGTTTTTTGACTGAAAGGCTGTTTCCAGCGGGGTTCCATAGTGTTCCGTACTAGGTCCCTTGCTTTTTGTCTTCACGATTTTGAGTTGAATGTAGTTAAATTAATAAGAAGTTTGCACATTATTCCATAATCGACTGATAATAAAAAATGAAGCTGTGGATTGCAGGAAGATATTAACGAACTGGTCAGGTTGGCAGAAGAGTTGCCAATTGAATTCAATCCGGAAAATTATGAGTTAATGCATTTGAGGAGGGCTAACACGGCAAGTGAATACGCGTTAAATGGTAAGATACTGAAAAGTATACATTAACAAAGGGGCCTTGGAGTGCTTGTCCACAGGTCCTGGTAGGGCGTATGTCAGTAAGATGCGATGGTAAAAAGACATTTGTTATATTTACCTTTGTTAGCCACGGCATAGACTATAAGAGCAGCGAGTTTATGTTTGAACTGTATAAAACACTTTTTAGGCCATAACTAGAGTATTGCTTGAAGTTCTTGTCTCCATATTACTTGAAAGATGAGATTGCATTAGATGGGTACAGAGGAAGATGTATAAGAGAGATGCTTGGATTGAACAATTTTGGGCATGAGGGAAGTTTGGATAGGTTGTGTTTGGTTACATTAGTACACAGGAGGCTGAGGAGCGTCATCATTGAGGCGTATCAAATTATGCCCCCACAAGTTTGTCACCATCCTCTGCCTGCTCCACGAGGGCAGGGAAGCCGGGATTCTGAACAACGGACCTATCACAGAACCAACCCACGTCCGGACCGGGGTCAAGCAGTGTTGCGTCATCGCGCCAACACTCTTCTCGATCTTGCTCGCTGCAATGCTCCACCTCACACTCAAAAAGCTCACCACATGAGTGCAAATTAAATACAGAACCAATAGGAACCTCGTCAACGTTCGACATCTACAGTCCAGAACCAAGACCATCCCAACCTCTGTCGATGAACTACAATAGGCGAAAGGCACTTGTGTCTGTGCACATTCAGAGACTGAAGGGTCATCAACCATAGGGCATCGATTTATGTAACTTGCGGGAGGTTTTGAGGAGATATGAGAGGAAATGTCTCCTCCCAGAGGATGGTGGGGGCCTGGAACTAATTGCCTGAAAGGCTGATAGAGGCAGAATCACTCATCACATTAAACAAGCTATTGGATGTGCTCTTGGAGTGCTGTAAGTTACAGGGCTACGCACCATGAGCTTTAATGTGGGATTAATCTGGACAGCTTTTTGTCGGCTGCGCGGACACAATGGGCCATAACTGCCGCCTTCCGTGCTGTAAATTCCTGTTTTTCGATGATTATCCAACTCACTTGTGAGTCTGCCTCCACCATCCGTTCTGACAGTGCATTCCAGATCTTAACCACTCGCCGCATAAAACTTTGTCTCTTTTGCCAACCACGTTAAAACTGCGCTCTCTGCTTCTCGACCATTCCACCATTTTTTTCTATCTACTCTGTCTGAATCCCTTGTAAATTTGCCGGATTCAATCAAATCAGCTCTCAATGTTCGCTGCTCCAAGGCGAGCAAAGCCAGCTTCTCCAGACTATCAAACGAACTGAAGTCCATCATTCCTGAAATCATTCTCGCAAAATCTTCGCTGCACCCTTTCTATGGTCTTCACATCTTTCCTAAAGTGCGATGTCCAGAATTGTACACAGTACTCCAGTTTGGGCAGAACTACTGTTTTATACAGGTTCATCATAATTTCAATTTTTTGTATCATATGCCTCCATTTCTGACGTCCACGATCTCATAAACATTTTCAACCGCTTTCTCAACCTGCCTTGTGAGCTCACATTCAAGTTAATAATATATATCAATAAAAGCAGCGGTCCTAGAAGCG
This sequence comes from Pristiophorus japonicus, assembly GCF_044704955.1. Lineage (NCBI taxonomy): Eukaryota > Metazoa > Chordata > Chondrichthyes > Pristiophoridae > Pristiophorus > Pristiophorus japonicus. The sequence goes on along the minus strand of NW_027254824.1, from coordinate 2,610,189 downwards.
ACCCCTTTGGAACACCACTGTACAGCTTGCTCCAAACGGAAAAAGAACCGTACACGAGGACGCTCTGTTTCCTGTCACTTAGCCAATTTATTATCCATGATGCAACTGTCCCTTTTACTCCATGGGCTTCAATCATGCTGGCAAGACTATTATGTGGGACTTTATCAAAATATATTTTAGAAATCAATGTACTGATCAAAAAAGTTCTCCTGTTCACACTTCAGAAATTCTGCCGCTTCTCTGCCTTTACACTATTACAATTCCAGTACAGTTGAAATCAACCGTTTTTCCTTCCCGACAGTTCTTGCTCCTCTCTGTATGGCTCTGTTAAATTGCTCCTCCGTATCTTTCCCACTCTTTCGTGGTTAATAAAATATCCCTTGTAGTTTAATGGCAACTCTATTATTTCTCAACACTAGTCTTTGACCACTCCAGGATATCTTCCCTCTCCAGTACTGTAACATTCTCCTTAATCAATAGTGCCACACCATATCCTACATTTAGTTCCCTATTTTTCCGGGAATATAACCAGGCATATGTAGTATCCAATCCTGTTCTTTGATCCAGGTCTCAGTTATTTCCACAATATCATATTCTCATGTCTCTATTTGTGCCTGCAGCTCAATTACCTTGTTTACTAAACTTCGTGCTTTCACATACATACACTGTAACCGCCTCTTAGACCATGCTTGTATTCGCTCTTAGACTGACACAAACTAATACCGTACTATTTTAGTGCTCCCTGCCACTCCCATTACTTGAGAACTTTCACCAACCTTTCTAATGTTACTTCCTGGTGCCCACTCCACTTCCAAATTAGTTAAATCCCTCCCCAACACCACCAGCAAACCTCCCTGCGAGGATACAGGTACCGGCTCTGATGAAATGCAACCTGTCCTGCTTGCACAGGTCCCACCTCCCCAGAATATATGCCAATGCCTCAGGAATCTAATGCCCTCCCCGCTGCACCATCCTTCCTGGCACGCATTCATCTTCTCTATCCTCCGATTTCTGTACTCACACGATCATGACGCCAGAAGTAAACCAGAGATAACTATCTTTGTTGTCGTGCTCTTTAATCTCTCTCTGAGCTCCCTACAATCTACTTGCAGGACCTCATCCCTCTTTCTACCTCTGTCTTTGGTACTGATATGAACCAGGGGCTCTGACTGTACACCCTATTCTCTCAGAATGTCCTGCAGCCGCTCTGTACTATCCTTTATCCTGGCACCTATAAGGCAAAATATCATCCTCGAATCAGGTCTGCGCTCGCAGAAACGCATGTCTTATCCCTGATTATAGAATCCCCTGCCATTTTTGCTCTTCCCCTCTTCTTCCTGCTCCCTATGCAGCTGAACCACCCGTGGTGTCGTGCACATGAATCTGGTTGCACTGCGCAGAAACACGGTCGCCCTCACCAGTACTCAGAACAGAATACTGGTTGGAGAGCGAGATGCACACAGTGGATTCTTACAAGACCTGCCTGGTCCTCTTTGTCTCTCTAGCGTCCATCCATTCCCTGTCTCTCTGAATACTCTTTAGCTGCGGCGTGATCACATCTATGAACATGTTATGCAGGTAGCTCTCAGCCTCAAAAATGCACAACAGTGCCGCCAGCTGCTGCTCAAGTTCCGAAGCTCAGAGCGCGAGGTCCTGCAGCTAACGACAATTCCTGCACATGTGTGTGCCCCGGACATGGGGAGCACCAGTACTTTCCACTGGACTGAGCTGCCAGCCCTGTCCCTATTTAATAGTGCAAGAATTAACTTAGAAGTAATGAACTTAAAGCTTCGAAAAAAAACTCACCAGCTTCTCTTCAATCCATTTTGTTGATATCAGATTTGCTATTTCACTCTGACTTCACTCTTTCAACTTCAGCTTGTGATGAATTGCTCGCAGCTCTCCTGTCGTTCCACATCTCGCCGCACCGACCTCGAGCCTGAAGCACGCTTTAGCCCTCATCCCATCTCGCCGAGCTCTCACCACCTTTGTCAAGCAAGACCCATCTTTCACAAATGAATGCTGGCACTCTCTGACCAACTGAAAATATCCTTAATTGAAGATTCGAGCAATTTTCCGACAACGGATCGGAGAGTAATATAATTCCCCAGTTTACATCTCTCACCAGTTTTAAAAAGCAGCTTGACTTGTGCAAGCTACCAATCTAAAGGGATGGTAGCCGAATTACGAGAACTTTGGAAAATAAGAGAGAGCGAGAGAGAGAGAGAGAGAGAGAGAGAGAGAATGAGAGAGGGAGAGAGAGAGATAGCGAGAGATATCGAAAGGGAGAGAGAGCGACAAGGTGGGAGGGAGATGGAGAGAGAGAGAGCGACTTGGACAGAGAGCTAGAGTTACAGGCAGAGATGGAGAGAATGTGTCGAAGGAACTTTAATTTTTATCAGAACAATGCTGTACCTGGCCTGGATGTGTTTGATAGAGCAGTTTACATAAAAACATAAGAACATAAGCATTTGGAGCAGGAGTAAGCCATGCAGTTCATCGAACCTGGTCTAACATAGAACTCCACTTTATCACCCGATAGCCTTATCCGACGATTCCCCTGGACTCCAAAAATATTTCTATCTCGGCCTTGAATATATTCAGAGACTCAATTTCCACAGACCTCTGGGGCAGAAAATTCCAAAGATTCAAAACCCTTTGAATGCAGAAATGCCTCCTCAAATCTGGCTTAAATGGTCGACAGAAAGGAGATGATTAAAAGTGGAGAGCAGAGAAATTCAAGGCAAAAAAGAAAAAGGGCCACTGAATATAAAGGGGTGCAGGAGGGGTCAAAACTAGAAATCATGGTTAAAAACTAGGATTAAAACACTCGACCTCAACGCACGCAGCATTCGAAATAAAGTAAATGAGTTGATGGCACAAATCATTACAAATGGGTATGATTTGGTGGCCATTACAGAAACATGGCTGCAGGTTGATCAAGACTGGGAATTAAACATACAGGGGTATCTGACGATTCGGAAAGAAGTACAAGAAGGGAAAGGAGGTGGGGTAGCTCTGTTAATAAGGATGATATCAGGGCAGTTTTGAGAGACGATATTGGCTCTAATGAACAAAATGTTGAATCATTGTGGGTGGAGATTAGTGATAGTAAGGGGAAAATGTCACTGTTGGGCGTAGTTTATAGGCCCCAAATAATAACTTCACGGTGGGGCGGGGAATAATCAAGGGAATAATGGAGGCATGTGAAAAAGGAACGACAGTAGTCATGGGGGATGTTAACCTACATATCGATTGATCAACTCAAATCGCACGGGCTGGTTTGGAGGAGGAATTCATAGAATGGAGACGGGATTGTTTCTTAGAACAGTATGTTACAAAACCTACAAGGGAACAAACTATCTTAGATCTGGTCCTGTGTAATGAGACACGAAAAATAAACGTTCTCCTAGTAAAAGATCCTCTCAGAATGAGTGATCACAGCATGGCTGAATTTGTAAAACAGAATGAGGGTGAGGAAGTTGTGTCAGAAACGAGCGTACTATGCTTAAACAAAGGGGACTACAGTGGGATGAGGGCAGATTTGGCTAAAGTAGACTGGAAAGAAAGACTAAACGGTGGCACAATTGAGGAACAGTGGAGGACTTTGAAGGAGCTCTTTGATAGTGCGCAACAAAAATATATTCCAGTGAAAAAGAAGGGTGGTAAGAGAAGGGATAACCAGCCGTGGCTAACCACGGAAATGAAGGTGAGTATCAAACCAAAGACAAATGCGTATAAGGTGGCCAAGGTTAGTGGAAAACTAGAAGATTGGGAAAATCTTAAACAACAGCAAAGAATGACAAAAAAAGCAATAAAGAAAGGAAAGATAGATTACGAAGGTAAACTTGCGGAAAACATAAAAACAGATAGCAAAAGCTTTTACAGAAACATAAAACGGAAAAGAGTGACTAAAGTAAATGTTGGTCCCTTAGAAGATGAGAAGGGGAATTTAATAAAGGGAAATGTGGAAATGGCTGAGACCTAAAAAAAGTATTTTGCTTCGGTCTTCACAGTGGAAGAACAAAAACCATGCCAAAAATTGCTGTCACAGGAATGTGGGAAGGGAGGACCTTGAGACAATCACTGTCATTAGTGGGGTAGTGCTGGAAAGGCTAACAGAACTCTCAAGTTAGAAAAGTCCCCTGGTCCTGAGGAAATGCATCCAAGGGTATTAAAAGAGATGGCTGAATTTATAGCGAATGCATTCGTTACAATCTCCCAAAATTATCTTTACTCTTGGAAGGTACCAGCGGATTGGAAAGCGACTAATGTAACGCGTCTGTTTTAAAAAGGGGGCAGGCCAAAGGCAGGTAACTATAGGCCGGTTAGTTAAAAATCTGTCGTGGGGAAAATGCTTGAAGCTATCATTAAGGAAGAAATAGCGGGACATCTTGATAGGAATAGTGCAATCAAGCAGACGCAGCATGGATTCATGAAGGGCAAATCATGTTTAATTAATTTACTGGAATTATTTGAGGATATAACGAGCATGGTGGACAGAGGTGTACCGATGGATGTGCTGTATTTAGATTTCCAAAAGGCATTCGATAAGGTGCCACACAAAAGGTTACTGCCGAAGATAGAGGTACGCGGAGTCAGAGGAAATGTATTAGCATGGATAGAGAATTGACTGGTGAACAGAAAGCAGAGAGTCGGGATAAATGGGTCCTAATCGGCTTGGAAATCGGTGGTTAGTGGTGTGCCACAGGGATCGGTGCTGGGACTACAAATGTTTACAACATACGAAGATGACCTGGAATAGGGGACAGAGTGTAGTGCAACAAAATTTGCAGATGGCACAAATATTAGTGGGAAAGCGGGTTGTGTGGAGGGCACAGAGAGGCTGTAAGGCGATTTGAATAGGTGAAGCGAATGGGGTAAGATTTGGCAGATGGAATACAATGTCGGAAAGTGTGAGGTCATCCACCTTGGGAAAAAAAAACAGGAAAAGCAAATATTATTTGAATGGGGAGAAATTACAACATGCTGAGCTGCAGAGGGACCTGGGGGTCCTTTTGCATGAATCCCAAAAAGTTAGTTTTCAGATGCAGCAGGTAATGAGGAAGGCGATAGGAATGTTGGCCTTCATTGCGTGAGGGATGGAGTCCAACAGCAGTGTGGTCCTGCTGCAACTGTACAGGTTATTGGTGAGGCCGCACCTGGAGTACTGCGTGCAGTTTTGGTCCCTTACTTAAAGAAGGATATACTGGCTGTGGAGGGGGTACATAGACGATTCACTCGGCTGATTCCGGAGATGAGGAGGTTACCTTATGATGATAGATTGTTTAGACTGCGTCTTTACTCGTTGGAGTGCAGAAGGATGAGTGTTGAACTTATAGAAACATTTAAAATAATGAAAGGGATAGACAAGATAGAGGCAGAGAGGTTGTTTCCACTGGACGGGTAGACTGGAACTATGGGGCAGAGCCTCAAAATACGGGGGCGTCAATTTAAACCGAGTTGAGAAGGAATTTCTTCACCCAGAGGGTTGTGAATCTGAGGAATTCTCTGCCCATGAAAGCAGTTGAGGTTAGCTCATTGAATGTATTCAAGTCACAGATGGATAGATTGTTAACCAATAAGGAATTACGGGTTACGGGGAGCGGGCGGAAAAGTGGAGCTGACTCCACGACCAGATCAGCCATGATCTTATTAAATGGCGGAGCAGGCTCGAGGGGCTAGATGGCCTACTCCTGTTCCTAATTCTTATGTTCTTATGTTCTTATGACCACTAATCCTGAGTCTGTGACTCCTCGTTATAGACACTCCAGCAAGGGAAAACAAACTTTCAGTATCTACCCAGTAAATCCCCTTCAGAATATTGCATGTATGAATGAAGCCACCTCTCAATCTTCTCAACTCCAGAGAATACATTTCAATTTTATGACGTCTCTCATCATAAGGAAGCCCTCTCATCCCAGGAATCAATCTCGTGAACCACCGTTGTGCCACCTCCAAGGAACATAAGAATATAAGAATTAGGAACAGGAGTTGGCCATCGAACAACTCGAGCATGCTCCGCCATTCAATACCATCATGGCTGATCTGGCCGTGGACTCAGCTCCACTTCCCGCCCGCTCTCCAGAACCCTTAATTCCCTTAATTGTTAAAAATCTATCTATCCATCTGTGACTTGAATACATTCAATGAACTAGCCTCAAATGCTTCCTTGGGCAGACAATTACACAGATTCACAACCCTCTGTGACAAGAAATTCCTTCTCAACTCGGTTTTGAATTGGCTCCCCCGTATTTTGAGGCTCTGTCCCATAGTTCTCATCTCCCCGACCAGTGGAAACAACCTCTCCGCCTCGATCTTGTCTATCCCATTCATTATTTTAAATGTTTCTATGAGTTCACCCCTCATCCTTCTGAACTGCAACGAGTAAAGACTCAGTCTACTCAATCTATCATCATAAGGTAACCCCCTCATCTCCGGAATTAGCCTCGTGAATCGTCTCTGTACCCCATGCAAAGCCAGTATATCCTTCCTTAAGTAAGGTGACCAAAACTGCACGCAGTACTCCAGGTGCTGCCTTACCAATAGACTATACATTTGCAGCAGGAACTCCCTGCTTTTGTACTCCATCCCTCTCTCAATGAAGGCCAAGATTCCATTTGTCTTCATGATTACGTGCTGCACCTGCAAACTAACTTTTTGGGATTCATGCACAAGGACCCCCAGGTCCCTCTGCATCTCAGCATTTTGTAATTTCTCCCCATTAAATTAATATTCCCTTTTACTGTTTTGTGTCCCAAGGTTGATGACCTCACATTTTCCGATATTGTATTCCTTCTGCCAAACGTTAGCCCATTCACTTCACCTATCTAAATCTCTTTCCAGCCTCTCTGTGTCGTGCACACAACCCGCTTTCCCACTAATCTTTGTGTCATCTGCAAATTATGTAACACTACACTCTGTCCCCTCTTCCACGTCATCTATGTATATTGTAAACATTTGTGGTCCCAGCAACAATCCCTGTGGCACACCACTACCCACCGTTTTTCAACCGGAAAAGGACCCATTCATCCCGATCTGTGCTTTCTGTTCGCCAGCCAATTTTCTATCCATGCTAATACATTTCCTCTGATTTCGCATATGTCCTTCCTTAGATAAGTTGAGCCAAGCAGTACGCCATGTTTGTTACCACCGGGACAGTGTCCGATTCTGAAATGCTACGTTACTCTTGGACTTCAAACCACCTGCAATAAAGGACAACATGCCATTTGCCTTCCTTATTGCTTGCTGTTCCTGCATGTAGCTTTCTGTGTTTCTCGCACTAGGACAACCAAATCCCTCTGAACAACAACATTTAAAAAATAATCTGAGTCCTATTATTTCTACCAAAGTGAATTAACTCACATTTCCCCACAGTACACTCCATCTATAACATTATTGACCAGTTAATTAGGCTATTCTTATCCGTTGGCAGTATTTCGAGTACAGAAGGGGTTTTACTCTGTATCTAACCCTTGCTGTACATTCCCTGGGACTGGTTGAGTGGACGGTATGGAGGTAGATAGGAGCAGGGTGCTGAAGAAGGAACCAGTGCTGTGGTGCATTGGGATTACCCGAAGGCATTCGATTAACTGCCACATAAAAGGTTACTGCACAAGATAAAAGTTCACAGCGTTGCGGGTAATATATTACCATGGATAGAGGATTGGCTAATAAACAGAAAACAGAGAGTCGGGATAAATAGGTAATTTTCGATTGGCAAACATTGACTAGTGGAGTACCGCAGGGATTGTTGCTGGGTCCTCAACTATTTACAATCTATTTTAATGAATTGGATGAAGGGACCGAGTGTAACTTAGCCAAGTTTTCTGATGAAACACAGATGTTTGGGAAAGGAAATTGTGAGGTGTTTACAACAAATATGCAAAGGGATATAGACAGGCTAAGTGAGTGGCTAAAAATGGGACAGATAGAGTAAAATTTTGTAAAATGTGATTTATCATCTTTTGTAGAAAAAATAGAAAATCAAATTATAATTTCAATGGAGAAAAATTCAAAGTGCCGCAGTGCATGAAACACAAAAACATATTATGCAGGTACAGCAGGTAATTAGGAAGGCAAATGGAACCTTGGCTTTTATTGCAAGGTTGGTAGAGTATAGAATAAGCGAATTCCTGCTACAACTGTGCAGTGTATTGGTTATGCCACACCCTAAATACTGCGCACAGTTTTGGTCCCCCTATTTAAGGAAGGATATAGTTGCATTGAGGCTGCTCAACGAAGGTTTACTCGTTTGTCTCCGGAGATGAGGGGCTTGCATTTTGAAGACAGATCGAGTAAGTAGTGCCCATACACATTGGAGTTCAGAAGAATGAGAACTGATCTTATAGAAACATATAAGATAAAGACAGGGCTCGACAAGATGGATGCAGAGAGGATATTGCCACTCATAAGGGAAAATAAAACTAGGTGACATAGTCTCAGAATAAGGGAATCCCCATTTAAAACTGAGATCATGAGGAATTTCTTCTCTCAGACTGTTGTATATCTTTGGAATTATCTGCCCCAGAGAGTTATGTCGGCTGCATCATTGAATATATTCAAAGCGGAGATAGACAGATTATTGAGCGATAAGGGAATAAAGGGTTACGCGGAGCGGGCAGGGCAGTGGATCTATGTCCATGATCAAATCAGCCATGAACTTATTTGATCGTATTGAATGGCGCAGCAAGATCGGGTTGCTAAATTGCAGACTCCTAATTCAATATCTTATGTTTTTTATGTTCTTATGAGACTTAGTCTGTATCTCACTACTCGCTGTAACTGCCCTGGGAATGTATGATTGGAACATTTTGAAGGAGCTTTACTCTGTATCTAAAACGTGCTGTAACTGCCCTGGGAGTATTTAATATGACAGTGTCGAGTGAGATGTAATCTGTGTCAAACCCTTGCTCAAATTATCCAGCGAGTGTTTGATGTGACAGTGTCGAGTGAGCTTTGCTCTTTATCTAACCCGAGCTGTACCTGCATTGCTAGTGTTTGATGGGAGACTTGCAGAGCGACCTTTACTCTCTATCTTACCCGTGCTGAAGCTATCCAGTGAGTGTTTAATGGGAGTGTCTCGAGGGAACTTTGCTATGAATGTTACCGGTGCTTTACCTGCCATGTGATTGCTTGATGCAGCATCGGAGAGGGAGCTTTACTCTGTATCCAACCCGTTTTGTAACTGCACTCTAAGAATTTGACGTGACAATGTATGTGGAGCATTAATCTGTATCTAGCGCGTACTGCACATTCCCTGCGACTGTTTGTTGGGACAGTGTAGGAGGCGCTTTATTCTTAATGTAAACCCTGCTCTGTCTGCCCTGGTATTGTTTGATGCGAGTGAGAAAGGGATGTTTACTTTGTAGCTAACCCCCTGGTCTACCAGCCTTTTTTTGATGGGGACACAGTAGAGGGAGCTTTATATTATGAGAGAGTGTCAACGATATTATCATCAGAGCAGGACGCCATTGCGGCCCATCCTATCCGCGCTGGGCGGCCAATCACTGTCCAGTCTAATTTCACTTCCTAGCTTTTAGTCCGTAGCCATGTAGGTTATGGCTCATTTAGGGTGCATCCAAGTATGTTCTAAATGTCGTGAAGTAACTTGCCTCTCAAGCAGTGAGTTCCAGACCCCCACCACTCTCTGGATGCAGATATTTCCCCTCATATCTCATCATATCTCCCACCAATTACTTTAAATCTATGCCCCTGGTTATTGACCACTCTGCCAAAGGAAACCGATCCTTCCTATCCACTCTATCCATGTGGTCATAATTTTACACAGCTGAAACAGGTCTCCCCTTAGCCTCCGCTGTTCCCAACAAAATAGATCCAGCATCTCCAATATTTCCTCATAGCTAAAATTTTCCAGCCCAGGCAACGTTCTAGTAAATCTCCTCTATTTCTGCTATTGCCAAACAGGGTTTTATACAGTTCAAGCACAACGTCCTTGCTCTTGTATTCAATACTTCGACTTATAAAGCGAAGTATTCCATATGCCTTAACCGAAGATTCCACTCACCTTGTTTGACTTTGCACTCGACCATATTCGTCCCATTATCCGCAATTCTGGTCTCACCATTTCTCTCGCTCTCACGCAAAAAATTACGGGTTTACGCTTGCACTCACCTTCCACCCAACCAGCCTCCAGAATCAATGGATCACCATGTCTGCCTCCTACTGCGTGATTTAACCATCAAACTCTTCTTCTCCTCTCTTCCTATTCCAGCATTTCTGAAGAGAACGCTCCTTCTGCTACACAATGGTCCATTCCACAGTCACTCTAAGCAGCCCCTCCCCTTCCCACGGCATCTTCCCAGGCACTCGCAGAAAATGCAACACCTGCGTTGTTATCTCCTTCCTACCCACTGTCCAGCGCCCCAAACACACCTTCCAGATAAAACATTGTTTCACTTGTATTTCTTTCAATGTGTTATACTGTATTCGCTGCTCACCATGTGGTCTCCTCTGCACTGGTGATAGCAGGGACAGATTGGGTGATCACTTTGTGGAGCACCATTGGTCAGGCGAACAAGCTTGACACTGACCATCCGGTCACAAGGTATTTTAATTCTCTGCCCCACGCCCCCTCTGAGATCAATGTTCTTGCTGAACTGAAGCTCAATGTAAGTTCTAGGAACGGCACCTCATCTTTCGATTCGGCAGTTTACATTCTTCTGTGCTCATGATTGAGTAGAACAACTGAATGTTATAAAGACTACTCCCATTTTTTGGACACTAGCCCTTGTTAATGATTCTGCTGTTCCCATTTAGTTATCCACCAGACACATCTTTTGTTACTTTCCTTGTCCCAATGTTGTACCCTTTTGCTTTGCACAATCAACCCCTTGATTCATTTCATCTCTCCTGACTTCCACCCTGTCACAGATCTTCCTCTTTGTTCCTACCCCAGCCCCCATCCGTTTCCCTGCCTCTGTACCTGTTTAAAACCTGCTACAACTCCAACTAACTCCAGTTGTGAAGATTAGTCATCGATCTGACATGTTAAATTGATTTAGCACTCCAGAAATGCTTTCTGTCCTGCTGAATATTTCCAGCAATTTCTGTTTATTCGAATTTTCAGCACCGCAAGTAGTTACCATTGGAAATATTGACATCAGCTCGGTGGGTGTGAGGCACGGTAACCAAGCGGCAAGGTCTCCGTCTTATAAACTGAAAAGCACGGAATCGTTCCCTCCCCATGCATTCATACAATGTTGCTTTCAACATCCTGTTGCTCCAAAAGGTTTAAAAATGAATCTAAATCTGCCAACCCATGTGTATGAAGATCCAGTGAATCTCTTGGATAGGTCAGTGATCGATGCTGCTTCCTGTGTTTCTCTTGAATTTGGCGTGCGGTGAAGATCTTTTTCATTGTGCCCCTCAGTGGGCAGAATGAGTACTACGAATGTGCGACCTCGACAATCACTGGGAGAATGGGATCAAGGCGGTTTCTTCCGATGACTTTCTCTGGGGCAGGCAGCAGGGAAACTCCTCTGTAATTATCGCAAACGGACTTGGCGCCTTTCTTGAAGCTAGTCACGATTACAACGTCTCCAAAATCTGCTGGTCTGCACTCCTCCTTCCAAATAAGAGAACTGAGTTAATGAATTCGCTCCTAAAGTAATTCGCCACCAATCTTTAGTGCTTCGGTGGGGATTCCATGTGCTGCTGCGGCCTTCTTGTTCTTCAATTATCGGATGGTCTTTTGAACGTTGTGTCAGGCTAAGTTGGTGACGGATAGCATGCTTTCGGATGGAATCGAGGAAGACAGAGTTTCTGATAAGCAGATCTTGAAGTACGCCTTCCAGCGGGCACTGACTGCTTCTCTGTCCTTCTAATTACTCTTCTGTTTCTGGCCCTCAGTGGGGTACAAACTTCACTGCTTGATCATAATTGCTCTTGGTTGCGCCAATGAATCTTTGCACGTCGTGTTTGTCAGCTCGTTGCTGGATCTCCGGCGCTATTTCCACTCACCATCTGTTATTTAGGTCGCGAGATTTATCTTGGATCGCGCCCATCAGACGTCTAAAGAACTGCTTTCTTTCTCTCGAAATGTGCATCAGTTTCAAATTCAACAATGACTTTCATCTGTGGCTTTTTAGATCCTGGAACTCCTGGTCATTCTCGTCGAACCAATCTTGATGTTTCCTCATGGATCTATCAAGCCTCTCTGCAGCGACGCAAACAATACAGGCCTTGAAGGCCGACCAGGCACTGTGGACTCTCTGCCTCTCCGGCTGACTGGAATTCCTGAAGTTGGTTGCAAGGCGTTATATATATAGGAAATTTTTAATAGGGTCTTTGAGTGCTCCACCGTTGGTTTTCCTGTGCCAGCATTTCTGTTCCCGCTGCTGTTTTGAGTCTACATTCATTTAATATCAGGATGGATTCGCTGGAGGTTCATTTAGCAATCAGCAGCTATTGCCATGGTGTGCGTGATGCGGACGTGGTTGCGATCCCAAGTCAAGACAATTGCGTAGTCATCTTGTTGGAACAGTAAACCAGCCACATTGTGAATGAATTGACGTATGCCGGCGAGCTTCGGAAGCAAGCAATGCCGATTGGTTGAAAGCTGAATTTTATATGTATATCCTGTTGCTGCAATGTACAATTAAGGCAGTTAACTTTCTTGTCACCAGAAGACCAACAACTGTTTTTAAGATGAACATAGTCCCAGCCTGGCCAAAGTAAGCAGCGCGGGGATTGCAAAGCAAATGGAGCAGCGTCACAGACCGAGATATGACGGGCTAAAACTCCCAAATGGGAGTTTTCTTTGCACAGCGCTTCATGTGATTTTTAAAATGTAATATGCATGTTGAACTTCATTCGAAAACCGGGGGATTGCAATTGGCCGGAAATCGAACCCATGTCTTCTCTGCTCCCGCATTTTAACAGCTGCAGCTCATTATTTATTCAGCAACTGCTCGAAACATGCCACTGGTTCATCACCAGGGACTCTCTCTGCTCCGCTCCCGCTCTGTAAACAGCCACTTTTCTCTGCTCCCGCTCTCTAAACAGCCGCTCCTCTCCGCTCCCGCTACGTAAATAGCCGCTCCTCTCTGTTCCCGCTCTCTAAACAGCCGCTATTCTCTGCTACTGATCTATAAACAGCCGCTCCTCTCTGCTCCCGCTCTGTAAAATAGCCACTCCTCTCTGCTCCCGCTCTGTGAACGGCCGATTCTCTCTGCTCCCGCTCTGTAAACAGCCGCTGCTCCCTGCTCCCGCTCTATAAACAGCCGCTCCTCTCTGCTCTCGCTCTGTAAACAGACGCTCCACTCTGCTCCCGCTCTTTGAACATCTGATCCACTCTTCTCCCGCTCTTTGAACATCCGCTCCACTCTGCTCCCGCTCTTTCAACAGCCGCTCCTCTCACCTGCCACGTGTGTAAGACATTCAATGAGATAGAGAGCCGCAAACACCAGGAAACCTACAACTTTACTTAGTTGGTTGGTTTTAACTTTTCTCCTTTGAAGCTCTGTGAGTTTGGATAATCACGAAAAGACTGCGCGAATGTACACATTTTTAAATTAAATTACTGATTTTTTTGCCGCGCCTTTCGGCTCTGACAACGTGATTTTTGACTAAACCCGAGCGACGGCAGTCATTCATTTGTACCCGGGATTTGTCCCATTTCAACACTGAAAATCTCAAAGTGCGAATCAAATCGCGAGGCCAAAGAGCCTCAATAAAAATACAACGCAACTCATTGCGTATTGAAATATCATATTCTTTCGGGAAAGAATAACGTGTTATCACCCATCCTGCATGTGTTGCGTCTCCGAGAGAGATATCAAATTAGTCCCACACCCCACAATCCTACAAACGTGTTCGCTTTAATGTACATATTAGTAATTTGAGACATGACATGTGCTGAGCGTTGCATACAAAGATGAAAAGTTAAATTTGGACGTGAAGCTTACATTGATTAACAAAGCAAGCAAGCGCATCAAATATTTAAAGAAACAACAATGAGGATTATATTGGAATTCGTGCATGCAGCGCAAAATGGATTCGCAATCCTACACCTTAATGTCAAATTACTACTACTATGTAATCAGTCAGTTTGCTTTCTGCTTTTTGCATCCAAAAACAAATCTGTGCGACAAACGGAACTTGCCGCTAGTTCTGCCCGTGCACCCAGTTCCAACAATGTTCAAAACTACAATTCGCGTCTGTCAGTAGAAGACCTTTCGTTGATTCAGGCGATGGAGCGCCAGAAATGTTCTGTTTTGAAACAGAAACAGAACAGAGAAAAAAAAACGTCTGACCCGGTGAATTAAACGACCAGGACAGGACTTTGTTGGTATCGAAGTCAGGCGCTTTTTCCATTAGCCCAGGCAGCCACTGTTGCTGCCGTGACAACTGTTGTTGGGAGAATTTTAAGCAAAGGTCTATTCTTTCTGGAAAGGAGGAAAAGCTGAGACAAGAGGCGCGATCGAATGACGAAACATGTTTGTACCCCCAACAAAATAATCTTTATTCAAAATAGTAAAGATTGATGTTTTGCTGTGTTGTATCAGCAGGTGCCATAGAGGACAAAAGGTAAAAAGCAAACATTCCCATAATTCCAATTATACCGAAATTGCTGCGATCACAAAGCAGAGTACTAACCACTATACGATTACGGCGCCCCAGATCAGCTGCTACAAGTCTGCTCTCACCAGAGCAATGTCAAACACACCACTGCTGAGAAAAGATGGATTTTTTTGATGAGGCCAAAATTAGCCCCGCAAGAAATTATGACAGCGGTGGAATTGGACTCACACCCTGCAGCGACTGGAGCGTTAATCCGTGTGGCAACTGGAGCTTCTATAGTTAAATGTAAACCCCTTTCACCAGTGAAGAAATTCGCCATTGTGCGTTTTGGATCTAACCATCTCTCTTGACTATTGCACCATCTGACCCGATACTGCCGCTATCTTTTTGCGCTTATCTCATTTTCAGTCAGTGGGTTGATGCTGAAGGAATTCCAGTATTTGTTTCGAACGTTAACTAAATAACAACATAAAAACATAGGAAATAGGAACAGGAGTAGACAACTGGCCACTCGATTCAATTCTGACATTCAATTCGATAATGGCTGATCTGATCATGGACTCAGCTTCACTTCCGTGCCCGTACTCCATAACTCTTTAATCCCTTACCTCTCAAATACCTGTCTCAGTCCGACATTACTATAGTCAATGACCCAGCCTCCACAGCTTTCTGGGGCAGGGAATTCCATAGGTTAACAAACCTCTGAGAGAAGACATTTCTTCTCATCTCAATTGTAAATGTGCGGCCCCTTATTCTAAGAATATCAGCCAAATCCTTGTGACATCGAGGAAAGAATCAGCCAAAGACATTTAACAGGATGATTTTTAATGTGCTGCAGCAAATACAAAATTCGGCCTCGAATGAATCAGGATCCATTATGTGCAAAACGAAACTGTCATATCAAAGCGATTGCAACTACCCTAATATTAATTGAGATATAATCAATGTGACAGGTATTGAGGGTGAAGAATTACTAAAATATATTCAGGAGAACATTTTTTATCCAGTATGTAGCAATGCCCAACAAGGGAGTGCATGGTTCTGGTCTTAGATTTAGGTGGTGAATCTGGGCTGGTGGTATGATTATCACTGTGAGAGTTTTTCCACCTAGTGATTCAGTTAGATTTGGTGTAGTAATGGAAAAGCTTAAGGATAGACCAGAAATAAATGGTTTCATTTGGGGAAAAGCAAACATATATCTCAGCAAACAAGTGCTATCAATGTTCATAAATTTACTGAAACTGTTTATGCAAGCAGAAATGGATAGGGCAGAACCCACGACTCTGAAACTGCCAGCAGGCCTCTATGTTTCTATGTTTCGATGACCCAGATGACACACAGTCCCGAACTAAGGATGAACGCAAGGCAATTCACAATTTGGCGCTGTGGAGGCTTCCATTCCGCCTATTCATGCCGCCTCAAACGGTATGTTTGCAAGAGCTGTGCTACAATAGGACATCTCCAACGAGTTGCAAACGAGCTGCCTGCTCTGCAAAACCTGCTAACCACCACGTGGCAGAGGAAGATCGGTCCATGGTGGACCAATGCAATTTCGAGCCTCAGAGAGAGGAGGCAGATGATGAAGTAACGGGATGCACACATTTTCGATGACATGTCCACTTGAAATACTAAACTTAACATTGAATGGATTAACCGTAGCCATAGAACTGGACAATGACACTAGCCAATGTATCATGAGTAAAAATATGTTTGAAACTCTGTGGTGAAACAAGGCATTCAGACCAGTCCTGAGCCCCATCCACAGGAAATTGAGAACGTACACCAAAGAGTTTATCACTGTCCTGGGCAGGACCATGGTCAAGGGCACGCTGCAAGAACTACCACTCTGGATGGTCCGGGGCGATGGCCCCAAACTGCTTGGAAGGAGCTGGCTGGGAAAATCAGCTGGAACTGGGATGAAATCCGAGCGTTACCACATGTCGATGAGGCATCATGTACCCAGGTTCTTCAAAAATATCCTTCCCTTTTTGAGCCAGCATTGGAAACCTTTCCATGCCAACTCTGAACTATCACACCCACCCTGTCATTTACCGCAGCTGTACAATTTTATACCTTCGGATATTTATCCAACTCCGTTTTGAAAGATAAGATTTAGTCTGCCTCCACCGCCCTTTTAAGCAGTGTATTCCAGATTTTAACCATTTGCTGAGGAATGACCACTCCTGTTCCTGTGTATAAAGTTTGAGAAACACGGGATCTATTCCTGCCACAATCAAAACCTTGCTAACAATAGCACAGTCATTCTATTCTCATAACGCAAGCTGCTGACGTGTCGGCAAGCTGTTGAGCTTAAAACTCTGGTTATATTCCCAACAATGATGCGACCATAGCATTTCTGTAGTGTAGTGGTTGTCCTGTTCGCCGAAGACGCTCAAGGTCACTGGTTCGAAGCTGGGCAGAAACATTTATCAAACGTGTTACATTAATGATTAGAACAAATTGAATAATTCATGTCTCTGGTTCAATATTAACATAATGCAGTGTCTCATGACGCTGCTGCATTTGCGGATTTCTCTGCACACAAATTCTGTGCTCACTCAAAATCTACACAGTGTTTCTCACTCCCTCCCGTTTGCAGCCCTGACGGTGGAGAAATCCCATCTCAAAGCTGCACATTCCATGCATTCAGTTCAGCTGTGAGAGATTATTAAAGGATCCACAGCCCACATGAACGTTTTTTCACTGGAAACACCATTAATGAGCCGATCGCCTTGTTTTGCATCATGAAAGTAATGCTGACCGACATTATGTAATCATAGAAGTTTACAGCATGGAAGGAGTCCTTTTCGGCACAACGAATCCACACCGGCCAACAAATGTCCAGTTTTCGGTGTATTACCCTGCAACTTACGGCTTTTGAAAAGCACATCCGAGTACTTTTAAATGTGGTGAGGGTTTATCCCTCCACCACACTTTCAGACAGTGAGTGCCAGACCCTCACAAACATCTGGATGATGAATGTTCCTTTCAAATCCCCGTAAACCTTATACTAATTATTTAACTTTATGCCCACTTGTTGTTGACCCCTCTATTATAGGAAATTTGCCCTTTTAATCAACAATATCTAGTCCCCTCCAAGTTGTATACACCATAATGCAGTCGCCAATCAGCCCCTTATGGTCCAAGGAAAACAACACGCAGCCTATCCAATCTCTCCTGATAGCAAAGTTGCTGCACTCCCGGCAACATCTACGTCAATCTCCTCTGTACCCACAACAGCACTATTAAGACCTTCATTCAATGAGGCGACCTGAACTGCACGCAGTACTCCATCTTTGGTCTCACCAGAATGTTATATATTTCAAGCATAACTTATTTGCTCTTCTATTCCATGCCTCTGTCAATAAATGCAACGATTCGATATGCCTTCTGAACCAACTTATCCAACTAGCCAGCTAGCTTCATGGATATGTGGACATGTAATCACAGTTGCCTTTGTTCCTCTACACTTCTCAATGTCCTCGTCGTTGATATGTATTCCCTTTCCTTGTTAGCCCTCCAGAAATGCAATAATATCACATGTCTCTGGATTAAATTCCATTTGCCACCGTTCTGCCCACCTGTCAGTTGATTGATGTCTGCCTGCAGTCTCCAACTTTCATCTTCATTATCAATCGCACTGCCTGTTTTACTTTCGCCTCGGAACGTCTTAATCATAACCCCTATATTCAAGTTTAGATCATTGATAAATATCATAATAAGCAATGGACCTAGCACTGAAGACAGAGGGACCCCACTGGAAAGATCCTTCCATTCACAAAAACACCCATCAAGAATTACACTTTGCTTCCTGTGTATGACACAAAGTTGCATCCAATTTGCCACTTCGCCCTTGATCCCATGGGCTTTTACTTTCATTTCCAGTCGACTATGTGGGACCTTAGCGAAAGCATTAATAAAATCCATATAGACTACATTATTCGCACTGCTTCATCGACCCATCTGGTGACCTCATCCAAAAATGAAACAAGTTAGTCAAACGCCACCATTCCTTAACAAATCGTGCTGACTGTCCTGATTAACTAGTGGCTTTCGAAATGTAGAAAATGTATAATGGTTAAATGTTATCCTACTTTCACGGGAAAATATCATCAATTCAGTAATGATCTTCATTTGCACAACTAAAAAAATGTGAACTGAAGGAGAGTCCTCAATTGAATAATTTGACTGTGCTCTGCAACTTACCTCTTCAACCATTTTAGACACTGTGCTTTAGTGGTCTTCTTCAAAATGTTCATTGCTGGTAGGAATACATGAGACTGGGGATACGGTGAGATCGGCTGTAGAGCAAGTGACTGGTTATTGTGAAACAGCACAGAAAATATGCATCCTGGTAGAATAACATCGAAAAGAAATGTGACGCTAATATCCTGAAAGAAAAGTAAATGTTGAGTCCCTTTCAGCAAAAAATTGCTTTCCCAAACATTTCTCTGATCGAAGCTTCACAAAACAAAAATGATGCTTATAACAATAATTAAACCCGAATTTTCGCGCACCCGAATCTTCTGAATCAGTTGCCTCTCGCTCTGCCGACTCAATCCATGTCCCTTTGCAATATTCTACTTCCATGCACGCTATTAAATGTGCCACTAACTTATAGATTCACAGAATAAGGGAACGGTTACAGTACGGCAGAACCACATTCGGCCCGTCAAGCCTATTCCAGCTCTCAACTAGTCCAACTCCCCCGTCATTTACCCGCAGCTGTGCAATTTTATTCCTTTGGATAGTTAGCCAACTCCATGTTGGAAGACAAAATTGAGTCTGCCTCCACCGCCATTTAAAGCAGTGTATTCCAGATTCTAACCACCTGCTGAGGAATGGCCACTCCTGTTCCTATGCATAAAGACAGAGAAACACGATATCAATTCTTGCCACAGTAAAAACCTTGTTAAATATAGCACCGTCATTCTATTCACATAATGCAAGCTCTTGAAGTGTAGTCCAGCTGTTCAGGTTAAAGCTCTGGTTATGTTCCCAACACTGCGTTTGCGGCAGCGCTTCCGTAGGGTAGTGGTTATTGCACGCGAAAGTAAACCAGGCTGAAATAATATGCAAACGTGTTCAATTAATGATTAGAAGAAATTGAATAATTCCTATTGGTTGTTCAATCTTAAAAGCGTGCAGTGTCTCACGACGCTGTTGGATTTGCTGATTTCTTTGCACCGTTCTGTACACACTTAAACTCTGCTCAGTGTTTCTCACTCCCTCCTGTTTCCAGCACTGATCGTGGAGAAAGCCCATCTCAAAACTGCACATTCCGTGCATTCAGTTCAGCTGTGAGAGATTATTAAAGGATCCTG
Source organism: Pristiophorus japonicus (assembly GCF_044704955.1). Lineage (NCBI taxonomy): Eukaryota > Metazoa > Chordata > Chondrichthyes > Pristiophoridae > Pristiophorus > Pristiophorus japonicus. The sequence continues at coordinate 2,590,321 of NW_027254824.1, read as the reverse complement.
CCGCGCCGCATCGAAGATTAAAGCCACAAACAAAGCCACATGCAAATCCCTCTTCCCCAGCTCCAGAGTGACTGAGGGCGGGACAAGCCCCATCATTCCGAGCCCGAACTCGCAAATCAGCCGCTGCAGGCGGAAAGCGGCGAATGCACCATCAACAGCGGTTTCCCGCCCTTCACTGGGCTACAAAATGCCACGGTAGGAACCTCAGCTCCCCGTACACCAAACCACAGCCTCATTCGACTCTTAATCTCCGGTTCATGAATTCGAGCCCCAGCTTGCATGACCGTTTTATCACTGGACACACCATTAAGAAGCCGATTGCCTCGTTTGGCATCATGAAAGCAATGCAAGCCGCTAATTATATAATCATAGAAGTGTGCAGTTTGGCAGGAGTGCTTTTTGTCCCATCGTATCCGCACCCGCCAACAAATCACTTTCAGGTGTGTAACCCTGCACGTTATGGCATTTGAAATGCACAGCCAAGTACTTTTTAAATGTGGTGAGGGTTTCTCCAAGCCAGTGAGTTCCAGACCCCCACAAACATTTGCATGAAGAATTTTCCCTTCAAATCCCCTTTAACCCTTAGACTAATTACTTGTAATTTATGCCCCCTGGTTGTTGACCCCTCTGCTTTGGGAAATAAGCCCTTTTAATCTGCAATATCTCGGCCCCTCCGAATGTTATACACCTTAATGCAGTAGCCCGTCAGCCTCCTCTGTTCCAAGGGAAATAAACACAGCCTATCCAATCTCCTCATAGCAAAGTTGCTCCACTCCCGGCAACATCTAAATCAATCTCCTCTGTACCCTCCTCAGCGCAATCACGTCCTTCCTTCAAAACGGTGACCAGAGCTGCACGCAGTACTACAGCTGTGGCCTAACCAGAAATTTAAACTGTTCTAGCATAACCCATTTGCTGTTCTGTTCCTTGCCTCTGCCAATAAATGTAACCATTCCGTATGCCTTCTTAACTAACTTATCCAATTGTCCAACTACCTTCAGGGATCTGTGGACATGCAATCTTATTTCCCTTTTTAACTCTATATTTATCAATGTCCTACCAGTTGATGTGTATTCCCTTTCCTTTTTAGCCCATCCCAAATGCACGATCTCAAACGTCTCTGGATTAAATTCCATTTGCCACTGTTCTTCCTACCTGACCAGTTGATTGATATCAGCCTGCAGTCTCCAGCTTTCTTCTCCATTTTCAACCACACTGCCTATTTTACTATCACCTGAACAAGTCTGAATCATAACCCCTATATTCAAGTTTAAATCATTGCTAATTACCATAAAAAGCAATGGCCCTAGCACTGCAAACTGTGGAACCGCACTTGGAACATCCTTCCAGTCACAAAAACACCGATCGAACATTACCCTTTGCTTCCTGCATCTGAGTCAAATTTTGATCGAATTTGCCACTTCGCCCTGGATCTCATGGGATTTTAATTTCATGATCAGTCTGCCAAGTGTGACCTTAGCTAATGCATTAAAAAATCCATATACACTGCATCATATGATGTATTCATCGGTTCACCTGGTGACTTCCTCCAAACATGCAATGAAGTCAATCAATCGCGACCCTTCCTTAACAAATTATGCTGTCTGCTGTGATTAATCTGTGCATTTCGAAATGTCGAAAATGTATAATCGTTTAATGTTACCCTGCTTTAACGGGAAAACATCATTAATAAACTGATGATCTTCATTTGCACAACTAAATAAATGTTAACTGAAGGAGAGTCCTCAATTAAATAATTTGTCTGTGCTCTGCAATTTACCTCTGAAACGATTTTAGACACTGTGCTTTAGTGGTCTATTTCAAAATGTTCATTGCTGGTAACAATACATGAGACTGGCGTTACAGTGAGAAGGACTGTAAAGCAAGGGACTGGTTATTGTGAAACAGCAAATAAAATATACATTCTGGAAGAATAACACCAAAAGGAAATGTGACCCCAACATCCTGAAAGAAGATTAAATGCTGAGTACTATTCAGCGAAAAAGTCCATTCCCAAGCATTTCTATGAAGGAAACTACACAAAACCAAAATGATACATTTAAAATCATTAAATCTAATTTCGGCGCACAAGCAACTTCTGAATTGGATGCCTCTAATTGTGCGGACTCATACCATGTCCCTTTGCAATATTGTGCTTCCATGCACACTATTAAATGTGCCAGTAACTTATAGAATCACAGAATTCAGGAATAATTACAGCACGGAAGAAGGCAATTCAGCCCGTAGACGCCAACCCAAATCTCAACTGGTCCCACACCCGGTCATTTACCCGCTGATGTGCAATTCTGTTTCATTCGGATAGTTAACCAACTCCCTTTTGAAAGATAAGAATGAGTCTGCCGCCACCCCCATTTAAACAGTGTGTCCAGATTCTAACCACTTGCTGAGGAATGGCCACTCCTGTTCCTATGTATCAAGACAGAGAAAGACGGGATCAATTCCTGCGACACTCACCACCTTGCGAAATGTAGCACCGCATTTCTATTCTCATAACGCAAGCTCCTGAAGTGTAGTCTATCTGTTGAGCTTGAAACTCTGTTTATGTTCCTAACAGAGCTTCTCCCACAGCATTTCCGTAGTGTAGTGGTTATCATGAAAGTCCCCGGTTGGAAAACTGGCGGGAACATTTTGCAAACGTGTTCTATTAATGATTGGAAGAAATTGAATAATTCATATTGGTGGTTCACTATTAACACAGTGCAGTGTCTCTTGACGCTGCCGGAGTTGCTGATCTTTTTGTACCGTTCTGCAAACATTTTTACTCTGCTCAGTGTTTCTCACACCCTCCCGTTTTCAACAGTGACAGTGGAGAAGCCCCATCTCAAAGCTTCACATTCCGTGATTCAGTTCAGCTGTGAGAGAAGATTAAAGGATCCTGCCGCGCCGCATCGAAGATCAAAGACAATAACAAACCTATTTACTAATCGCTCTTCCCCAGCTCCAGAGTGATTAAGGGCGGGAGAAACCCCAACATTCCGAGCCCGCACTCGCCAATTAGCCGCGGCTAGAGGTTTCCGGCGAAGGCAGCATCAAAAGCGGGTTCCCGCCCTTCACCGGGCTACAAAATGCCACGGAATGAGCCAATGCTCCCCGTGCACCACACAGCAGCCTCATAAGACTCTTAATCTCAGGTTCATTAATTCAAGCCCCTGCTTGCATGACCGTTTTTTCACTGGAAACAACATTAATTAGCCGATCGCCTCGTTTTGCATCATGAAAGTAATGCAAACCGCTAATTATATAATCATAGAAGCGTACAGCTTGGAAGGAGTGCTTTTCGTCCCATCGTATCCGCACCGGCCAAAAAATGTTCACTTTTAGGTGTGTAACCCTGCATGTTACGGCATTTCAAATGCACATCCAAGTACATTTTAAATGTGGTGGAGGGATTCTCCCTCCACCACACTTTCAGCTAGTGAGTTCCAGACCTCCATAAACATCTGTAAGAAGAATGTTCCCTTCAATTCCCCTTTAAATCTTATACTAATCACTTTTAATTTATGCCCCCTGGTTGTTGACCACTCCACTGAGGGAAATTGGCCCTTTTAATATACAATAACTAGGCCCCTCCTAATTTATTCACCTTAATGCTGTCGCCTCCTCTGTTCCAGGGAAAACAAAGCCAGCCTATCCAATCTCCTTATAGCAAAGTTGTGCCACTCCCGGCAACATCTACGTAAATCTCTCTGTAACCTCAACAGCGCAATCATTTCCTTCCTTCAATGCGGGGACCAGAACTGCACGCAGGACTCCAGCTATGGCCGAACCAGAAATTTATACTGTTCTAGCATAAAACACTTGCTGTTCTGTTCCTTGCCTCGCCCATAAATGCAACCATTCTGTTTGCCTTCTTAACAAACTTAGCTAATTGGCCAACAACTTTCAGTGATTTGTGGACTTGCAATTTCAGTTCCCTTTGTTCCTCTATATTTCGCAATGTCCTACAAGTTGCTGTGCATTCCTTTTCCTTGTTAGCCCTCCACAAATGCACGATCTCACACGTCTCTGGACGAAATTCCATTTGCCTCTGTTCTGCCCACCTTACCAGTTGATTGATAGCTGCCTGCTGTCTCCAGCTTTCCTCTCCATTTTTAACCACACTGCCTATTTTACTATCACCTGAAAACTTCTTTATCATAACCCCTATATTCAAGTTTAGATCATCGATAATTACCATAAAAACCAATGGATCTAGCACTGAAAACTGCGGAAGCGCACCTGAAACATTCTTCCAGTCACAAAAACAGCCATCAAACATTATCGTTTGCCTCCTGCCACTGTGCCAATTTGGATCGAATTTGTCACTTCGCCCTGGATCCCATGGGCTTTTACTTTCATGACCAGTCTGCCATGTGGGAGCTTAGCGGAAGCATTAATAAAATCCATATACATTACATCATATGCAGTACTTCATCGGTTCACCTGGTGACTTCCTCCAAAAATGCAATCAAGTTAGTCAAACGCGACTCTTCCTTAACAAATTGTGCTTGCAGCCGTGATTAACCTGTGCCTTTTGGAATGTCGAAAATGTAGAATCGTTAAATGTTATCCTGCTTTCATGGGAAAACATCAATAATAAGCTAATGATCTTCATTTGCACAGCTAAATAAATGTTAACTGAAGGAGAGTCCTCAATTGAATAATTTTTCTGTGCTCTGCAATTTACTTCTTAAAACATTTTAGACACTGCGCTTTCGTGGTCTGTTTCAAAATGTTCATTGCTGGTAACAACACATGTGACTGGCGATATAGTGAGATAGACTGTAAAGCAAGGGACTGGTTTTTGTCAAACAACAAAGAAAATATACATTCGGAAAGAATAACATCGAAAGGAAATGTGACCCCAACATCCAGAAAGAAGATTAAATGCTGAGTTCCTTTCAGCAAAAAAATCCTTTCCCAAGCATTTCTCTGCCGGAAACCTCACAAAAGCAAAATTATACATTTAAAGTCATGAAACCCGAATTTATCACGCACACGAATCATCTGACTCCGATGCCTCTACATGTGCCGACTCATACCATATCCCTTTGCAATATTATGCTTCCATGCACACTCTTAAATGTGCCAGTAAGTTATAGAATCACAGAATTCAGGAATAATTACAGCATGGAAGAAGGCCTTTCGGCCCGTGGATGCCATGCCAACTCTCAACTCGTCCCACACCCCGGTCATTTACGCGCTGCTGTGCAATTTGTTTTCCTTCGGATACTTAACCAACTCCCTTTTGAAGGATAAGATTCAGTGTGCCCCCACCCCCATTTAAAGCAGTCTGTTTCACATTCTAACTACTTGCTGAGGAATGGCCACTCTTGTTCCTATGTTTTAAGACAGAGAAACACGGGATCAATTCCTGCCACAATCGCCACCTTGGTAAATGTAGCACCGTCATTCTTTTATCATAACGCCAGCTCCTCAAATATAATCCATCTGTTGAGCTTAAAGCTCTGGTTATGTTCCCAACACATCTTCTGCTGCAGCGTTTACGTAGTGTAGTGGTTATCACGTTCGCCTAACACGCGAAAGTTACCCGGTTGGAAAGCTGGCGGGGACATTTTGCAAACATGTTCAATTAACGATAAGTAGAAATTGAATAATTCATTTTCGCGGTTCAATATTAACAGAATGCAGTGTCTCATGACGCTGTTGGAGTAGCTGATTTCTTTGTACCGTTCTGCACACACTTAAACTCTGCTCAGTGTTTCTCACTCCCTCCCGTTTCCAGCATTGACCGTGGAGAAACCCCCTCTCATAGCTGCACATTCCGTGCATTCAGTTCAGTTCTGAGAAATTATTAAAGGATCCTGCCGCGCCGCATCGAAGATTAAAGACACAAACAAACGCATCGACTAATCGCTCTTCCCCAGCTCCAGAGTGAGTGAGGGTGGGACAAGCCACAGCATTCAGAGCCCGCACTCGACAATCAGCCGCTGACAGAGGAAAGCGGCGAAGGCAGCATCAACTGCGGTTTTCCGCCCTTCACTGGGCGACAAAATGCTCCGTTACGAGCCACAGCTCCCGTACACCAAACAGCAGCCTCATATGACATTTAATCTCACGTTCATGAAGTCGAGCCCCAGCTTGCATGAACGTTTTATCACTGGAAACACCATTAATTTGCCGATCGCCTCGTTTTGCATCATGAAAAAAACGCGAACCGATAATTATATAATCATACAAGTTTACAGCTTGGAAGGAGTCATTTTCGGCCCATCGCCTCCGCACCGGCCAAAAACGTCCAGTTTTCGGTGTGTAACCCTGCACCTTACGGCATTTCAAATAAACATCAAAGTACTTCTTAAATTTGGTGAGGGTTTCTCCATTCCACTTTGAGGTGTGAGTTCCTGACTACCACAAATATCTGGATGAAGAATGTTCCTTTCAAATGCCATTTAATACTTATCCTAATTACTTTTAATTCATGCCCCCCTGGTTGTTGACCCCTCTACTATGGGAAATTGGCCCTTTTAATCAACAATATCGAGGCCCCTCCTAATGTCATGCACTTTAATGCTTTCGCACATCAGCTCCTCTGTTGCAAGGAAAACAAACCCAACCGAAACAAACCCCCCCACAGCAAAGTTGCTCCACTCCCGGCAACATCTACGTAAATATCCTCTGTACCCTCTCGAGCGCAATCAGGTCCTTACTTCAATTCTATGGCAGAGCCAGAGATTTATTCAGTTCTAGCTTAACCCACTTGCTGTTCTTTTCCTTGGCTCTGCCAATAAATGCAAACATTCTGTTTGCGTTCTTAACTAACTTATCAAATTGGCCAACTACTTCAGGGATCTCTGGACAAGCAATCCCAGTTCCCTTTGTTCCTCTATGTTGCTCAATGTCCTACCATTTGATGCGCATTCCCTTTCCTCGTTAGCACTCCACTAATGCACGATTTCACACGTCTCTGGATTAAATTCCATTTGCCACTGTTCTGCCCAACTTACCAGTTGATTTATATCTGCCTGCATTCTCCAGTTTTCTTCTCCATTTTCAACCACTCTGCCTATTTCACGATCACCTGAAAACGTCTTAATCATAACCCCTATATTCAAGTTTAGATCATTGATAATTACCATAAAAAGCAATGGTCCGAGCACTGAAAACTGCGAAACCGCACTTGAAATATCTTTCCAGTCAAATCACACCCATCAAATATTATTCTTTGCTTCCTGCCTCTGAGCCAAATTTGGAACGAATTTTCCACTTCGCCCTGGATCCCATGGGCTTTTACTTTAGCGAAAGCATTAATAAAATACACATGCACTACATCATACGAAGGACTTCATTGATTCACCTGGTGAATTCCTCCAAAAATGCAATCAAGTTAGTGAAACGCGACACTTCATTGAAAATCGTGTTGGCTGCCGTGATTAACCTGTGCCTTTCGAAATGTAGAAAATGTATAATCGTTAAATGTTATCCTTCTTTCACGGGAGAACTTAATTAATTAACTGATGATCTTCATTTGCGCAGCTAAAGAAATGTAAACTGAAGGAGAGTCCTCAAATGACTAATTTGTCTGCGCTCTGCTATTTACCTCTTAAACCATTTTAGACACTGCTTTAGTGGTCTGCTTCAAAATGTTCATTGCTGGTAACAATACATGAGACTGGGTATAGAGTGAGATAGACTGTAAAGCAAGGGACTGGTTATTGTGAAACAGCAAAGAAAATATACATTCTGCAAGAATAACATCGAAAGGAAATGTGACCCCAACATCCAGAAAGAAGATTAAATGCTGAGTACCTTTCAGAAAAAAAATCCTTTCCCAAGCATTTCTGTGACAGAAACTATACAAAACCAAAATGATACCTTTAAAATCATTAATCCCGAATTTTTCGCGCACACGGATCTTCTGAATCAGTTGCCTCTAATTGTGCCGACCCATACCGTGTCCCTTTGCAATATCCTGCATCAAAGCACACTATTAAATGTGCCAGTAACATATCGAATGACAGAATTCAGGAATAATTACAGCACGGAAGGAGGCCATTCGGCCCGGTGAGGCCATGCCAACTCTCAACTAGTCCCACACCCCGATCATTTACCCCCTGCTGTGCAATTCTTTTTCAGTCTGATATTTATGCAAATCCCTTTCTAAAGATAAGATTGAGTCTGCCTCCACCGCCATTTAAAGGAGTGTGTTCTCGATTTTAACCACTTGCTGAGGAATGGCCACTCCTGTTGCTATATATAAAACACAGAAACACGGGATCAATTCCTGCCACAATCACCACCTTGCGATATGTTGCACCGTATTTCTATTCTCATAACGCAAGCTCCTGAAATGTAGTCCATCTGTTGAACTTTAAGCTCTGGTTATGTTCCCAACACAACTTCTGCGACGGCGTTTCCGTATTGTAGTGGTTATCACATTCGCCTAACACGCGAAAAGTCCCCGGGTGGAAACCTGATGGGAACATTTTGCAAACGTTTTCAATTAATGATTAGAAGAAGTTGAATAATTCATATTAGTGGTTCAATATTAATAGAGCGCAGTGTCTCATGACGCTGTTGGGGATGCTGCTTTCTTTGTACCGTTCTGCACACACTTAAACTCGGATCCGTCTTTCTCACTCCCTCCGTTTGCAGCCCTGACGGTGGAGAAACCCTTTCTCATAGCTGCACATTCCGTGCATTCAGTTCAGCTGTGAGAGATTATTAAAGGATCATTTTTGTTTCGTGAAGTTTCTGTCAGATAATGTTTGGGAAAGGAATTTTTTGCTGAAAGGGACTCAGCATTTAATCTTCTTTCTGGATGTTGGCGTCACATTTCTTTTCGATGTTATTCTTCCAGAATGTATATTATCTTTGCTTTTTCACAATAACAAGTCCCTTGCTCCAGAGTCTATCTCACTCGATCCCCAGTTTCATGTATTGGTACCAGCAATAAACATTTTGCAGCAGAACACTACAGCACAGTGTCCAAAATGTTTTAACAGGCACTGGTTAGTCAGGACAGTCACCATTTTTTATGAAGGAATGGTCGCGTTTGATTAATTTAATTGCATTTTTGGAGGAGGTCACCAGGTGAGTCGATGAAGCAGTGCTGATGATGTCGTCTATATGGATTTTATTAATGCTTTCGCTAATGTCCCACATAGCAGACTGGTCATGAAAGTAAAAGCCCATGGGACCACGGAAATAGTGGCAAATTGGATCCAAATTTCGCTCAGACGCAGAAAGCAAAGAGTAATATCTGAATGGTATTTCTTTGACTTGAAGGATGTTTCCAGTGGGGTTCCTCAGTTTTCAGTGCTCGGTCCTTTGCTTCTTATGGTATTTATCAATGATCTAAACTTGAATATAGGGGAGATAAATAAGTTTTTTTCAGTTGATACTAAAATAGGCAGAGTGGTTGATAATGTCGAAGCAAGCTGGAGATTGCAGGGAGATATCAATCAACTGTACGTTGGGCAGAAGAGTGAAAAATTGAATTTAATCCAGAGACGTGGGAGATCGTGACTTTGTGGAGGGCTAACAATGAGAGGGAATACACATCAACTGGTAGGACATTGAGACGTTCAGAGGCACAAAGGGAACGGGGATTGCATATCCACAGATCCATGAAGGTAGCTGGCCAGTTGGATAAGTTGTTTCAGAAGGCATACGGAATGGTTGCATTTATTGCCAGAGGCAAGGAACAGAACAGCAAGTGGTTTATGCTAGAAATGTATAAACTTCTGTTTCGGCCAAAGCTGGAGTACTTCGCGTCGTTCTTCACCGCATTGAAGGAAGGACGAGATTGCGCTGCAGAGGGTACAGAGGAGATTTACGTCGATGTTGCCGGGAGTGGAGCAACTTTGCTATGAGGAGAGGATTTCATAGGCTGGTTGTTATTTTCCTTGGAACAGAGGTGGCCGATGGGCGACTGCATTAAAGTGTATAAAATTAGGAGGGGCCCAGATAGTGTTGATTAAAAGGACCTATTCCCATAGAAGAGGGGTCAACAACCAGGGGGCATAAAGTAAAAGTAATCCATATAAGGATTATAGGGGATTTGAAGGGAACATTCTGCAACGAGATATGTGTGGGTCTGGAACTCACTGCCTGAAAGAGTGGTGGAGGGAGAAACCCTCACTAAATTTTAAAAGTCCTTGGATGTTCATTTAAAATGTCGTAAGGTGCAGGGTTACACAACGAAAACTGGACATTTTTTGGCCGGTGCGAATACCAAGGGTCAAAAACGACTCCTTGCAAGCTGTAATTTTGCCCCAACATTCCGAGCCTGCACTCGCCAATCAGCCGCTGCCAGACCAAAGCGGCGAAGGCAGCATCAACTACGGTTTCCCGCCCTTCACTGGCCTACAGAATGACGCGGTTTGAAACAAAGCTCTCCGTACACCGAACAGGAACCTCATAAGGCTCTTAATCTCAGTTTCATGAATTCGAGCCCCAGCTTGCATGGACGTTTTATCACTGGAAACACCATTGATTAGCCGATCGTCTCGTTTTGCATCATGAAAGTAATGCTAACCGATAATTATATCATACGAACATAAGAACATAAGAATTATGAACAGGAGTAGGCCATCAAGCCCCTGGAGCCTGCTGCGCCTTTCAACAAGATCATGGCTGATCTGGCCGAGGATTCAGCTCCACTTACCCGCCCGCTCCTCAAAACCCTTAATTCCCTAATTGGTTAAAAATCTATCTATCTGTGACTTGAATAAATTCAATGGGCTCGCCTCAACTGCTTCCATGGGCAGAGAATTCCACAGATTCACAACACTCTGGCAGAAGAATTTTTTTCTCAACTCGGTTTTAAATTGGCTCCCCCGTATTTTCAGGCTGTGCCTCCAAGTTCCAGTCTGCCCGACCAGTGGAAACAACATCTCTGCCTCGATCTTGTCTATCCCTTTTATATTTTAATTGTTTCTATAAGATCACACGTCGTCCTTCCGAACTCCAGCTTGTAAAGACACATTCGACTCAATCTATCTTCATAAGTTTACCTCCTCATCTCCGGAATCAGCCGAGTAAATCATCTCTGTACCCCCTCCAAAGCTAGTATATCCTTCCTGAAGTAAGGTGACCAAAACTACACGCAGTACTCCAGGTGCGGCCTCACCAATACCCTATACAGTTGCAGAAGGACCTCCCTGCCTTTGTACTCCATCCCTCTCGCAATGAAGGCCAAGATTCCATTCGCCTTCCTGAATAACTTTTGCACCTGCAAACTAACTTTTTGGGATTCATGCACAAGGACCCCCAGGTCCCTCTGCACCGCAGCATGTTGTAACTTCTCCACATTCAAATAATATTCCCTTTTACTGTTTGTTTTCCCAAGGTTGATGACCTCACACTTCCCGACATTGTATTCCATCTGCCAAACCTTAGCACATTCGCATAACCTATCTAAATCTCTTGGCAGCCTCACTGTTTCCTCTACACAACCAGCTTTCCCACTGATCTTTGTGTCCTCTGCAAATTTTGTTACACTACACTCTGTACCCTCTTCCAGGTTACCTATGTATATTGTAAACATTTGTGGTCCCAGCACCGATCCCTGTGGCACACCACTAACCACCGATTTCCAAAACGAAATGGAGCCATTTATCCCGATTCTCTGCATTCTGTTAGCCAGCAAAATATCTATCCATGCTGATACATTTCCACTGTCTTCGCGTAACTTTATCTTCTGCAGTAACCTTTTGTGTGGCACCTTATCGAATGCCTTTTGAAAATCTAAATACATCACATCCATCGGTACTCCTCTATCCACCATGATCGTTGTATCCTCAAATAATTCCAGTAAATTAGTTAAACATGATTTCCCCTTCATGAATCCATGCTACGTCTGCTTGATTGCAATACTCCTATCGAGATATCCCGCTATTTCTTCCTTAATGTAGTTTCAAGCATTTTCCCCACGACATATGTTAAACTAACCGGCCTATATCTACCTGCCTTTTGTCTGTACACTTTTTTAAACAGAGGCGTTACATTAACTGCTTTCCAATCAGCTGGTGACTCCCAAGAATCCAGAGAATTTTAATAGATTATAACGAATGCATCTACTATAACTTCCGCCATCTCTTTTAATACCCGGGGATGCATTTCATCAGGGCCAGGGGACTTGTCTACCTTGAGTCCCATTAGCCTATCCAGCAATACCCCACTAGTGATAGTGATTGTCGCAAGGTCCTCCCTTCCCACATTCCTATGACCAGCAATTTCTGGCATGGTTTCTGTGTCTTCCACTGTGAAGACAGAAGCAAAATAATTGCTTAACGTCGCAGCCATTTCCACATTTCCCATTATTAAATCCTCCTTCTCATCTTCTAAAGGAACAACATTTACATTAGTCACGCTTTCCGTTTTATATATCTATAAAAAATGTTACTGTTTGTTTGTATGTTTTGCGCAAGTTTACCTTCGTAATCTATCTTTTCTTTCTTTATTGCTTTTTTCGTCATTCTTTGCTGTTGTTTCAAAATTTTCCAATCTTATTTACCCGCTAACCTTGGCCACATTATCCGCATTGGTTTTTAATTTGATACTCTCCTTTATATCCTTGGTTATCCACGGCTGGTTATCCCTTCTCTTACCGCCCTTCTTTTTCACTGGAATATATTTTTTTGAACACGATGAAAGAGCTCCTTAAAAATCCTCCACTGTTCATCAATTGTGCCACCATTTAGTCTGTGTTTCCAGCCTACTTTAGCCAACTCTGCCCTCATCCCACTGAAGTCCCCTTTGTTTAAGCATTGTACGCTCGTTTCAGACACTACATCCTCATCCTCAAACTGTATTAAAAATTCAACCGTACTGTGATCACTCATTCCGAGAGGGCCTTTAACTAGGAGATCGTTTATTATTCCTGTCTCATTACACAGGACCAGATCTAAGATAGCTTGCTCCCTTGTAGGTTCTGTAACATACTGTTCGAAGAAACAATCCCGTTTGCATTCTATGAATTCTTCCTCCAGGATACCCCGTGCGATTTGATTTGGCCAATCGATATGTAGGTTAAAGTCCCCCATGAGTACTGCCGGTCCTTTTTCACATGCCTCCATTATTCCATTGATTATTGCCCGCCCCACCGTCGTGATTATTTGCGGGCCTATAAACTACGCCCACCAGTGACTTTTTCCCCATACTATCTCTAATCTCCAACCACAATGATTCAACTTTTTGTTCATTAGATCCAATATCGCTCTCACAACTGCCCTGATATCATCCTTTATTATCAGACCTACACCACCTCCTTTCCCTTCTTGTCTATCTTTCCGAATCGTTAGATACCCCTGTATGTTTACTTCCCAGTCTTGGCCCCCCCGCAACCATGTTTCTGGAATGGCCAACAAATCATACCCACTTGTAATGATTTTTGCCCTCAACTCATTTACTTTATTTCGAATGCTGCATGCATTTATTAATTTACCTTCCTGGCCATGGGCTGTGAGCTCTTCACTAAAAGTGAACTCCTCGCTGACCACCGGGCGTCCTGCACCTCGGACTCCTAACCACCCGAAAACTCGGAACTCTGGGCCTCACGAACTAACAGGGCCTCCCGTAATCAGAGGAACTCCTGACTCAACGAACTCACGACTCGCCGAACTCCCAATCGCCAAACGCTCAGGCTTTCTTGAAAGATAAGGGAATAAGGGGTTATGGGGATCGGGCAGGTAATTAGAGCTGAATGCATGACCATCTCAACCATGATCGTATTAAATCATGGAGCAGGCTTGAGGGGCTTATGGCCTACTCCTGGTTATATTTCTCATGTTCTTATGTTCTTAAATTCTTATTGGAGGGCCTCCAGTCCTCCGAAATCACACCTGTACCCTGTAGACAGAGAGGGTTAGAAAATAATTGTCAAAATCTCTGTTAATTCCCTTTTGGTTCTCTTAACAGCCAGATACATTACGGCCGGGCCTGGGGATGTATCCATAGAAACATAGAAACATAAAAAATAGGTGTAGGAGTAGCCGATTCGGCCCTTCAAGTCTGCATCACCATTCAATAAGATCATGGCTGATCAGTCCCTCAGAACCTCTTTGCTGCTTTCTCTCCATATCATATGAGCTCCTGGGCCATAAGGCCATATTAAGTCCCTCTTGAATATATCCAATGAACTGGCATCAACAACTCTCTGCGGCAGGAAATTCCACAGGTTATCAACGCTCTGAGTGAATAAGTATCTCCTCATCACAGTCCTAAATGGACTACCGCTTATCTTAAGACTGTGTCTCCTGGTTCTGAACTTCCCCAACATAGAGAACATTCCATCTGCACCTAACATGTCCCGTCCCGTCAGAATCGTGTGTATTTTTACGAGATCCCCTCTGATCCTTTTGAACTCCAATGCAAAAAGGCCCAGTTGATCCAGTCTCTCATCATATGTCAGTCCTGCCATCCCGGGAATCAGTCTGGTGAACCTTCGCTGCACTCCCTCAATCGCAAGAACGCCCTTCCTCAGATTAGGAGACCAAAGCTGAATACCATATTCCAGGTGAGGCCTCACCAAGCCCGGTATAGTTGCAGCAAGACATCCCTGTTCAAAAAATCAAATCCTCTCGCTATGAAGGCCAACATACCATTTGCCTTCTTCACCGCCTGCTGCACCTGCATGTCAACGTTCAATGACTGATGTACCATGACAAACTAAATCTCGTTGCACTTCCCCTTATCCTAATCTGCCACTGTTCAGATAATATTTTGTCTTCGCGTTTCTGTGTCTTCCACTGTGAAGACCGAAGCAAAATAATTGTTTAATGGATTAGCCATTTCCACATTTCCCATTATTAATTCCCCATTCTCATCTTCTAAAGGCCCAACATTTACTTTAGTCACTTTTTTCCGTTTTATATATCTGTAAAAGCTTTTACTATCCGTTTTTATGTTTTGCGCAAGTTTACCTTCAGAATCTATCTTTCCTTTTTTCATCGCTTTCTTAGACATTCTTTGCTGTCGTTTAAAATGTTCCCAATCTTCTATTTTCCCACGAACCTTGCCAACTTAGACGCATTGGAATTTAATTTGATACACTCCTTTATTTCCTTGGTTATCCACGGCTGATTATCCCTTCTCTTACCGCCCTTCTTTTCACTGGAATATATTTTTGTTAAGCACTATGAAAGAGCTCCTTAAAAGATCTCCACTGTTCCTGAATTGTGCCACCGTTTAGTCTGTGTTTCCAGTCTACTTTAGCCTACTCTGCCCTCATGCGACTCCAGTCCCCTTTGTTTAAGCATAGTACTCTCATTTGAGACACTAATTGCTCACCCTCAATCTGTATTATAAATTCAACCATACTGTGATCACTCATTCCGAGAGGATCTTTCACTCGGAGATCGTTTATTATTCCTGTCTCATTACACAGGACAGATCGAAGATAGCTGGCTCCTTTGTAAGTTATGTAACATACTGTTCTAAGAATCAATCCCGTATGCATTCACCGAATTCCTCCTCCAGGCTACCACGTGCGATTTGATTTGATTTGATTTGACCAATCGATATGAAGGGTAAAATCCCCCATGATTACTGCCGTTCCTTTTTCACATGCCTACATTATTCCCTTGAATATCATACAAAATTACAGCTTGCAAGGAGTCGTTTTTGACCCATGGTATCCGCACCGGCCAAAAAATTTCCAGTTTTCGTTGTGTAACCCTGCACCTAACGGCATTTTAAATGAACATCCAAGTACTTTTTACATTTAGTGAGGGTTTCTCCCTCCACCACTCTTTAATGCAGTGAGTTCCAGACCCACACATATGTCGTTGCAGAATGTTCCCTTCAAATCCCATATAATCCTTATATGGATTACTTGTACTTTATGCCCCCTGGTTGTTGACCCCTCTTCTATGGAAAATAGGCCCTTTTAATCAACACTATCTGGGCCCCTCCTAATTTTATACAATTTAATGCAGTCGCCCATCGGCCACCTCTGTTCCAAGGAAAACAACAACCAGCCTATGAAATCCTCTCCTCATAGCAAATTTGCTGCACTCCCGGCAACATCTACGCAAATCTCCTCTGTACCCTCTGCAGCGCAATCTCGTCCTTTCTTCAATGCGGTGAAGAACGACGCGAAGTACTCCAGCTTTGGCCGAAACAGAAGTTTATACATTTCTAGCATAAACCACTTGCTGTTCTGTTCCTTGCCTCTGCCAATAAATGCAACCATTCCGTATGCCTTCTGAAACAACTTATCCAACTAGCCAGCTACCTTCATGGATCTGTGGACATGCAATCCCCGTTCCCTTTGTGCCTCTGAACGTCTCAATGTCCTACCAGTTGATGTGTATTCCCTTTCATTGTTAGCCCTCCACAAAGTCACGATCTCCCACGTCTCTGGATTAAATTCAATTTTTCACTCTTCTGCCCAACTTACAGTTGATTGATATCTTCCTGCAGTCTCCAGCTTGCTTCGACATTATCAACCACTCTGCCTATTTTGGTATCAACTGAAAAAAACTTATTTATATCCCCTATATTCAAGTTTAGATCATTGATAAATACCATAAGAAGCAAAGGACCGAGGACTGAAAACTGAGGAACCCCACTGGAAACATCATTCATGTCACAGAAACACCATTCAGATATTACCCTTTGCTTTCTGCGTCTGAGCGAAATTTGGATCCAATTAGCCACTACGTCCTTGGTCCCATGGGCTTTTACTTTCATGACCAGTCTGCTATGTGGGACATTAGCGAACGCAGTAATAAAATCCATATAGACTACATCATCCGCACTGCTTCATCGACCCACCTGGTGACCTCCTCCAAAAATGCAATTCAGTTAATCAAACGCGACCATTCCTTCAAAAAAGTTGTGACTGTCCTGACTAACCAGCGCCTCTTAAAACATTTTGGAAAATGTTTATTGCTGGTACCAATACATGAAACTGGGGATCGAGTGAGATAGACTGTGGAGCAAGGGACTTGTTATTGTGAAAAAGCAAAGATAATATACATTCTGGAAGAATAACATCGAATAGAAATGTGACGCCAACATCCAGAAAGAAGATTAAATGCTGAGTCCCTTTCAGCAAAAAATTCTTTTCCCAAACATTATCTGACCGAAACTTCACGAAACAAAAATGTGGCTTTTTAAAGTCATTAAACCCGAATTTTCGCGCACCCGAATCTTCTATTCAGATGCCTCCAGTTCTGCCGACTCAATCCATGCCCCTTTGCAATATTCTGCTTCCATGCATGCTATTAAATGAACCAACTAGTTACATAATCACAGAATAAGGGAATGGTTACAGCACGGAAGAGGGCCATTCGGCTCGTCGAGCCCATTCCAACTCTCAACTCGTCCCACACCTCGGTCATTTACCTGCAGCTGTGCAATTTTATTCCTTCGGATACTTATCCAACTCCATTTTGAAAGATAAGATTGTGTCTGCCACCACCGCCATTTGAAGCAGTGTATTCAAGATTCGAACCACTTGCTGAGGAATGGCCACTCCTGTTCCTATATATAAAGACGGAGAAATACGGGATCTATTCTTGCCACACTCACCACATTGCTAAATATAGCACAGTGATTCTGCTCTCGCAACGCAAGCTCTGAAGTGCAGTACATTTGTTGAGGTTGAAGCTCTGGTGATGTTCTCAACACTGCATCTGCCACTGCGTTTCCGTAGTGCAGTGGTTATCACGTTCGCCTCCCACACCAATAGTTCCTGGTTCGAAACCGGACAGAAACATTTTGCAAAGGTGTTCAATTAATGATTAGAAAAAAATTAATAATTCATATTAGTGGTTCAATATTATCAGAGTGCAGTATCTCACGACGCTCTTGCATTTGCTGATTTCTCTGTACAGTTCTCTGCAAACTCAAACTCTGCACAGTGTCCCTCACTCCCTCCCGTTTCCAGCCCCAAGGGTGGAGAAACCCCACCTCAAACATGCAAATTTCGAGGCATTCAGTTCCGCTGTGAGAGATTATTAAAGGATCCTGCCGCGCTGCCTCGCTTCACAACAGAAAATCAAAGACACAAACAAATCCATCGACTAATCGCTCTTCCCGAGCTCCAGAGTGAATGAGGGCGGGATAATCCCCAACATTCCGGTCCCGCATTCTCCAATCAGCCACTGCCAGTGGAAAACGGCAAATGCAGCATCAAACAGTGGTTTACCGCCATTCACTCGGCTACAAAATGCCGCGGTTCGAGGCAAAGCTCTCCGTACACCGAACAGTAGCTTCATAAGAATCTTAATCTCAGGTTCCTGTGTTCGAGCCCCAGCTTGCACGAACATTTTTTCACTGGAAACACCATTAATTAGCCGATCGCCTCGTTTTGCATCATGAAAGTAATGCTAACCGATAATTATATAATCATAGAAGTTCATAGCATAGAAGGATTCATTTTTGGCACATCGTATCCGCACCGGCCAACAAATGTCCAGTTTTAGGTGTGCAACCCTGCACATTACAGCAATTGAATTGCACATTCAAGTACTTTTTAAATGGGTTGAGATTTTCTGCCTGCACCACACTTTCAGGCAGCGAGTTCAAGACACCCACAAACATCTGGATAAAGAATGTTCCCTTCAAATGCCCTTTCACCCTTATACTTATTATTTTTAATTTATGCCTCCTGGTTGTTCACCCCTCTACTATGGGAAAAAGGCCCATTTAATCAACAACATATAGGCCCCTCCAATTTTAAACATCTTAATGTTGTCGCCCATCAACCTTCACTGTTCCAAGGAAAACAAACCCAGCCTATACAATCTGTCCTCATAGCAAAGTTGCTCCACTCCGAGCAACAGCTGCGGAAATCTCCTGTATACCCTCTCCTGCGCAATCACATCCTTCTTTCAATGCGCTGGCCAGAACTGCAAGCAGTGGTTTAACAAGAAATTTTTATATTTCAAGCATAACCCACTTGATTCCATGAATCGATTCCATATGCCTTGTAAATCAATTTTTCCAACTGGCCACATACATTCAGGGATCTGCGGACATGCAATCCCAATTCCGTTTGTTCCTCTGCACTTCCCAATGTCCTACCAGTTGAAGTTTAATCCCTTTCCATGTTAGCCCTCCACAAATGCACGATCTCACACGACTCTGGATAAAATTCTATTTGCCACTGTTCTGCTCACCTAACAGTTGATTGATATCTTCCTGCAGTCTCCAGCTTTCTTCTTCATTATCAACCACACTGCCTATTTTACTATCACCTGAAAACTTCTAAATCATAAGCCCTATATTCAAGTTTAGTTCATTGATAAATGGGTCGGTCAGGATATGTGTGATTGCATGGCCACCATCAATCGGGTGTCACTCCAAGACCAGTACCCGCTAACGAGAGCGAAGTTATCCGGTGGAAGATTTTTTTCAAGATTGGACCTGACCTCAGCTTACATGACCTCGGAGCTGGCGAGTGATTCGAAGAAGCTGACCACCATCACGACAAGAAAAGAAGTTGTTTGACGACAACAGATGTCCGTTTGGGATTCGCTCGGCAGCCGGGATCTTTCAACGAAATATGGAAAGCCTCCTCAAGTCGATTCCAAGGACAGTGCTTTTTCAGGACGATATGCTCATCTCCGGTTGTGATACTGAAGAACAGCTCCGCAACCTGGAGTAGGTGCTTCGCAGACTGGACCGGGTAGGTCTGCGACTGAAAACTGTGAAGTGCGTCGTCCAAGCTCCAGAGTTCCTGGGGATGAGGGTAGCAGCGGACGGGATCAGACCTGCTGCATTCAAAACGCAAGCGATCCAGAGAGCTCCCAGAACCCGTAGTTCGACGGAGCTGCGTTCGTTCAGGGGCTCCTAAACGATTTTGGTAACTTTCTTGCCAAATTGAGCACGCTGTTCGAGCCGCTACACGTGCTCCTACGCAAAGTTCGCGATTGGGTCTGGGATGACAGCAAGGAAAGGGCTTTTGAGAGAGCACGAAATTTGTTTTATTCCCACAATCTGTTAACGCGATATGACCCATGTAAGAAACTCGTTTTTACGTGAGATGCGTGGTCCTATGGGGTCAGGTGTGTGTTGCAGCATGTTAATGCCAATTTTCAGTTACCGCCGTTAGCCTATGCCTCCAGAAGTCTATCCCAGGCAGAACGGGATACGGGATGGTAGAAAAGCAAGCCCTTCCATGTGTATAAGCTGTAAAAAAATGCACAAATACCTGTTTGGCAACAAATTTGCGCTGGGGACAGATCACAAACCCCTAATGTCCCTTTTGGCCGACAGCAAGGCCATAAATGCAAATGCTTCAGCCCGCATACAGCAGTTGGCATTCACATTAGCTGCCTATGATTATACAATTCGGCACATACTTGGCACTGGAAAATGCGCCGAAGCAGTCAGCAGGCTCCCACCAATCACTACCGATGGGGCAACCGATCAAGCTGCTGAGATGGTCATGGTTTTTGAAGCATTCGAAAGCGAAGACTCAGCTGTGACAGCCCGTCAGATAAACGTCTGGATCAACAGAGACCCGCTACTGTCTTGATCAAGAAATGTGTCCTGAATGGGGAATTGGCAGCCACGTATGAGGCATGCTCTGAGGAATTCAAACCATTTCACAAGCGCGAGGATGAACTCTCGATTCAGGCCGATTGCCTACTATGGGCAGAGAGATGTTCATCAGAAAACTCCACAAAGAGCACCCGGGCATTGTCAAGATGAAGACAATTGCCAGGTCACACGTTTTGTGTCCAGGGATAGATGCAGACCTGGAACTTTGTGTTCGCAGGTGCAGCACGTGTGCCCAGCTGGACAATGCGACCAGGGAAGCACCCCATCGCCCCTGGTCCTGGCCTGCCAAGCCATGGTCACGCATCATTGTGGACGACACAGGTCCTTTCTTAGGAAAAATGTTATTATTTGTAGTAGACGGCTACTACAAATGGATCGAGTGAAACATTGTCAATTCAAGCACATCCTCTGCGACCGTAGAAAGTCTGCAAGCAATATTCGCTGCCCATGGTCTACCAGACGTCTTGGTCAGCGAGAATGGCCCATGCTTTAAAAGCACTGAATTCGAAGACTTCATGGCAGGAAATGGTATCAGATATGTCAGAATGGCACCGTTCAAGCAGGCTTCAATCGGTCAGGCGGAACGAGCAATTCAGATAATCATAGAGTGGATGCTTTGAATCAAAGTGGGTTTCCTGCAAAGCCGCTGATGACGCCTCCTGTTGGCCAATAGATACCGACCATACTCGCTCACAAAGGTCCCACCCGCATAGCTGCAAAGGAAAAGGAGGCTCAAATCTAGGTTATCGGTTATACACCCCATCATGATAGAAATGTATGAGAACAGGCGCCAGTCACAATGTGACTAGCACAACAGGAATGCGAAGGCGCGATGTATCGATGTCAATAACCCTGTCTTTGTCCTCAACTACGCTGCAGGGCCTAAATAGCTTGTAGGCACTGTGATTGCCAAAGAGGGGACCATGATTCTGGTCGTAAAACTTACCAATGGAAAAATCAGCTGCAAAAACGTGGATCAAATAAATAGGAGTTTCACCAACACTATTCAAGAAGCAGAGGAAGAACACGATGCAGAGTTCAATCCACCACAGGTCACTGAACACCGGAATCAAGTGGAGGAAAGCCCAGACATTGTGGGCAGTCCAGACAGGCCTGAGGCACCGCAAACAGCCGACACTCAGGCCAGCGCCCAACAACCGGAGCCCCAAGTCAGGCACTCTACAAGGAAACGTAAACCACGAGAGAGACATAACCTGTGATCCCAATAAGATTTGGCGGGGGAAAGGGGTGGCGGGGGGGGGAGGTGATGTCATGTATTTAACTGTCATTGTAACCCATGTACAAACTGACCTAAGTTGTACACTGTGAGAACATTGACCACAAGGTGGGGAACTTGTGGGGACACTCCTTACCTACACTTTCAGTTAAAAAGGGCAAGCTCCACCCACCTTCATCACTTCAGTGCTTGCCAATAAAGTATGGGCCTAATATGCATTTATAATCTATAGTAAGAACATATTATTGGCGACGAGAAACTGGGATTTAAACCACGCGAGCATGGCCATATCAGCACAGACGAAAGGTACGGTGTTGGTGATGATTGGGACGATTTTATTGAGAGACTACAGCAAAGTAAGGAGATATTAATATCGCTCGCGGTAATGCCCAATTTAAAAAATGCAGATTAGGGGCTTTGATATTGTACCACATTCTTGCGTTCTGAAAGCTCATTGTAACCATCCACACCGGAAGTAATGACAATTTTTGGTTCATCTCATCAAAAGCAGAAAATCTAGCCAATAATCTCCGAAAAATTGGTCGCCCATTTAAAACTGAGATGATGAGGAAGTTCTTCTCTCAGGGAGTTTTAAATCTGTGGAATTATCTGTCCCAGAGAGCTGCGGAGGCTGGATCATTGAATACATTTAAGGCAGCGATGACAGATTTTTGAGCAATAAGGCAATAAAGGGTTATGGGGAGTGAGCATGGAAGTTGAGCTGACTCGATTATCAGATCAGCCATGTTCCTATTGAATGGTGGAGCATGTTCGAGGGGCCAGGTCGCCTCCTATAGCAACTTATTGTTGTTTTCCTGCCAAAATACCACACTTATCAATTTAAATGTTAAATTTAAACTGCCATCTGTTTGCTCTTCTCAATCAGAGTTAGGGTATTGTTGTTAGCAAAAGGATTGAATTTGGACAGAAACGCCACCCGCGAATTGTATGATCAGGTTAGAGACTTCTCCGAAGTTCTCTGGCTCTCCAGCCTGAATACATTTCATGAGATTCAAGACCCAATCAAATCTTCTGGTGGCTTAGGACCTGTGTTAGGCAGCAATGATATTGTAATCTTTCAATGCAAAATATATATCAGTTAACAGGGTAATGAGTTAACTTTACGTGCAGGAATGTGTGTCAGTTGGACGGTTTAAATGATTGTCCATTTTTACGGATGATCAGCCATGATCGTAGTGTATAGCGGAGCAGGCTCGAAGGGCTGAACCGCCTACTCCTGCACCTATTTTATAATTTCTAATGTGCTTCAGTCAGTCTGTTCCCTCCTGAATTCTAGTACTATCGTCCTCATTGGATACACCATTTCCTAGTCTCGTATCATCTACAAAGGTTAAAATGATGCAGTTTATACCCAACTCCAATTCACGGATATATATCAAACAGAGCAGCCCTCCAATCCAGACCCCTTGGGGAGACAGCAGTAGAGCTCGCGCCAGTCTGAACAACAACCAATCACCAATGCTCTCTTTTATCTGTCAATTCGACAATGACATTACCATACTGCCCTGTCCCTTTAATCTCATGGGTTAGAATTTTATCAACAAGTTAATTAAGTGGCTGTTTGTCAAAGGCCTTTCAACAGTCCTTATACACATCATCAAAAACTTAATATTCCTAAATACATCTAGATTCCTACCAAATTGTATCACCTCGCATTCATCTTGAATTCACTTCCCACTTCAATGCACAGTCTAAATGTCTCCGAGTGTTTATTGTGAGATGAACTTTCGAGAATTGCGTCTTAAATATTTGAAGCAAAGTATCAAACAAAATACTGAATAAAACAATTGGTAATGCAATAAACAGCCATTTATCTGCGTGAGATTTTGGAATTAATAAGGAAACCAAACGGTTTATTGCTATTCGGTGAAGATGTTATTTATTTCATCTAACAGGGCCACTGCACCGATTACATAAACGTCACTTTGTGTCTTCACATATCTAACTATGCACCCAATATTCTTAGACCGTCCCCAATCACCCAATATCCTCAGCTCTTCCTCATCCCACCCAATATCCTCATACCCTCCCCACCCCACCCAATATCCTGAGACCTTCCTCACCCCACCCAATATCCTCAGCTCCTCCACACTCCACCCAATATCCGCAGACCCTCACCACACCATCCAATATCCTTGCGCCCTCCAGACCCCACCCAATATCCTCAGACACTCCCCGCCCCACCCAATATCCTGAGAACCTCCTCACGCCACCCAATATCCTCAGAACCTCCGCACCTCACCCAATATCCTCAGACCTTCCCCACACCACCATATATCCTCCGCTCCACCCCACACCACCCAATATCCTCAGACCCTCCCCATCCCACCCAATATCTTCAGACCCTCCCCACAGCACCCACTATCCTCAGACCCTCCCCACAACACCCAATATCGTCAGCTCTTCCCCACCACACCCAATATCCTCTGACCCTTCACATCACACCCAATATCCTCAGCTCTACCCCACACAACCCAATATCGGTAGAACGTTCACACTCCACACAAAATCCTCAGACCCTCCCCTCCCCACCCAATATCCTCTGGCCCTCCCCACCTCACGCAATATCCTCAGACGCTCCTTACTCTACCCAATCTCCTCAGCTCCTCCCAAACCCACACAATATCCTCAGACCATCCCCACCATTCCCAATATCCTCAGATACTCCTCACACCAACCAATCACGTCAGCTCCTCGAAACCCCACAAAATATCCTCAGACCCACCACACCCCACACAATATCCTCAGACCCTCCCCACCCCACGCAATATCCCCCGCTCCTCCCCACCAATATTGCCTCTAATTGTTTGTATTGAGCGCGTCAGAAACTACTTTTAGCGTGAACTTTTAACCCTGGGAAAAGTTTACAACAACAATATTTACAACAACTTTTACATCAACGACAGCAGCATCAACCACTTATAAGAACATAAGAACATAAGAATTAGGAACAGGAGTAGGTCATCTAGCCCCTCGAGACTGCTCCGCCATTCAACAAGATCATGGCTGATATGGCCGTGGTGTCAGCTCCACTTACCCGCCCGCTCTCCGTTGAAATCGTATGAAGAGTTATGCCATATTGGCAGCCCACCGTCTCAGATAATTAGACAATCAGAAAAGGTTCGATATAGGGTTTACATATCTTCTCTTCTGTTTAATTATAATCCTCTATACATGATCTCCAGTGCTTCATTTGTACTTGTATGGCCTGATTATCCTCCATTGCTACATTTAATGTCTTTTGTATCTGTACCCAGAGATCCCTTTGCATTTCAATCCCATTTGTACCATTACTTTCCAAGTGTAGGTTGGGTATTTATCTCTCCTACCAAAATGCTCCAACTCACACTGATCCATATTGAAAATCGTTTGATATTTAAATCAATATTATGCACGTTGGTTACGATAGAATTAATTAAATATTTTTAGTTCGTCATGTACAAAATCTATTGATGTGATCACAAATGAGTGGGATATAAATGTACTGCATAAGAATGCAATAAGACGACATAACCATCACTCAGTTACTCGGTTATGCATCGACAAACAGTCCAAAATCCAATGTGAGCTGAAAGAGACATATATTTTCGTGCAATTATTCTTAATTTTAAAGTTGTCAACTTATAAGCCGCATCTCTCATATTACCAGAACAAATGCAGCACAAGCAGCAGGAACAGTGACTTTCCTAGGATGCTGATATCCTGTATGTCCACATAAGCAATTAGAATATTAATCATAAAACAATCAGCCAATCAGAACATAACATTGCCGTAATTCTTTAGTTAATGGTATAAAAAAGATTAAACAAAATAAACCGCCATCTCCAACTGCAGTCACTTCCATTAATACAGGTTGCCTCCTTGTTCCAGCATCACCCCATGTAACATGTCGGAAATGAGACACTTATACACAAGTGCAGAAAAACACATACAAAATGTGCGTCACCGAATTAAAAACAAAACGGAGGGAGAGCTATGATTTAACAGAAATATACATTCATCTTTCTTCCTGGATAGGAAAACCAGTCTGACTTGGATATGTCTACTAATATGGTGAATTAAAGTTGTTAAAATACAAATTTTACTTCCAATGTTTTTCTCTCAAACACTCGGCAATATATTAATCCCTGCTCTTATTACCTAAAGTGTGGAATTATTTTAGGTACTTCCCAATTCTAATGTCCGAAACAAAATTAATTGTACTCTCAATTTTTATTCTCCTATTTCACATGTACCAAATCGAAATTATACGTTGTCTGTTTAATCAAAGGATTTTCTGTGTCATTTTCAAAAAACAAATAGTGCTTTGTTCTAAAATAGCTTCCTGCTATTTTATACATCATTACATTACCCTTGTTTCACTTTAACATCCATAAAACGTTTTGGAGAAAATCTATTTTTAAATTTTTCCTGAGACTTGTTTGGACTGTAGAACGACAGACAAAATAAAATAGTTCTCAATCGTAAAAAATAGTGGATGCTGGAATTTGAAACTCAAACAGAAAATGCTGGAAATACTCAGAAGCTCAGGCAGCTTCTGTGGAGAGAAAAACTAAGTTAGCCATTTAGGTCTGTGAGCTTTCCGTCAGAACTGGAAGAAGTGAAAGATGTAACAGTTGTTAACCATGTTCAGAGGCAGGATTGAACCTCGCCTGCCTTACATCAAAACACAGATCTTTCCTTTTGTTCTTTCCCTTCCTCCCGACTTTTTCTGCCCCTGCATCTGGTTTAAGTCTGTTACATCTCTATCATTTTTCATTTCTAATGTAAGTTGACAGACCTGAAACATTAACTCTGTTTCTCTCTCCACAGTAGTTCCTGCAATTTTCTATTAATGTTATATACAATAACATTTTTTGTGTTTTTACCTCTTTTTTTCTTCTCTCCAAACGTCTTAATGATACATATTAACGTCAATAAAAAGTAACGTGCAACTCCGACATCTCCACCCCTGCCCTCCCCTCCTCAACAGCATAGGGAGCGTGTTTGTGCAAAGCTGCTCACTTTATTCAATCGCTCAAAATCAAATATTGAACGCCTTCATTTTTAATCGTGTTAAGCAACTCGGAGCCTCTTTAGAAGTGTCTGGATTCAAGACCAGGTTGGGACTTGTTTAAAGGAGGCGAAAACTGATTTTTGCCTGTTTCGTCCGAAATCATCTTCGAAACTTAGAAGGTAACGTGTTTTCAACGCTCCTTTCTTGTGAAAGTTTCATAAAAAATCTTTAAACTGTTTCTAGTCTCATTGTAGCATTCTGAGAATAATTTGCTCCGAGTTTCTCTTTCCTGCTTCAAAGCTGTCGTTAAACACTCAACAAGAATAATAAAATAAACGGATTCCAAACGGAGCTCAAATAAGAAGGTGAAGAAAGTGGTGAAACTTCCTAAGAAAGCGGTGAACTTATCATCCCTCAGATTTGGCGATGAATTGGCATCAGTTTTGTTGAAGTTGTTTTCTCTTTGCCTGCTGCCGTTCCCTCCGTCTCTCACAGACTCTGATGTAAAAACGGGCCCATAAACCTTATTTTGTCTCTCATGACATGATTTGAATAACCAGGAGAAATACTTTCAAAAAGGGACCAAAACCTCGGAAAATGTAACTGGAGCTGAGCTCGGCACACTTTAAGCCGAATGATTGTTGTCTTTAGCCACCTCCCAGCGGCCACAGAACATGTGCTGCTCCTCCACCTGTGTTGTTCCGGATGAGCAGAAATTTACCCAATTGAAGATTGGGAAGACCGAATCATTATTTTCGGTCCCCGCCACAAATTCCGTTCCCTAGTGACTGACTCCATGCCTTTCCCCATCTACGGTCTGAGACTGAACCCGGCAGTTCGCAAACTTGCTGTTACATTTGACCGTGAAATTAACTTTCGACCACATATCCGCTGCTAACTAAGACCGCCTATATCCATCTCCCTAAGATCACCCATCTCAGCCCCTTGTCGCAGCTCGTCCGCTGCTGAAATCCGTCGTGCTGTCCTCCGTTTCCTGGAGACATCACTATTCCAACAGTCTCCAGTTTGGCCTCCAACATTCTGTCCTGCGCATGCTAGAGGTGATCCGAAACCCGGATGCCCATTACACCTGTGCTCGCTGAACTACATTGGTTCCTGGTGAAACAACGCCTCGCTTTCAAAATCCTCATCCTTGCTTTAAAGTCCCTCCATTGCCCTTACATCCTCTCTACTATGTAACCTCCCCAACCACTAAACCCTAGACATGTCTTCAATCCATTAATTCTGCCCTCTTGAGCAGCCCTGATAATAATCGCTCCGCCATTGGTGGGCCAGCCTTATGTTGCCGAGACCCCAAGCTCCGGAATTTGGCCCTAATCCTCTCCACCTCACAACATCTTTTTCCCCTTCAAGATGTTCCTTATAACTTTCTTCTTTCAACAACGTGTTGATCACTTGCACTAAATGCTACTTGTGCGCTTCAGTGTCAAGTTTGTTTTGTCTCATTGTACACCTGTGGAGCCCGTTGGGACGTTTCGCCACGTTAAAGGCTCTAAATACTTTAAGTTGTTGTTGTAGTTCCAAAATGCGACCGATGTGCATCCCTGGGAACGGACTAGACAAACCTCATTCTCACCCGTCTTATGCTCTCTTTCCCCCTCTTTTCCTGCCTATCTCTCTCTCTCGATTTCTGTATGACGCTGTATCTCACTCCCCATGAATTGTCTCTCAATCTCTCCCATTTACTCGCCTCAATCTCATTCTCTTCCACTCTATCTCGCTCCCCACTCACGATTTACCCCAGCCTCACTATCCAACATTTTCTCTCTCCAATACTCTCCCACAACTGCACCTGATGTTCTAGGGCCTAAAGCGTTCAGTGTGCCGAAGCACTTTATAAGATAACCGTCTTTCAAGCCATAATTCGCAGCACAGTACCTGCATTCTGCTGCTCTTCACATACTCAGTGGTTCAGGGCTCCAGCCTATAGCGGTTTCCAGGTAACTGGCTCCATAATGGGCTCAGCCCGCTCGCACCGAAGTTTGCACCAGCAGATCTGAGGAACGAACCTGTGGAATATGATTGTAACGAGTGCCTGCATGTTGAAGCCTGTGCCACCCAGAGTACGTGACATGCAACCCTGATGTGGGGAAGCATCGAGATAAACACACAACTGCACAGCTTTGGAGAAACAGTGTGTAATACTCTTCCAGATACATCACTGACCTAACTCACACTGTCACTACCCATCCAGATACATCAGTGACCTCACACATACTGTCACTACTCATCCAGGTACATCACTCACCTCACAGTACTGTCACTACCCATCCAGTACATCACTGACCTCACTGATACTGTCACTACCCATCGAGATAAATCAATGACCTCACTCATATATTCACTCCCATCCAGGTAAATCACTGACCTCACTCATCCTGTCACGACCCATCCAGGTTCATCATTGACGTCACTAATACTGTCACGACCCACCAGATTTATTACTGTCCTCACTCATAGTGTCTCTACCCATCCCGATACAACATTGACCACACTCATTCTGTCACGACACATCAAGGTACATCACTGGCATCATTAATACTGTTATTGCCAATCCACATACATCACTGACCTCACTACTACAGTCACTACCCTTCCCGATACACCACTGACCTCACTCATACTGTTACTGCCCATCCAGATACAAAGAAACACAAAACCATGGAAATTAGGTGCAGGAGTAGGCAATTCGTCACTTCAAGACTGCACCAGTATTCAATATGATGATGGCTGAACATGCAAGTTCAACATCCCATTCCTGATTTATCTCCATACCCCTTAATCCCTGTATCCGTAAGGGCCACATCAAACTTCCTTTTGAATATATCTAACGAACTAGCCTCCACAAATGTCAGTGGTAGAAAATTCCACAGGTTCAAAATTCTCTGAGAGAAGAGGTTTCTCCTCATCTCGGTCCTAATTGGCTCACCCCTTATGCTTAGACTGTGACCTCTGGTTCTGGAGTACCCCAACATCGGGGACATTTTTCCTGCATCTATCCTGCGCAATCCTCTCAGAAATGTATATGTTTCGATGAGATCCGCACTCATTCTCCGAAATTCCAATGATGCAAGCCTCGTCGATACAGTCTTTCTTCATATGTCAGTCCTGCCATCCTGGGAACCAGATTGGTGAAGTTTTGCTGCACTCCCTCAATAGCAAGAATGTCCTTCCTCGGATTAAGAGACCAAAACTGCACACAATTTTCAACGTGCGGCCTCACCATTGCCATGAACAACTGCGTAAGACGTCCTTGATCCTGCACTCTAATCGGCTCGCTATAAAGGCCAACATAGCTTTTACCTTCTTCACAGCCTCCTGTACCTGCAGGCTAACTTTCAATGGCTGAAGTACCACAAAATCCTGGTCTCGTTGCTCGTCCCTTTTTCATAATCTGTCAAGATTCAAAAATGTTCTTCCTTTCTGTTTTTGCCACCAAAATGGATAACCTCAAATGTATCTACATTAAACTGCATCTGCCACGCATTTGACCATTCACATAACCTGTCCACGTCACCGTGCAGCCTCGTAGCATGCTCCTCGCAACTCACACTGCTATCCAACTTAGTATAATCTGCAAACTTGAAGACATTACATTCAATTCCTTCGAGTAAGTCAATGTGTATATTGTAAATAGCTGGGGTCCCAGCACTGAACATTGTCGTACCACACTACTCAGTGCATGCCATTTTAAATTGGTATTATTAATTAATATTATAAATTTACCTGTTCAGTCCCTCCTGTTGGTCCCTGATTATTTCTAAATAATCATTCGACCACATACATGTTCTGAGCCATCTGCTGGAAAAAGTGTACAAATCTATTTCCTTTGGATTGCTCGTAATTCCATCTTTTACCAGAATCTTTGCAGGCTACCCCTGCCAATTTCCGTTGGATTAGTGGCAAGCTACTTATATTTGTTTTTGTACATACAGAGCATAAGCTTGAGGGATTTAATAGTTTCACTAACGTGTTCCAAAGTCCCTATGATTCCTACATTACATGGGCTGTTGGCTGTTCGGCCAGACCACGCAATTGCATATCCCTCGGATCTTACACATCATATATTGTTGGATAACGATACATATCCCTACCGGTACCAATATTACCACAATTCGGTGCCAAATTAATTTGAGGACCGCGTAGGCCTTCGGTGACAAGCCCTTAAAAATGTCCCACCAGTGTTAAACCGTGAGGTCACTTTGTTCCTCCGTCACGCAGATCAGTTCTTGTTTTGTGTAATTCATTACGACCTTTTGTCTGAGTAACCGTTCCCTTTCTTCTCCCAGGTACTTGGTCACCTGAACGTGTTTTTCGATAAAGACACTTAACTTTCGCAAGTTCAGTACCGGAGGTAGAAGGATAATCCTTTGGTGCTCGTACGTTGTGCCATGTTTTTCCTTTGTCGCACTCGGTCGGACTTGGTCGTTTTAACGTCGATGATGACATATATTTTTTCCAGCATTCATTTACCAGGGGTTACAATCCATCCGCGTTCAAATATATCGCGTGGGTACTGGTTACACATATGTAGTTTTGTCTGATTTCATGTATCACGATATCATTTAGGGGTTGCAGCCGCTATTCACAAGCCCCTGTTGTGCCATCAATGTTGCATGGTTCCACCTCTGGAGCATGTAGCGGGTATACTTGTCCTAATGGCCACTTTACGCAGGCCATCCCTTTGTGCATTTTATTCTTCAGGTCTGTCCAATTCACATAAAACTGTGGCTTCCATTAATTTTTCCAGAATATCTGTGGTTGGGTCAAAAACTCACACCATATCTGACTGTTAATAACATAAGCCAACAAAATCGTCATATTACATCCCTCTTCATCACATCACGTCTGCTTCATATCTGGCCTGAGTGTAAGATTTCGGTGTCCAAACTGAACTGTTTCGCCCATTGTGGGTCATTCCCAGAGAATGCTTTTCTTTCTAATAAAGCACGTTGTCCTTCCTTGATCAGACCCATTATAAGTCAGTGAAACTTATTGGCTCCCCGCGTTGAATTGACCAATATCTGTTGCTGTTCCCAGTTAGTTTTGTTGACGGTTGCCGTATCATATTGTCTGACAGCCGTCCCCACAGGCGATTGACCTGTAAGGGTTCTTTCCACACATCTGACAGCCTTATGGAATCTTTTGTCCATTGTCCAGCTTTTTGTATTTGAATCCGCAGCGTTTCAATATCCATTGAATTTAATGCTCCTAGTCCCGTTCCTAACACTTCTGCTACTCGATCTATTACGTTACACCAATTGCGAGCTTTAGTTATCTGTAGGGCAAGATCCGGGTTCTTACAAACTTTGTACCATCTAATGATCATACTGTATATTTATTTGTACATTTTGTATTGTAGGGTCTATCATTGTGGTCATATGTTTATTGTGCAGCTTCTGTAAGTGTGGCATCCGTTCCTGGTTCAGACGGAGATATTTTACACTTATCATGACCAGTCATTCACCCCTCCGGCCAAACTGAATTGTTCCTACTACACAAGACCCAGTCTCCATCTCCCAAGGTTTCGTGACTCTACTCTGAACCATCGGTACACTCCGTTTTTTTAGTATCCCAGGCTTCTTTACGTATTCTGCTAATATTCTGGGGAGTATTGTCGCTTACACATCATCCCTGGACCGTCGGCCATCCATGTAAAGTTGAAGGTTACATTCTCATTCTTTTGGGTGATCAGTATCATATTGCCAGAGACTGGTGTCGAATAGGTCCATCGTTTGCAGTCAAACGTTAAATGAAAAACATGACCTTACATTCCCGCGGGGCATGTATAGTTTCCTGGGTTGCTTCTCGGTGGGCCTTCCACTAATAATAACGTCTACGGCCTTTTCCTTCGAAACGTTTCTCTGGAGGCACTGGGAGGGCAGGACGGCCAGGAACCCAATTGCCACCACCACAGGTCCAACCCGTTGTTTTCTGGCTTGCTTCCGGATCGGACGCGTCCGTGGTCATCGGGTGCACTGCCACTATACATTAAAACAGACGGGGGTTGTTTAGTGTTATATGGTTTTACCTGTGTCCAGTATTTCCATATAATCCTAGTAGCTCTGTGTACAAACACAAGTATCGCTCATTATGAGTACCGAGTATGGTCCCATTCTTCGGAGCGCCATTCCCTTTCACAACCCTGTCACATTTATCATGAAATGTTCTCCTATTTAGGTAGCGTAACGAGTCTCACTCTCTCATTTTGAATTTCTAGTTCTCTTATCTGCTCTTTGCTCCTAACTTATTTATTCATAGCATACAACTCCTGGTTTAGATGGACCAAGTACTGCTTCACCTGCCCCTGCATCTCAGGCCTTTGGTGTCTCATAGCCCTTCCAATCGTCAGCTCCTATGGTGTTGTCCCGTGGTTCGCCCTCGGGTGCGAATGAGCCGCATTAACATTTCTGCAAGCAGCCCGGTGCATCCGTTACCTATCTCCTGCGTTGCTTTGGACAGGGCCGTGTTTAAGGTCTTATTCATTCTTGCCACCATTCCCGAACTTTGGGGATGATATGGTATGTGGTACCTCTGTTTTATTCGCAGCTGTGCACATGTTTCTTCCATTAATTTGCCCGTGAAATGTGTCTCATTGTCTGAATCTATCTGTAGGAATACTCCCCACCGAGGTATCACCTCGCTAGCCAGGATCCGTGCTACCATTCGAGCAGAGCAGTCCCTGGTAGCGAAGGCTTCCACCCATCGTGTGGAATGGTCTATAACTACCAGGCACTAACGTTTGCCAGTATCCTATCGCAGGGGGCTGGTGAAGTCGATCTGTAAATTCTTCCAAGGTCCCTCTGGCCTTGGCCCATGTCCCATTCGTACATTGCATCCCCTGCCTACGTTTTGTTGGGCACAAATAATGAACTTTTGGCAAAATTTATTTACATCCTTCAACTTTGCTGGCCACCTCGAGTTCTGCGAGAGCATGTACAGCATGTTGCTTCTCTGGATATGTGTTATCCCGTGATATAATTTTCGTAGTTGCTGCCCACAACATTGTGGTACCACAACTTGCTCCTGGGGATCCCATATCCATATTTCATATTTTTGCTGGACTCCTTTCAGGTCTTTCTTCCTGATCGACACTCTGGTGGACTGATACCATATTTATGTCAGTATGAACACTGTTGACATTACTGGTTTAATTTCAGCCTTAAATGCTGGCTTTGGCTTCCGTTCACCTGCCGCTCGTTTGGCTCCGAGGTCGGCGAACTTATTCCCGACGATGGTTAGGTCTTGCGGGAGCTTTTGCCCCTTACTAGTTAGTTCTGTGTGTGCTTTTACCTTTATTGCCGCTGCTCACCATGGTTCTTTTGCTGCTTTCACTTGACTTTTTACGAGCTTTCCATGTTTTACCACATCGCCAGCCGATGTCACAAACCCTCGTTGTGACCAGGCTGTCATATAGTGGTGAACCGCCCCGAAAACGTATTGATCTTTTGTAAACTTGTTTACTCCCTTTCATTTAGCTGACTCGAGACCTTTTATACCAGTTCTGCCACCTGAGCTGACTTGTCTCCTGGGACTTTTTTACCATTATTTCCTCTCGCTCCTGTGTTACCCTGCCCACCCAGTATGGGTTTCTCCATCAATGTATTTTCTGGATTCATCAGGATTGTCCAATGGCTCTTCCTTTACCCCGCTGTGCGTTTCCTCCTCTACTTGTTCCTGAGAGTTAAGTTCCTCTCCTTCTGTCGGCGAGGTTAACTCCATCATGCTTTTTTACTGTTACTGACTTGCCTTTGGACATGAATACCACCAACCACTAAGCTTTTCGGCTGTCCGAGATCGACCGCAGCTTTCCAGTTTTTAGTACTTAGTAGTTCTACCATGGAATGTTGTGGGTGCAAAATGATCTGTCCCATCATCATTACTGGTTGGCTTACTTTGACCATCCAAGTCGCACAGGTCAAGGCGTACAAACATCGGGGCATTCCACTAACCACATGGACTTTCTTCGTCGAGTAGTAGGATATACGTCTCTGTTGGCTCCCATGTTCCTGCATTACCACGGCGGAATAGCGTCCATCATCCTGATTACAATGGAGTTGGAAAGATTTATTGGGATCTGGCAATCCTAGTGCGGGGGACGACATCAGATCTCTTTTTATTCACCTTATGCCTCTTACTGCTCCGGTCCGCAATCTATCTGACGTTGGGGTCCATGTAATTAATTTCTGTATGGGTTCCGCTATTGTTGTGTATCGAGGTATAACATTCCGACGATAGTTAAAAAGTCCTAATACGTTCCTTACTCCACTGAAATTCTGGGGCTTAGGCATGTCCCTATTGCCATCCGTCTTTCCTCTGTCATGTATTTTTTGCCCTGACTGATCCAATGTCCAAGGTACTGCACTGTAGTCTGGGCCACCTGCGCCTAAATGGGTGATGCCTTGAACCCACCTGCACGCACACAGACACTCATACACACAGTTACAACAGATAAACACTGACACACAGTCACGCACACAGCCACTCATTCACACACACACAGACACAATCTCACAGACAAACACATATCCAGACACACACTTACACACATACACACACTCACACACTTTCCCAGACACAGTTACAAACACACACTCACATGCAGACACTCACTCACACACACACTCTCACACACATATTTACACACACACAATTACACAGTCAAAGACATACACACACATACACAGACACACACTTACACACTAACACATTCCCAAAATCACGCACTTACTCACCCGCACACCCAGCACAGATTTATATGCTCACTTTCTTACAAACTCACGCACTTAGACACACCTATATTCAAAGATTACATACTCACACACTTACCCAGATACACACTCAAGCACACACATGCGCACTCATAGACACTCGCACACACTTACAGATTCGCATACTCATACAGTTACTCACTCAAAGACTTACCCAGGCACACACGTGCATAATAACACTATACAATAATACAGTCAGAGACTTACACACTCGTACGTTTAGCCAGACACACAATTACACACTCATACACTTACACTAAGAAAATTACACATTCACACTCTTACCCAGACACACACTCACACATTAACTAATTTACTTAGCCTGGCACGCGCTTGCACGCTCACATGCTTACGCACTCATGCATTCACACACTCACAGATGTAAGCATGCACACACTTACCTAGAAACGCACTTACACACTCGCACATTCACACTCATAGACTTAAACACTCACAGACACACACTTACACAGACACACATTCACACACTTACACACTCCAGACTTACACAGTCACACACACTTGCGCACACACACGCTTAGCCAGGCACACAATAATACACTCACACATAAACACACTTACCAAGACACACATTTAAACTCTCATATATTTACACACACACAAGCTCACACTTAAACACACACTCCATGCATCATCAGCAATCACTCGAATTGGGGATGAATTGCTTCCACGTCAAAACGTTCACAGGTGTTTCAATGAAGGACTTAAAATTCCAGGTCCGAACAAAATCTTCAAGGGTGGAAGATGCCTATGCGTGGAATTTTTTTAACGTGTGATGACTGTTGTACACCAGCCAGCAATTACCCACATACACACTTACCCATACACATGCCCATACACTCATGCATAATAACACACTCACATTCATTTACCCAGAAACACACATACACACTCACACAAATGCACATACACTTACCCAGACCGAAAGTCACACACAATAACACACTCATACTCATACATCCGTACCCACACAACCACTAATTCAGTCAGACATAATCACACATTCATACACAATAACATACTCATGCACGCTTAACCATACACATAATTACATACTCATATACTTGCACACACACACACACTTACACAGGCACACACTCAAACACTCTCACACAATAACACACTCACCAACACTTACGCAGAAACACACTCACATACTCATACATACATTCTCAATTACATAAACCTGCACTTAGCCAGGCACGCATTTACCCAGAGACGCATTTACACTAGCACAGTTGACTCATGAGTTGGCCAGTTGGGACAAATTCTTAAATGAACAATTGTGTGTCAGCAGTTTAATTAGCGCAAGTTGCCATTACTGAACAGGGCAGAGGAGCAGAGAGGTGCCGCTGCACATATCACTATAAACAGCGAAGCAGGTAAATGAGGCCATAATAAACATCAAATGAAGCTACAGGGTGCATTTCAAGAAGGTCAGATTTCAAAAACACAATAACTTGTATTTACTTGGCGTCTTTATCAGAGTGAATCATCCGAAGGCGCTTCTCAGAAGTGTTATGCGACAAAACATTTGACACCAAGACCTATCAGGAAAAATTAGGGCAGGTGACTGAAAGCTTCATTAAAGAGGGAGATTTTAAGGAGAGTCTTGAAGGATGATGGAGAAGTGCAGGTATGGAGAGGTTTATGCAGGGAGCTCCAGACCTAGGCAACAGAAGGCTTGTGATCAGAGTGAATATTAACGCACTCACTTACACACTATCCACACAGGGCTGGTTGTGTGAGGCTTGTGATCAGGGTGAATATTAACATACTCACTCACACACGATCTACACAGGGCTCTTAAATGAGGCCTGTGATCAGTGTGAATATTAACACACTCACTCACAGACGATCGACACAGGGCTCCATAAATGAGGCCTGTGATAGGGTGAATATTAACACACTCACTCACACACTGTCTACACTGGGCTCCCTGCATGCGGCCTGTGATCAGGGTGAATATTAACACACTCACTCACACACTTTCTGCACAGAGCTTTCTGTGTGAGGCATGTGATCAGGGTGAATATTAACACACTCACTCACACCCTGTCTACACTGGATTCGCTGTGTGAGGTCTGTGATCAGGTTGAATATTAATACACTCACTCACTTAAACTCGGTCTACACTGGGCTCGCTGTGTGAGTGCTTTGATCAGGGTGAATATTAACACACTCACTCACACACTGTCTACAAAGGGATCCCTGTGTGCGGCTTGTGATCAGGGTGAATATTAACACACTCAATCACACCCTGTCTACACTGGGCTGACTGTGTGAGGCATGTGATCAGGGTGAATATTAACACACTCTCTCACACCTTTTCTACACTGGGCTCCCTGTGTGAGGTATGTGATCAGCGTGAATATTAACACACTCGCTCACTTTAAGCCAGTCTACACTGGGCTCCCTGTGTGAGTGCTGTGATCAGGGTGAGTATTAACAGACTCACTCACAAACTGTCTACAAAGGGCTCCCTGTGTGCGGCCTATGATCAGGGTGAATATTAACACACTCACTCACACACTTTCTACACAGGGCTGCCTGTGTGAGGCATGTTATCAGTGTGAATATTAACACACTCACTCACACCCTGTCTACACTGGTCTCCCTGTATGAGGCCTGTGATCAGCGTGAATATTCGCCCACTCTCTTACACACTTTCTACACAGGACTCCCTGTGTGAGGCATGTGATCAGGGTGAATATTAACATACTCACTCACACATGTTCGAAACGGGACTCCCTGTGTGTGGCCTGTTATCAGGGTAAATATTAACACACTCACTCACACACTGTATACACTGGGCTCCCTGTGTGAGGCCTTTAATTCGGGTGAATATTAAGACACTCACTCACACATAGTCCACACTGTGCTCCATGTGCGATGCCTGTGATCAGGGTGAATATTAATCCACTCACTCACACACTGTCTACACTGCGTTACCTGTGTGCAGCCTATGAACAGGGTGAATATTAACACACTCATTCACACACTGTCTACACGGAGCTCCCTGTGTGAGGCCTGAGATCAGATTATTAGTAACACATTCACTCACACATTGCCTACACTGGGCTCCGTGTGTTAGGCCTGAATGTGAAATTATGTCGGGAAACACCGCCACCACCACCATTGAAAGCCTGACGGTCATGTTTGACACCCACGGCATGCCTGACATACTGGTCAATTACATCGGGCCATATTTCACCAGTGCCGAATTTAAAGAATTCCTGACCTGAAATGAGACCAAACATGTCACGTGGGACCCGTTTAAAGCAGCCTCCAATGGGCAGGCAGAGCGGCCAGTACAAACAATCAAACAGAGCCTTAAATGTGTCACAGAAGCCTCACTCCAAACGTGCCTGTCCCGAGTACTGCCCAGCTACGGCACGAGACACATTCACTCACAGGAATGCCCCCGGCTGAGCTACTCATGAAAGGGACACTAAGAACGAGACTCTCGTTGGTTCACCCCAACCTGCATCATCAGGTAGAGAGCAGGCAGCAGCAACAAAATGTAAGCGATGGTCCCGCCACTGTGTCATAGGTAATTGATCTGAATCACCCTTTGTATGTACGAAACTATGGACGGTGATAGTTAATTAAGGGAGTAGGGAGTTTGTGGTCAAACGAGACAATGGACAAATTGCAGAAATCACCTGGACCAAACGAGGCTACGGTTCACAGACTGCCCTGAACAACCCACAGCAGACACCACCTTTTTAGAGCCCACAACACACACCCAAAGGATCAACGACACCACCTCGGACTAGGAAATCGAACCTATAACGCCCAACATCCCAGCTAGGCCAGGCTCACTCAGCAGACTTGCAGCGCCAACAACATGCCAACCCAGCGAGGGCACAGCCAACACATATGAACATACATTTGTACCGAGGCGATGAACCAGAGAAAGAAAGTCTCTCGACCGCCTCACCTTCTAAATAGTTTTCCATTTGACTTTGGGGGAAGTGATGCTGGGCATCGATAAAGCATACACTTCCATGTTCCGCCACCAGGGAGTGCATCCCCTGAAGACTCAAGGGATCGCAGCATCCCTTGGGAGCACTGTATGTAATCCAGCCCCGAAGGCTTGTTCCTCACTCTGGAGTGTCTTAATAAAGACTGAGATCACTGTTACTTGAACCTCACTTTGTGCAGTCTCATCTGTGTTAGGAACACAATAAATTGGAAAAGAAATGTGACACCGAAAGCCAGGAAGAAATGAAAAGCTGACTCCCTTTCTGCGAAATATTCGTTTCACAAAAATGTCTCTAACCGAAAATTCACAAAAGAAAAATGTTCCTTTCAAATTTCCACGCAGCCGATTCTTCTGAATCAGATGACTCTCGTTGTGCTAACTCAATCCATGTCGCTTTGCAATATTGTGCTTCCATGGACACTTTTAAATGTGCCACTCACTTATATAATCACAGAATAAGGGAATGGTTACAGCATGGAAGGAGTCCATTCGGCCCATTGAGCCCATGCCAACACTCAACTAGTCCCAATTACCTGTCATTTACCAGCAGCTGTGCATTTTTTTTTCATTCAGCTCCTTATCCAGCTGCCTTTTGAAAGATAAGATTAAATCAGCCTCCACCGCCCTTTAAAGTGTTATATTTCAGATTCTAACTGCTTGCTGCGAAATGGACACCTTCAGTTCCTATCTATAAAGTGTAAGTAAAAAGGGATCAATTGCTGCCTTTTTCAATAAAGCACCTTCATTCTATTCTCAGAACTCAAGCTCCTGAAGTGCAGTCCAGCTGTTGAGGTTAAAGCTCTGGTTATGTTCCCAAGAGCGCTTTTGCCACAGCGTTTCTTCAGCGTAGTTGTTATCACGTTTGCCTAACATGCAAAGGATCCCCGGTTCGAAACCGGGCGGAAGCATTTTGCAAACGTGATAATGAATGATTGGAACAAATTGAATAATTCATATTCGTGGTTAACAGAGTGCAGTGTTTAATGACGCTGTTGCATTTGTTGATTTCTTACACTGTACACACTGAAACTCTGCACAGTGTTTCTCACTCCGTCCCGTTTCCAGCCCTGACGGTGGAGAAACGCCATCTCAAAACGACACATTCCGTGCCGTCAGTTCAGCTGTGAGAGATTATTAATGGATCCAGTCGCACCAGCTCGCTTCAGAACAGAAAATCAAAGCCACAAACAAACCCATTGACTAATCGCTCTTCCCCAGCTCCAGAGTGAGTGAATGCGGGACAAGTCCCAACATTCCGGTCCCGCACTCTCCAATCAGCCGCTGCCGGTGTAAAGCGACGAATGCTGCATCAACACTGGCTTACCGCCCATCACTGAGCTATAACATGCCTCGGTTCGAGCTAAGCTTCCCGTACAACGAACAGCAGCCTCATAAGACTCTTAATCTCAGGTTCCTGAGTTTGAGCTCCAGCTTACATGAACATGTTTGCACTGGAAAGACTCTTAAATTAGCTGATCGCCTCGTTTTGCATCATGAAGTAATGCGAACCGATAATTATATAATCATAGAAGATTACAGCATGGAACGAGTCCTTTTCGGCCCATCGTATCTGCACTGGCGAACAAATGTCCAGTTTTAGGTATGCAACCCTGCACATTACGGCATTTCAAGTGCACAACCAAGTACTTTATAAATGTGATGAGGGTTTCTCCCGCCACCACGCTTTCAGGCAGTGAGTTCCAGACCCCGACAAACATCTGCATGAAGAATTTTCCCTTCAAATCTTCTTTAACTCTTTTACTAATTACTTTTAATTTATGCACCCTGGTTGTTGACCAATCACATACGGCAAATAGGCCCTTTTAATCAACAATATTTAGGCCCCTCCTAATTTTCTACATCTCAATGCTGTCGCTCTTCAGCCTCCTCTGTTCCAAGGAAACCAAACCCAGCCTATCCAATCTGTCCTCATAGTAAATTTGCTTCACTCCTGGCAACATCCTACAGAAATCTCCTCCATACCCTCTTCAGAGCAATGACGTCCTTCCTTCAATACGATGACCAGAACTGCACGATGTACTCCAGCTGTAGGCTAACCAAAATTTAGCATATTTCAGACATAACCCACTTGCTCGTCTATTCCATGCCTCTGCCAATAAATGCAACCATTCGGTCTGCCTTCTTAATCAACTTATCCAACTGGCCAGCTACATTCAGAGATCTGTGGACATTCATTGACAGTTCATAAGAACATAAGA
Source organism: Pristiophorus japonicus (assembly GCF_044704955.1). Taxonomy (NCBI): domain Eukaryota; kingdom Metazoa; phylum Chordata; class Chondrichthyes; family Pristiophoridae; genus Pristiophorus; species Pristiophorus japonicus. The sequence continues at coordinate 2,548,566 of NW_027254824.1, read as the reverse complement.
ACATACGAATTAGTAACAGGAGTAGGCCATCTCGCCCCTCGAGCCTGCTTCACCATTCAAAAAGATCACGGCTCATCTGGCCGTGGACTCAGCTCCACTTACCCGCCCGCTCCCCATAACCCTTAATTCCCTCATTGGTTGAAAATCTATCTATCTGTGATTTTAATACATTCATTGAGCTAGCCTCAACTGCTTCCCTGGGCAGAGAATTCCACAGATTCACCACCCTCTGGGAGAAGAAATTCCTTCACAACTCGATTTTAAATTGGCTGCCCCGTATTTTGAGGCTGTGCCCCCGAGTTCTATTCTCCCCGACTAGTGGAAACAACCTCTCTGCCTCTATCTTGTCTATCCTTTTTATTATTTTAAATATTTCTATAAGATCACCCCTCATCCTTCAAAACTCCAACGTGTAAAGACCCAGTCTACTCAAACTATCATCATAAGGTAACCCCCTCATCTCCGGAATCAGCCTAGTGAATCGTCTCTGTACCCACTCCAAGGCTAATTTATCCTTCCTTAAGTAAGGTGACCAAAACTGCATGCAGTACTCCAGGTGCGGCCTTACCAATACCCTATACAGTTGCGGCAGGACCTCCCAGCCTTTGTACTCCATCCCTCTCGCAATGAAGGCCAACATTCCATTCGCCTTCCTGATTATCTTCTGAACCTGCAGACTAACTTTTTGGGATTCATGCACAAGGACCCCCAGGTCCCTCTGCAACGCAGCATGTTGTAATTTTACCCCATTCAAATAATATTCCCTTTTACTGTTTCTTTTTCCAAGGTGGATGACCTCACATTTTCCGACATTGTATTCCATCTGCCAAAGCTTATCCCATTCGCTTAATCTATCTAAATCTCTTTGCAGCCTCAATGTATCCTCTGCACACCCCGCTTTCCCATTAATCTTTGTGTCATCTGCAAATTTTATTACATTACACTCTGTCTCCTCTTCCAGTTCATCTATGTATATTGTAAACAGTTGTGGTCCCAGCACCGATCCCTGTGGCACACCACTAACCACCGATTTCCAATCTGAAAAGGACCCATTTATCCTCACTCTCTGCTTTCTGTTCGCCAGCCAATTCTCTATCCATGCTATTACATTTCCTCTGACTCCGCATACCTTTATCTTCTTCAGTAACCTTTTTTGTTACACCTTATCGAATGTCTTTTGGAAATCTAAATACACCACATCCATCGGTACACCTCTATCCACCATGCTCGTTATATCCTCAAAGAATTACAGTAAATTAGTTAAACGTGCTGTCCCCTTCATGAACCAATGTTGCGTCTGCTTGATTGCACTATTCCTTTCTAGATATCCCGCTATTTCTTCCTTAATGACAGCTTCAAGCATTTTCCCCACTGCAGATGCTAAACTAACCGGACTATAGTTACCTGGCTTTTGTCTGCCCTCTTTTTTAAACAGAGGCGTTACATTAGCTGCTTTCTAATCCACTGGTACCTCCCCAGAGTCCAGAGAATGTTGGTAGATTATAACGAATGCATCTGCGATAACTTCTGCCATCTCTTTTATTACACTGGGATGCATTTCATCAGGATCAGGGGACTTGACTACCTTGAGTCCCTTTAGCCTGTCCAGCACTACCTCGCTTTTGATCGAGATTGTCTCAAGGTCCTCCCTTCCCCCATTCCCTTGACCAGCAATTTGTGGCATGGATTTTGTGTCTTCCACTGTGAAGACCGAAGCAAGAGAATTGTTAAATGTCTCAGCCATTTCCACATTTCCCATTTCAAAATCCCCCTTCCCATCTTCTACAAGACCAACATTTACTTTAGTCACTCTTTTCCGTTTTATATATCGGTAAAAACTTTTACTATCTGTTTATATATTTTGCGCAAGTTTACTTTCGTAATCTATCTTTCCTTTCTTCATTGCTTTCTTAGTCATTGTTTGCTGTCGTTTAAACTTTTCCCAATCTTCTCGTTTCCCTCTTACGTTGGCCACCTTATGCTCATTGGTTTTCAAATTGATACTCTCCTTTATTTACTTGGTTATCCACGGCTGGTTATCCCTTCTCTTGCCGCCCTTCTTTTTCATTGGAATATATTTTTGTTGAGCACTATGAAAGGCCTCCTTAAATGTTCTCCACTCTTCCTCAATTGTGCCACCGTTTAGTCTCTGACCTCATCCCTCTGTAGTCCCCTTTGTTCAAGCATAGTATGCTCGTTTGAGACACTATTCGTCACGCTCAATCTGTATTACAAATTCAACCAGACTGTGATCACTCATTCCGAGAGGAGCTTTTACTAGGAGATCGTTTATTATTCCTGTCTCATTACACAGGACCAGATCTAAGATAGCTTGCTCCCTTGTAGGTTCTGTAACATACTGTTCTAAGAAACAATACCATATGCATTCTATGAATTCCTCCTCAAGGCTAGCCCATGCGATTTGATTTGACTAATCGATATGCCAGGTAAAATCCCCCATGATTACTGCCGTTCCTTTTTCACATGCCTCCATTATTATCTTGATTCCCTTGAAGTTATTATTTGGGGGCCTATAACCTACACTCAACAGTGACTTTTTGCCCTTATTATCTCTAATCTCTACCCACAATGATTCAACATTTTGTTCAATAGAGCTAATATTATCTCTCACAACTGCTCTGATATCATCCTTTATTAACTGATCTACCCCTCCTCCTTTCCCTTCCTATCTACATTCTCGGGTGGATAATTCCAATTATTTATAACTCTTTGAGTGAAGACATTTCTCCTCATCACAGAATTAAATGGCCGTCCCGTTAATCTGTGAGATTGACCTCCTGTTTTAGATTCCCCAGACAGGAGGAACATTTATTCTGCATTAACCCTGTTAACCCCCGTTTATATGTTATATATTTTTATATGTTTCAATGAGAGCCAATATCATCTCTCACAACTGCCCTGATATCATCCTTTATTATCAGAGCTACCCCACCTCCTTTCCCTTCCTGTCCATCCTTCATAATTGTCAGATAGCCCTGTATGTTTAATTCCCAGTCTTGGCCACACTGCAACCACGTTTTTTTAATGTCCACCAAATCATACCCATTTGTAATGATTTGTGCTGTCAACTCATTTACTTTATTTCGAATGCTGCATGCGTTCAGGTGAACCATGATTTTAAATTTTTACCCCTCTTGCAGCCCCTTTATCTTCATACATATTGTCCCTTCCTTTCACCTTGTGGTTTACACTTACCCCAGTGCTACTCTGCTCTGTTGCCTCCTGCCTTTTGCATTCTTTCTTGGGGTCCTGTTCATCTGCGCTCTCACCCACTCTAACTAGCTCAGAGCCCCTCTCCTGGGTTTCGAATACTCCTCGCATTGAGGCACCGAGCTTTCAGGCTTGCCATTTAATTACACTTTAACCCTTTAGAATTTTGCTGTACATTGGCCCTGATTGTTTTTTGCCTTGGGTTTCTCTGCCCTCCACTTTTAATCATCTCCTTTCTGTCCTTTGCTTCTGTCGTCGTTGTGTTTCACTCTGTCAACCTGCATTGGTTCCCATCCCCCTGCCATATTAGTTTAACTCCTCCCCAACAGCACAAGCAAACACTCCCACTCGGACATTGGTTCTGGTCCTGCCGAGGTGCAGACCATCCGGTTTGTAATGGTCCCACCTCCCCCAGAACGTGTTCCAATGCCCCATGAATTTGAATCCCTCTCTGCTGCACCACTGCTCAAGCCACTTATTCATCTGCGCTATCCTGCGATTCCTACTCCTACTGGCACGTGGCACTGGTAGCAATCCCGACATTACTACTTTTGAGATCCCACTTTTTAATTTAGCTCCGAGGTGCTTAAATTCGTCTCGTAAGACCTCATCCCTTTTTTTTACCTATGTCTTTGGTACCAATGTGCACCACGACAACTGACTGTTCTCCCTCCCTTTTCAGAATGTCCTGCACCCACTCCGAGACATCCTTGACACTTGCACCAGGGAGGCAACATACCATCCTGAAGTATTGGTTGTGGCCGCAGAAACGCCTGTCTATTCCCCTTACAATTGAATCCCCTATCACTATCGCTCTCACACTCTTTTTCCTGCCCTCCTGTGCAACAGAGCCAGCCACGGTGCCATGAACTTGGCTGCTGCTGCCCTCCCCTGGTGAGTCATTCCGCTCAACAGTACTCAAAGCAGTGCATCATTTTTGCAGTGGGGTGACCGCAGGGGACCCCTGCACTATCTTCCTTGCACTACTCTTCCTGCTGGTCTTCCATTCCCTAGCTGGCTGCGAACCCTTCACCTGCGGTAAGACCAACTCGCTACACGTGCTACGCACGTCATTCTGTGCATCGTGGATGCTCCAAAGTGAATCCACTCTCAGCTCCAATTCCGCAACGCAGTCCGTCAGGATCTGAAGGCGGATACACTTCCCACCTGAAGTGTCCCTGAGTTCCCACATGGTACAGGAGGAGCATATCACGTGACCAAGCTCTCCTGCCATGAATTAACGCTTAGATTAACTTAAATTGATGAAAACACTATTATCATGTTACTTACTGATATTAAAAAGAAAAAAAAAAGCTACTTTCCAATCACCAGCCAATCACTTACCCCTTTGGCTGTGACATCACATTTTGATTCCTTTCTCCTTCTTTGCTCCTCTACACTTCTCAATGTCCTAGAGTTGATGTGTATTCCCTTTCGTTGTTCGCCCTCCACAGATGCTCAATCTCACACGTCTCTGGATTAAATTCCATTTGCCACTGCTCTGCCACCTTACCAGTTGATTGATATCTTCCTGCAGTCTCCAGCTTTCTTCTTCATTATCAGCAACACTTACCTGAAGACTTCTTAATCATAACCCCTATATTGAAGTTTAGATCATTGAAAAATACCACAAAAAGCAATGGAACTAGCACTGAAACTGCGGAATCGCATTAGAAACATCCTTCCAGTACAAAGTTACCCATCAAACATTAACCTTTGCTTCCTGCGTCTGAACCAATTCTTGGTCCAATTTGCCACTTCGCCATGGATCCCATGGGATTTTACTTTCATCACCAGTCTGCCATGTGGGACCTTAGCGAAAGCATTAATAAAATCGATATACATTGCATCGTCCGCACTACTGATCGACCCTACTGGTGACCTCCTCCAAAAATGCATTCAAGTTAGTCAAACGCGACCATTCCTTAAAAAAATCGTGCGAACTGTCCTGATTAACCAGTGCCTTTTGAAATGTAGAGAATGTATCATCGTTAAATGTTATCCTGCTTTCACGGTAAAACATCATTAATTCACTGATGATCTTCATTTGCACAACTAAAGAAATGTTAACCGAAAGAGAGTCCTCAATCAAATAATTTGTCTGTGCTCTACAATTTACCTCTTAAACCATTTTAGACACTGTGCTTTAGTGCACTGCTTCAAAATGTTCATTGCTGTTAACAATACATGAGACTGGGGATAAAGTGAGATAGACTGTAGAGCAAGGGAGTGGTTATTGTGAAAAAGCAAAGTAAATATACTATCTGGAAATATAACATCGAGAAGAAATATGATGCCAAAATCCAGAAGGATGATTAAATGCTGATTGCCTTTCAGCGAAAAATTCCTTTCACAAAGATTTCTCTGACCGAAACTTTACAAAACAAAAATAATGCTTTTTAAAGTCATTAAACCCGAATTTTCGCGCACCGAATCTTCTGACTCAGATGCCTCTAGCTCTGCGGACTCAATCCATGTCGCTTTGATATATTCTGCTTCCATGCACTCTATTAAATGTGCAACTAACTTACAGAATCACGGAATAAGGGAATAGTTACAGTATAGAAGAACCACATAAGGCCCGTCGAGCCCATGTCAACTCTCAACTAGTCCCAACCGCACTGTCATTTACCAGCAGCTGTGTATTTTTTTCCTTCAGATCCTTATGCAACTGCCTTTTGAAAGATATGGTTAAATCAGCCTCCACCGATCTTCAAAGCATTGTATTTCAGATTCTAACAGCTTGCTGCGAAATGGCCACCTTCAGTTCCTATCGCTAAAGTCTGACAAACACGGGATCAATTGCTGCTGCACTCACAAACTTCTGGAAAAAAAGCACCTTCATTCGATTCTCGGAACGCAAGCCCCTGGAGTGTCGTCCAGCTGTTGAGGTTAAAGCTCTGGTTATGTTCCCAAGACGGCTTTTGCCACAGCGTTTCCGTAGTGTAGTGGTTATCACGTGAAAGATCCCAGGTTCGAAACCGGGCGGAAACATTTTGCAAACGTGTTCAATTAATGATCAGAAAAAAATTGAATAATTCATATTCGTGGTTAACAGAGTGCAGTGTCTCATCACTTTGCTGCATTTGTTGATTTCTCTGTACAATTCTGTACAAACTGAAACTCTGCACAGTGTTTCTCACTCCTTCCCGTTTCCAGCCCTGACAGTGGAGAAACGCCATTTCAAAAGTGTACATTCCGTGCCTTCATTTCAGCTGTGAGAGATTATTAAAGGAACCAGCCGCACCGCCTCGTTTCACAAAAGAAAATCAAAGCCACAAACAAACCGACGACAAATCGCTCTTCCCCAGCTCTAGAGTGAGTGAAGGCAGGCCAAGCCCCAACATTCCGGTCCCGCATCTCCAATAAACCACTGCAGGCGGAAAGCGACGAATGCAGCATCAGCATTGGATTACCGCCCATCACTGGGCGATAACATGCCACGGTTCAAGCTAAAGCTTCCCGTGCACCGAACAGCAGCCTCATAAGCCTCTTCATCTCAGGTTCCTGAGGTTGAGCTCCAGCTTACATGAACATGTTTACACTGGAAACACTATGAATTAGCTGATCGCCTCGTTTTGCATCTTGAAAGTAATGCTAACCTATAATTATACAATCATAGAAGATTACACCATGGAAAGAGTGCTTTTCGGCCCATCGTATCTGCTCCAGCGAACAAATGTCCAGTTTTAGGTGTGTAACCCTGCACCTTAAGGCATTTCACGTGCACATCCAAGTACTTTATAAATGTGGTGAGGGTTTCTCCCGCTACCACACTTTCAGGCAGTGAGTTCCAGACCCAGACAAACATCTGCATGAAGAATGTGCCCTTCAAATCCCCTTTAACGCTTATACTAATGATTTTTAATTTATGCCCCCTGGTTGTTGACCACTCACCGATGGCAATTAGGCCCTTTTAATCAACAATATTTAGGCCCCTCCTAATTTTAAACACCACAATGCTGTCGCTCATCAGCCTCCTCTGTTCCAAGGAAACCAAAGCGAACCAATCTAATCTACTCATAGTAAAGTTGCTCCACTCCCGGCAACATTCTACAGAAATCTCCTCCATACCCTCTTCAGTGCAATCACGTCCTTCCTTCAATTCGGTGACCAGAACTGCACGCAGTACTCCAGCAGTAGGCTAACACGAATGTTGCACATTTCAGACATAACCCACTTGTTCTTCGATTCCATGCCTCTGCCAATAAATGCGACCATTCGGTCTGCCTTCTTAATCAACTTATTCAAATAGCCAGCTACATTCAGGGATCTGTGGACATGCATTGACAGTTCCCTTTGTTCCTCTACACTTCTGAATGTCCTACAGTCGATGTCTATTCCCTTTCGTTGTTAGCCCTCCACAAATGCACAATCTCACACCTCTCTGGATTAAATTTAATATGCCACTGTTCTGCCCAACTTATCACTTGATTGTTGTCTTCCTGCAGTCTCTAGCTTTCTTCTTCATTATTACACACACTGCCTATTTTACTATCACCTGAAAACTTCTGAATCATAACCCCTATATTCAAGTTTAGATCATTGAAAAATACCACAAAAAGCAATGGACCTAGCACTGAAAACTGCGAAACCCCACTGAAAATAACCTTCCAGTCAAAAAACACCCATCAAACATTAACCTTTGCTTCCTGCATCTGAACCAATTTTGAATCCAATTTGCCACTTCGCCCTGGATCCCATGGGCTTTTACATTCATCACCAGTCTGCCATGTGGGACCTTAGCGAAAGCATTAATAAAATCCATATACACGACATCGTATGCACTACTGATCGACCTCCTCCAAAAATGCATTCAAGTTAGTCAAACGCGACCATTCCTTAAAAAATATCGTGCGGACTGTCCTGATCAACCAGTGCCTTTCGAAATGTAGAGAATTTATCATCGTTAAATGTTATCCTGCCTTCACGGGAAAACATCATGAATTAACTGATGATCTTCATTTGCACAACAAAAGAAATGTTAACTGAAGGAGAGTCCTCAATAAAATAATTTCTCTGTGCTCTGCAATTTACCTCTTTAAACATTTAAGACACTGTGCTTTAGTTGTCTGCTTCAAAATGTTCATTGCTGTTAACAATACATGAGACTGGGGATAAAGTGAGAAGGACTGTAGAGCAAGGGACTGGTTATTGTGAAACAGCAAAGAAAATATACATTCTGCAAGAATAACATCGAGAAGAAATATGACGCCAACATCCAGGAGGAAGATTAAATGCTGAGTCCCTTTCAGCAAAAAATTCCTTCCCAAAACATTTCTCTGACCGAAAATTCACAAAACAAAAATGAAGCTTTTAATGTCATTAAACCCGACTTTTCGCACGCCCGAATATTCTGAATCAGATGCCTCTTGTAATGCCGACTCAATCCATTTCCCTTTGCATTATTCAACTTCCACGCACATTATTAACCGTGCCACTAACTTATAGAAGCACAGAATAAGCAAATGGTTACAGCACGGAAGAAGTCAATTCGGCCCGTCGAGGCCATGCCAACTCTCAACTCGCCCCACACCCCCGTTAGTTACCCACAGCTGTGCAATTTTATTCCTTCGGATATTATCCAACTCCATTTTCAAAGATAAGATTGAGTCTGCCTCCACCGCCCTTTTATGTAGTGCATTCCAGATTTTAACCAGTTCCTGAGGAATGGCCACTCTTGTTACTATGTATAAAGTCTGAGAAACACAGGATCAATTCCTGCCACACTCAAAACCTTGCTAAATAAAGCACCGCAACTCAATTCTCATTCCGGAAGCTCGTGAAGTGTCGGCCAGCTGTTGAGCTTAAAGCTCTGGTTATGTTCCCAACACTGGTTCTACCATAGCGTTTCCGTAGTGTAGTGGTTATCACATTCGCCTAACACGCTAACGATTCGTGGTTCGAAACCGGGTAGAAACATTTTGCAAACGTGTTTCATTAATGATTGCAACAAATTGAATAATTCATATTTGTGGTTCAATTTAACAGGATGCAGTGTCTCATGACGCTGTTGCATTTGCTGATTTCTCTGCACAGTTATGCACACAATCAAGCTCTGCACAGTGTTTCTCACTCCCTCCCGTTGGCAGCCCTGACGGTGGAGAAACCGCATCTCAAAACTGCACATTCCATGCATTCAGTTCAGCTGTGAGAGATTATTAAATTAGTGCAGATATGTTAGCTGAACATTCATGCTTCGATGGTTTTTAGGCAGGAGAGAGAGGGGGAAAAACGAGGGGTGGGGATAGGTCGCAGTGTTGATTAAAAAAGCAATTGCAGCATAGGAGAGTTACTGTGCATGATAGATGATCAATTCAAGACATATGGGATGAATTGAACAACATAACAACGGCGATCATACTGCTGGGAGTGTACTATAGACTCACAAACAGCCATAATGAGAGAGAAGAGCAACATTGTTGGCAAAGTTATAGGGGAGGAATAGAAGTCGTTTTCAACTACAATAATTTTAACTGGGATATAATTTGTGCGAAACACATAGAGGGACGGAATTCGTAAAATCCATTCAGGAGATCATTATTCGAACGTAAGAACATAACATAGCCATTATATTGCAAGCCAAAGAAGGGAGGGGGCGATTCTGATATAGTTTTATCTAATGAAGCTGAGTGGGTGGAAGGGGTATCAGTGGAAGAGAATTTTGTTACGAATGATCGTAATTCAGTTAGATTTAGTGTAGTTCTGGAAAAATACAAATTTAGACACGGAATCAATAATCTCATTTGGGGAAAAGCCAATTCTGTTAAGCAGAGATAGGATTTAGCCAATGTTTACTGGAAATAGATAATTGAAGGCAAAACTGTGTCAGAGCATTGGAGACATTCAAGGAGCAGATCCTCAGGGTTCAGAGCAAGTACGTTCCCTTAAAGAAACAGGGTGGGACTACCAAATCCAGAGCCGCCCTGGATGTTAAGTGGCTTACCGGGTAGAATAAAAGAAAATATGGGGGCTTATGCCAAAGCGATGCATCACTGCTTCAGAAACTCTAGAAGATTATAGGAAGTGCAAAGGTGAAATTAAAAAGGAAATTATTAAAGCAAAATGAGAGCATGAAAATATTTTTCAAGTAAATTCAAAGAAAACCCAAAAATGTATAAATACATTAAGAGCAAGAGGAGATCTAAAGAAAGAATAGGGCTCATTAGAGACCGTAAAATAATCTATGAGTGGAGGTGGAATATTAATTTATGGATCTTCAAGAATACTTTCCATCTGTTTTCACAGAAGTGTGCAGCGATGCAGACGTTGCAATTGGGGAGGAGGAACGTGAAATATTAAGTTAAATAGACATAGTAATCGAGGAAGTATTATGGGGTTTAACAGCTTTGAAAGTGGAAAAATCCACAGAGCCACGTGAAATGTACGCAGGCTGTTAAGAAAAGCAAAAGAGGAAATAGCAGAGGGTCTGACAATCATAATTCTCTGGCTGCAGTTGTGGTGCCAGAAGACTGGAGGACTGCTAAGTCGTATCTTTGTTGAAAAAGGGAGAAAGGGATCGATGATCAATTACAGAACAATCAGCCTAACCTCGGTTATGGAAAGATTATTAGAAAAATGTTTGAGGAACAGGAAAAATATTCATTACAAATGCTCGTTTTGATCAAGCACAGTCAGCATAAAAGTTTTCAGGGAAGGTCGAGTGTGACGAAATTGATTACATTTTCTGACAAGGATTGTCCGTAAGGGTAGTGCATTTTATGTAGTGTATATGGATCTTAGCAAGGCTTTTGACAAGGTTACTTATGGCAGAATGCTCACTAACGTAAAAGCCCTTGGAATCCAATGCAAATTGGCAAGGTGGATCCAAAATTTTCCTGGAGGCAGGAAGCAAAGAGAAATAGATGTTTTCACAACTGGAAGGCTGTTCGAGTGGGGATCCTCTTAGCTCAGTAGAAGGTACATTGCTTTTTGGCGTATATATCAATGATTTAGACCTGAATGAAGGGGTTATGATTAAAAAGATTTCAGATGACACAACCATTGGCTGTGTGGATGATAATGAAGAAGAATGATCCTGAATGCAGCTAGGTATCAATGAACTGTTCACCTGAGCAAAATTATGGTGAATGAAATGTAATACGGAGTGGTATTATGTTATGTATTTGGGGATGGTTAACAATACAAAGGAATACACGTTAAATGGTAGGGCAGTGAGAAGTGTACAGTTACATAGGGAATGTTGAATGCATATCCACATTCCCATGAATGTAGCAGCACAGGCAGAAAAAGGCGTAAAGAAGGCATCCGAAATTCTTTCCTTAATTAGCGGAGGCATAGACTACAAGAGCAGGGAAGTTATTCTTGAACTGTGGAAAGCACTAGGCAGGTCACAGATAGGGTACTGCGTGAAGTTCTGGTCACCATATTACAATAAACACGTGATTGCAAGAGACAAGGTATATAGGAGATTTACCAAGATGTGGCCTGGAATGGAGAATTTTAGCTATGGGGAAAGAGTAGACACGCTGGGTTTATTTTCTCCAGAACGCAGGAGGCTGAGGGGAGAACTTTTAAGTTGTTTAATTATGTTGTGCCGAGATAAAGGGGAGAGGAAGGACCTTTTTCCTTATCAGAGGCTGTCAGCTACCAGGAGGCCTAGCTTTAAATTAATTGGTAGGAGGTTTAGAGCGGAGTGAGAGGAAATTTCTTCACACAGATATTTGTGGCGCCGATTGGGGGAGGGGTGTTTGGAACGCATTGCCTGAAAGGATGGTAGGTGCAAAAATGGTCACCATATTTAGAAAGTACTTTGATGTCTATCTGAAGTGCCGTAAACTACAGAGCTGTGGACCAAGAGTTGGAAAGTGGGATTAGGTTGGATAGCTCTTTATTGGACAGTGCAAACACGACGGGGAGTAATGGCCTCCTTCTGTGCTGTAATTTTCTGTGATTCCATGATTCGATGAATAGAAAAAGTGGACGTGAAACTGCCCACTGAAGGTAAATCAGTGTCAGAGCAATGGGAGGTATTCAAAAAGGAGATACAAGTTCAGTGTCAAAATTTTCCTGGAAAGAAAAACTGCAACATGTGCCAAATCTAGAGCCGTCTAGATAATAAGGTGCATACAGTGAAATATAAGGCTAAGAGAGGAAGCTTATATCAGCAACCGAGATCCCAGTACTGCAGAAAGCCTCGAGGTGAAATTAAAAATGAATTTTGGAAAGAAAAGCGAAAACATGAAAAATACTTGCACGTTGAATTAAAGAAAACACGGAGATATTTCACAATTGCATAAATAACAAGAGGATAACCAATGGCAGAATAGGGCATTTAGCGACCAAAATGGTAATCTATGTGTGAATGTGGAGTATGTGGAAATGGTATTTAACAAAAGTATTGCAGCGGTTTAATAAAGGAGGGTGACGATGCTAGCGTTAAAGGTAAGGAAGAATGAATGTAATATTGGATGGGATAAACAGAGTAAGGAAGCAATGAGTGAGGGGTTTGGCATCTACGAATGTAAATAAATCTCCAGGACGTAATGAAATATATCCTAGGCTATTAAAAGAAGGAAGTGGCGAAATTGCGGAGGCTCTCACCATCATTTGAGCAACCTCCCTTGGTGCAGTAGAAGTAAAAAAACATTGCTAACAGCTAACGTTGTATCATTATTTAAAAAGGGATAAAGTGAAACAGCGAATAATTAAAGACAGTTAGTGTCATCCTGGTTGTGGGGAAATTATTGGAATCAACGCTGAGGGACAGTACAAACCTTCATTTTGAAAGACATTGATTCAAATGAACAGTCAGCATCGAATTGTTGAGGGAAGGTCGTGTCTGACATTTTTCATTGAATTGTTTGAGGAGGTAACATAGAGGTACGATACGTGGAGTGAATTTGAAGTAATCGACAAGGATTTTAACAAGACTTTTTACAAAGTCTCACACGCCAGGCTGATCAAAAAAGCTAAAGACCATGGGATTTAAGCGAGTGTTGGAAATCGGATCGAAAATTGGCTCAGTGGCAGAAAGAAAATAGTTGATGCGAATAGAAGGCTGTTTCCAATGGGGTTTGTACGGTTCAGTGCTCAGTCCCTGGTTTTCTGCAGTTTACATTAATTATTGAGACATAAATGTAGGGAGCATGGTAAAAAGGTTCACAAATGATAAAAAAATTGTCTGTGTTTTTGACAGTGAGGAAGGAAGTTTAGACTGCAGGAAAATATTGATTGATCAGTCAGTTGGGTAGAAAAGAGAAACATGGCAATCAATCCAGGGAAGTGTGAGCTAATACAATCGGGGAGGTGCAACAAGGCAAGCGAATTCACACAAAATAGCAGGATACTGCGATTTCTTCAAGAACAAAGGGACCTTCGAGTGCATGCCCTCAGATCTTTAAATTTAGAGGATAGGTCGATTATGTAGTTCAAAAGGCATATGGAATCTTTTACTTTATGAGCCGAGGGATAGAATGTAATAGCAGGGAAGTTATGGAACAACTGCAAAACAATTGTTAAGGCGCAGCTAGAGTATTGCTGCAGTTCTGCTCACGAGATTACAGGAAATATTTGATTGCACTCGAGAGGGCACAGTGGACATTACGAGGATGTTGCATAGACTGGAAAATTGAAGCTATGAGGAAAGATTGGCTGAACCATGTTTTATTTTAATTGGAATTGACGAGGCTGTTGGAAGATTGAATTGAGGTGCATGAAATACGAGGGCCCTAGATAGAATGGGTAGCAAGGACATTAGAAAGAACATTTGCCTTAGGTGTGTGGTCCAAAACCAGACGCATCGAGGCAAAGTAGTTGGTATCATGATTAGAGAGGAGATAAGGGGAATAAATTTATCCAGGTGATGATGGGTGTCTGGACCTCACTAGCTGAAAGGATGGTAGACGCAGAAACATTCACCATTATTTATAACGTACTTGGAAGTGCACTTAAAGAACCGTATCCTACAGGCCTACGAGCCTCGTGTTGTAGGTCGGGACTGGCTGGTTAGCTATTTGTCGGCGGGTAGAGACACAATGGGACAAATGGCTTCCTTCAGTGTTGTATTATTTATATTATTCTATGAGGAGAAAGAGTTAGAAAGGTTCAGTGATTTCGAAAGGAAATTCTAGAGCTAAGAGCCCAGGCAGCTGAAGATACTGCCACGAATGGTTGAGTGATTATAATCACCGGCGCTCAACGAGACAGGATTAGAGGAGTGAAGATTTGTCAGGGATTTATGGAGCTGGAGGAGCAGACAGAGATAAGGAGGGGCGAGGAAATGGAGCGGTTTGAAAGCAAGGATGAGATTTTATAATCGATGAGTTGCTGAACCGGGAGTGAATGTAGTTCAATGAGCACAGGGGCGATGGGTGAACGGGCTTGGTGCCAGTTAGGGCACAGGCTGTCTATTTTGTGGATGAGCACTAGTTTTCATAGTGTGGAACGTGGGTGGCCACCCAGGAGTGCATTGGAATAGTCCAGTCCAGGCAACAAATGTATGGATAAGGATTTCAGCAGCAGACGCGCTGAGGCAAGGGTTGAGATGGCTGATGTTATGCACGTGGGATGCTCCATAACTCAGAGGTAAAAGGTTGGCAGCCACGAGGAAGGATTTGGTTGCATGCAGTCAATGGTTTAGTTTAATGGATTGTGATTTAAGTTATGGGATTGAGGAGGATTTGGAAGGAATTCAAGAAGCAAAGCAACTTCCAGACGGCAGCAGAAAAGCTGTCGAGGAGGAAGTGCAAGGAATGGAGATTAACTTTGGAATTCTCGTTTCTCAATCAGTGAACGGTTCACAGCCGTTGATTTGTTTGCAGTGCACGGAATGTGTACAGTTGGGGTCTCATAGCCTCAGGAAGGATAGAGAGGGAGGTAGGAAGGTTCGCCAGACTGATTCCTGGGATGTTGCGATAGTTCGATGAGAAGAAATTGAGTAGACCAGGAAAATATTCGCTCGAATTTAGAATAATGTGAGGTGAACTCATTGAAATATACGACATTCTTACAGTACTTGACAGCAAAAATGCAAAGAGGACGTTTACTCTGTCATTGGAGTCTAGAACCAGCGGGCACTGTCTCAGAATAAAAGATCTGCTCTTTAGGACAGAAATCAGGATAAACGTTTACAATCAGAGGGTGGTGAATCTTTTGAATTATTTACCCCAGAGGGCTGTGGAGGCTCAGTCTTTGAGTATATACATGACAGCGGTCAATAGATTAAGGAAAATTAAGGGCATTAAGGGATATGGGTCAGTGCACGAATGTAGAGTTGAGGTAGAAAATCAGCCATAATATGATTGAATATCGCAGCAAACTCGAGGGGCCGAATGGCTGGCTCCTGCTCCTAATTCTTCTGTCTTTTTGAAAGAAGTGGAATTAAAAACTGACACGGTGTTTAATCATTAATTGTTCCCATTAGTCTCATACTTCATCCTTGCTCACGCTTGACCATGGCTCACGAGCGAACATCAGGTCATCGTTACCAAGAAGGTCACTGATCTCAGCTCCGCTGGGGATCTTCCCACAAGGCCGCTAACCTCATAGTTCCCTAACCCGCGCAGCCAAATAAAAAAATCGCTTCAGCTGTTCACCACCCATGGAATCGATGTCCCCTGTCTCAGCTCAATTTTTC
This sequence comes from Pristiophorus japonicus, assembly GCF_044704955.1. Taxonomy (NCBI): domain Eukaryota; kingdom Metazoa; phylum Chordata; class Chondrichthyes; family Pristiophoridae; genus Pristiophorus; species Pristiophorus japonicus. Next base: position 2,532,737 of record NW_027254824.1, on the reverse strand, counting down.
TCCCCTTGTCTTACCTGTTCCCACCTCCTGGGACATTTGGAATAGCGTGATGCAATAATGCAGAGACAGCATGGTTTTCTGAAAGGGAAATCATGCTTGCCATTTTTGCAGGAGTTCTTTCAGGATGTAACGAGCAGATGGATATGGAGGAACCAGTGCACGTGGTGTAATTCGATTTCTAGAAGGCATTCGATAAGCTGCCACATAATAGTTTGCTGATCAAGAAAGAAGTCCATGGATTTGGCGGTAATGTATTAGCATTGGCTAAATAACAAAAAAACAGAGTGTCGGAATAAATGGGACATTGTACGGGTGGCATAGCCGACGAGTGGGGTGCCGCAGGGTCAGGGTACTGAGTCTTCAACTATTTACAGTCTGTATTAATGACTTAGATGAAGAGACCGAGTGTAATTTAGCCAAGTTTGCTGATGATACCAAGATGGTATGGAACGCAAATTGTGAGGAGGATATAAAACATCTGCAAAGGGAGATAGACAGGCTAATGCGTGGGCAAACCTTTGGCAGGTGGCGAATCATGTGGGATATTGTGAGATTATCCAATTTGACAGAAATACTAGGTAAGCAAATTATGATTTAATTTGAGAAAAATTGCAACCTGCTGCAGTACAGAGTGACCTGGGGAGCTGTGTGCATGAAACACAAAAAGTTAGTATTCAGGTACAGCAATTAATCAGGAGCGCAAATGATTTGTTGGCATTTATTGCAAGAAGGATGAAGTATAAAAGGAGAGAAGTCCCGCTACACATTTGCAGGGTATTAGTGAGGCTACACCAGGAGGACTGCATAGAGTTTTGGTATCCTTAGTTACAAAGATATACTTGCATTGGCGGCTGTACAGAGAAGGTTCACCAGAATGATTTCGGAGATGAGAACGTTGACTTATGAAGATAGGCTGAGTAGGTTGGACCTATACTGATTGCAGTTCAGAAGAATGAGAGATGATGATATTGAAATTTATAAGAAAATGAGAGGGCTCGAAAAGGTGATGCAGAGAGGATATTTCCACTCATCGGGGAAACTAAAACGAGGGGACATCGTCTCATAATAAAGAACCTCCCACTTAAAACTGAGATTAATGTTTTTTTCCTTTGCGGGTTGTAAACCTAAGGAATTTTCTGATCGAGAGAACTGTGAAGGTTTGTTCATCATATATATTTAAGGCGGGGATGGACATATTTTTGAGCGATAAGAGGGCAAAGGATTACAGTGTGCGTGATGGGAAGTACAGCTTAGTCCATGACCAGAAGAGCCATGATCAAACACATTGACAGAGTGGGCTCGAGGGGCCAAATGGCCGACTTCTTCTCCTATTTTTTATGTTCTTATGGTATAAAACGATAATTTGATATCGAGCCACATCAGGAGATATAAGAATAGATGAGCAAAAGCTTTGTCACAGAGCTAGGTTTCAAAGCGTCCTAAAGTAGTGGAAATAGATGGAGAGGTTTAGCTAGGAATTCCAGAGATTAGGGCTCAGGCAGCTGAAGGGATGACCAGCGATTGTTGAACGATTATAATCAGGGATACACAAGCTGGCAGAATTAGAAGAGTACCTATATCTTCAGTGGTTATGGGGATCGAGGATATTAATGACATTGGGAGGGGCGAGGCCATGACGAGAAGTGAAAACAACAATGAGAATTTTGAAATCCAAGCATTGCTTCAGCGCGAGCCAATAACGGTGAGCGACCATCAGATGCTGGGTGAATGGGATTGATGCGAGTTTTGGGACTGAGAGTTTTGGGACAACCTCAAGTTTACATAGGGTAGATCGTGGGAGGCCAGTAAGGAATGCGTTGGAGTTGACAAGTCAGAAATAACGAAGGCATGGTCAGGATTTCAGCAGCTGATGGGTGACGGTAGCGGCGGTGTCGGGCGATGTTACGGATGGGTGACATTCCTCAAGGAGGCAGCTCGGGAGCAAAAGTTTGGCACTGACTGGGGAGTGAGATGGTGAAATGCCATCTGCGGCTTAGATTAAGAGCCTCAGCTATGGATTAATTTAATTGAATTAGGAGGTTTTACGTGGAGGTCAAGATTAAAAGAGATAGCCCAAGGGCAGCAGAAAAGCAGGAAAGGAGGCGGTGAGGAAACGCTTTGATTGTGGTTCGACTTTCGAACTTTTCGTATTTCAATCAGTGAATGGTTCACATCCGCTGTTGGAGTGTACATAATGGAACTGAAATAAATACAATCAGGGGCGTTAATCTATCATGATCGTCATTACATGAATGATAATTGCAGATACGATGTGACTTAAATAATAAGGTGTGTGATTCTTGAGCAAATCAGAATATTATCAAAAGTTTGCAGGTTCGAGTCATGCGCTAGTTAATTACATTTTAACTTTATAAAACCAAACCACAAGTCAAATCATTAGATTGATGAATGGTTGATGAATAGCCGTGTACATAAAATGAGATATTTCACAACTCTCAAGAAAAATATAATTCCACTGAGGAGGAAACGGCGAAAGCGAAACGATAGCCTTCCATGTCTAACGAATGAAATAAAGGACGGTATCAAATTCAAAATAAGGACATCAATATGGCCAAAACTAGTAGGAGGCAGAAGATTGGAAAGCGTTTAAAAGCCAACAAAGAATTACAAAAAAATGATTAAGAATGGGAAGATAGACTATGAAAGTAAACTAACCCGAAATATAAAAACACATAGCAAGAGTTTCTATACGTATATAAAAATGAAAATTGTGGCTCAGCTAAATGTTGGTTCCGAAGTGGACGAGACCGGAGAATTAGTAATGGGAAAAAACGAGATGGCAGAAACTCTGAACAACATTGTGTTTTATTATTTACGGTAGTGGACACTAATAATATGTCAACAATGGATAGTCAAGGGGCTATAGGGGGGAAGGAACTGAACACAATCAAAATCAGTAACGTTGTGGCACTAAGTAAGCTAATGGGACTAAAGGCAGAAAAGTCCTATGCACCCTATGGCTTGCATCCTAGCGTCTTAAGGGAAGTAGCGGCAGGAATAGTGGATGAATTGGTTGTGATTTACCAACAGTCCCTGGATCCTGGGATGGTCCCAGCAGATTGGAAAACAACAAATATAACACCCCTATTTAAAAAAGGAGGCCGATAAAAACGCAAATAACTATAGACGAGTTAGCCTAACTTCTGTGGATGGGAAGATGTTGAAGTCCATTATTAAATAAGAAGCAGCAGGAAATCTGGAGAAGCAAAATTAGGTCAGGCAGAGTAAGCATGGATTCAAGCAGGGGCATTCATTTTTTGCACATTGGCTAGAATATTTTGAGGACGTAAGGAACAGGGTGGATGAAAGGGAACCAATGGATGTGGTGTTTCTGGACTTCTAGAAAGCCGTTCACAACCTGCGATGTAAAATATTACTGCACAAGATAATGATTCACGTGCTAGGCGGTAATATACTAGCATTGATAGAGGATAGCCTAATGAACAGAAAACACAGAGTAGGAATAAATGGTTCATTCTCAGGATGGCAATCTGTAACCAGGGGCGTGATGCACGGGTCAGTGCTGGGATCAAACTATTTACAATCTATATGAACAACTTGGAGGAAAGTAGCGAGTGTAAAGTTGTTAAGTTTGCCGACGATACAAAGATGGGAGGAAAAGCAGTGCATGAAGAGCACACTAAAAATCTGCAAAAGAAAATAGACAAGCTAAGTGAGTGGGCAGATGGAGTATAATATTGGAAATTATGAGGGCAGCAAAAATTAAGAGCTATTTATTATTTAAATGTAGAATGTTTGCAAAGTGCTACTGTACATGCGGAACTGGGGGTAGTTGTGCATGAAACACAAAAAGCGTAGTGTGCAGGTACAGCAAGTGATCAGGAAGGCCAATGTAATCTTGGCCTTTCTTGCAAAGGCGATTGGAGTATAAAAGCTGGGATGTCATGCTACAGTAGTACAGGGTATTTGTGAGGCCACACCTGGAATAATGCGTGCAGTTTTGTTTTCCATATTTACCAAAGGATATACTCGTTTTGGAGGCAGTTCAGAAAAATTACAAAAGATTGATTCCAGAGATGAGGAGGTTGACATATGTGGAAAATATGAGTCGTGTGGGCCTCTACTCATTGGAATTCAGAAGAATGAGAGGTGAGCTTATCGAAACGTATGAGATTAAGTGGGGGCTTGGCAAGATGGAAGCAGAGAGGATGTTTCCACTGATAGGGCAATCAAGATCTAGATGGCATAATCTTTGAATCAGAGGCAGCAATTTAAAACTGAGGTGAGGAGAGATGTCGTATTTCAGTGGGTAGTGCATCTGAGGAATTCGCTGCCTCAGAGAGCTGTGGAGGCTGGGTCATTGAATATATTTAATGCGGAGATAGAAATAATTTTGAGTGTTAAGTGTTTAAAGGATTATCGAGAGCGGGCAGGGAAGTGGAGCTGAGTCCATGAGCAGAGCAGCCATAATCTTATTGAATGTCGGAGCAGGCTGGAGTGGTCAAATGGACTACTCCTGCCCTAATTTCTTATGTTCTTACGTTTTCATTTTGTTCATTGTCGAAAGAAACTTTGGAATTCCTTCAGCATCAAACCACAGATTGCAACTGAGATAAACGCAGCGAGAGGTAGCTGCAGAATCGAGTCAGATGGCAGAATAGACAAGAGAGATGGTTAGATCCAAAACAGCCTCCGAATCCAAAAGGCAGTGAAAGGTAGCTGACTGAAATTCGTCAGTGAAGGCGAGCCGGTAAAGTTGTGGTTTGTCTCCGTGGCTTAAGTGGTCAAAGCACTTGCCTGATTAACACGACAGTCTTGGTTTCAACCATTAATACGGCCTAATTTATTTTCACTACGCACAATGGACGAAATTCTTCCCGCGTGAAAGGGTTTTTAAATATAACTACCACAGCACCAGTTTCCATTCTGGATGGACACTCCAATCGCTGCGGGGTGTCGGTGGAATTCCACCGGTACCATAATTTCTGGTGGGACTAATTTTTGCTTGATCAATAATAATCCAGCAGTGCTGTTTATGACTGTATTTTTGTCAGAAGAAACTTGCAGTAACTGATGAAGGGTGCCGTGATCGTATAATAGTTAGTATTCTCCGTTATGGCTGCAGCAACCTCGGTTCAAATCCGAGTTATGGTACAGTTTACTTTTTATCTTGTGTCCTCTCCGGCAACTGTTGATAGAACACAGCAGCTCATCAATCTTTATTTTCTTAAACACGTATTATTTTTTTGACAGTAGAAACATGTATACTCTTTCAAACGGGCCTGTTTTCTCAACTTTTTCTGCCTTCCAGAATCAATAGCCCTTTCCAGAAAATGCTCCCTTCAATAACTGTAATGGCGGCAGCAGTGGCTGCGTGGGTTAATGGAAAAGACGCCTGACTTCAATACCAAAGAAGTTCTGTCGCGGGCATTTAATTCCCCCAGTCAATCGTTTATTTTTCTCTGCATTGAAACTGTTTCACTACATAACATTTCTGGCGCTGCCTCACCTTAAGTAAGAAAAGGACTTTTATTGACAGACGCTAGTTGTATTCTTTCAACATTGTTGCAACTTGGAGCATGGGCAGGACAAGCGTTGAGTTCTGTTTTTCCTTAAAGATTGCTGTTTGGATGCAAAAATCAGAAAGCTGAGAGACTGATTACACTCTTGCAGCAAAACATGGTGGCCGACTGGTTCAGGCAAAGGTCTGCAAAAACATTGTGCGCAAATGCGCGGATGCGAATATAATCCTCGTTGTTATTGCCTTCAACGTTTAATGCTTCAGTTTTTTTTGTTCATCGCTTAAGCTTAATGTCCACATTCAATTGTTACTCCAAATATGCTATACTCAGCTCATGTCATTTCACAAATTACTAAAATTTACATTAAAAGGAAAAAAAATTGTAGGATTATGGGGAGTGGGACTATTTTGATAGCTCGCTCATGGACACAGCACAGGCACGCTGGGCTTTAAATTTAAATCTTTACCGACAGAATATGAGAATTGAATACGTATTGAGTTGCGTTGTTTCTTTTTATCGGAGGCTCGTTGGTCGACCGATTTGATTCTCACTTTGGGATTTTCAGCTTTGAAATGCGACAGATCCTGGATGCAATTCCTTGACTATTGTCTCAAGGGTTTAGTCAAAAATCACATTTTCACAGCCGAAAGCCACTGCAGAAAAGATTAATAATTTAAATTAAAATGTATGAATTTGCACGTATTTTGTACATCGTCCGAAATCACACAGCTTCACAGGAGCAACGTTAAAACCAACCAATTGAGTAAAGTTATTGGATTCCGGGTGTCTGCGGCTCTGTGTCTCATTGGATGTGTTACACACGTAGGGGTTGTGAAGAGGCAGAGCATGATGAGCGGAAGTTCAAATAGCGGGAGCAGAGATGATCGGCTGGTTACAGAGCGGAAGCAGAGAGGAGAGGCTGTTTACAAAGCAGGAGCAGAGCTGATTGGCAGTGCCTTGTTCTGGACCTGTGAGGTTTTCGAGCAGTTGCTGAATAAATTCTTTTTTAGCATCTGAAATACTTTGCTGTGCATAATTGTGCTTCACTTTGTATTAAAACAAATGCAATCATTAATTGCGCTGGCGCGAAGATTAAATACAAAAGCTGCAATGTATGTAACTATGTTAAACTTGACATCAGAGGACGCGACTGCTTGATTCCTAGTGGTCATCTTCAGACAAGGGCAGGGCCAGTATACAAGATTGGCTGCCATGCTGTTTCGGCACTCTGGAGTTGCAATAAAGAATTGTTAATGAAGAATACAAAGAAAAACAGGCTCTCTCTAGTCCACCTGGATCTAATTTATCACGTACAAACCCGGCAACACCGGCAGAACATGTACCACGAACACGTGGCTGTGTCACGTGACATTGATGTTAACGACCCTCGATTTGTCCTGAATTACGGCCATGGTTCCAAGTGGATTGCTGGCTCTATTTTTGCCAAGGAAGGGAATAGGGTGTTTATACTCAAACTGTTAATTGCCGAAACGTGCAGAAAGCATTTAGATCAGACCAATTTGCGATTTACTGACAGCCAGTTACGACTTGAAGAGGACATCACCATCGACGATCCACCAAACCACATACAACCAGCAATCGATCTCGTTGGCAATCACGAGCATGAATCCACCGTTCCTGACAGTCCGGTCAGAGCAGCCGCGTTGCAGCGCAGAAATGCTCTGTCCAACTCACACGGGCCAGGGTTTGAACTTAGACAATAAACCAGGGGGCGAAATGCTCTGGATCGCCTCAACTTGTAAATAACTTGTACCGAAGGTGGGGGTGATGTTATGCATATAACGATGTAATACGTGCCACCAGAGGGCGCGAATTTTGGTGTCCGAATGGTCCCCTGCACACACGTGCAGGGCCAGTATAACATGTTGTCTGGCATGTTGCTTACGCACTCTGGAGTTGTAATAAAGGAGTCAAAGGACACACTAAGTTTAGCTCCCTGTACTCAGACTCGTGGAGTTCTTCTGTACACGACAAAAACAAGGTAAGCTTTGCTGATTCAGGGGAAGAATACTCGCCTGACACGCGGGAGACATGGTTATTGTGCAAACAATGAACATAACACATGCCTTATATATTGTTGAAATATAAACCATAAATTAAAAAATAACTGTGTGCGTAAATTGATAGGAACAGATCATTTGATTCTGAGAATATTTATTTCACCAACAATGGATAGCTCTTCTTTCAAAGTGATGCTAGCCAATGAAAACGTGCGATGTAGACGTGCATGGAACCCATTGTCTGACCTGGAATCAGAATCACTATCATTGCAGCACAAGGTCCAAAACCGACAAGTGCAACCGCATCTATAGGAAGGGTAGAAACAGGACATGCTGGCAATTCACAGACGGTCAGGCAATATCCGTGGGGAGCAAAACACAGTTTATGTTTCAGGTCCATGATGATCCCTCAGAACCTGTCTATAGGAGGGTGCAGTGAGGAGCAGCTGTTTAAATATGGAGCAGAGAAGACGCGGGTCCGAACCAGGTCAATCCCGATCCCTGGTTTTACTAATGATTTTCAATAAACAAATTAAATTTAAAAAGTTACATGAAGCACTGCGCAAAGAAAAATCTCATTTTTTGGTTTCAGCCCGTCATATCACGGTCTGTGACGCTGCTCCATTTGCGATGGAATCCCGGTGCTGCATATATCGGCCAGACTGAGACTATGTTCATTCTGAAACAGTTCAGCTGTCGATCTTATGAAAGCTGACTGTTATAATTGCTCAATGCAGCAAAAGAATATATATAAAAATCCGCTATTGACCAATCGGCATAACTTGATTCCGAAGCTGGGCATTCTGTGTTTCAATTCTTTCACCGGGTTGGTGGGTTATTGTTCCAACAAAATGAATATGTCATCGTCTGGGCGATGGATCGCATCGACGTCCACATCACCCACGCCATGACAGGAGCTGGTAACTGCTGGATGGGCCACAGCTAATCCACTCTGTTACTTAATTAATGTAGACTCAAAACAGCAGCGTGAACAGAAACGCTGGTGCAGGAAAACCAAAGCTTGATCACTCAAATACTCTACTAAGGAAGCCCTATTCAGACAACGATCCACAACCAACTTCAGGAATTCCAGTCAACCGGAGGCACAAAGTGTCCGTCGTCCTTGGTCTGCGTTCAAGGCCTCTCTACTTAACACCTGTGTCGAGACGCGTGGTAAATCCACCAGGAAACATCAAGACTGGTTCGACAAGAATATGCAGGAAATCCAGGAGCTAATAAGCCACACCACAAATGCAAGGCATTGTTGAACTGGAAGCAGACGCAAAACTCGAGAGCAAGAACGCCGTTATTTAGACATCTGGAGGCCGAGGTCCAAGATATAACTAGCGATGTAATGAACAGATGAAGAAGAGAACTAACACAGGAGATCCAGCAACTTGCTGATAAACATGGTGTGCATGGATTCATTGGCGCAGCGACAGCATGCTACCCACCTCGAACTCAGGATGACCACAGCCCGGCATGAGGTTCCAAAGGCCATCCGATAATTGAAGAACAACAAGGTATCGTGAGCACATGGATTCCCAGCTGCTGCACTAAATAATGGCGGGGAATATCTGTTGGCGCGAATGCATGAAATAATTTCACTCATTTGCAACGCGGAGAGCAAGCCAGGGGATCTCGGAGAAGTTGTAATCATTACCTTCCTCAAGAGAGGTGATAAGTCCTATTGCAATATTTACAGAGGAGTTTACCTGCTGTCTGCCCAAGGGAAAGTCATCCGAAGAATCCTCCTCAATCAAATTCTCCAAGTGACTGAAGACTCGTGGTGCTGATTCAGCCCACGAAGGGGCACAGTGGTCATGATCATCACTGCTTGCCAAATTAAAGAGAAAGGCTGGGAGTAGCATCAAACACTGGACAGGACCTACTTTGATATCAAAAAGGCCTTCGACACCGTCACAGGTGAGTGATTATGGATTGTCCTCTTCAACTTCAGCTGCTCTCAAATTATTTTCATTATCCACCACCTGCTTCACGATGACATGCAAGCCATGATGCTGAACAACGGATCCACCACACACCTGCGAACCGGGGTCAAGCAAGGTTGAGTCATCATAACAACGCTCTTCTAGATCGTCCTTTCTGCAATGATCCTTCTGACTCTCAATATGCTCTCCCCTACTTTGAGCTAATCTACAGAATAAGTGTGAAATTGTTCAAAATCCATCACCTCCAGTCCAGATCCAAGGTCGTCCCACCATCTGCGATTTAATTATAATATGCAGAGGATGCTTGCGTCTGTGCACAGTGGAAGGTCGAACTCCATACCTTTGTCAATACCAGCAGCGAAGCGTACGAGGGCATGGGCCTTACATTAACCATCCATAAGACATAGGTTTTCGACCAACCTGCACCGCCATACAATACGGCCATCTTTTTATCAAGAACCATGCCGAGGCCTTGGACAACGTGGACTATTTTGCATACCTCGGAACGCTAATGTCAACAAGGGAAGACGTCGAAGACAAAGTCCAACACCGCCTTCAGTGTGCCAGTGCAACGTTCTGTCACCTGAGGAAGAGAGTGTTCAATGAGCAGGATCTGAAGTCCGGCACCAAGCTCAATGCCTGCAGGGCTGTAGTGATGTTCCCCCTCCTGCAGGCTTCACAGGCACAGCCTTTATAGAGCAGGCACTTCAAATCACTGGAGAAGTAGCAAAAATGCTTCATCGGCAAGTTCCTGCAAATACATTGGCAGCATAGGAACAGCAACGGCAGAATACTCGCTCAGGCAAACATCTCCAGCATGGAAGCATTGACCACACTCCATCAGCTCTGATGGACAGGTGACTTCGTCCTCATGTCTGATATTAATCTGTCAAAATAAGGTGCTAAACTCAGAGCACCAACAGGGCAAGCGAGTCCATGGTGGCATAAGAAACTCTTCAAGGACATTCTCAAAACAGCCTTGAAAAATTATTACATTCCCACCGACATCTGGGAATCTTTGGACTAAGACGGCTCAAAGTGAGGCAGAAACATTTGGGAAGGCGCCAAACACCTCATGTCTCTTCGCCGGAATCACACAGAAGCCAAGCACAAACAGGGGAAGAAGCCCACGACAACCCAAGCACCACACCCTTCCGTCCTTTCTACCACCGCCTGCCCAACTGGTGACAAAGACTGTGGTTCTCGCATTTCCTCATCCCTCACCTGATAAAAAATATTGTGAGGAAGCAAGTCATCCTCGACTCCGAGCGAGTGCCTAAGAGGAGACAAACAGGGGAAGACCGAAATAAATAGATGCATTCAAGGAAGTATATATACGCATACGAGTGCTGACATTGAAGGGGTTTGATGCAGATGGGAGGAAGCAGGCCCTTGCGGAGCATAAAAATAGACACTGACCTGATTGGCCGAATGGTAGTTTATGTGCACAAAATAATTTGTATTACATTTTGTACATCAGTAACCTTTATATTTCCAGTATAACTAACCCATACTCAATTCTGATACTTTACTGATGTATGAGAGATTTTTCCTCTCCATGTGCTCTCTCTAACGCACAGTGCCCACTGAACTTCCAATGTACACAGCCATTTCCCAACATGGGATGGTTTCATTCTATGAATATAATTGCTCAGCACTCAGTAAACGTTCACTTTCCAATATGCAGAGCCCATGACCGGATAATGATTCATTTTTCAGATAGGAGAGATTTCTCTTGTGACTAAAATGGTATTATTCAGTACCTGTTATATTTCCAACATATTGAGCCAATGCCCAATATTGACTTTACTGTTATGGGAGAGATTTATCTTCTCAATATTCCTGAATTTAATGCGCACTAACATGGATGGTAATAGGGCAGTAAAGAAACAAAAGATGCTCCAGAGCAGGTGTTTGTGGGAACAGCAGAATATTTCCTGCATCTGATGCCCGATAGCGGGAGCACAGGTTAAGCTACGATTTATTGAACTTACTGTTGAGACCGGAATGTTGTAAAATGCCGAAAGGAAAGATATGGTCCGCAACCCATTTACTCAGCACAGGAAGCCTGGTCAAGCCAGTTTGATTCCGGCCAATACAGAACCCTGTACGGTTTGTATTCGGAATCATGGGACCAATACAAAAGCCAACTTCTCACATCTTTTCAGCGCTAGAAAAAACAAGCCTGACAGATATTCTGGGCAGTCGATGTTTCATGAAGATGGACGTTTGAAGCTAAATGTAAGTTTCTCACAAATCAGCGAGCTCATGAATACAGAAAGACAAATGTCAAGGTGCTGCATTGGCCGTAATCGAAAATAGGTATAAGACATTCAAGGAGACACAGAGACGAATACAGCTGGAAACATTTAACCTTACTGAGTAAGTTGAATTTCATATCGCTCCTGTGCAGATCTGGGATTTCAGTAGACGTGGGAAAATCGCACGAGATAATGTAAATTTAATTTAAAATATTTATGTTTTGTGGACTGTCGATCGGAGTTGAAAAGCTAATTTTTGTCTAAAATTAAGCCTTGTTCGTCCAGGGTTTGAATCGGGACTGCTTGAAACTCAGCTGGAAAATCCCGAAAGACAGAATCATGCCCATAAAGCAAAGCAACCGCGTATTGAAATTTCAGATTCTGAAGAAGCTGCAGTATGTTATTCGGCCCATCCTGCCTGTGCTGGCTCTCTCAGAGTCCCACACTCCTTGGTCCAACAAAGGTTATCCTTTTAAAGTAAATATTAATAATTTGAGTCGTGATATGAGTGGAATGTAGCATGCTTTGGATATAAAGGTGAATTTGGACATGTGGTTTAAGGTGAATGACAAAATACGACAGGTATCGAATTTTTAATGCAATAATGACGAAAATGGGATTTGAAGCCACCCGTTCAGAGCACAATGATTTGTAGTTCAGCGCCTTGACCTCTCAATGTTTAAAAATGTCAATGTGTGGGTGGAATTGGAGAGTGAATCAAGAGAACCACGAGAAGGTCACACAGCAGCTTCGAGAATTTCACTCTGAACAAAGATTTGTTGTGGATGGCACGGAGCTTTTGCTGTTAAATATTAATAAAATGCAATGTTTATTTGCAGCTGATTATATTTCTATCATATTACAATTATAGGCAATTAGTACATGAGCGGGCCAATCAACACTTACCCCTGTTCTGCCATTTAAGTATATCACGGCTGATATATGTGATTTGCCCGTGATAATTCCATAAATTTTAATATTCTCTCCGAACAAAATTCTACAAATCTGTATTTTGAAATTGTCATTTGATTCTCAGCCTCAAAAGCTTAGTCGGGAAGAGAGTTCCAGAGTTCCGCTACCCTCTGTATGAGAAACTGTTTCCTCACTCATCACTGAATGTGATATTTCTAATTTTACAGTTTTCCGCTATTGAGCTGGACACTCGCACCAGAGTGAATAATTTATCTCTACCTGACAGCAATTTAATTCCAGCACTTCCTGAAGTCCACTCCACAGAACATTAACTGTTCCTCTGATCCTGTCTCTCGCTTTCAGATTTTGAGCTCTTGCCTCTCTACCTGATGATGCTTTGTGCCCAATATTAGCATATGGGTATTTTACCGGGGTATAAATTTAATGTAGTTGGTAGAACTGATAAGGAAGCAGTTCTTCACCAAGACAGATCTGGGAGTCTGGATCTCAAGTCTGAATGGATGGCAGATGCGGAAACCATCATCACATTTTTAAAAATTACTTGGATGTGCTCTGAAAGAGCAGTCATCTGCCTATCCCTATCCCTACCGCTGTAACCCATCCATGCACCGCCTATTCCTATTGCAATCATTATAAACCTTCCATGGACAGCCTAACCCCTAGTCTTCCGCTGCAACCGATCCACGGAACTCTTATTCCTATCCCTATCGCTATAATCCATCCATGGACAACCGATCGCTATCACTACGGCTGCAACCCATCCATTGACCGCCTACCCCTATCGCCATCACTGTTACCCATCCATGGAAAGCCGATCCCTATCCCTATCACTGTAACTCAACCATAGACACCCTACCCCTATCCCCATCACTGTCACCCATACATGGGCCGCCTATTGCTATCCCTATCTATGTAAACAATGCATGGACTGCCAACCTCTATCCCTTTCGCTGCAACCCATCTATAGACCGCCTATTCCATTCACTATCTGTAACCCACCCATCGATCACCTACACCTAACCCCATCACTGTAACCCATCCACCCATCCATGAATTGTCTATTCCTATACCTATCTCTGCAATCCTTCCAAGGACCGTCTATTCCCATCACTTTCCCTGAGGCGCATTCGTGGACTTCATATCCCTATCTGTATCTCTGCAATCAATTCATGGAGTGCCTGTCCCTGTCCCTATCGCTTTACCGCATCCAGGGACTGTCTAATCCTATCCCTTGCGCTGTAACCCAACATGGCCTGCCGATTCCTATTCCGATCTCTGTAACCCATCCAGGGCTTCTCTATTCCTAACCTTATCGGTGTGACCCATCCATGGACCACCTATTCCTATAACCGTTTCTGTAACCCTTGCATGGACAATCTATCCCTATGCCCTTTCCTTTATCCCATCCATCGACTGTGTATTCCTATCCTTATCGCTGTAACTCAATATGGCCTGCCTATTCCTATCCCTATCTCTGTAACCCATCCATGGACTGTCTATTCCTATCCTTAACGCTGTGATCCCTCCATGGACCGCCTCGTCCTATACCAATCTCTGCAATCTATGCATGGACTGCCTATCCCTATGCCTATCTCTTTAACCCATCCATCGATTGCGCATCCCTAACGGTATCACTGTAACACACCCATGGACTCGCTATTCCTGTTCTGATTGCTGTGATCCGTCGATTGTCCACCTACAACTCTCCCTATCGCTGTAACGCATCGACGCACAGTCTATCTGCATCCCTACTGTTGTCACATATCCATGGGTTGACTACTGCTATCCCTATCTCTGTAACTCATCCATGGACCACCTAATCCTATCCATATCGCTTACAGCCATCCATGGACTGATGATCCCTATCCCTGCACATCATCCATGCGCTACCTGCTCCGATCACTATTTCTGTAGCCCATCCATGGACCGCCTATTGCTATACCTATTGCTGTGACTGATGCAATGACTGCCTATGCCTATCTCTGTAACCCATTCATGGGTCACCTGACTATATCACTACCTCTGTAACTAATCCAAGGACTGGGTATTCCCATCGCTATCTCTCAAAACCAACGATGGACCGTCTAACCCTATCCATACTGCTGTAACCCATCCGTGGGCCACCAGCCCTATCCGTATCAGTGAAACCCATTATTGCTCCGCCTATGCCTATCTCTATCGCCGCTGTAACCCATAGATGGACCACCAATACATATCCCTGTCTCTGCAACCCATCAGTGGACTTTGCATTCCAATCCCTGGTTTTAAGTCATCCATGAACTCCCTATCCCAATCACTTTCTCTGTAACCCATTCATAGACTGTTTATTCCAATCCCTATATGTAACCCATCCATGGACTGCCTATCGCTATCTCTGTAACCAATGCATGGACTGTTTATTCCAATCCATACCTGTAACAAAACCATGGAACTCCTATCTCTATTTACATAACCCATCCATGGACTGCCGATCCCAATCTTTTTCTCTGCAACCCATCCATCGACTGCCTATCCATATCTAACCCATCCATGGACTGCCGATCCCTATTTCTATCTCTGTAATCCTTCCTTGGACTGACTATCCCTATCACTATAACCCATCCATCGACCACCTATCCCTATCGCTTTAATCTTCTATACCAGTGCTTCCAATAGGCCATCCTTTTGTCATAACAGAATATTGCCCTCCACCTTAGTTGTCTTTGCCTTCGAACATGTTCGTACTATTTCCCCCAAATCTACCCTCACGCAGACTCGCCCTCTCACACAAAAAATAAGGGTTTAACCTTGCACTTAACTTCCACCCTACCAGCCTCCACAATCAATGTAATATACTCCGCCATGTTTGCTTCCTCGAGCGTGATTTAACCATCAAACTCTTCTTCCTCTCTCTTACCATTCCCATTCTGAAGAGACTGCTTCTTCCCCGACATCCTTGTCCATTCCGCAGCCATTCTAAGCAGCGCCTTCCCTTCTCAGGACATCTTCCCAGGCAAGCGCAGGACAAGCAACACCTGCATTGTTACCTCTTGACTACCCACTATCCAGGCTCCCAAACACACCTTCCAGGTAAAACATTGTTTTACTTGTATTTAGTTCAATGTGTTATACAGTATTCGCTGCTCACCATGTGGTCTCCTCTGCACTGGGAAGACCAGACACAGGTTGGGTGATCGCTTTGTGGGGCACCTTGGTTCAGGCGGCAAGCTTGACACTGAGCAGCCAGTAACAAGTTATTTTAATTCTCTGGCGCACTCCCCTACTGAGATCGATGTTTTTGTTGAAATTAAACTCAATGTAAGCTCGAGGAACGGCACCTCATCTTTCGATTCGGTAGTTTCCAAACTTCTGTACTCAAGATTGAGTACAACAACTGAAGGTCTTATATACTGCTCCAATTTTTTGGACACGAGCTGCTGCTAATGATTCTGCAATTCCCATTTAGTGATCCACTGGACCCAACTTTTGTTTCTTTAATTTACCAATTTTATCCCTTTTGCTTTGCACAATCAATCCCTTGATTCATTTCATCTCGTGCCTTCCATCCTGTCACAGATCTTCCCATTTGTTCCGTCCCCAGCGCCCATCCATTTCACTGCCTCGGAACCAGTTTAAAACCTGCTGCAACTCGAACTATTTCCAGTTGTGATGATTGGTCAGCAATCTGACATGTAAAATTTACTGAGCTCCCCAGAAATGTATTCTGGCCTGCTGATTATGTCCAGCAATCGCTGTTTGAATTTCGGATTTTCAGCACAGCCAGTATTTCCCTTGGAAATATTCAGATCAGCTCCTTGGTTGTGAGGCACAGTGACCAAGCAGCAAGGTCTCGTTTTATAAACTGAAAAGCGCAGACGCATCACCTCTCTATGCATGCATAAAATGTTGCTTTTCAAACTCCTATTGCTCCTAAAGATCTGGAATTGCAGCTAAATCTGCCAATCCATGTGTCTGAAGATCCAGTGAATCGCCTGGATATGTCGGAGATCGAAACTGCTCCATGCATTTTTCTTGAATTTGGCGCGTGGTGAAGATCATGTCCATTGCGCACCTCAGTGGGCAGAATCAGTACTACGATTCTGTGACTCGACAGCCTCTGCGAGAAGGGCATTTAGGAGGCTTCTTCCGATGACTTTCCCTGGCGCAGACAGCAGGGAAGCTCCTCTGTAATTGCCGCAAACGGATTTGTCGCCTTTGCTGGAGCTCGTCACTATTACAACATCTCCGAAATCCTCTAGTCCTGCTCTCCTCATTGCAAATAAAATAAATCTGTTCATGGATTCGCCCTAACAGTAATTCCCCGCCATGCTTTAGTGCTTCGGCGGTGATTCCATGTGCTCCTGAGGTCTTGTTGTTCTTCAATTATCGGGAGGCCTTTTGAACATTGTGCCGGGCTGCGATTTTTCTGAGTTGGTGACGGTTAGCATGCTGTCAAATGGAATCGAGGTCACTCATGTCGAAGACAGAGTCTCTCATAAGCAGATTTCGAAGTACGCATTACAACTGGCATTTACTGCTACTCTCTCCTTGATAATTACACTTCCGTTTCTGGCCCTCGGTTGGGTACAAACTTCACTGCTTGAACGTAATTGGTCTTGAATGCGCTAATTAATGTATGCACGTCGTGTTTGTCAGCTCATTGCTGGATCTCCTGCGCTATTTCTACCCCCCCCCCCCACCCATCTGTTCTTAGGTCTATCTTGGATCGCGGCCTTCAGATGTCTAAAGAACTGCTTTCTTGCTCTGGAATTGTGCATCTGTTTCCAATTCTAGAATGATTCGCATTTGTGGCTTATTAGCTCCTGGATCTCCTGGTCATTTTTGGTGAACCAGTCTTGATGTTTCCTGAAGGATTTATCCAGCGTCTCTGCACAGCTGGTAACTATAGAGGCCTTCAGGGCAGACCAGGCAATGTGGACACTCTGCCTCTCCGGCTGACTGGAATTCCTGAAGTTGGTTTAGGGGCGCTGTCGGAATAGCGCTTTCTGAATAGGTTCTTTGAGTGGTCCAGCGTTGGTTTCCCTGCGCCAGCGTTTCAGTTCCCGATGCTGTTTGCATTCTACGTTTATTTAATAACAGGATGGAATTGGCGTTGGTTCATCCAGCAGTCATCAGCTACTGTCATGGCGTGCATGTTGCGGACCTCGTTGAGATCCCTAACACAGACAATGACGTGGTCATCTTGTTGGATCAGTAAACCAGCCATCTTGTGAATGAATTGAAACATACACCGCCCAGCTTCGCATTCAAGCAATGCCGATCGGTCGATTGCTGATTTTTATACATATCCTGTATCCTGTTGCTGCATTTTGCAATTAGGGCTGTTAGCTTTGTTGTCACCAGAAAACCAACAACTCTTTTTAGGATGAACATAGTCCCATGGGCCGATATCTGCAGCGCCGTAATTGCAAGGCAAATGGAGCAACGTCACAGACCGAGATATGACGGTCTGAAATGCGCAAATGGCAGTTTTCTTTGTGCAGCGCTTCATGTAAATTTAATTTAATTTGTTTACTGAAATTCATTCGTAAAACGAGGCATTGCAATTGGTCGGGAATCGAAACCCTGTCTTATCTGCTCCCTCATTTAAGCAGCTGTTCCTCATTGAAACCGCCTCTAGACATGTTTTGAGGAACCACCATCGAACTGAAACGTTAACTCTTTTTCGCTCTCCACGGATACTGCCTGACGTTCTGTTTATTTCCAGCATTTTCATTTTATCATCATCGCAGGCAGGCTCTTGAAGCGAGGATGACGAGCTTCCACGCCAAAAAGCAATGAGTACACATGTGTATTAATGAATGCCCTAATATTCCAGATCCTGAAATATATCGTGAAGGGTGGAACTTGCCTGTGCTTGGAATTCTTTACGTGTGGTGGCCGTGGCATACCAGCAACCACACAGGTTTGAGAGAGGTAGGTATTGATCCAGTGGCAAGGTATACGCAAGTCAAAATGGAGAACAGCTCAGCTGTACAGGCCGAGCGCGCACACATATCGTTGTGGGGGTTGGCCCATGCTGCCCTTGGGCTCTCGTGTCTTCTGAGCCCCAGATTCACGCCTCTATTGGGCCCCGGCCACTTCCATCTATGGACTCTTGCCGCTCCTTCATTCCTCCTGCTCTGCCTGCCCGCACTGCAATCAGTGACCTGGCTATGCAGCCATCGCCCTCCTGCAGCAGCACGCGCTGCTCCCTGCAATGGCATGCGGCTGCAAGCTTCTACCTCCAAAAGCCCCGGCATGCTGATTGTCTTGCAGGCCGGGACCGCGCTGATTTCTGGGATGGGCCGCCGCACGCTGCTCCCTCCAATTGCACCGGCCTGCTGATGGTCTTGCAAGATGGGACCGCGCCGATTTCCAGGCCAGGCGTCTTCATTGTGCTCGATCCTTGCTATAGATGCGGCTGCATTTGTCGGTTTTAGACCTTGTGCTGCAATGATAGCGCTTCTGATTTCAGTTAAATGGCAACGGGTTACAATCAAGTCTAGATCGCACGTTTTCATTGGGCTAGACTCAGATTGAAGGAATAGCTGATCCTTGTTGGTGCACTCAGTATCCTCAGAATCAAGTAATCTTTAATTTCGATTTTCGCACATAGTTTTTATTAATTTATATTTTATAACCCAACAATGTTTAAGGGATGTGTTATGTTTATTATTTGCACAATATTCATGTCTTCCCCGTGGCAAGCGAGAATTCTACCCCTGACCCACCAAAGCTTACATTGTTTTGAAATTTATTCTTCATGCCAGCGCAATTAATTATTTAATTTGTTAATACAAAGTGAAGCGCAATAAAACACTGCAAAATTTTTCAGATGCTGAAAAAGAATTTATTCAGCAACTGCTCGCGACATGCCACAGGTCCAGCGCCAGATACTGCCACTCAGCTGTGCTCCCGCTCTGTAAATAGCCGCTCCTCTCTGCTCCCGCTCTGTAAACAGCCGCCCCTCTCTGCTCTCGCTGTGTAAACAGCCGCTCCTCTCTACTCCCGCTCTGAAAACAACCGGCCCTCCCTGCTTCCACTGTGTAAACAGCTGCTTCCCTCTTTTCCCGCTCTGTAAACAGTCACTTCTCTCTGCTCCCGCTCTGTAAATAGCCGCTCCTCTCTGCTCCCGCTATTTTAACAACCGCTCCTCTCTGCCCCCGCTCTGTAAACAACCGCTCCTCTCTGCTCCCGCTCTGAAAATAACAGCCCCTCCCTGCTGTCGCTTTGTAGACAGCTTCTTCCCTCTTTTCGTGCTCTGTAAATAGTCACTTCTCTCAATCCTGCTTAGTAAATCGCCGCTCCTCTCTGCTCCCGCTCTGTAAATAGCCGCATTCTCTGCTCCCGCTCTGTACATAGCCGCTCCTCTCTGCTCCCACTCTATAACCAGCCGCTCCTCTGTGCTCTTGCTCTTTAAACAGCTGCTCCTCTCTGCTCCTGTTCTGTAAACAGTCGCTACTCTCTGCTCCCGTTCTGGAAACAGTCGCTCCTCTCTGCTCCCGCTCTGTAAACAGCCGCTCTTCATGCTCTGCCTCTTCAAACAGCCGCTCCTCTCACCTCCCACGTGTTTAAGATATGCAATGAGACACAGAGCCGCTCAAACCCAGAAACCTATAACTTTACTCAGTTGTTTCGTTTTAATGTTGCTCCTGTGAAATTCTGTGATTTCGTACGATGTACAAAATATTAGGCATCTTCACAAGTTTTTAATTTAAATTATTGGTCTTGTGTGCAGTGCCTTTCAGCTGTGAGAAGGTGGTTCTTGACTTAACGGTGGCGATGACAGTCCGGGATTTGCACCATGGATCTGTCGCATTGCAACACTGATAATCCCAAAGTCAGAATCGAATCTCTAGACCAAAGAACCTCCTATAAAAAACAACACAACACGATGCATATTGAAATCCCATCGAATGTCGGTAAAGAAGAAAGTATGAACTCCCTCCTGCCTGTATTGTGTCGTTGAGTGAACTATCAAATTAGTCCGCCTCCCCATAATCCTACACATGTTTTCCCATTATTATACATGTTAATAGTTTGAGACATGACATGAGCTGAGGGTAGCATACTTGGAGTAAAAGGTTAATTTGGACATGAAGCTTACGGTGATTAACAAAACAAACAGAGGCATTAAATGATCAGCACAATAACAATGAGGATTATATTCTAATCCACACGTGTAGCGCACAATGGATTTGCAGTCCTTCGCCTCAACCATTCGGCTACCACGGATTAATGGTATGGACACTAAATCTGCTTTCTGCTTTTTTAACCAAAACTTAAATCCTCTGCTACAAACGGTACTCACCGCTAATGCTGCCCGTGCACCCAGTTGCAACAATGTTCAAAGTGTACAATTAGCGTCAGTCAGTCAAAGGCCTTCCGTTGCTTCAGAAATGTTCGATTGTGAAACAAATTCAGAACAGAGAAAAAAAATACGTTTGACGCGGTGAATAAAACGACCACGCCAGGACTTTGTTAGTTTCGACGTCCGGAGCCTTTTCCTTCAGCTCATGCAGTCACTGCTGCTGCCACAATTGTGGTGAGGAGAATTGTAAGCAAAGGGCTATTTTTTTTCTGGAAAGCAGGAAAAGCTGAGACAAGAGGCGCGTTTGAATTAGTAAAAATATATCTACCGCAAACAGTATAATATTTGTTTTTTTATAGTGCAGATTGATATTTTGCTGTGTTCGATTAGCAGGTGCCGCGGATGACAAAAGATAAAAAGCAAATTGTGCCGTAATTCTGATTAGAACCGAGGTTGCTGCGGCCACAACACAGAATACTAACCACTATACGATCACGGCACCGCACAGCAGCTGTCGCAAGGCTGCTCGCACCACAGCAAGGTCACACGCAGCACTTATTGGAAAAGATGGATTCTTTACATTAGACCAAAATCAGCCCCGCCAGAAATAATGGCAGCAATGGAATTCGACCCACACCCTAAAGCGACTGGAGCGTTAATCCAGAATGCTGCAGCCATCGGCAAATTTAAAAGGATTGTAGCCCTTTCACCTGGGAAGAAATGAGCCTCTTGAGCGTTGGTAAAAAAAGCCAAGGGAGTGGAGGCTGGGTCATTGAATATATTTAAGGAGGCGACATTGACATTTTTGAGCGATAAGGGATTAAAGACTTATGGGGAGTCGAATGGAGGATCTATTGTTGACTCGACAGGCGCTTTGATCAGGTGAGCAACACAGCGAAACCACGCTTTTACCAGCTTACCTTCACTGAGTCCACTGTCATTGCCTTTTGGAGTATGAGGCAGTTTTGTATCTAACCATCTCTCTTGTCTATTCCGCCATCTGTCCCAATGCAGCTGCTATCACTCACTGTGTTTATCTCACTTTCAATCTCTGATTGATCTGAAGGAAGTCCCGTATTTGTTTCGAACATGAACTAAATGAGAACATAACAACATAAGAAATTGGAGCAGGATTAAGCCATTTGGCCACTCGAGCCAGCTTCGACATTCAATTAGAACATGGCTGATCTACAACTGTACCTGGAATTGCGAAGGCCACACCTAGAGTACTGCATACAGTTCTGGACTCCATATATTAGGAAGGATATACTTGCATTGGTGGCTCTTCAGAAAAGCTTCACTACGTGGTGAAGAAAGGTTGAATAGGTTGGGCCTATACTCATTGGAATTCAGAAGAATTAAAGGTATTCTTATCGAAACATATACGTTTATGAAGGTGCTCGAAAATATGAATACAAAGAGGATATTTGCATACGTAGGGAAAGTGAAACTAGCGGACAGAGTCTCAGGATAAGCGGCAGCACATTTAAAATAGGGAAGAGGGGGAATGTATTCTACCTAACAATATAAGGAAATAAGAACATAAGAAATAGGACCAGGAGTAGGCCATTTGGTCCATAAAGCCTGTTCCACCGTTCAATAAAGTCGTGGCTGATCTGATCATGGATTCAGCTGCATTTATTTGCCCGCTTCCCATAACCCTTTACCCCGCTTATCGCACAATATTCTGTATATCTCCGCCTGAAATGTATTCAAACAGCCTCCACAGCTCTCTGGGGCAGAGATTTGCAAAGATTTACAACCTTGTGAGAGAAGCAATTCCTCCTCATCTCAGTTTTAAATAAGTGGCGACTTATTCTGAGACGATATCCCCTAGTTTTCTTTTTCCCATATAAGCGGAAACTTCCTCTCTGCATCCACCTTGTCGAGCCGCCTCATTATATTATATGTTTCAATAAGTTGACCTCTCATTCTTCTGAACTCCAATGTGCACAGGCGCAACCTACCGACCCAAAATGATCGCAGTACTCCAGATGTCGCCACATCAATACCATGTATAATTGTAGCAGGACCTCTCTGCTTTTATACTCAATACCCATTCAATAAATGCATTCCTGATTACCTGGTCTATCTGTGTACAAAGCTTTTGTGTTTCGAGCACACGGACCCGCAGGACCATCTGTACTGCAGCATTTTGAAATTTTCCTCCATTTAAAATTAATTTGCTTTTATACTTTTCGACCAAAGTTGACAACCTCACATTTTCCCAAATTATACTGCTCCTGCCAAATGTTTGCTCAGTCTCTTAGCCTGGCAAAACTCTTTGCAAATTAGTTGTGTTCAACTCACAACTTGCTTTCCCACATCTCTTTTTTTCATCATATAATTTGGCGACATTGCACTCGGTTCCTTCAGCCAAATCAATAATATAGATTGTAAGTTGTGGAATTCGCAGCATCTATCCCTGCGGCTTCCCACGAGTTACTGTTTGCCAAATGGACAATGTACAATTCATCCCGACGCTCTATTTTCTTTTAATTAACCAATCTTCTATCAATGCTAATATATTACCCCGAACCGAAGACCACGGATTTATCTTATGCAGCAACAGTTTATGTTGCATGTTATAGAATGCTTTCTGGAAAGCTAAATTCACCACCTCCAATGATTACCTCGTATTCACCCTGCTCGTTACATCCTCAAAGAAGTCCAGCAAATTTGTCAAACATGAATTCTCTTTGATAAAACCATGACTGTTTAAATTATGCTTTTTTAAAATGATCTGCTACTGTTTCCTTAATAATGGTCTCCAGCATTTTCCCAACGACAGATGTTCGGAAAACTGATCTATTGTTTCCTGCTTTCTGTCTGCCTCCGTTTTTACACAGGGGCGTTACATTTCCGGGTTTCCAATACGCTCGGAGCTTCCCAGAATTCAGGAAAATTTGTCAGATTACAACCAATGCATCCATTATCACTTTAGCCATTTATTTTAAGATACTAGGATGCAAGCCGTCAGGTCCAGGGACTTGTCCGCCTTTATGCCCATTATTTAACCAAGTACTATTTCTTTCGTGATAGTGATCCATCCCTCCCGAAAGCCCATTGTGTATCCACAATTGGGAAATTTTACTGTCTTCTACCGTGATGCCCGTTACAAAATATTTGTTCAACGTCTCGGCCATTTCCGTGCTCCCCATTATTAATTAAGCAGTCTTGCCCTCAAGGGGACCAATATTTACTTTAGCCATAATTTTCCTCCTTTTGTACCGGTAGAAACTCTTGTTATCTGCCACTTTACTTTCAGGTGGACAGGAGCAAGGCAAAGGGAATTTATTCCAAAGAAGTTTGGGGTAATGCATTTGGGGAGGGCTAACAGGGCATTAGAATGCACATTAAATGTTAGAACATTTGGAAGTGTAGAGGAATAAAGGGAGCTTTGAGCGCAGGTAAACACATGCCTGCAGGTAGCAGACCACATCAGCCATGATCTTATAGAATCAAGGGGCAAAAAGACCTACTCATGCTCATATTTCATATTTTCTCATGTTCTGACAATTTGTTTTAATGGCATATGGAACACATGGGCCAAAACTAGAAAACAGCGTGTAGTTCTGCTCAGTTAATTACAGGGACGAGGTGATTGCCGTAGGACTGGTCGAGAGCAGATTTACGAGGATGTTGCCTGGATTGGAGGATATTAGCTATCAGGAAAGATAACATGGGATGGATTCATTTTTTTCAGAGTAGCAGATGCTGAGAAGTGAACTCATTGAGGTGTATACAATTATGAGGGTTTAGATAAAATGGACATTAACGACCTATTACCCTTAGGATATGGGTCAACAACAAGAGGGAATAAATTAACATAATCAGTTGCGACTCAGAGTGGATTTTTTTCACCCATAGAAAGGTGGAGGTGTGAAACCCACAGCCTGAAAAGGTGGTAGATGCAGAAGACTGTACCCTATCAAAAAAATGACCTGGATGTGCAATAGAACTGCCCTAACCTAGAGGGCTACGGACCCAGTTTTTGAAAGAAGGATTCGGCTGGAACCAACTAGGGGGGAGGCCATCTTAGACTAGGTTTTCTGTTGTGACAGAGGATAAGTTAGCAATCTCGTTGTGCGAGGCCCCTT
Source organism: Pristiophorus japonicus (assembly GCF_044704955.1). NCBI lineage: Eukaryota > Metazoa > Chordata > Chondrichthyes > Pristiophoridae > Pristiophorus > Pristiophorus japonicus. The sequence continues at coordinate 2,507,673 of NW_027254824.1, read as the reverse complement.
AAGGAAGAGCGACCATAATATGGTAGAATTCTACATTAGAATGGAGACTGATACAGTTTATTCAGAGACCACGGTCGAACGCACAGAAGGGTAACTTTGAAGGTATGAGGCGTGAATTGGATAGGATAGATTGGCGAATGATACTTCAGGGGTTGTCAGTGGATGGGCAATGGCAGACATTTAGAGATTGTATGGATGAACTACAACAATTGTACATCCCTGTCTGGCATAAAAAAGGGAAGGTGGCTCAACCGTGGATATCAAGGGAAATGAGGGAGAGTATTAAAGCCAAGGAAGTGGCATAAAAACTGGCCAGAAATAGCAGCGAACCCGGGGACTGGGAGAAATTTAGAAATCAGCAGAGGAGGACAAAGGGTTTGATTAGGGCAGTGTAAATAGATACGAGAGGAAGCTAGCAGGGAACATTAAAACGGACTGCAAATGCTTCTCTATATATGTGAAGAGAAAAAGGTTCGTAAAGACAAACGTAGGTCGCGTGAAGTCAGAATCAGAGGATGTCTTAACAGGGAACAAAGAAATGGCAGACTAATTGAACAAGTACTTTGGTTCGGTATTCACGAAGGAGGACGCAAACAACCTTCCGGATATAAAAGGAGTCAGACGGTCTAGTAAGAAGGAGGAACTGAGGGAGATCCTTATGAGTCGAGAAATTGTGTTGGGGAAATTAATGGATTAAAGACCGATAAATCCGCAGGGTCTGATGGTCTGCATCCCAGAGTATTTAAGGAGGTGGCCTTGGAAATAGCGAATGCATTGAGAGTCATATTCCAACATTCCATAGAATCTGGATCAGTTCCTCTGGAATGGAGGGAATCTAATGTAACCCAACTTTTTAAAAAAGGAGGGAGGTAGAAAACAGGCAATTATACACCGGACAGCATGACATCGATCGAGGGTAAAATGATGGAATCAATGATTAAGAATGTCATAGCAGCGCATTTAGAATAGGTGACATAATAGGTCCAAGTCAGTATCGATTTGTGAAAGGAAAATCATGCTTGTCAAAACTTCTGGAATTTTTTGAGGATGTTTCCAGTGGAGTGGACAAGGAAGTTGATGTGGTGTATCTGGAAATTCGCCAAGGTCCCACACAAGAGATTAATATGCAAAGTTAATGCACATGGGATTGGGGGGACTGTGCTGACGTAGATTGAGAACTGGTAGGCAGACAGGAAGCAAAGAGTAGGTGTAAATGGGTAATATTCAGAATGGCAGGCAGTGACGTTTGTGGTACCGCAAGGTTCTGTGCTGAGGCCCCAGCTGATTACATTGTACAATAATGATTTAGACAAGGGGATTAAATGAAGTATCTACAAATTTGCGGATGACACTAAGTTGGGTGGCAGAGTGAGCTGCGAGGTGGATGCTATGAGGCTTATGAATGACTTGGATCAGTAAGGTGAGTGGGCAATTGCTTGGCAGATGTAGCAATATGTGGATAAATGTCAGGTTATCCACTTTGGTGGTAAAAACAGAGAGAACGACTATTATCTGAATGGTGACATATTATGAACAGGGGAGGTGCAACTAGACCAGGGTGTCATGGTACATCAGTCATTGAGTGTTGGCATGCAGATACAGCAGGCGGTTAAGAAAGAAAATGGATTATTGGCCTTCATAGCGAGGGGATTTGAGTACAGGGGCAGAGCGGTGTTACTACAGTTGTACAGGGCCTTGATGAGGCCTCACCTGGAGTATTGTGTACAATTTCGTCTCCTAACTTGAGGAAGGACATTCTTGCTATTGAGACAGTGCAGCGAAGGTTCACCAGACTGATTCCCGGGATGGCGGGACTGACATATCAAGAAAGACTGGATCAACTGGGATTTTATTCACTGGATTTCAGAGGAATGAGAGGGGATCTCATAGAAATGTTTTTAAATTCTGACGGGTTTTGAAAGGTTCGATGCTGGAAGAATGTTCCCAATGTTGGAGAAGTCCAGAACCAGGGGTCGCAGTCTAAGGATAAGTGGTAAACCATTTTGGACCGAATGAGGAGAAACTTCTTCACCCAGAGAGTGGTCAACCTGTGGAATTCTCTACCACAGAAATTGTTGAGGCCAATTCACTAAATATATTTACAAAGGAGTTAGATGTAGTCCTTACTAATCGGTGAATCCAGAGGAATGGCGAGAAAGCAGGAATGGGGTACTGAAGTTACATGTTCAGCCATGAACTCATTGAATAGCGGTGCAGGCTCGCAGGGCTGAATGAACTACTCTTGCTCCTATTATCAATGTTTGTACTCCTCCAGCCACGTGCTCTAATGATTTATCCTGCGATTCCTACTCTGTCTAACACGTGGTACTGTTAGCAATTCTGAGATTAGTATTTTGAGGTACTACATTTTAATTTAGCTCCTAGCTTCCTAATTGCGTCTCGTAGGAATGCATCACGTTTTCTACCGATATCGTTGGTATCTATATGCACCCCGACAAGTGGCTGTTCACCTTCCCTTTCCAGAATGTCCTTCACCAGCTCCGAGAAATCCTCGACCCTTGCACCCGGAAGCCAACATACCATCCTGGAGTCTCTGTTGCGGTCTCCTACCAATTGAATCCCTTATCGCAATCGCACTCCCACTCTTTTTCCTGCCCTCCTGTGCAGCAGAGCCAGACATGGTGCCAGGAGCTTGGCTGCTGCTGCCTTCCCCTGAAGAGTCATCCGCCTCAACAGTACCCAAAGCGGTGTATCTGTTTTGCAGTGGGATGACCGCAAATGACCACTGCAATTTTGCACTGATCTTCCTATTGGTCACCCGTTCCCTATCTGGCTTTTCCTGCGATGCGACCAACTCGGTAAACGTGCTATTCACGTCATTCTCTGCATCGTGGATGCTCGAGACTGAATCCAGCCGCAACTCTCGTGCTGCAATGCGGTCTGTTATGAATTGCAGACGGATGTACTTCCCGCACAAACAGTCGAAGGGACACCAGACGCGTTCCTGAGTTCACATATAGTACAGGAGGAGCATAAAACGTGTCCGAGCTCTCCTGCTATGACTTAACTCTTGGATTAACTTAATGGGGCAACAACAATGTTAAAAGGTTACTTACTGATAAAGAAAGAATAATAAAAACTACTGACCCATCACTAGTCAATCACTTACCCCTTTGGCTATAACATCATCTTTCAATTTCGTTCTACATCTTCTTTGCCTTCTCAGTGTAGCTGCACCAGCAAGCCTCAGCGATGCGTTGGGCCTTTTTATAAGTTTCTCTGATGCACATCGCGAGCCGCTCCGACACGCTACGAACTCCCGTGCCTCAGCGATGCGTTGAGCCTTTTTCTAGACCTCTCCAACGCACCTCGCGACCATGCCCGACTCACCACGACCTCCCCAGCCTCAGCTACGTGTTGGGTCTTTTAATGGGCCTCTCCGGCGCACTTCCCGAGCCTCTCCGACTCACCAAGAGCTCCAGAGCCTCAGCGACGCGTTGGGACTTTTTATAGGCATCTCGGACGCAAGTCCCGAGCCTCCTCGTCTACAAACTCCGGAGTATCCATATCGTGCAGGACCTTTTTATAGGATTCTCCGACCACCTCCCCAACCTCACCGACTCACCACGAACTCCCGAATCTCAGCAGCGCGTTGTGCCTTTTGAAAGAACCCTCTGACGCACCTCCCGAGCCTTTCTGATTCACTACAAACTCCCGAGCCTCAGCGACGCGTTGGACCTTTTTATAGGGCTCTCCGGCGCACCTCCCCAGCCTCTACGACTCACCACGAACAACATACTTACCTGTTTCATAATGGAAACGGCTCACTCCTTCAAATATAAACAAGTAATATCAAAGCACTGTCAAAGAACTCGCACCTGCCCCTGAATCATTGTGGATCTTTGGAATCTAAATGCTCACATGGAACCAATAATAAGTATATAAAATGTGAGGGAAACACCAATTATCATTTCAACGTCGAATCATTGCCTGATCTTAGCGAGGATTAAACAACTTTTGCGTTGCATCTGCCTGCACTATCATATAAGTACTTCACGCTAGCCCGTTGTGCCACTAGAGCCACACTATGGTAATGTGTGGCATCAGTGCTCCCAAGTTACAGCTGCATTTTCCACCGATCTTATATACAAGTGTGCATAGAGTCATTCCGCTCGAAAATACACCATTAATTCCATCGTCTCTGTGCCACACTCAGAAAAATGTTTCAAATTGTTCCCACGTCAGAGATTTTGCGCCAAAGCCCTGCTTTATATTTCTGTGTATCTGTTTATTATTTACAATGCAGGAAGGATATATTCACCTTGGAGTGAGTGCAGCGGAGGACTTTCCAAATGACACCTAGAATCCAAGGCGAGATTACAAAATTAAGGTTGTATTCTATTGAATTTATAAGGATAAGGTGTGATTTACCAATCAATTCAAGATATTAAGGGAAAAAGTTAGTATAAGCAGAGATACATTTTTCCCGCTGTCCGTGGAATCTCGGATTAGGGAAATAGTCTACAAATTAGAACCAAAAGTGAACTTAGCCAACACGTCTGCTCAAAAAGGATGATAAAGTTTGGAACTCTCTTCTGCAAACTGAAATTGATGATCGATGAACTGTTAATTTTAAATCTGACGTTGAAATATTTGTGTCAACGAATGGTAGGATATGGGGCAAAGGAAGCCAGATAAAGATCAGCCATTTTCTCATTGAGTGGCAGAACAGGCTCGATGTGCTCAATGGTCTACTTCAGATCCTATGCACACATCTTCTCGTCTGTGCATTTGTACACATTTAGGGAGTAGGCAGATGTGAATGATTTACAGGGAAAAATTCAGATCATATCTTCAAGTCTTCCAGTCACACATAATGATGCACAGACTCACGGATTCATTCATTCAGAATCAACTGAGATATAGAGAATCCGAGATAAACACAGCCAGGCGGACCTGCAATACTCTCAATGATCAAAATGCTGTTATCAGAGATTGCAGGTTCATGTCCTACAGTTGCCTTTTTATACATTGGTCAACAGCTTTCGCTATATGCACCGGATCGACTTTACAGCCGACATTACTAAATCTGTGTACTTCCTCCATCCGGAATCTATGGTATCCATTAGCGTGAGCTGCTTTCCAGTGAAGTTTACTGACAGAAGGTGATCCTACATTTTTACCATTGTCGAGTGCCCATTCAGAATGAGGGTTAAACATTGAATTAACAATCAGGAATCTATGGCTCACTGGCGAAAGCTCCGTTTGAACACGAAAATCACAGCCTTGTGAGGTAGAGAGTTTATCTAAGAGAAATCATGTTTCCATAAATGTGTTAGAGATTTTGAGTTTGCAACTAGTAGAATAGGTAAGGCGAACTCGTGGATTTGTGTAATAGGGTTTTCAGAAGGCATTCAATAAGCTGCCACTTAAGAGAGTATTAATGAATATAGTGCTCAATGGATTGGGGTTATTACACTAACGTACATTGAGGATTGGTTAACGGTGAGTACAAATGAATTTTGGTTTGCTGTAAATTGTGGGGCTGCGCAATGTTCGGTGCTTGGGCCTCAGCAATTCTCACAATATATCAATGATTTGATTCACAGGACAATGTGTAGTTTATTGAAGTTTGCCAATGATATAAAGTTAGGTGGGAATTTAAGTTGTGAGCAGGATGCAAAGATGCTTCAAGGGAGTATAGACAGGCTAAGTTAATGGGCAAGAATGTGGCAAATGGAATATAGTGAGGAGAAATGTCATGTTTTCCACTTTTACAGAAACAATAGAAAAGCAGAGATTTATTAAATGGTGAGAGAGTGGAAATTACTAATCTTCAGAGGGACCTGGGTGTCTTTGTACACGAATCACGGAAAGATAAAATGCATGTAGAGCAAGCAATGTTCGCCTTTATTACAAGAGGACTTGAATGTAAGAGTAAAGAAGTCTTACTATAATTATACAGGGCACTGGTGAGTGCACAACTGGAGAATTGTGTACAGTTTTGGACTCCTTGTCGAAGTCATAACGTGAGTGTTCCTGCAAGGAACGATTAAGTAGACTGGGGTTATATTCTCTACAATTTAGAATAATTAGATGCGATCTCATTTACTAATACACAATTCTTACTGGGCCAGAGAGTGTTTTTGTATGTGGGATGTTACTCCTGACGAGAACGATGGATCGCATTTCCTGAATTTAGGGTCATCTATTTCGGACAGTGATGAGGAGAAATAACTAAACTTAGAAAGTTGTGAATATTTAGAATTCTCGATCGGCGTTTGATGAGGAGGCTCTGTCATTGAGCACATTCAAGATGTAAATCAATAGATTTTTGAAATTAAGGGAATCAAGGGATATGGCAACAGTGCGGACAGGTTAAATTGTGGTAGAGGTTCAGCTATAATCTCGATCAATGCCGGAGCATGCCAGAGGATCGAAATGGCGTACTCGTGTTCCTATGTCTCATATTCTTATGTTGTTATGTTCCAGGATCTGGAATCCAGATGAACATTTAATTCGATGAAAACATGGTCAACGATTTTGCGCCTGTAAGTCATCGTTCTAACGTAAAGGAGAAGTGTCTTTTCTTCTTCATTCACCCAACATCGAAACATAGAAACATAGAAACATAGAAAATAGTTGCAGGAGTAGGCCATTCGATCCTCGAGCCTGCACCACCATTCAATAAGATCATGACTGATCTTTCCCTCAGAACCGCTTTCCTGCTTTCTCTCCATACCCCTTGATCCCATTAGCCGTAAGAGCCATTTCTACCACGCGCCTGAATATGTCCAATGAACTGGTATCAACAACTCACTATGGCAGAGAATTCTACAGGTTAACAACTCTCTGAGTGAAGAAGCTTCTCCTCATCTCAGTCCTAAATAACCGACATCTTACCCTTCGACTATGTCCCCTTGTTCTGGACTGCCGCAACATCGGGAAAATTCTTCCTGCATCTAACCTGTCCATTCCCGTCAGAGTTTTATATGTTTCTATGTGATCCACTCTCATCCTTTTTAACTCCAGCAAATACAGGCCCAGTTGATCCTGCTTCTCCTCAGATGTCAGTCCTGCCATGCCGGGAATCATTCTGGTGAACCTTCGCTTCAATCCCTCAATAACAAGAACGTCCTTCCTCAGCTTAGGAGACCAGAACTGAACGCAATGTCCCATGTGAGGCCTCACTAAGGTCCTGTACAACTGCATAAGATATCCCTGCTCCTACAATCAATTCTCCAAGCTAAGAAGGCCATTTGCCTTCTCCACCGCCTGCTGTACCTTAATGCCGAATTTCAGTGACTGATGTACCATGACACCCAGGACTGGTTGCATCTTCCCTTTTCCTAATCTGCCGCAAGCAGATATATTCTGCCTTGGTGCTTTTGCCGGCAGAGTGGATAACCTCATATTCATCCAAATTATACTGCATCTGTCATGCGTTTGCCCACTCACCTATGCAGTCTTTTAGCATCCTCCTCACAGCTCACTCCATCACCCAGCTTAGTGTCATCTGCAAACTTGGAGATATTTCACTCAATTCCTTCATCGAAATCATTAATGTCTATTGTAAATAGCTGGGGTCCCAGCACTAAGCCCTGCTTCTCTGAAAAGGAACCGTTTATCCCGACTTTTGCTTCCTGTCTGCCAAACAGTTCTCTATCCGCGTCAGTACATTAGTCCCACTATCTTGTGCTCTAATTTTGCACAACAATTTCAGGTGTGGGACCGTGTCAAAGCCTTATGAAATTTCAAATAAATTACATCCACTGTTCCTCTCTTGTCAACGCTAGCAGATACATCCTCAAAAAATTCTAGAAGGTTTGTCAAGAATCAATTCCCTTTCATAAATTTATGCTGACTTGGAATTATCCTGTCACTGCTTTCGAAATGCGCTGCTATTTCATCTTTAATAATTGATTCCAACATTTCCCCATCACTGACTACAGGCTAATCGGTCTATAATTACCATTTTCTCTCTCCCTCCTTTCTTAAAAGGTGTGTTACATTCGCTACCCTCCAGTCCATAGCAACTGATGTAGATTCGATAGTTTGCTGGAAAGTGATCACCAATGCCTCCACTATTTTTAAAGCCACAGTCTTAAGTAATCTGAGATGCAGACTTTCAGGCACCGGGGAATTATCGACCTGCAATCCTACCAATATCCCCAACACAATTTCCCCCCTATTAAAGCTTTCGTTCAGTTCCTTCTTCTCACTCGACACTCGGTCCCTAATATTTCCGGAAGGTTATTTGTGTCTTCCTTCGTGAAGACAGAACCAAAGTATTTTTTTAACTGGTCCACCATTTCTTTGTTCCCATTATAAATTCATCAGAATCTGACTGTAAGGGACCTACGTTTGTCTTCACTAATCCTTTTTCTCTTCACATGTCTATCGAAGCTTTTGGAGTCGGTTTTTATGTTCCCAGCATGCTTCCTCTCATACTCTGTTCTCCCCCTTCTAATAAAACCCTTTGAGCTCCTTTGTTGAATTATAAAATCTCCCAGTCCTCAGATTTGCTGCTTTTTCTGGCCAATTTATATGGCTCTTCCTTGGATTTAATATTATACTTAATTTCCCTTGTTAGCCACGATTAATCAATCTTCCCCGTTTTATTTTTGCTGCAGACAGGGATATACAATTGTTGAAGGTCACCCATGTGATCTTTAAATATTTGCCATTGTCTATCCACCGTCAACCCTTTAAGCATGACACCCCGGTCTATTGTAGCCAATTCATGCCTCATACCAACTGGAAAGTTACCAATTCTTATTTTCAGGTCTTCGTCTCTGAATAAACTGCGTCACTCTCGATCTTAATAATGAATTCTTCCCTATTATGGTCACTTTTCCCCAAGGGGCCTCGCAGAGCAAAATTGCAAATTTGTCCTTTCTCTTAGCCATGCAGTCTAGGATCGCCAGCCCTCTAGTTGGTTCCATGAAATATTGGTCTCGAAAATCATTCCAAATACACTCCAGAAGATCCTCCTCTGCCGCATTGCTACCAGTTTGGTTCGCTCAATCAATATGTAAATTCAAGTCGCCCATGATAACTGCTGTACCTTTATTGCACGCATTCCTAATTACTTGTTTGATGCTGTCCGCAACCTCACTGCCATTGTTTGTTGGTCTGTACACAAGTCTTACTAGCGTTTTCTCTCCTTTTGTATTTGGTAGCTACAACCATACCGATTTCACATCATCAAAGTGAATGTTCCTCCTTGCTATTGCTTGAATTTCCTCTATAACAAACAACGCCGCCGCCTCCGCCTCCTTTTCCTTTCTGTCTATCCTGGCTGAATGTTGAATATGCCTGGATGTTCCGTTCCCAGCCGTGATCAGCCTGGAGCCATGTCTCCATGATGCCAATTACATCATATCCGTTAACAGCAATCTGCGCAGTTAATTCGTCCACCTTATAACAAATACTCCTCCATTGAGGCACAGAGCCTTTAGGCTTGTCTTTGTAATAGAGTTTGCCTCTTTAGAAACTTGCAGTAATGTGGGCTTTTTGATTTTTGCCTTGGGTTTCTCCGCCTTCTACGTTTCTTTTTTTTCTTTTTATCTTTTACTCCTGCCCCTATTCTACTTTCCTCTATCTCCCTGAATAGGTTCCCATCCCCCTGCCATATTAGTTTAAACGCTCCGCATCAGCACGAGCAAACACTCCCCCAAGGATATCGGTTCCAGTCATTTCCAGGTGCAAACCGTCCAGTTTGTAGTCGCCCCACCTCCCCCAGAACCGGTTCCAAATCCCCAGGAAGCTCAATCCCTCCCTTCTGCACCTCTCCTCAAGCCATGTATTCATCTGAGCTATCCTGTGTTTCGTACTGTGACTAGCACCTGGCACTGGTCGCAATCTTGAGATTACTAATTTTGATGTCCTGCTTTTTAATTTAGCTCCAGCTCCCCAAATTAGTCTTGTCCGCCCTCATTCCGTTTTTTGCCGATATCGTTGGTACCGATATGCACAGGATAACCTTCCCGCACATGAAGCGTTCCTGCCTTCCCACTTATCACAGGAGCAGCATGACACGGGTCTGGGCTCTCTTGCCATGACTTACCCTTAGATTAATGTAATTTTGCAACAGCAATGCTAAAACTTACCGACTGATAAAGAAAATGAAGAATTACTCGCCAATCACCAGCCAGCAGCTTACCCGCTTGGCTGTGACGTCAGCCTTCCATTTTTTTTCTACTTATTCTTTGCTTTCACTCCCTGCAGCTGCACCAACTGGCCTACCCGACGCTGCCGCCTCCACGAAATCCCCGCTGGCCGCCCGGCTGGACGTTAGACATTTTGTAAGCCTCTGCGACGCTGCTCCACCTCCTCAAACTCTCCACTGCTTCGCGACTCGTCTCTGGGACTTTTCGCGGCCTCTCTGACGATGCTGCGCCTTCTCGAACTCCCCGCTGCCTCCGACTCGTCGCTGGGAGTTTTTCCCGCCTGTCCGACGCTGCTACATCTTCTCGAACTCCCCGCTGCCTCCCAACTCGTCGCTGGGCCTTTTCTGGCCTCGCCGACGCTTCTCCGTCTGATCGAATGCCCCGCTGTCTCCCGACTCGATTCTGGGCATTTAGTATGGCTCTCCGAATATGCTCCGCCTCCACGAACACCCCGCTGCCTCCCGATCCGTCGCTGGTCCTTTTTATGGGTTCTGCGATTCTGCTTTGCCTCCTCGAACTCCCCGCTGCCTGCTGACACGACGCCGGGCCTTTTCTTGCCTCTCGGGCGCTAATCCTCCTCCTCGAACTCCCGGCTGCCACCCAACTTAATGCTTGGCCTCCTGTAGTCCTCTGTGACGTTGCTCCACTTCCTCGAACTTCCCGTTGCCTACCGACTCGAAGCCTAGACTTTTGTATGCCTCTCCGACGCTGCACAACATCCTCGAACTCTCCGCTGCCTCCCGACTCAAAGCTGGGCCTTTTGTAGGCCTCGCCGACGCTGCTCCGCCTCCTCGAATTTCCCTGAGTTGTTTGTAGAGCTCCTAATTTTCCGTTTCCTGAAACTCCAAATTGCGCTGTTGATGAAGCAGCAATTTCCTATTTAAGTGTCTACTCGTTCAATATATATCGCTGAAATGTCCTGTTTATGGTGCGATTTCCTAAATCCTCTGCTGCAGGGAAACCGAAGTCACCTCTTTGCAGAGCTAACTCTGGTCTTTCTAAAAGCAATTCCCCTGTTTTTGGAGCAAATTGTGCTATTTCTATAGCTAAATCCAATGTTTGCGTGGCTGCAAATTTCTCAGTCTGTGAAGCTCCTAATTCAACTGTTTCTCGAGTAACTTCCCCTGCTCCTGGAGTTAATCGCCTTTTATCTGCAGCTGAAAAGACTTCTGTTTTTAGAGCACCTGACTCTTCCTCTTTCTGTAGCTAATCAACATATTTCTAGACATAATTACTCTCTTTCTGGAGCACCAAATTCCGGTGATTCTGGAGCACTTAATTCCCAGATTTATGGAATTAATTCCACTCATGAATAATAACCTATTCTCCCTGTTTCTGGAGATATTTCCCTTATTCTGGGGTTAGTATCAATGTTCATGGAGATTCTAAATCCCACCTTACGGCAGCGCCGATTAACGATGTTGCTGGAGCTCGTACTACCCCAGGTTATGCAGGTCCTAGTTCCACTGTTTCTGTAGCTATTTCAGTTGTTTGTGGAGAAAATATATTCCCCTGTTTCTGGAGCGTCAAACTGTGCTGTTTATGAAATATCAAATTGCACTTATTTATATGTCTGCCATTTCCCGATATATTTATCTCGGAATTATTCTGCTTATTGTGCGCTCTCCTCATTACCCTGCTACAGGAATAAATAGTTTACCTGTTTCTTGAGCCTAAACCTATCTTTTTAAATGTAATTTATTTTTTTTCTGGGGCTACTTCCTCTGTACTTAACAAATTCCTGTGTTTCTTCAGCTCCTAATTCCTCTGTTTCTCCAGTGCCCAATTCTCTAGTTTCTGAATCTGATAATTCTCATCTTTCTAGACCCAAGTCCCCTATTTCTGGAGCTAATACTCATGTTTCTGAAATAATTCCGATATTCCTGGAACTCCGAATTCCCCTCTCTGCAGCTCCTAATTACGCGGGTCCTGGCGCTAATTTACTTGTATCTGGAGCTAATTCCCCTGTTTCTGGAGCTCATCTTTTTTCTGGGGTTCCTAATATCCCAGATTGTGAATCCGACAATGCTTATATTTCTGGAGGTAACTACCCTGATTCTGTAGCTAATTGAACTTTTTCTGGAACTAATACATTTTTGTCTGGGGAAAATTAATGGAGATAATAATGTCCCTTTTTGTGGAGCTCCATATTGTGTGGTTTGTGAAGCACAAAAATTGCCTTTTTTACATGTGCAGTAGTTTGCCGATATCTATGGCTCCGAATTGTCCTGTTTATGGTGCGCTCTCCTAATTAGCCTCAAACATGAACAGAAAATTCACCTTTTCTGGAGGTAACTCTCCTCTATCTAAACATAACTCTCCTGTTTCTTGAGCTAATTGCGCTGTGCTGTGATTATCCCTGTGTTCCTGGAGATCACCTCCCGTGATTCTGCAGCTCCCCATTGCCCTGTTTCTGGAGCGAATTCATCTCTTTCTGGACCTGCTAATTTACCAGTTTCAGTCATTTCTACGTTTCAACTTTCAAGACCTAATTCCACAGTTTGTAGACCTAATTCCCCTGTTTCTGGCGCTTATTCCCTTGTTTCTGCGCCAATTCCTGTGTTCCTGACGCTCCTACTTGCTTTCTCTCAGCGACTACTACTTTTCCTGTGCCTGTAGGGAATTCTCCTATTTTTCTAACTACGTCCGCTGTTTCTGGAGTTAATATTACCTTTTTTCCAGACAAATTCCATAGTTGCTGAATGTCCAAGTTGCTCTCTTTCTGGAGAATCTGAGTTGTTTGTGGAGCTTCCAGTTGTCCTTTTTCTGTAGCTCCAAATTAAGCTGTTTATGAAGCACCTAATTATCCTACTTAAGTGTCTACGTCTATAGTTATATATATATATATATATATATACTACAAAAGTCCTGTTTATGCTGCACTCTCCTAAATTCGCTGCTGCAGTGCCAGCTAAATTTGGGGATTCTAATTTTTTTGTGGAGTTCCTCATTGTCTTTTTTCTGGAGCTCCAAGTTGCACTGTTGATGAAACACCCAATTGTCCTATTTAAGTGTCTACTAGTTATATATATAGCTCCGAAATTTGCTGTCGAAGATGCGCTATCCTAAATCCCCTGCTGCATAGACACCTCTTTCTCGAGGTATCCCTGTTCTTTCTAAACATAATTGTCCTGTTTTTGGAGCTAATTGCGCTGTTTCTGGAGCTAATTACACTGTGCCTGGGGCTGCTAATATCCCAATCTGCGAGCTCCTAATTCCGCTGCTTCAGCTGCAATTTCCCCTCTAAGTCGAGATAATCACCTTGTATCTGCAGCTGAAAAGTCCTCATTTCTGGAGCACCTGATTCTCCCACTATCTGGAGGTCATCACAATTTTTCTGGACATAATTTACCTGTTTCTGAGCTTATACTTCTGGTGTTTTGGGAGCACTTAATTCCTCATTTTACAACGTTAACTCCAATATTTCTGGTGCTAATTCACCGCTTTATGGCATTAATTCGTTTAATTAAGGATATCGCAGTCCCCCTCTTTCTGCATCTATTTCCCTGGCTCTAGGGTTAGTTTCAATTTTCTTGGAGCTGCTAAATCACATCTTATGGGAGCCCCAAATGCCGTTATTGCTGAAGCTCCAGCAACCCCAGGTTATGCAGGTAATTTCCCTCTCTGCAGTTTCCAACTCCCTGCTCCTTGAGCTAATTCCCCAGTTTCTGGAGTCAGTTTTTTCTGGAGTCCCTAATATCCCATCTGTTTCTGCAGGTAACTCCCTTGTTTCCTTTGGTAATTCAACGGTTTCTGGAGCTGTTAATATACCAGTTTCTGTAACTCCTAATTTTCATCATTCGAAACATAATTCCACAGTTTCCAGAATAATAATCCTCTTTCTAGCGCTAATCCCCTAGTTTCTGCGCTAATTCCCGTTTTCCTGGAGCCCCTACTTACCCTCTCTGCGACTCATAACGTCCCTGTTCCTGGAGGTAATAATCCTGTTCCTGTAGCTAATTGAGCTGAATCAGCAGCAAATACTTTTATTTCTGGAGAAAATGCCACTGTTTCTGAAGGTCATATTTCAATTGTTTACGAGATCCTAATTCCACTGTTTCTGGAGCTCCCGACAGTACTGTATATGAAGCAACTAATTGTCCTTGTTACGTAACTACTAGTTTGCCCATATATATAGCTCCGAATTATCCTGTTTATCCTCCGTGTTCCTAATTCCCCTGCTACAGGAAGAGATAATTCAACTTTTTCCAATGTAAATCTCCTATTTCTAAACACAACTCCCTGTTTCTGGAGCTAATGGCACTGTACTGTGATTATTCCCATGCTCCTGGAGCTCCTGCTTCCCCCGTGTTTACAGGTCCCCATTGCCCTGTTTCTGGAGCCAGTTCCATTTTTCCAGGAGTTGTTAATCCATTGGTTTCCGTAACACTTTCTTTTCATCTTTCTAAAGCAGATTCTACTGTTTCTGGAGTTAATGGCTCTATTTCTGGATCCAATCCCCTTGTTTGTGACCTAATTCCCGTGTCACTGGAGCTACAACCTCTCCTCTTTCTGCGGCTCAAAATTCTCCTGTTCCTGGAGTTAATTCTGCTGTTTCTGGAGGCGACTCCCGTATTTACGTAGATAATTCAACAGTTTTTGGAGCTAATGCCTATGTTTCTGGAGTTAATTCCGCAATATTCGAAGGTCCCAGTTCTCTTGCCCCTGAAACTCCTAATTCCTTTCTTTATGAGCTAATACCTATGTTTCTGGAGTTAATTTATAAATACCTGAAGGTCCTCTATCTCCTGTCCCTACAACTCCTAATTCCTGTTTCTGGAGCTCATAGCTATGTTTCTGGAGCTCATGACATAAATCTGAAGGTTCCAGTTCTCCTTTTCCTGCAGCTTCTAATTTCTCTGTTTCAGGGGCTAAGATTTTCTGGAGCTAATGACATAATATTTGAACGTTCCAGTTCTACTGTTTCTGCAGATCCTAATGTATCTGTTTCTGGAGCTAATACCTGTTTCTGGAGCTAATACCTATGTTTCTGTAGCGAATTCCACATTATCTGAAGGTCCCAGTTCTCGTGTCCTGGCAGCTCCGAATTCCTCTGTTTCTGGAGCAAATGCCGATTATTTCTGGAGCTAATTCACAAATATCTGAATGTGCCAGTTCTCATGTGCCTGCAGCTCCAGATTGCTCTGTTTCTGGAACAAATATCTGTTATTTCTGGAGCTAATTCCCCAATATCTGAAGTCCCCAGTTCTCCTGTCCCTGCAGCTCCTACTTCATCTGTTTCCAGAGCTGAAACCTATGTTTCTGGAGTTAATTCTCCAATATATGAAGGAACTGTGGAATTATCAGGTCCAGAAATAGAGGAATTAGCTCCAGAAACAGTGGAATTAACAGCTACAGAAACAGAGGAATTTGCAGCTACAGAAACAGTGGAATTAACCTCGGAAACAGTGGAATTAGCTCAAGAAACAGTGGAATAAGCTCCAGAAACAGTGGTATTAGCTCCAAAAATGGGGAGGAATTAGCAGCCGCAGACAAACTGCAACTAGCTCCTTAAATAATGGAATTAGCTCCAGAAACAGTGAAATTGGCAGCTCCAGGAACAGGGGAATTAGCCCCAGAAATCGAGGAATTAGCCCCAGAAACAGAGAAATTAGCTCCAGAAACAGTGGAATTGGAAGAACCAGAAATAGAGTAATTAGCCCCAGAAACAGGGGAATTAGCAACAGAAACAATGGAATTAGCTCCCGAAATTGTTGAATTAGCTCCAGAAACAGTGGAATTAGCTCCAGAAACAGAGAAAATTGTTCAGAAAGAGGGGAATTAGCGCCAGAAGCATTGGAATTAGCCGCAGAAACAGTGGAATTAAATCCTGAAACTGTGGAATTAGCTTCAGCAAGAGTGGAATTAGCTCCAGCACCAGTGGAATTTGCTCCAGAAAGAGGGGAGTTAGCACCAGAAACAGTGTAATTAGCCACATAAACCGTGTAATTAATCTAGAAACAGTGGAATTAGCTCTAGATATAGAGGAATTTGTTCAGGAAGAGGGGAATTAGCCCCATAAACATTGGAATTAGCCGAAGAAACAGTGCAATTAGCGACAGAAACAGAGGAATTAGCTCCAGAAATATTGAAATTAGCAGCCACAGGAACTGTGGAATTAGCAGCTGAAGTAACAATAGCATGAGCTTCATAAATATTGGAGTTAGCAGCTCCAGGAACAGCAGAATTAGCGCCAGAAACAGTGGAATTAGCAGCTCGAGAAACAGTGGAATTAGCTCCAGAACAGTGGAATTAGCAACTGCAGAAAGAGGGGAATTAGCCCCAGAAACAGTGGGATTAGCTTAAGAAACAGTGGAATTAGCTCCAGTAAAAGGGAGGTATAGGCAACTCCAGAAACAGTGGAATTAGCCACAGAAACAGAGGAATTAGCTCCAGAAATATTGGAATTAGCAGCCACAGGAACTGTGGAATTAGCAGCGCCAGTAACAATCTGAGGATGAACATTCTTGCTTTTGAGGGAGTGCAGCGAACGTTCACCAGAAATATCAATACACTCCAAAGACTGGGGAATTAAGTGCTTCTGAAATACCGGAATTAGGAGCCCCAGAAAGAGGGGAATTACGTCCAGAAAAATGGCGATTAGCTCCACAAACAGGGAGAACCTTGGGCTCCAGAAGCAGAGGACTTTTCAGCAACAGATAAAAGGTGATTAACTCCAAAAGTTATGGAGCTAATTCCGCGGTTTCTGGAATTAATTACTGTAATTAAGGATATCCCATTTCCACTGGTTCTGGAGCTATCTCTCTTGTTCCGGGGTTAGTTTCAATGTTCTTGGAGCTGCCAACTCCCATCTTATGGGAGCTCCGAATGCCGCTCAAGCTGAAGCTCATAGTACCCCAGGTTATGCAGGTCGTTGTTCCCCTGTTTCTGGAGATATTTTACTTCTTTGTGGAGAACCTAATTGTTCTTTTTCTAGAACATCAAATTACCCTGTTTGTGAAACACCTAATTGTGCTTTTTATGTGGCTATCATTTCCCGAAGATATTTAATTCCGAATTATTCTGCTTTTTGTGCGGTCTCCTAATCCCCCTGCGACAGGAGCTAATTCCCCTGTTTCTGGAGCTAATCTTTTTTCTGGCGTTCTAAATATCTCATCTGTTTCTGGTGGTAAATCCTCTGTTTATGTTTGCTAACAATGCGGTAGAGGATTATCGTCTGGAGTGTATTAGGAATGATTTTCCAGACCAATATTTCAAGGAACCAAATATAGAGGGCTAGCCATCCTGGACTGCATGATGTGTAAATACAAAGGACTAATTTGCAATCTTGCTCTGCGAGGCCCCATGGGGAAGATTGACCATAATAGGGACGAATTCGTTATTAAGATGGAGAGTGGTGCAGTTCATTCAGAGACTAGGGACCTGAACTTAAGGAAAGGTAACTTCGATGGTATGAGGCATGAATTGGCAAAAATAGACTGGTGAGCCATGCTTAAAGGGTTGACGGTGGTACGACAAATGCAAATATTTAACGATCACATGGGTGACCTTCAACAATTGTACATACCTGTCTGCAGTAAAACTAAAACGGGGAAGATGGATTAAATCTGGCTAACAAGGAAAATTAAGTGTAGTATTACATCCAAGGAAGAGCCATCTAAATTGGCCAGAAAAAGCAGGATAACTGAGGACTGGGAGATTTTATAATTCAGCAAAGGAGTACAAAGGGTTTAATTAGGATGAGGAGAATAGAGTATGGGAGGAAGCTTGCTGGGTACATAAAAACTGACTGCAAAAGCTTCTATAGACATCTGAAGAGAAAGAAGATTAGTGAAGACAAACGTAGGTCCCTTACAGTAAGATTCTGGTGAATTTATAATGGCAACAAAGAAATGGCGGACCAGTTAAACAAATTCTTTGGTTCTGTCTTCACAAACGAAGAAATAGCCTTCCGGAAATATTAGGGACCGAATGTCTAGTGTGAAGAAGGAACTGAAGGACATCTTTAATGGGGGGGAGATTGTGTTACGGAAATTGATGGGATTGAAGGACGATAATTCCCCGGTGCCTGATAGTCTGCATCCAGAGTACTTAAGTCTGTGGCTTTAAAAATAGTGGATGCTTTGGTGATCATTTTCCAGCAAACTATCGAATCTCGATCAATTGCTATCTACTGGAGTGTAGCTAATGTAACACCACCTATTAAGAATGGAGAGAGATAGAAATCGGGTAATTATAGCCCGGTTAGCCTGACCTCAGTGATGGGGAAATGTTGGAATCAATTATTAAAGATGAAATAGCAGCGCATTTGGCAAGCAGTGACAGGATAGGTCCAAGTCAGCATGAATTTATGAACGGGAATTGATTCTTGACAAATCTTCTAGAATTTTGTTAGGATGTAACTGGTAGAGTGGACAATGGAAGACCGGTGGATGTGGTGTATTTCAAATTTCAACAGGCTTTGAAACGTTCCCATACGCGAGATCGTTGTGCAAAATTAGAGCACAAGGTATTGGGAATAATGTACTGATGTGGATAGAGAACTGCTTGGCAGACAGGAAGCAGAAGTCGGGATAAACGGGTCCTTTTCAGAATTACAGGCAGTGACTAGTGGGGTCCAGCAGGGCTTCGTGCTGGGACCCCAGCTATTTATAAAATACATTCATGATTTCGATGAAGAATTGAGTGTAATATCTCCAAGTTTGCAGATGACACTAAGCTGGGTGGTGGAGTGAGCTGTGAGGAGGACGCTAAAAGGCTGCAGGTTGACTTGGACAGATTAGTTGAGTGGGTAAATGCATGGCAGATGCAGTATAATGTGGATAAATGTGAGGTTATCCACTTTGGCGGCAAAAGCACGAAAGTAGAATATTAATTGATTGCGGCATTTAGGAAAAGGGGAGGTGCAACGAATCCTGGTTGTCATGGCACATCAGTCTTTGAATTTCGGTATGCAGGTAAAGCAGTCGGTGAAGAAGGCAAATGGTATGTTGGCCTTCATTGCTAGGAGATTTTTTTATAGGAGCAGTGATATCTTATGCAGTTTCTACAGGGCCTTAGTGAAGCCTCACATAGGATATTGTATTCAGTTCTGGGCTCCCAAACTGAGGAAGGACGTTCTTGTTATTCATGGATTGCAGCGAAGGTTCACCAGAATGATTCCCGGCATGGCAAGACTGACATCTGAGGAGAAACTGGATCGTCTGGGCTTGTATTCACCGGAGTTAAGAAGGCTGAGAGGGGATCTCATGGAAAAATATCAAAATCTGAAGGGATTGGACAGGTTAGATGCAGGAAGAATGTTCCCGATGTTGGGGCAGTTCAGAACCAGGGGACATAATCTCAGGATAAGATGTAGCAAATTTAGGACTGAGATGAGGAGAAACTTCTTCACTCAGAGAGTTGTTAACCTGTTGAATTTTCCACCACAGTGAGTTGTTGATGCCGTTTCATTGGATATATTCAGGAGCAGGTTAGATATGACCTTTACGGCTAATGGGATCAAGGGGTATGGAGGGAAAGCAGGAAAGGGGTTTTGAGGGAAATATCAGCCATTATCTTATTGAATGTTGGTGCTGGCTCGAAGATCGAATGACCTACTCCTGCAACTATTTTCTATGTTTCTATGTTTCTATGTTGGGTGAATGAAGAAAGGAAACTTCTCCTTAACGTTAGAGCGATGACTTCCTGGAGCAAAATCGGTGAGCACGTTTTCATAGAATGGTAATGTTCATCTGGATTCCAGATTCTAGAACATAAGAACATAAGAATATGAGAAATAGGAACACGAGTACATCATTTGGATCCTCTGGCAGGCTCCGGCATTAATCGAGGTTGTGGCTGAACCTCTACCACAATTCAACCTCCCAGCACTATTGCCATATCCCTTGATTCCCTTAATTTCAAAAATCTATTGATTTATTTCTGAATATGCTCAATGACAGAGCCTCCACATCACTCACCGATAGAGAATTTTAAATATTCACAACTTTCTAAGTTTAGATAGTTCTCCTCATCACAGTCTTAAATGGATGACCCTAAATTCAGGAAATGTGATCCCTCGTTCGAGACAGGAGTAACATCCCACATACAAAAACACTCGCTGTCCCAGTAAGAAGTGTGTATTAGCAAATTAGATCACATCTACTTATTCTAAGCTGCAGAGAATCAAACCCTAGTCTACTTAATCGTTCCTTGTAGGAAAATTTACGCCATGTCTTAGACAAGGAATCCAAAACTGTACACAATACTCCAGCTGTGCACTCACCATTGCACCGTATAATAATAGTAAGACTTCTTTACTCTTACATTCATGTCCTCTTGTAATAAAGGCAAACATACCTTTTTCTCTCTTCATTGCTTGCTCTACTTGCATATTATATTTCCGTGATTCGTGTACAAGGAAACCCAGGTCCCTCTGAAGACTAGTTGTTTCCAATCTCTCACCATTTAATAAATCTCTGCTTTTCTATTGTTTCTGCAAAAGTGGAAAACATAACATTTCTCCTCACTCTATTCCATTTGCCACGTTCTTGCCCACACACGTACCCTGTCTATATTCCCTTGAAGCATCTTTGCATCCTGGTCAAAACTTAAATTCCCACCTAACTTAATATAATTGGCAAACTTCAATACACTACACTTTGTCCCGTGAATCAAATCATTGATATATTTTGTGAATTGCTGAGGCCCAAGCACCGAACATTGCGGTTCCCCAAAATTTACAGCAAACCAAAATTCATTTGTACTCACCGTTAACCAATCCTCAAAGCATTTTAGTATAATAACCCCAATCCATTTAGCACTATATTCATTATTACTCTCTAAAGTGGCAGCTTTTTGAATGCCTTTTGAAAACCCAAATACACACATCCAATAGTTCCCTTAACTATTCTACTAGTTGCATCCTCAAAAACTCTATCACATTTAAGGAAACATGATTTATCTTATAGAGAACTCTCTACCTCACAAGGCTGTGGCTGTTGGGTTTAAACCGAGTCTTCGCCAGTGAGCCATAGATTTCTGATTGTTAATTCAATGTATAACCCTCAGTCTGTTTGGCTTCATTGTTTGAGGAAATGGCCACTCAACAATGGTGAATATGTAGGATCATATTCTGTCAGTAAACTTCACTGGAAGTGCAGCTCACGCGAGTGGATACCATAGATTACGGATGGACTAAGGACACTGATTTAGTAATGTCTGGTGTCAAGTGGATCCGGAGCAGAAAGCGAAAGCTATTGACCAATGTATGAAAAGGCAGACGCGGGACTTTTACCTGCAATCTCTGATAACAGCATTTCCATCTTTGAGAGTATTGCGGGTCCGGCTGGCTGTGTTTATCTCGGATTCTCTGTATCTAGGTTGATTCTCAATGAATGAATCCGTGAGTTTGCGCTTCATTATGTGTGAGTGGAAGACTTGAAGATATGATCTGAATTTTCCCTGTAAATCATTCACATCTGCCTATGCCCTAAATTTGTACAAACGCACAGACGAGAGGATGTGTACATAGGAACAGGAGTAGACCATTGAGCACATCGAGCCTTTTCTGCCACTCAATGAGAAAATGGCTGATCTTTATCTTGCTACCTCTGGCCCATATCCAACCATTCGTTGACACAAATATTTCAACGTTAGATTTGAAATTAACAGTTCATCTATCATCAATTTCAGTATGCAGAAGAGAGTTAAAAACATTATCATCCTTTTTAAGCAGACGTGTTGATAGATTTCACTTTTGGCTCTAATTTGTAGACTATGCCCCCAAAGCCGAGATTCCACAGATAGCGGGAAAGTTTTTCTCCGCTTATACTAACATTTCCCCTTAATATCTTGGATTTATCGGTCAAATCACACCTTGTCCTTCTAATTTCAATAGAGTACTACTCTAATATAGTAATCTCGCCTTGGATTCTGGGTATCGTTTGGAAAGTCCTTCGCTGCCCTCACTCCAATGTGAATATATCCTTCCTGCATTGTAAATAATAAGCAGAGACACAGAAATATAAAGCAGGGCTGTGGCGCAAAATCTCTAAAGTGGGAATAATTTGAAAGATTTTACTGAGTGTGGCACAGGGACGATGGAATTCATGGCGTATTTTTGAGCGGAATGATTCTGTGCACACTTGCATACAAGATCGGTGGAAAATGGAGCTGTATCATTGGAGCACTGATGCCTCACGTCACCGTAGCGTGGCTCTAGTGGTACCAAGTGTTAGCGTGAAGTATTTGTACGATAATGCAAGCAGATGCAAAGCCAAGTTTGTGAGTTCGATCGTTGCCAAGATAAGGCAATTATGCAACATCGAAATGATAATTGGTGTTTCCCTCGCCTTTTATCTACTTATTAGCGGTTCCATGTAAGCATTGAGAATCCAAAGAGCAACAATGATTCAGGGGCAGGTTACAGTTCTTTGACAGTGCGTTAGTATTACTTTTTTATATTTGAAGGAGTGAGCCGTTTCCATTATTAAACCAGTAAGTATGTTGCACGTGGTGAGTCGGAGAGGCTCGGGAGGTGCGTCGGAGAGGCCGACAAAGATATCCAAAGCGTGCCTGAGGCTCGGCAGTTGTGTCGCAGAGGCCGAGATGAAAGCCCAACGCGTCGCTGCGGCTCATGAGTTCGCGATGCGTCGGAAAGGCTCGGGAGTGCGTCGGATAGGCCTATAAAAGGCCCAACGCGTCGCTGCGTCCCGGGAGCTCTGGTGAGTCGGAGAGGCCTATTAACAGGACGAAAACATCGCTGAGGCTTGGTAGTTCGTGGTGAGTCGGAGATGCTCGGAATTTGCGCCGGAGAGGCCTATCGAATGGCGCAGCGCGTAGCTGAGGCTCGGGAGATCATGGTGTGTCGGAGAGGCTCGGTAGTTGCGTTGGAGATGCCGACAAAAAGACCCAAAGCGTCGCTGAGGCTCGCGAGTTCGTAGTGAATCGGAGAAGCTCGGGATATGCGTCAGAGAGACTTATAAAAAGGCACAACGCATCGCTGAGTCCAGCTGGTGCAGCTATACTGAGAAGGCAAAAAAGAAGTAGAATTAAATCGAAAGGTGACGTCACAGCCAAAGGGGCAAGTGATTGAATGGTGATTGGTAAGTAGTTTTTCTTTTCCTTTCTTCATCAGTAAGTAACCTTTTAACATTGTTGTTGCCCAATTAAGTTAATCCAAGGGTTAAGTCGTGGCAGGAGAACTTGGACACGTGTTATGCTCCTCCTGTACTATGTGAGAACTCAGGGACGCCTCTGGTTTCCGTGACGACTATGTGTGCAGGAGGTGCATCCATCTGCAGATCATAACAGACCGCATTGCCGCACGTGAGTGGCGGCTGGATACAGTCTGGAGCATCCACGATGCTGAGCATGACGTGAATAGCATATTTAGCGAGTTGGTCGCACCGCAGGAAAAGGGTACACAGCCAGATAGGGAACGGCTGACCAACAGGAAGAGCATTGCAAGGAAGGTAGTGCAGTGGTCATTTGCGCTCATGCCCCTGCAAAACAGATACACCGCTTTGGGTACAGTTGAGGCGGATGACTCTTCAGGGGAAGGCTCCAGCAGCCAAGTTCATGGCACCATGTCTGGCTCTGCTGCACAAGAGGGCAGTAAAACGAGTGGGAGAGCGAAAGCGATAGGGGATTCAATTGTAAGGAAAATAAAAAGGCGTTTCTGCGGCCGCAACCGAGACTCCAGCATGGTAATTTGGCTCCCTGGTGCAAGGGTCGAGGATGTCTCAGAGCGGGTGCGGTACTTTCTGAAAAGGGAGGGTGAACAACCAGTTGTCGGGGTGCATAGAGTTACCAACGATATAGGTAAAAAACGTGATGAAGTTCTACGAGACGCAATTAGGGAGCTAGAAGCTGAATTAAAAAGTAGTATATCAAAAGTAGTATTCTCAGAATTGCTATCAGTGCCCCATGTTAGACAGAGTAGGAATCGCAGGATAAATCAGATGAATATGTGGCTTGAGAAGTACAAACATAGAAAATAGGTGCAGGAGTAGGCCATTCGGCCTTTCGAGCCTGCACCGCTATTCAATGAGTTCATGGCTTAACATGCAACTTCAGTACCCCGTTATTGCTTTCTCGCCATACACCTGGATCCCCCGACTAGTAACGAATACATCTAACTCCTTTTTGAATATATTTAGTGAATTGGCCTCAACAACATTCTGTGGTAGAGAATTCCATAAATTCACCACTCTCTGGGTGAAGAAGTTTCTCCTCATCTCTGTCCTAAATGGCATACCCCTTATCCTTAGACTGTGACCCCTGCTTCTGGACTTCTCCAACGTTGGGAACATTCTTCCAGCATTTAACCTGTCTCCACCCGTAAGAATTTTAAACGTTTCTATGAGATCCCCTCTCATTTTTCTGAACTCCAGTGAATAAAAGCCCAGATGATCCAGTCTTTCTTGATATGTCAGTCCCACCAGTCTGGAAATTAGTCTGGTGAACCTTCGCTGCACTCCCATCAATAGGAAGAATGTCCTTCCACAAGGTAGGAGACCAAACTGTACAAACTACTCCAGATGTGGCCTCACCAAGGCCCTGTACAACTGTAGTAACACCTCCCTGCCCCTGTACTCAAATCCCCTCGCTATGAAGGCCAATATGCCATTTTCTTTCTCAACCGCCTACTGTACCTGCATGCCAACCTTCAATGACTGATGTACCATGAGACTCAGGTCTCGTTGCACCTCCCCTTTTCCTAATCTGTCACCATTCTGATAATAGTCTGTCTCTCTCTGTTTTTACCACCAAAGTGGATAACCTGACATTTATCCACATTATACTTCATCTGCCATGCTTTTGCTCACTCACCTAACCTATCCAAGTCACTCTGCAGCCGCATGGCTTCCTCCTCGCAGCTCACACTGCCACCCAACTTAGTGTCAACCGCAAATTTGGAGATACTACATTTAATCACCTCGTCGAAATCATTAATGTACAATGTAAACAGCTGGGGCCCCAGCACAGAACCTTGCTGCACCACAAATGTCACTGCCTGCCATTCTGAAAATTATCCATTTACTCCGACACTTTGCTTCCTGTCTGCCAAACATTTCTCAATCCACGTCAGCACACTACCCCCAATCCCACGTGCTTTAACTTTGCGTATGAATCTCTTGTGTGGGACCTTGGCGAAAGCCTTCTGTAAGTCCAAATACACCACATCAACTGCTTCTTCCTTATCCAATCTACTGGAAATATCCTCCAAAAATTCCAGAAGCTTTGTCAAGCATGATTTCCCTTTCACAAATCGTTGCTGACTTGGACCTATCATGTCAGCTCTTTGTAAATGCGCTGTTATGACATTCTTAATAATAGATTCCATCATTTTACCCTCGACTGATGTCAGGCTGTCCGGTCTATTATTACTTATTTTCTCTCTCTCTCCTTTTTTAAAAAGTTGGGTTACATTGGCTACGCTCCACTCCATAGGAACTGATCCAGAATCTATGGAATGTTGGAATATGAATGTCAAAGCATTCGCTATTTCCAAGGCAACCTCCTTAAATACTGTGGGATGCAGACCATCAGACCCTACGGATTTATCGGTCTTCAATCACATCAATTTGCCCAACACAATTTCCCGACTAATAAGGATCTTCTTCAGTTCCTCCTACTTACTAGACCCTCTTACCCCTTTTACATCCGCAAGGTAGTTTGTGTCCTCCTTCGTGAATACCGAACCAAAGTACTTGTTCAATTGGTCTGCCATTTCTTTGTTCCCCTATATGAATTCCCCTGATTCTGACTGCAGGAGACCGAAGTTTGTCTTTCAGAACATTTTTTATTTGCACATTTTTGAAGCATTTGAAGTCCGTTTTAATGTTCCCCGCAGACTTCCTCTCGTACTCTATTTTCCCTGCCCTAATCAAACCCTTTGTCCTCCTCTGCTGAGTTCTAAATTTCTCCCAGTCCACGGGATCTCTGCTATTTCTGGCCAATTTGTATGTCACGTCATTGGCTTTAATGCTATCCCTGATTTCCCTTGATAGCCACGGTTGAGCCACCTTCCCTTTGATCATTTTTACGCCAGACAGGGATGTACAATTGTTGTAGTTCATCCATGCAGTCTCTAAATGTCTGCCATTGCCCATCCACTGTCAACCCCTCAAGTATCATTCGCCAATCTATCCTATCCAATTCACGCTCATAACTTCACTTTTACCCTTCTTTACGTTCTGGACTATGGTCTCTGAATAAACTGTTTCATTCTCCATCCAAATGTAGAATTACACCATATTATGGTCACCCTTCTCCAAGGGGCCACGCACAAAGAGATTGCTAACTAATCCTGTGTCATTACACAACACCCAGTCTAAGAACCCTAGTTGGTTCCAGCCGAATCCTTCTTTCAAAAACTGGGTCCGTAGCCCTGTACGTTAGGGCACTACTATTGCACATCCAGGTCATTTTTAGATAGGGTGCATCCTTCTGCCTCTACCACCTTTTCAGGCTGTGGGTTCCAAGCCTCCACCTGTCTTGAAAAAAGCCACTTTAATTCCCCATTGATTATCTTAAATTATTCCCGCTGTTGTTGAGCCATATCCTAAGGGTAATATGTCGTTACTATCCATTTTAAATAAAACCTCATAATTGTATTGACACCTGAATGAGTTCATTCTCAGCATTTGCTGTTCTGAAAAAAATTAATCCATCCCATGCAATCTTTCCTGATAGCTAATATCCTCCAAGCCAGGCAACTTCTTCGTCAATCTGCTCTCGGCCAGCTCTACGGCAATCACATCGTCCCTGTAATGAAATGAGCAGAACTGCACGCAGTTTTCTAGTTTTGGCGTATGTGTTCCATATTGCCATTAAAACAAATTGTCAGAACATGAGAAAATAAGAAATATGACCAGGATTAGGCCATTTGCACCCTTGATTCTGTAAGATCATTTCTGATCTGGTCTGCTACCTGCAGGCATGTGTTTAACTGCGCTAAAAGCTCCCTTTATTCCTCTGCACTTCAAAATGTTCTTACATTTAATGTGCAATCTCTTGCGCTGTTAACCCTCCCCAAACGCATAACCTAAACTTCTTCGGGATAAATTCCCTTTGCCATGCTCCTGTCCCCCTGAAAGTAAACTGGCAGATAACAAGACTTTCTTCCGGTACAAAAGAAGGAAAACTATGGCTAAAGTAAATAAAGTAAATAGAGTGCGAGACTAGGTAATTAATAATCGGAAGCTGGGAAATGGCAGAAACGTTGAACAAATATTTTTAATGGGCTTCACGGTACAAGATACAAAAATATCCCAATTGCGGATATTCAGTGGGCTTTTGGGAGGGATGGTTCACTATCACGGAATAAATAGTACTCGGTTAAATAATGGGCATAAAGGCGGACAGGTCCCTTTACCTGACGCCTTGCATCCTAGGTCTTAAAAGAAATGGCTGAATTGATAGTGAATGCATTGTTTGTAATCTGAGAAATTTTCCTGGATTCTGGGAAGCTCCCAGCGTATTGGAAACCCGGAAATGTAAAGTCCCTATGTAATAAAGGAGGCAGACAGAAAGCAGGAAAGTATAGATCAGTTTTCCTAACGTCTGTCGTTGGGAAAATGCTGGAGTCCATTATTAAGGAAGTAGTAGCAGGTCACTTCGAAAAGCATAATTTAAACAATCATGGTTTTCTGAAAGGGAATCCATGTTTGACACATTTGCTGGTTCGGCTTAATATATTAGCATTGAAATAGGACAGGTTAATTAAAAGAAAATAGAGCGTCGGGATCAATGGTTCATTGTCCGTTTGGCAAACAGTAACTCGTGGGGTGCCGCAGGGATAGGTGCTGCGAGCTCCACGACTTGCAAACTATATTATTGATTTGGCTGAAGGAACCAACTGCAATGTCGCCAAGTTATCTGATGAAAAAAAAGATGGGTGGGAAAGCAAGTTGTGAGGTGGACACAAATGATTTCCAAAGAGACATAGCCAGGCAGGAGCAGTATAATTTGGGAAAATGTGAGGTTATCCACTTTGGCAGAAGATGTATCAAAGCAAATAAGTATTAAATGGAAAAAAAAATCAAAATACTGCAGAACAGATGGTCCTACGATCCGTGTGCAGAAAACTCAAATATTTAGTATGCAGGTAGAGCACGTAATCAGGAAAGCTAATGGAATGTTGCCATTTATTAAATGGGTATTGAGTATAAAAGCAGAGAGGTCCTGCTACAAGTTTACATGGCATTGCTGCGGCGAAAGCTAGATTATTGCATACATTTTGGGTCAGTAGGTTGCGCCTGCACGCATTGAAGTTCAGAAGAATGAGACGTCAACTTATTCAAACACATAATATAATGAGGCGGCTAAACAAGATAGGTGCAGAGAGGACGTTTCCGCTTATATGGGAAAAAAACTTCGGGGCATAGTCTCAGAAGAAGTCGCCGCCCATGTAACCTTAGATGAGGAGGAATTGCTTCTCTCTCAAGGTTGTAAATCTTTGCAATTTTCTGCCCCAGAGAGCTGTGGAGGCTGATTGAACACCTTTAAAGAGGAGATATACAGAATATTGTGCGATTAGGGGGTAAAGGTTTGTGAGGAGCGGGAATAAAGTGCAGCCGAATCCATGATCAGATCAGCCATGACTTTATTGAACGGTGGAACAGGCTTGATGGACCAAATGGCCTACTCCTGCTCCTATTTCTTATGTTCTTATTTTCTTATATTGTTAGGTAGAATAAATTCCTCTTCGTCTCTATTTTAAATGTGCTGCCGCTTATGCTGAGACTATGTCCGCTAGTTTCACTTTCTCTACGTTTGCAAATATCCTCTCTGCGTTCATCTTTTCGAGCACCTTCATGAACGTATATGTTTCGATAAAAATAACTTTCATTCTTCTGAATTCCAATGAATATAGGCGCAACCTATTCAACCTTTCATCGCAACCTGGTGAACATTCTCTGAACAGCCACCAATGCAAAAATATCCTTCTTAATATATGGAGTCCAAAACTGAATACTGTATTTTAAGTGTGGCCTTCGCAATCCAATGTACAGTTGTAGCAGTAGCTCTCTGCTTTTATATGTCATCCTCCCAGCAATTCCATTTGCCTTCCTGATTACTTGATGTATCTGCACGCTAATTTTTGTATTTCATGCACAAGGACCGCAAGGTCCCTCTGTACTGCAGAATTTTGCAATTTTTCTCCATTTAAATTAACATTCGTTTTTCTTTTTTTTCTGCCAAAGTTGCTAAATACACATTTTTCCACATGATACTCAATCTGCCAATATTTAGTGTCCTCTTCACATTTGCTTTCCCACTCATCTTTCCATCATCAGCAAACTTGGCTACATTACACTCGGTCCCTTCATCCATATCAATCATGTAGATTGTAAATATTTGAGGACCAGCACTGATCCTTGCGGCACCCGACTCGTCACTGTTTGCCAACAGGAAAATTAACCATTTATAGCGCCTCTCCCTTTTCTGTTAGGTTGCCAATCCTCTCTCCATGCTAATATATTACACCAACCCGCTCAACGTTTACCTTGTAAAGTAACCTCTGATGTGACGCTTTATTGCAAGCCTTCCGGAAATCCAAATAGATCACATCGACTGCTCCCCCCGCTTATCCATCCTGCTCGTTACAACTTCATGGACTCCAGCAAATTTGTCAAACAAAATTTTCCTTTCATATATCCATGCTGACTATGCTTGATTGATGAATTACTTTCCGAAAATCCCGCTATTGCTTCCTTGACAATGGACTCCAGCATTTTCGCAATGACAGATGTTAAGCTAACTGGTCAACATTTTTATGCTTCTTGTCTGCATAATTTTTTTAAAATAGGGGCGTTATATTTGCGCTTTTCCAATTCGTCAGGACAGGGAATTTAGGTGAATGAATTCACTATCTCTGCAGCCCCTTCTTTTGAGACCCTAGGATATAAGCAAGTAGGAGCAGGGGTCTTGTCCAACTTTAGTCCCATTATTTTACCTGTAACAATTCATTAGTGACAATGATTGTATTAAGTTCGTCCTTCCCAATAGCCCCTTGATTATCCACTATTAGGATATTAGTGTCTTCTACCTTGAAGACCGATACAAAATATTGGTTCAACATCTCTGCCATTTTCCCTGTTCTCCATTATTAATTCCCCAATCTCATCCTGCAGGGAACCAATATTTACTTGAGCCATTATTTTCCTTTTTATATGCCTTTACAAACTCTTAATATCTATTTTTATATTTCGTGCTCGTTTACACAGTGATGTACATCTTTGGAATTGTGTGCTCCAGAGAGCTGTCGAAGTTGGATACTTGAATATATTTAAGACGGTGGTAGACAGATTTTTGAACGATATGGCAATAAAGTGGAGAGGACAAGGAACTGGACATGAATCCATGAACAGATCAGCTGTGGTCTTATTAAATGGTGGAGCAGGCTCGAGGGGACAAAGGGCCGAGTCCTAGTTTTTAGGTTCTAATGATGTTATTGATATATTCCTGCAATCTACGGTTGTCTTCTTCATTATCAACCAGCCAGCAATTTTTTGCATTCTATGTGAACTTCTTAATCATACCCCGTCGTTCCATGTCGAAATTATTGATATATACCGCAAAAAGCAAGGGGACTAGTCCTTAGCCGTGTGGGACCCAACTCGGAACTGCCTTCTATTCACACAATTGCCCTTCACACATTATCATATGCGTCCTGCTTCTGAGCCATTTTTGGGGATGCAACTTGGAACTTGCATTTGATCACATTCGCATTTAGTTCCTTAAATTTAGAAAAAGAGCTGGAATAGGCTTTTCGGACCCTCCGATATTTAATGTGGCCATGCCTGATCTTTTACCTCAAATCCACTTTCCTGTACAGTGCCCATATTATTCTGAGAACCCTCGATCCAGACTTCCCAGCCAGATAAAAAATCCTCCTTGAATTTACTCTGTCAAGCCCTGTAAGAGATTTGTATGTTTCAATGTGATCATCTCTCATTCTTCTAAAGTCTGGAGAATATAGGCCTAGTCTATTCAATCTCTCCACATAGGGCAACCCCCCCATCGCAGGAATCAGTCCAGCGAATCTAAGCTGCACTTGCTCAAAGGCAAGTTTATCTTCCTTAGGTAAGGAGATCAAACTGTACGAAGTGTTGCAGGTGCGGTGTCATCAGGGGCCAATATAATTGCAGGAAGATATATTTCCTCTTGTACTCAAATACTCTTGTAATAAAGGCCGACATACGTTTAGCTTTCTTAATTGCTTGCCGGCCCTGCATGTTATCTTTCAATGATTCGTGTAGCAGTTCCCTCTGAACACCAACATTTCCAACTCTCTCACCATTTTAAAAATATTCTTATTTTCTTTATTTCCTACGAAATTCGATGGAATCACATTTCTCCACATTATATCCAATTGCCATATTCCTGCCGGTTCAATTTCCATATCTATATCCCCTTGAAGTCTCTTTGCATCCTCCAGACAACTTACATGCCCATCTAGTTTTGTATCATCAGTGAACTTGAGTATATTTCGTTAGGTCCCCTCATCTAAATCATTTATACAGAATGGAAATTGCTGAAGCACCACTGCTTGCGGCAACCCACTAGTTAACACCTGCTAACCCAAAAATGATACAGTTTATTCCGACACGGTGTTTCATGTCCATTAACCAATTATCAGTTCCTGCTAATATATAACCCCTATCATATGAGCCCTAATTTTGTCCAATTAATTTTTGTGTTGTTCCTCAACGAATGCGATCATGTGAATCCAATTGCATCACATCCGCTACTCCCTATTTAACTATTATGCTAGTTATAACCTCAGAAAATTCTAACAGATTTGTTGAAATGATTTCCAGTAAATGAATACATGTTGATTATTCCCAATTCCCAATGTTATGTTCTATGTACTCTGTTACCATGTCCTGAATAACAAATTCTAGCATTTTCCCTCATACTGATGTCAGGCTATCTGATCTGTCGTTCGCAGTTTTCTCTTTTCCTCCTTTCCTAAATCGTGCGATTTTACTAGCAACATTCCAATCTGCGGGAATTATCCCAGAATCTATGCATGTATTTCGTGACAAATCTGTTTTTTGTGGGACCTTATGAATATTCCTTGCTAAAATTCCTATGCACTACATTAAAAAGCGTTACCTTCATTGACCCTCTTCGTGACGTCCTCAAAAATCAATCAAGTTAGTAAGACATGACCTTGTCGAAATAACTCCATGCTGACTCGCCTTGATTTATACGTGTCTTTCTCAATGAAGATTTATCCTGCCCTCAGAAGGTTTTGCAATAATTTTCCCAACACCAAGTTTAGGCTTACTGGCCTGCAATAATCGATCTATCCCTCTATCCTTTTTTAAACTAAGGTGCAGCGTTAGAAGATTTCCAGTCCCCCGGCACCACACGTGTGGCCAGAGAGGATTTTAAACTGATGACCCGAGCCTCTGCGATTTCCACTTTTCCTCCACTTAACACTCTGGGATACATGTTAGCCGGGCCTGGGATTTATCCACATTCAATGCCGCTACATCCCTAAATACTTCCAATCTCACCATATATATTTCATCAAATAATTCAAACTCCTCCTCCCTGATTGTAATGGCTGCATCGCCTCTATCTTTTCTAAAATTAGACGCAATGTATTTTCAAGAAGATGCATAACCAAGTCTTCCACCTCCACACACATATTATCTTTATGGTCTCTAACAGCCCCTTCACATCATTTAGTTAATGTCTTGCTCCTAATATACATACAAAACATGTTCTGGGTTTCATTGATATTACATACAAACATTTTTTTCATGCTGTCTCTTTGTTTTCCGAATTTACTTTTTTAATGTTAGCGCTGTACTTTCTATATTCTTTGAAATTTCTTTAGAATTGAGCCCTCGGTGCTGTCAAAAATCTCCCTTTTCTTTATATTATCCTGTATGCCACTTCAAATCCAATGGCTCTAGATTTGTGCTTACCACTATTTTTCATCAAGCGAAATTACTTTCTCTGGACCCTCAATTTCTCCTCGTTAATTGCCTCCCACTGGTTTGACCCGGATTTACCTTCAAATCGTTGTTTCCCGTCGAATTTAGCTAAATCTTATTTCAGCTCAGTAAAATTGGCTTTCGCACAAATGAAACCATTTATTCCTGGTCTTTCCTTGTCCTTTTCCATAACTGCACAACATCTAACTGAATGATGATCACTAGCACCAAAACATACTCTCATTGTTACCCCTTACACCAGCCCAGCTTCATTCCCTAAATCCATGTCCAGAACCATGCACTCCATTATTGGGCTTTCTACATACTGTGGTGGAAAATTCTACAGGTTAACAACTCTCTGAGTGAAGAAGATTCTCCTCATCTCAGTCCTAAATTTCCTACATCTTATCCTGAGACTATGTACCCTGGTTCTGGACTGCCCCAACATCGGGACTATTCTTCCTGCATCTAACCTGTCTAAAACCGTCAGATTTTGATATTTTTCTATGAGATCCCCTCTCATCCTTCTTAACTCCAGTGAATACAAGCCCAGTCGATCCAGTTTCTCCTCAGATGTCAGTCTTGCCATGCCGGGAATCTTTCTGGTGAACCTTCGCTGAAATCCCTCAATAACAAGAATGTCCTTCCACAGCTTGGGAGACCAGAAGTGAATACCATATCCTATGTGAGGCCTCACTAAGGCCCTGAAGAAACTGCAGAAGATATCCCTGCTCCTATAATCAAATCTCCGAGCTATGAAGGCCAACAGACCATTTGCATTCTTCACCGCCTGCTGTAACTGCATGCCGAATTTCAATGACTGATGTGCCATGACAACCACGACTCGCTGCACCTTCCCATTTTCCTAATCTGCCTCAATCAGATAATATTCTACTTTCATGCTTTTTCCGCCAAAGTGGATAACCTCACATTTATCCACATTTTACTGCATCTGCCATGCGTTTCCCCACTCACCTAATCTGTCCAAGTCAATCTGCAGCATTTAGCCTCCTCATCACAGCTCACTCTACCACCCAGCTTAGTGTCATCTGAAAACTTTGAGATATTATACTCAATTCCTTCATCGAAATCACTAATGTATTTTGTAAAAAGCTGGGGTCCCAGCACTAAGCCCTCCTGGAGCCCACGAGTCACTGCCTGTAATTATGAAAAGGACCCGTTTATACCGACTTCTGCATCCTGTCTGCCAAACAGTTCTCTATCCACGTCAGTACATTATTCCCAATACCTTGTGCTCTAATTTTGCACAACGATCACGCGTGTAGGAACGTTTCAAAGCCTTTTGAAATTTTAAATACACCACATCCACCGGTCTTCCCTTGCCCACTCTACCAGTTACATCCTAACAAAATTCTAGAAGATTTGTCAAGAATCAACTCCCGTTCATAAATTCATGCTGACTTGGACCTATCCTGTCACTGCTTTCCAATTGCGATGCTATTTCATAATTTATAATTAATTCCAACATTTCTCCATCACTGACGTCAGGCTAACCGGTCCATAATTACCCGTTTTCTATCTCTCTCCTTTCTTAAAAGGTGGTGTTACATTAGCTACACTCCAGTCCATAGCAACTGATCTGGAATCGATAGTTTGCTGGAAAATGATCACCAATGCATCCGCTATTTTTAAGTACTCTGGGATACAGACTATCAGGCACCGGGGAATTATCGACCTTCAATCCCATCAATTTCCCTAACACAATGTCGCTCCTATTAAATATGTCCTTCAGTTCCTTCTTCACACTGGACATTCGGTCCCTAATATTTTCAGAAGGCTATTTCTTCCTTCGTGAAGACAGAAGCAAAGTATTTGTTTAACTGCTCCGCCATTTCGTTGTTCCCATTATAAATACATCAGAATCTGACTGTAAGGGACCTACGTTTGTCTTCACTGATCTTCTTTCTCTTCACATGTCTATAGAAGCTTTTGCAGTCAGTTTTTATGTTCCCAGCAATCTCCCTCTCATACTCTGTTCTCCTTCCCCTAATTAAACCCTTTGTACTCCATTGCTGAATTATAAAATCTCCCAGTCCTCAGGTTTGCTGCTTTTTCTGGCCAATTTATATGGCTCTTCCTTGGATTTAATACTACACTTAATTTCCCTTGTTAGCCACGTTTAATCCATCTTCCCCGTTTTAGTTTTACTGCAGACAGGTATGTACAATTGTTGAAGGTCACCCATGTGATCGTTAAATATTTGCATTTATCTAACGACCGTCAAACCTTTACGCATGTTTCACCAGTCTATTGCAGCCAATTCATGCCTCATACCTTCGAAATTACCTTTCCTTAAGTTCAGGTCCCTAGTCTCTGAATAAACTGCGCCACTCTCCATCTTAATAAAGAATTCATCCCTATTATGGTCACTCTTCCCCAAGGGGCCTCGCAGAGCAAGATTGCAAATTAGTCCTTTCTCTTTACACATCATGCAGTCAAGGATGGCCAACCCTCTATAGTTGGTTCCTTGAAATATTGGTCGACAAAATCATGCCTAATACACTCCAGAATGACCTCCTCTACCGCATTGTTACCAGTTTGGTTTGCCCAGTCAATATGTAAATTAAAGTCGCCCCATGATAACTGCTGTACCTTTATTGCACGTATTCTTAATTACTTGTTTACTGCTGTCCGCAACATCACTGCTGTTGTTTGTTGGTCTGTACACACATCTTAATAGCGTTTTCTGCCCTTTGGTATTCCGTAGCTCCAACCATATTGATTCCACATCATCCAAGGGAATGTTCCTCCTTGCTATTACTTTAATTTCCTCGATAACAAAAAGCGCCCAACCGCCTCCCACCGCCCCCGCCGCACCGCCTACTTTTCCTTTCTGTCCATCCTTCCTGAATGTTTAATACACCTGGATGTACAGTTCCCAGACGTGATCACCCTGGAGCCATGTCTCGGTGCTGCTAATTACATCATATCCGTTGACAGCAATCTGTGCAGTTAATTCATCCACCTTATAATGAATACTCCTCGCATTGAGACACAAAGCCTTCAGGCTTGTTTTTTTTAATACAGTTTGCCTCTTTAGAATCTTGGTGTAATGTGGCCTTTTTGATTTTTGCCTTGGGGTTATCTGCCCTCCACTTTTACTTTTCTTCTTTTTATCTTTTGCTCCTGCCCCTATTCTGCTTTCCTCTGTCTCCCTGCATAGGTTCCCATTCCCCTGCCATATTCGTTTAAACGCTCCCCAACAGCACTATCAAACAATCCCCCAAGCAAACTGGTTCCGGTCGTTTCCAGGTGCAAACCGTACAGTTTGTAGTGGTATCACCTCCCCCAGAACCGGTTCCAATGCCCCAGGGAGGTAAAACCCTCCATTCTGCACCACTCCTCAAGACATGTATTCATCTGAGCTGTCCTGCGATTCATACTCTGACTAGCACGTGGCACTGGTCACAATCCTGAGATTACTAATTTTGATGTCCTAATTTTAATTTAGCTCCAGCTCCACAAATTAGTCTTGTCCGCACTCATTCCGTTGTTTACCTATATCGTTGGTACCAATATGCACCGGATAACCTTCCCGCACATGAAGCGTTCCTTGCTTCCCACATATCACAGGAGCAGCATGACACGGGTCTGTGCTCCCTTCCATGACTTACCCTTAGATTTACGTAATTTGGCAGCAATGCTAAAGGGTACCTACTAATAAAGAAAAAGAAAAACTACTCACCAATCACCAGCCAGTCGCTTACCCCCTTGGCTGTGACGTCAGCCTTCTATTTTTTTCTACTTCTTCTTTGCTTTCAATCCCTGCAGCTGCACCAACTGCCCTAGCCAACGTTGCGGCCTCCACGAAATCCCCACTGCCCGCCCGGCTGGACGTTAGTCATTTTGTAAGCCTCTGCGACGCTGCCCCACCTCTTCGAACTCTCCACTGCTTCGCGACTCGTCTCTGGGACTTTTGTAGGCCTCTCTGACGATGTCCCGCCTCCTCGAATTCCCCGCTGCCTCCCGACTCGATGCTGGGCTTTTTTCACGCATGTCTGACGCTGCTACACCTATTCGAACTCTCCACTGCCTCCCAACTCGAAGCTGGTCCTATTGTAGGCCTATCTGACGCTGATCCCCTTCCTCGAACACTCCGTTGCCTCCCGACTCGAATCCTGGACTTTTGTATGCCTCTCCAACGCTGCTCCACCTCCTCGACCTCTCCCCTGCCTCCCGACTAAAAGCTGGGCCTTTTGTAGTCCTCTCCGACGCTGCTCCGCCTCCTCTAACTCCCCTGAGTTATTTGTAGATCTCCTAATTTTCTGTTTACTGAAACTCCAAATTATGCTGTTGATGAAGCAGAATTTCCTATTTAAGTCTCTACTCGTTCTAGATATATTGCTGAAATGTGCGATCTCCTAAAAGTAAGTCACCTCTTTTTATAGCTAACTCTAGTCTCCCTGTTTATGGAGCAAATTGTGCTGTTTCTGCAGCTAATTCCAATGTTTATGGTGCTACTAATTTCCCAGTCCGTGATGCCCCTAATTCAACTGTTCCTGGAGCTAATCGCCTTTTATCTGTAGCTGAAAAGCCTTCTGTTTTTAGAGCACCTGACTCTCTCTCTTTCTGTAGCTAATCATCATATTTCTAGACATGTTACTCTCTTTCTGGAGCACCAAATTCTGGTGATTCTGGAGCACTTAATTCCCCAGTTGGGGGAGTTCACTCCAGTATTTCTGGAGCTAATTCCCCGTTGATGGAATTAATTCCACTAATGAAGGATAACCCATTCTCTCTCTTTCTGGAGATATTTCCCTTATTCCGGGGTTAGTATCAATGATCCCAGGGCTGCTAAATCCCATCTTACGACAGCTCCGATTGACGCTGTTGCTCGAGCTCGTACTACCCCAGGTGATGCAATTCCTAGTTCCACTGTTTCTGGAG
Organism: Pristiophorus japonicus; assembly: GCF_044704955.1. Classification (NCBI taxonomy): domain Eukaryota; kingdom Metazoa; phylum Chordata; class Chondrichthyes; family Pristiophoridae; genus Pristiophorus; species Pristiophorus japonicus. The sequence continues at coordinate 2,469,725 of NW_027254824.1, read as the reverse complement.
CTATTTCAGTTGTTTGTGGAGATAATAATTCCCCTGTTTCTGGAGGGTCAAACTGTGCTGTTTATGAAATATCAAACTGTGCTTATTTATGTGGCTGTCTTTTCCCGATATATTTATCTCCGAAGTCTTCTGCTTCTTGTGCGCTCTCCTAATTCCCATGCTACAGGAATACATAGTTTACCTGTTTCTAGAGCCAACACTTAGCTTTTTAAATGTAATTTAGTTCTTTCTGGAGCTAGTTCCTTTGTACTTAACAAATTCCTGTGTTTCTTTAGCTCTTAATTCCTCTGTTTCTCCAGTGCCCAATTCTCTAGTTTATGTATCTGAAAATTCTCATCTTTCTAGACCTAAGTCCCCTGTTTCTGGAGCTAATACCCATGTTTCTAAACTAATTCCAGTATTCCTGGAACTCCGAATTCCCCTCTCTGCAGCTCCTAATTACGCGGGTCATGGAGCTAATTCCCTTGTATCTGGAGCTAATTCCCCTGTTTCTGGTGCTCATCTTTTTTCTGGTGTTCCGAATATCCCAGATTGCGAATCTCCTAATGCTTCTATTTCTGGAGGTAACTCCCCTGTTTCTTGTGATTTGAACTCTTTCTGGAACTAATACATTGTTATCTGGGGAAAATTACTTGGAGATAATAATATCCCTTTTTGTGGAGCTCCACATTGTGTGGTTTGTGAAGCAAAAAAATTGTCCTTTTTACATGTGCAGTAGTTTGCCGATATCTATGGCTCCGAATTGTCCTGTTTATTGTGCGCTCTCCTAACTAGCCTCAAACATGACCAGAAAATTCACCTTTTCTGGAGGTAACTCTCCTCTTTCTAAACATAATTCTTCTGTTTCTGGAGCTAATTGCGCTGTACTGTGATTATTCCTGTGTTCCTGGAGATCACCTCCCGTGATTCTGCAGCGGACCATTGCCCTGTTTCTGGAGAGAAGTCAACTCCTTCTGGAACTGCTAATTTACCAGTTTCTGTCATTTTTACGTTTCAACTTTCAAGACCTAATTCCACAGTTTGTAGACCTAATTCCCTGTTCCTGGCGCTTATTCTCTTGTTTCTGCGCTAATTCCCGTGTTCCTGGCGCTCCTACTTGCTTTCACTCAGCGACTACTACTTTTCCTGTGCCTGTCGGGAATTCTCCTATTTTTCTAACTAATTCAGTTGTTTCTGGAGTTAATATTACCTTTTTTCCAGAGCAAATTCCATAGTTGCTGAAATTCCTAGTTGCTCTATTTCTGGAGAATCTGAGTTGTTTGTGGAGCTTCCAGTTGTCCTTTTTCTGTAGCTCCAAATTAAGCTCTTTATGAAGCACCTAATTATCCTACTTAAGTGTCTACTTTTTATATATATATATATATTCTACAAAAGTCCTGTTTATGCTGCACTCTCGTAAATTCGCTGCTGTAGTGCCAGCTAAATGTGGGGATTCTAATTTGTCTGTGGAGTTCCTAATTGTCTTTTTTCTGCAGCTCCAAATTGCACTGTTGATGAAGCACCCAATTGTCCTATATAAGTGTCTACTAGTTACATATATAGCTCCGAAATTTGCTGTTCAGGATGAGCTATCCTAAACCCCTGCTGCAGGGACACCTCTTTCGAGAGATATCCCTGTTCTTTCTAAACATAATTGTCCTGTTTCTGGAGCTAATTGCGCTGTTTCTAACGCTAAATCCATTGTGCCTGGGGCTGCTAATATCCCAATCTGCGAGCTCCTAATTCCGCTGCTTCTGCTGCAATTACCCCTCTCAATCGAGATAATTACATTGTATCTGCAGCTGAAAATCCCTCTTTTCTGGAGCACCTGATTCTCCCACTATCTGGAGCTCATCACAATTTTTCTGGACATAATTTGCCTGCTTCTGGAGCTCATTTTCCTGGTGTTTCGGGAGCACTTAATTCCTTATTTTACGGCGTTAACTCCAATATTTCTGGAGCTAATTCACCGCTTATGGCATTAATTCGTGTAATTGAAGATATCCCAGTCGCCCTCTTTCTGCAACTATTTCCCTTGATCTAGGGTTAGTTTCAATTTTCTTGGAGCTGCTAAATCCCATCTTATGGGAGCCCCGAATGCTGTTATTGCTGCAGCTCCAGCGACCCCAGGTTACGCATGTAATTTCCCTCTCTGCAGCGTCCAACTCCCTTGAGCTAATTCCCCAGTTTCTGGATCTCAGTTTTTTCTGGAGTCCCCAATATCCCAGATTGTGGACCTCCTAATGCATCTGTTTTTGGAGGTAATTCCCTTTCTTTCTTTTGGTAATTCAACGGTTTCTGGAGCTAGGCTTTTTCCTTTGAAAAATTACTGTGGTGCTCCTAATTTCCTTTTTTTGTGGAATTCGAAATTGCGTAGTTAATGGAGCACATAATAGTCTTTTTTCCGTATCTAGTATTTTGCCAATACACATGTTTCTGAACTAATTCCAGTCTTCCTGAAACACCGAATTGACCTCTCTGCAGCTCGTAATTACGCGGGTCCTGGAGCTAATTCCCTTGTATCTGGAGCTAATTCCCCTGTTGCTGTAGCTCCGAATTGTCCTGTTAATGATTTGCTCTCCTACTTACCCTGCCACATGAATAGAAAATTCACATCTTCTGGAGGAAACTGTCCTCTTTCTAAACTTAACTCCCCTCTTTTTGAGCTAATTGCGCTGTACTGTGATTATTGATGTGCTCCTGGAGCTTGCTTCCCCTGTTTCTGCAGCTCACCATTGACCTGTTTCTGGAGCGAATTCCACTGTTTCTGGAGCTGTTAATATACCAGTTTCTGTAACTCCTACTTTTCGTCTTTCGAAACAAAATTCACAGTTTCCAGAACGAATAATCCTCTTTCTAGCGCTAATTCCCTAGTTTCTGCTCTAATGCCCGTGTTCCTGGAGCCCCTACTTCTCCTCTCTGCGATTCATAACGTCCCTGTTCCTGGAGGGAATAATCCTGTTCCTGTAGCTAATTCGGCTGATTCAGTCGCAAATACTTTTATTTCTGGAGAAAATGCCACCGTTTCTGAAGGTCATAGTTCCCTTCTTTCTCGACATATTTCAGTTGTTTGTGGAGCTCCTAATTCCACTGTTTCATGAGCTCCCGACTGTACTGTATATGAAGCAACTAATTGTCCTTGTTACGTGTCTACTAGTTTGACCATATATATAGCTCCGAATTATCCTGTTTATCCTCCGTGTTGCTAATTCCCCTGCTACAGGAAGAGTTAATTCAACTCTTTCCGGATGTAAATCTCCTATTTCTAAAAACAACTCCCTGTTTCTCGAGCTCATGGCACTGTACTGTGATTATTCCCATGCTCCTGGAGCTCCTGCTTCCCCAGTGTCTGCAGCTCCCCATTGCCATGTTTCTGCAGCTAAATCTATTTTTCCTGGAGTTGTTAATCTACTAGTTTCTGTAGCTCTTTCTTTTCATCTTTCTAGAGCTAATTCTACTGTTTCTGGAGTTAATGGCTCTATATCTGGAGCCAAACCACTTGTTTGCGACCTAATTCCCGTGTCACTGGAGCTACAACCTCTCCTCTTTCTGCGGCTCAAAATTCCCCTGTTCCTGGAGTTAATTCCGTTGTTTCTGGAGGCAACTCCCTATTTACGTAGATAATTGAACAGTTTTTGGAGCTAATGCCTATGTTTCTGGAGTTAATTCCGCAATATTCGAAGATCCCATTTCTCTCGCCCCTGAAACTCCTAATTCCTTTGTTTATGAGCTAATACCTATGTTTCTGGAGCTAATGACAATATCTGAACGTTCCAGTTCTCCTGTTCCTGCAGCTTCTAATTCCTCTGTTTCAGGGGCTAAGAGTATCTGGAGCTAATGCCGTAATATTTGAACGTCCCAGTTCTACTGTTTCTGCAGATCCTAATGTATCTGTTTCTGGAGCTAATACCACATTATCAGAAGGTCCCAGTTCTCGTGTCCTGGCAGCTCCGCATTCCTCTGTTTCTGGAGCAAATGCCTATTATTTCTGGAGCTAATTCCCAAATATCTGAAGGTGCCAGTTCTCATGTTCCTGCAACTCCACATTCCTCTGTTTCTGGAACAAATATCTGTTATTTATGTAGCTAATTCCCCAATATGTGAAGTCGCCTGTTCTCCTGTCTCTGCAGCTCCTACTTTCTCTGTTTCTGTTGCTAATACCTATGTTTCTGGAGTTAATTCTCCAATATCTGAACGAACTGTGAAATTAGCAGCTCCAGGAATAATGAAATTAGCTTGAGAAATAATGAAATTAGCAGCTACAGGAAGAATGGAATTAGCAGCTCCAGAAATAGAGGAATTAGCGCCAGAAACAGTGGAATTAGCAGCTCCAGGAACAGCGGAATTAGCGCCAGAAACAGTGGAATTAGCAGCTACAGAAACTGGGGAATTTACCACAGAAGCATTGGAATTAACACCGGAAACAGTGGAATTAGCTCCAGAAGCAGTGGAATTAGCTCCAGAAACAGTGGAATTAGCTCCAGAAACAGTGGCATTAGCACCAGAAACAGTGGAATTAGCTGTAGAAACAGTGGAATTAGCTCCAGAAACAGGGAGGAATTAGCTGCAGAAACAGTGGAATTAGCTCCAGAAACAGTGGAATTAGCTCCAGAAACAGTGGAGTTAGCTCCAGAAACAGTGGAATTAGCTGTAGAAATAGTGGAATTAGCTCCAGAAACAGTGGAATTAGCTCCAGAAACAGGGAGGAATTAGCTGCAGAAACAGTGGAATTGGCTCCAGAAACAGTGGAATTAGCTCCAGAAACAGTGCAATTAGCTCCAGAAATAGTGGCATTAGCAGCTCAAGGACCAGCGGAATTAGCCCCAGAAATCGAGGAATTAGCCCCAGAAACAGAGGAATTAGCTCCAGAAACAGTGGAATTATCTCCAGAAACTGGAATTCGCAGTTTCAGAAACAGTGAAATTAGCTCCAGAAACAGAGGATTAGCTCCAGAAACAGTGGAATTGGGAGGACCAGAAATAGTAATTAGCCGCAGAAACAGTGGAAATGGAAGTAATAGAAATGATGAATTAGCCCCAGAAACAGTGGAAATGGAAGTACTAGAAATGAGGAATTAGCCCCAGAAACAGGGGAATTAGCAACAGAAACAATGGAATTTGGTCCAGAAAGAGTGGCTTTCGCAGCTTCAGAAACAGTGGAATTAGCTCCAGAAACTGTGGAATTAGCTCCAGAAACAGTGGAATTAGCTCCAGAAACAGGGGAATTTGTTCAGAAAGAGGGGAATTAGCCACAGAAACATTGGAATTAGCCGCAGAAACAGTGGAATTAACTCCTGAAACTGTAGAATTAGCTTCGGAAAGAGTGGAATTAGCTCCAGCAACAGTGGAATTAGCTCCAGAAAGAGGGGAGTTTGCCCCAGAAAGAGTGGAATTAGCCACAGAAACAGTGGAATCAGCTCTAGAAACATTGTAATTAGCTCCAGAAATAGAGGAATTTGTTCCGAAAGAGGGGAATTAGATCCAGAAACATTGGAATTAGCCGCAGAAACAGTGGAATTTTCGCCAGAAACAGAGGAATTAACTCCAGAAATATTGGAATTAGCAGCCACAGGAACTGTTGAATTAGCAGCTCCAGTAACAATAGTATTAGCTTCAGAAATATTGTAATTAGCAGCTCCTGGAACAGCAGAATTAGCTACAGATGCAGTGGAATTAGCAGCTCCAGAAACAGTGGAATTAGCTCCAGAACACTGGAAATAGCAGCTGCAGAAAGAGGGGAATTAGCCCCAGAAACAGTGGGATTAGCTTAAGAAACAATGGAATTAGCTCCAGTATAAGGGAGGAATAGGCAATCCGGAAACAGTGTAATTAGCTCCATCAACAATGGAATTAGCTCCAGAAACAGGAATATTAGCAGTTCCAGGAACATCGGAATTAGCATCTGCAGAAACGATGGAATTAGCAGTTCCAGCAACTTGGGAATTAGCAGCTCCAGAAAGAGGGAGGAATTAGCAGCTCCAGGAACAGTGGAATTAGAAGCTCCAGGAAGAGTGGAATTAGCAGCTTCAGGAACAGTGGAATTAGCTCCAGAAACAGCAGAAGTAACTCCAGAAACAGTGGAATTAGCTCCAGAAACAGTGGAATTAACTCCAGAAACAGTGGAATGAGCTCCAGAAATCGTGGAATTAACTCCAGAAACAGTGGAATTAGCTCCGTAAACAGTAGAACTAGCTCCAGAAACAGTGGAAATAACTCCAGAAACAGGGGAATTAACTCCAGAAATAGTAGAATTAACTGCAGAAACAGTTGAATAACCTCAAGATAAAGTAGAATTAGCAGCTTCAGAAACAGTGGAATTATTTTCAGAAGCAGTGGAATTAGTAGTTCCAGATACAGTGGAATTTGCAGCCACAAGAATCGTGGAATTAGCAGCTCCAGGAACAATGGAATTTGCTTCAGAACTATTAGAATTAGCAGCAACAAGAAGAGTGGAATTAGCTGCTCCGGAAAAAGAGCAATTAGCTCCAGAAACAGTGGAATTTTCAGTTCCATGAACAGCCGAATTATCGCCAGAAACTGGATTTAGCAGCTCCAGAAACAGTGCAATTAGCTCCAGAAACAGTGGAATTAGCAGCCCTAGAAACAGGGGAATTAGCCCCAGAAACAGTGGAATTATCTGCAGGAACATCGGAATTAGCAGCTGCAGAAACAGGGAGAAATTAGAAGATCCAGGAACAGTGGAATTAGCATTAGAAACAGAGGAATTAGCTCCAGAAACAGGGAAATTAGCTCCAGAAACTGAGAATTCAGCAGCTCCAGAAACAGTGGAATTAGCAGCTTCAGACAAAGCGGAATTATATTCAGAAATCGTGGAATTAACTTCAGAAGCAGGGGAATTAGCTTCAGAACTAGCGGAATTTGCACCACCAAGAAAAGGTGGAATTAGCAGCTCCAGAAACAGGAATATGATGCATAAATATTGGAATTACCAGCTCCAGAAATAGTGGAATTAGCCCCAGAAACAGGGGAATTAGCTCCAGAAACAGTGTAATTAGCAGCTCCAGAAACAGTGGAATTATCAGCTTCAGACACAGAAGAAATCGCTCCAGGAACAGTGGAATTAGCTCCAGAAATAGTGGAATTAGCTGCAGAACTGAGTAATTATCAGCTCCGGAAACATTGGAATTCGCTTCAGAAACAGGGGAATTAGCTCCAGGAACAGTGGAATTAGCAGCTCCAGATTGAGTTGAATTAGCTCCAGAAACAGAGAAATTAGCTCCCAGAACAGTGGAATTAGCTTCAGAAACATTGGAATTAGCAGCTCCAGGAACTATGGAATTAGCAGCTCCAGAAAGAAGGAGAAATTAGCTGCTCCAGGAACAGTGGAATTAGCGCAGGAAATAGTGGAATTAGCTCCAGAAACGGTAGAAGCAGGTCTAGAAAGAGGTTAATTAGAAATTAAAGGAACTGGTGATATGCAGCTCCAGACACAGTGGGATTATCTCCAGAAACTGAAGAATTGTGCGCTGCAGAAACAGGGGAATTAGGAGCACAGGAACAGACGACTTCGCTCAGTACAATGGAACTATCTGCAGAAACATGGTAATTCGGTTAGACAGAGAAGAGTTATCTCAACAAATAGGAAAATTAGCTGTTCCTGTAGCAGGAGAATTCGGGCAGCGGGCCACAAGCAGAACACTTCAGAGCGATATAAATCGGGAGAATATAAGCAACATGAATACAGAATTAGACGCTGCATAAACAGTGCATTTGTAGCTCCAGAATCATAGGAATTAGAATCTCAACAACAAGTGAAATAACTACAGAAACAGGGAGCTAGGCCCTACATAAGATGTGGTATTAGAAGGTACAGCAACGTGGGAATTAGCAGCTCCCAGAACAGATAAATTAGCCCCAGAATGAGTGAATTAGCTCCAGAAACAGGGAGAATAGTATCTCCTTAAATATACGAATTAATTCCAGAAATAGGAAAAATAGTTGCATAAATACTGGAATTTATTCCACAAACCAGTGAATTATGTGCTTCAGAAACGCCCGAATTAGGAGCAACAGAAAGATGAATTATGGCTTAAAAAACGGTAATTATCTCCAGACATTGGGAGAATCGGGTGCTCCAGAAACAGATGGAATTTCGGATACAACAACAGGAGAATCATGAGATCCAGAAACAAGAGAGTTGTGGACCAGTAAACAACGTAATTCGGAGCAAAATAAACACAATATTTATGAGATCCAGATAGAGCAGGATGAGGGGAGCACCACATCTACATGGAACGTAGCTCCAGGAACTGGGAAATTGGGGCGCAGCTCCATAAAAAAGGCGTCTTAGATTTTCCTTTAGCAGAGGAATTAGGAGAGTGCACCTTAATTAAGACAATCCGGTGCTATATATATATATATATCGAGGAAATAGTAGCCACATAAATTAGGTGTTCCACAAACAGTGCTGTTTGCAGCTCCAGAAATTGTGGAATGATGGTCTCCACAAATAAGGAAAAGTTGGAACTCTAGAAATTCGGTTATCAGGAACTCCAGAAACATTGACGATAGCAGATCCAGGAATAGAAGGATTAGCCCCAGAACAAGATAATTCGTTGTAGAAACACTGGAATTAAATCCACAAATCGGGGAATTAGGATGTCCATAAACACAGGTATTAGTAGCTCCCGAAACAGGGGAATTATCCTTAGAAATATGGGAATTATCTCGATCAAGGGGCAGAATCAAGTGGTCCGGAAACAGTAGACGTTGCAGCAAAGAAACAGGGTGTTTAGCTTCAGCAGCGTGAGATTACGATATCCAGTAACAAGGCAATTATGGTTCCATAAAGAATTTGAAGCAAAAGATACAGGAGATTTAGGAGATCCAGATGCAGGGAATTTGGGAGAGGGCTCCATCAACATGGAACATAGTGGAGGGCACAAGAAAGTGGGAAATGTGGAGACAGCTCCGGAAAAAGGCAAATTAGCTGTTCCTATAGCAGGGGTAATTGGAGTGTGCACCATTAACAGGACAATTCGGATTTATAGGGGAACATGTAGCTACAAGAAAACGATAATGATGTGCTCCATGAACTGCGAAATATGGAGCTCCATTGTCAGCTACTTTAGAAACTCCACAAAAAAAAAATCATTTCCAGAACTGAGGGACTAGGACCTCCAGTAACTGGGGAATCAGCACCAGAAACAGAGTATTACCTATGAAACAGTTGAATTAGCTACAGAAACATGGGAGTTACCTCCAGAAACAGAGGAATTAGGATCTCCTCAAACTGCGATATCAGGAGCTCCAGCAAAATATGAATTACCGCCACAACCAGGGGATTAGATTCAGAATCAGGGGAATTGGCAACTGCAGATTGAGGAGCTCCAGTAACACGGGAATTAGATCGGAAATAAGGGCATTAGCTTCAGAAACAGGGGAACTAATTCCTGAAAAATTCCTGAATCATGGGAAATATAAGTTCCAGAAGCAATGGAAGTGTGGTTCCATAAACAAAGTTGGAGAAAAAAGATACAGGAGTTTTTGGAGAGACAGATACAGGGAAATTAGCAGAGGGCTCCATCAACGTGGAACATAGGAGCAGGCTACAGAAAGTGGGACATTTGGACCCAGCTCTAGACACAGGTGTATTCGCTGTTCCTGTATCAGGGAGTTTGGAGAGTGCACTATAAATAGTTAAATTCGGAGCTATCTCGATAGGGGAACTAGTAACCACGTACGAATCACAATTACGTGCTCCAAAAACAGCGCAATTTGGGGTTCGAAATACGTTTTTTTGGCAGCTTCACAAGCAACTGAAACATCTGCTGTAATAATGGAACTCGTGTCTGCAGAATCTAGGGTTTAGCGCAAGAGGCAGAATTATTAGCCCCTGAAACAGTTGAAATAGCTGCAGAAACAGGGGCTTTCCCTGCAGAAACTGAGGAATTCGGAGCTTCACAAACTGGGATATTAGGATCTGCAGAAAAAAGAAGAATTAGCTCAGGAAACATTGGAATTAGCACCCTGAACACCGGAATTAGCTCATAAATAAGGAAATTAACTACATAAACAAGGGCTCAAGTCCAGAAACAGTGCTATCATCTCAGAATCAGGGAAATTAACTCCAAAAACAGGGGAATTATACGATCGAGAAAGAAGTTAAGTATGGTTCCATAAACAAATTCATTTGGACCAAAAGAAACAAGAGATTTAGGAGATCCCAATACAGGGTAATTAGGAGAGCGGAGTATCACCGTGGAACGTTGATGCAGGCTCTCGAAAGTGGGAAATTTGGAGCCAGCTCCAGAAACAAGTGAATTAGCTGATCCTGTCGATTGGGAATTAGGATAGCGCACCAAAACCAATACAATTTGGAGCTATATATATCGGAGAACTAGTGGTCTCATGAAAAGGGCAATTAGGTGCAATATAAAAAGGGCAATTTCGAACCCAAGAAACAGAAGAATTAGGAGCTGCAAGAACAGGAGAACGAGGAACTACAGAGATAGGGGAATTAGCTCCAGAAACATAGGTTCTGGAGAAACATTAGCTCCAGAAACATTAGCTCCACAAACAGCTGAATTAGCTACCAAAACAGGGGTATTAAATCTAGGAACAGGGTAATTTGGAGCCGCAGAAAGTAGGGAAGTTGGAGCTCCTGGAACACGGGTATTCGCGCAGAAAGAAGGGAATTAGCTCCAGAAATAGAGCCATTGACTCAAGAAAGAGTGGAATTAGCTCTAGAAGGAAGAAGATAAGAGTTACAGGAAGTGGTGAATTATCAGCTCCAGAAACAGGGCACTGCGGAGCTGCAGATACAGGGAAGCATGGGCTCCAGGAGAACGGGAATAATCACAGAACAGCACAGATAGATCCAGAAACGGGAGTTGTGTTTAGAAATAGGATAGCTACATTCAAAAACAGAGAATTAGCTCTTCCTCTAGCAGGGAAATTAGGGGAGCGCACCATAACAGGGTAATTCGGAGCCATATATACCGGCAAACTACAGAGGTATAAAGGGCATTTACGTGCTTCATAAATTGTCCACTTTGGAGCTCCACAAAAAGCGAAATTATGATCTCGACAGGAATTTCCCCCAGAAAAAAACGTATTCTCTGCAGAAACAGTGGAGTTAGCAGCAGAAACTGGGGAGTTACCTCCAGAAACAGATGCATTAGGAGATACACAATCTGGATATCTGGAACTCCAGAAAATATGAGCTCCAGAAACAGGGGAATTAGTTCCAGGAACAGGGAAATTACGAGCTGCAGAGAGGGGAATTACTAGTTCCAGGAAAACTGGAATTAGTTCAGCAACAAGGGTATTAGCTCCAGAAACAGAGGAATTAGGTCTAGAAAGATGTGATTTCGGAGTTACAGAAACTGCCGAATTGGGCACTGCATAAACGGGAATGAGGAGCTACAGAAACATGGGATTTTAATCAGAACAGCGAAAGTTGCTCCAGAAATAACTGAATTACATTTAGAAAGAGAAGTGTTGTCTCATGAAACAGATGAACTAGTTTTTCCTGTAGCAGGGAATTAGGAGAGCGCACCATAAGCAGAATACATCAGAGCTAAATATAGCGGGAATTGGAGCCACATAAAAAGCACACTTCTGTGCTTCATAAACAGCGCAATTTGAAGCTCCAGAAAAAGGGGAATTAATTTCTCCACAAACAACTGAAATAGCTCCAGAAACAGGGGAACTAGAACCTGCATAACCTGAGGTAGTCGGAGCTCCAGCAACAGCGGCATTGTGAGCTCTCGTAAGATTTCATTTAGCAGCTCCAAGAACATTGAAATTAACCCCGAACAAGAGAACTAGCTCCAGGAACAGTGGAATGGGATATTCTTAGTTCCCGGAATTAATTCCAGAAACCGGGGATTTAGCTGCAGAAATATTGGAGTTATCTCTACAAACTGGGGAATTGAGTGCTCCAGAAACACGAGAATTAGGAGCTGCAGAGAGAGGGGAATTATGCCCAGAAGTATCGCGATTATATACAGAAAGAGAGAATTAGGTGCTCCAGAAAGAGAGGACACTTCAGCTACAGATACAAGATGATTTGCTCCAGCAACATGGGAATTTGCTCCAGTCGCAGAGGAATTCGGAGCTGCAGAGACTGCAGTATTAGTAGCCCCGGGAATATTGGAATTAGCTCCAGAAACAACGCAATTCTCTCCAGAAACAGGGGAATTGGTGTTAGAACGAACAGAGTAAGTTCCAGAAAGAGGTGACTTATTGTCTCTGCAGCAGGGGATTTATGAGAGCGCACCATAAACAGGACATTTCGGAGACATATATATATATAACTAGTAGCCACTTAAATACGAACATTAGGTGCTTCATAAACAGCGCAATTTGGAGCTCCAGGAAAACGACAATTAGGAGCTCCACAAACAACTCATAATCTCCAGAAAGAGGGAAACTAGGACTTCCAGAAACTACGGGTTTTTCTCCAAAAAGAAAGGTATTGGGTCCTTACTCAGCTGCATTAGTTACAGAAACATGGGAATTCCCTCAGAAAACAGGGACATGAGGAGTCGCAGAATGAAGGCAAGTAGGAACTCCAAGAACACGGGAATTAGCGCAGAAATAAGCGAATTAGCGCCGGAAAGACGGGAATTCGTGCCGGAAACAGTGGACCTAAACTTAGAAACTGTGGAATTTGGTCTTGAAAGATGAATACAAGGAGTCATAGAAACTGGTAAATTAGCAGCCCAGAAACAGAGGAATTAGCTTCAGAAACAGGCATTGTGGAGCTGCAGAAACAGGGCAAGCAAGCTGCAAGAACACAGGAAAAAACACAGTACATAGAAATTACCACCCAAGCTCTCCTAAACCCTAAGCACTTATACCCACAAAGCTGTCCTACGCTGCCCAAACACTCCTGCTCCCCACTAAGCTTTCCTAACCCCACAAGCTCTCCAACCCTGCCCAAGCTCTCCTACCCGCAAAGATCTCTAAACCCCAACTCTACTAGCCTACCAAGCTCTCCTCCCCTCCCAAGCTCTTCTACCCCACCAAGCTCTCCTACCACTCCAATCGCTCCTGCACCCCGAAGCACTCCTAACCACACATACTGTCCTACCCCCCAAGCTCTCCTGCCTCCCAAACTCTCCTACTCCACAAACACTGCTACCCTTCCAAGATTACCTGCGCCCCAAGCTCTCCGACGCCCTCCAAGCTCTCCTAACCCCGCTTCTTAGCATTCCTAACCCCCAAGCTCTCCTACCCACAAGCTCTAGTAAAACCAGAGGCTCTCCACCCACAAGCTCTCCTACACGACAAAGCTATCCTCACCGCCCAAGCTCTCCTACACCCACGATGCTCTCCTACCCCCACCAAGATCTCCTACACCCGAAATCTCTCCTAACCCCCAAAGCTCTCCGACATGCCAAGCTCTCCTACCCCGCCAAGCTCTTCCACCTCCCAAGGTCTCCAACCCTCCAAAGCTCTCAGAACCCCCAAGCTCTCCTACCCCCTCAACTCTCATAGGCCCTCAAGCTTTCCTACCCCGTAAGCTCTCCTATACCGCCAAGCTCTCCTCCCGCCACAAATTCTCCAACACCCCGCAAGCTCTCTTACCTCGCCAAGCTCTCCTACCCGACCCCAAGGTCTCCTCCACCCGAATCTCTCCATCCCCCCAATCTCTCGTACAACCCCAATCTCTCCTACCCGCCAATCTCTCCAACCGCACCAATCTCTCCTACACACCGAAGCTCACCTACCCGCAAAGCTCTCCTACTCACCCCAAGCTCTTCAACCCCCCAAACTCTCCTCGTCGCCAGCTCTCCGACCACCCCAGCTCTCATACCTTCTCCACCAGCTCTTCTACACAACCAGCACTCCTACTCCCGCAGCTCAACACCACCCCAAGCTCTCCTATCCGCACAAGCTCTCCAACACGAAAAGCTCTCCTACCACACCCCCCAAGCTCTCGTACCCTCCACGCCCATCCGCCAAGATCTCCGACCGCCTCCCAAGCTCTCCTACCCTCCTAACCTGTACTAGCCCGCTCCCCTTGATCTCGTACCGCCCAAGCTCTCCAATCCCGCCAAGCTCTCCTACTCCCCAAGCTCTTCTACCCCGCAAAGCTATCCTTCCCCCTCAAAATCTCCTACATCCCCAAGATCTCCTACCCAACAAGGTCTCCTACCCTCCAAGTTCTCCGACGCCGCAAGCTCTCATACGTCGCAAGCTCACCTACCCATGAAGCTCTCCTACCCACCAAGTTCTACAACCCCGCAAGCTGTCCTACACACCAAGATCTCCTAGCACCGCAAGCTCTCCTACCCCTAAGGCCCACCTACCCCACCAAGCTTTACTACTCCCCAAGCTAACCTACACCCAAAGCTATCCTGCACCCCCAAGCTCTCCCATCACCCCAAGCTCTCCGACACCCTCCCAAGCTCTCCTTCCCCTCCAACCTCTCCTCCTCCCCTCCCCAAGATCTCGTAGCACCCAAGCTCTCCAAACCCCACGAACTCTCCTGCTCACCAAGTTATTCTACTCCCCAAAGCTCTCCTCGCCCCTCATAATCTTCAACAACCCCAAGCTCTCCGACCCCGCAAGCTCTGCTATTACCCAAGCTCTCCTACCCACCAAGCTCTCATACCCCAATAGCTTACCTACCCACCAAGCTCCATTACTCACCAAGCTCGACGACACCGCAAGCTGCCCTACCACCAAAATCACCTACCCCCGCAAGCTCTACTACCCTCAATCACTCCTACATCCCAAGCTCTCTTACCACCCTAAAGTTCTCCTACACCCACTAGCACTCCGACCCCCAAGCTCTCCTACAACCCCATGCTCTCCTGCAACCCAAGCTCTTCTACGCTACAAGCTCTCCTACCCCGCTAAGCTCACCTACCCCTCGAGCTCTCCTACCCCCTCAAGCTCTCCGATGTCCCCAAGCTCTTCTGCACTGTAAACTCTCCTAGCCCCCCAGCTCTTCTACTCACCAAAGCTCTCCTTCCCGCAAGCTCTCCTACCCCGATGCGCACCTAACCCCCAAGCTCTCCAGCCTCACGCAAGCTCTCCTAGCCTTTCAAGCACTCCTTCCCCCTAAGCTCTCTTACCCTACAAGCTCTCCTACGCTCCCAAGATCTCTTTCCCCCCAAGCTCACCTACCCCCGAGCTCTGCTACCCCACAAGATCTCCCACCCAGCCAAGTTGTCCAACGCCCCAAGCTGTCCTACCCCCAAGCTCTCCGAATCCCCGAAGCTCTCCAACCTGGCCCTTCTCTCCTATCCCCACAAGATCTCCAAACGCCGCAATCTCTGCTAACCCCAAAAGTTTCCTACCACCCCCCTCAGTCCTATCCCCCCAAGCTCTCCAACCCCCGTAAGCTCTCCTAACAACCCAAGCACTCCTAACCACAAAATTCTCCAAGCCCCCCGCACTCCTACCGCCGCCAAGCTCTCGTACCCCACCATCTCTCCTAACTCCACAAGATCTCCGACGCCGCCAAGCTCTACGATCCCCCCAAGCACTCCTTCCCCCAAACTCTTCGAAGCCCCCAAACACTCCTACCCCTGGCAAGCACTCCTACCACGCCCAAGCTCCCCTACACCCGTAAGCTCTCCCACTGCCCAAGCTCTGCTACGCTCCAAGCTTTCCTAACCCACACAGCTCTCCTACCCCTCAAGCTCTCCTACACCCCAAAGCTATCCAACTCCCCAAGCTCTCCTACCCCCGCAAACTCTCCTACCCCCTCAGGCTCTCCTAAATCCAAAAGTTCTCCTACCTGCCCTCGCTCTCTTACAACCCCAAGCTCTCCGACCCGCCCAAGCTCTCCTACCCTCCATGCTCTCCTACACTCCTAAGCTCTCCTTCGAACACAAGCTCTCCTACGCCCACAAGCTCTCCTGTCCACCCAAGCTCTCATGCCACCCAAGCACTCCTAACCCCCAAGCTCTCCATCCAGCCCAAGCTCTCTTACCACCCCAAAGTGCTACTATCCCCATAAGCACTCCTATTCGCAACCTCTCCTTCCACCACCATGCTGTCCTGCACCCCAAGCTGACCTACTCAACCAAACTCTTCTATCCCCCAGGGTCTCAGACCCGCTAAGCTCTCCTTCCCCCAAGCTCTCTTACCCCCCAAGCTCTCGCACACTCCCAAGATCACCCACCCTACAATCTCTCCTACCCCCAAGCTCTGCTACCACACAAGATCTCCCACCCGCTAAGCTCTCCCACCTCCCCAAGCTCTCCAACCCAATCCAAACCATCCGACATCCATAAGCTCTCCGACCCACGCTCAAGCTCGCCTACCCCACCAAGCTCTTCTAGCCCCCCATGCTCTTCTAGCCCCAAGCTCTCCAACCACCCCAAATTTCCTTGCCCCCCCACGTTCTCCGACCCCCACAAGCTCTCCTACACCCGCAAGCTCTCCTCCGCCGCTAAGGTCTCCTAGCCCCCAAGCACTCCTAAACCCACAAATTCTCTTACAGCGCCAATATCTCCTTCCCACCAGGATCACCCACCCCGCCAAGCTCTCTAACCCCCGCACGCTCTCCTACCCTCGCAAGCTCTCGTACCCGCCAAGCTCTCCTACTCGCCCAAGCTTTCTTAACCACCCCTCGCTCTCCTTCCCCCAAAGCTCTCCTACACCGCCCCCAATCTCTCCTAACCGCATAAGCTCTCCTACCGCCCAAGCTTTCCTTCCCCCAAAGCTTTCATACCCCTCCCCAACGTTTCCTACCCGCCATGCTGTCTTCCCCCAAAATCACCTACCCACCCAAGCTCCTCAACCCCCTCATCTCTCTTACTCCCCCAAGCTCTCCTACCACCCAAGCACTCCTTCCCACACAAGCTCTCCTACCCATCAAGCTCTCCTAACTGTCAACATTTCCGACCCAACCCAGTCCTACCCGCCGAAGCTCTCCTACCACCACAATCTCTCCCACCCACCATATAACTCATACCAATCCAACGCCCCAAAATTCTCCAACCAGCTCAAGCTCTCCATCCCACCCCACCCCCCAAGCTCTCCTATCACCCCAAGCTCTCCTTCCGCCGCCAACTCTTCTACCACCAAGCTCTCCAACCCCACCAAGCTCTCCTACCCGCCCAAGCTCTCCTATCCCACAAGCTATCCTATCTACCAAAGCTCAACTACACCGCAAATCTCTCCCAACCCCCAAGCTCTCCTACCTCCCCAAATTCTCCGATCTATCCACCAAATTTCTCCACCCCCAAAGCTATTCCACCCTTCAAGCTCTCCTAAACCCCAAGATCTGCCACCCAATCCAGTCCTAACCGCCGAAGCTCTCCTACTTCCACAATCTCTCCGAACCACCAATCGCTCCCACCAATCCAAGGTCTCCGACACACCCAATCTCTCCTACGCCCTCAAGTTCTCCAACCAGCCCATGCTCTACTACCCTCCAAGCTCTACTACCCCGCAAGTTTTCCTACACCCCAAGCTCTCCTACGCCCAAGCTCTCCTATCCCACGAAGTTCTTCTACCCCCATGCTCTCCTGCCCCCAAGCTCTATTATCCCCCAAGCTCTGCTACCCGCCCAAGCTATCCGACCCCCGAAATCTCTCCTACGACCCCAAGCTCTCCTACACATCCAAGCTCCCCTACACAACTAATCTCTCCTACCTCCAAAATCTCTCCTACCAGCACAATCTATCCTACCCCCCAATCTCGCTTACCCCCACAAGCTCTCCAACACTCCCAATATCTGCAACCCCCAAGCTGTCATACCTCCATCCCAAACTTTCCTACATTCCAAGCTCTTCTACGCCCCAAGTTCTCCTACATCCCAAGCTCTCCTACCGGCAAAGCTCTCCTACCCCACAAGCATTCCTAGACACCAAGCATTCCTACCTCCGCAGGTTCTACTACACCCCGAAGTCCTTCGACCCCCCAAGCTCTCCTGCCCCAAAGCTCGACTACCCCGCAAGCTCCCCTACCCCCCCCCCCAAGCTATCCTGTACCCGCATGCTCTCCTACGCCCCCCAAGCTCTCCGACACCCCAAGCTCTCCTCCACACCACAAGCTCTCCTACGCGCAAAATGTCTCCTATCACCACAATCTCTCCTGCCCCATAATGTCGCCTACCACCCCAAGCTCTCCGACCACCGCAAGATCTCCTACCTCCAAGCTCTCCAACTCACCCAATCTCTCCTGACCCCCCAAGATCTCCGAACCCCCCAAACCATCCTAGCCCCCACAAGCTCTCCTACCCCCCAAGCTCTCCTACCTCCCAAGCTCTCCTACCCCGCAAGCACTCCTCCACCCACAAGCTCTCCCACCTCCCCAATCTCTTCTACACGCACAAGCTCTCCTACGCACCCCCAAGATACCCTATCCGCAAGCACTCCTTCCACTGCCCCAAGCTCTCCTAAGCCCCCAAGCTCAGCTAACCCCCAGGCTCTCCAAACCCGCATGCTCTCTTACCACCAAGCTCTGCTACCATCCAAAGCTCTCCTACCAACGCAAGCCCACTACCCTTCAAGGTGTCCTAACCCCTAAGGTCTCCGAACCCCAAGCTCTGCGACACCCCCAAGCTCTCCTACCTTAAAGCTCTTCTACCGCCCAAACTTCCTACTCCCAAGCTCTCCTTCCTACGCAAGCTCTCCAACCGCCCGTAGCTCTCCGACCCCAAAAGCTCTCCTGCCCTCATGCTCTCCCTCGCCCCACGCTCAACTACCCCAAAGTTCCAGTTCGCCCTCATGCCATCCTACATCCCAAGCTCTACTGCCCCCCAAGCTCTCCTCCCCCCAAGCTATCCTACCCCCGCAAGTTCACCCAACGCCTCCGCAAGCTCTCCTTTTCCCCCCAAACTCTCCTATGCCCCAAGCCCTCCTACCGTCGCAAGCTATCCAACGACCAAGCTCTATTGAACCCCCAAGCGCTCGTAAAACCCCAAGATCTCCTATCCCCCAAGCTCTCCTACCCGCACAAGCTGTCCTACCTCAATAGCTCTCCTACCCGCCAAGCTCTCCTACCCTCGCAAGCTCTCCTACCCACCAAAGATCTCCATCCCTCCAAGCTCAGCTACCCTGCAAGTATTACTATAACCCCAAGCTCTCCTACCCTCCAAGCTCAACTACCCTGCAAGTTGTCATAAATCCCAAGCTCTCCTACGCCCCAAGCTCTCCTACACCACGAAGTTCTTCAACCCCCCAAACTCTCCTGCACCCAAGCTCTATTATCCCCCAAGCTCTGCTACCCGCCCAAGCTATCTTACCTCCGAAACCTCTCCTACGCCCCCAAGCTCTCCTACACCTCCAAGCTCTCCTGCACAAACAAGCTCTCCTACCCCAAAAATCTCTCCTACAACCACAATCTATCCTACCCCCCAATCTCGCTTACCCCCACAAGCTCTCCAACCGTCCCCAATTCTGCTACCCCCAAGCTGTCCTACCCCCTCCCAAACTCTCCTACATTCCAAGCTCTTGTACGCCCCAAGTTCTCCTACATCCCAAGTTCTACTACGCCCCAAGCTCTACCACACCCCCAAGCTCCCCTAACCCCCAAAGCTCTCCTACTCCCCAAGCATTCCTACATCCCAAGCTCTCCTACCTCCGCAAATTCTACTGCACCCCGAAGTCCTCCTACCCCCCAAGCTCTCCTGACTCCAATCTCTACTACACCGCAAGCTCTCCTACCCCCCCAAGCTATCCTACCCCCGCAAGCTCTCCTACGCCCCCAAAGCTCTCCTACACCCCAAGCTCTCCTACACCCCACAAGCTCTCCTACGCCCAAAATGTCACCTATCACCACAATCTCTCCGACCCCGCAATGTCGCCTACCAATCCAAGCTCTCCTACCACCGCAAGATCTCCTATCTCCAAGCTCTCCAACACACCCAATCTCTCCTAACCCCCCAAGATCTCCGATCCCCCCAAGCTATCCTACCCCCACAAGCTCTCATAACCTCCAAGCTCTCCTTCCTCATAAGTTCTGCTACCCCCGCAAGCTCTCCAACCCAAACAAGCTCTCCTACCTTCCCAAGCTCTCCTACGCTCCCAAGCTGTCCTACCTCGCCAAGCTCAGCTACTGCAGAAGCTCTCCCAATCGCCATGCTCTCCGACCGCCCGAAAGCTCTCCTACCACTATGCTCTCCTACACCCCCAATTTCCCTAACTGACAAAGATCTCCTATTCCACCAACTCTCCTACCGCAAAAGCTATCCTGCGCCCCAATCTCTCCTCCACCCCCAAGCTCTCCCAACTCCCCAAGCTCTTCTACACCCACAAGCTCTCCTACACACCCCCAAGATACCCGACTCTTCCACTGCCCCAAACTCTCCTATGCCCCCAAGATCAGCTACCCCTCAGGCTCTCCAACCCCGCATGCTCTCCTAACCCCAAGCTCTGGTACACCCCCAAGCTCTCCTGCCCCCAATGCTCTTCTACCCGCCAAACTTCCTACACCGCAAGATCTCCTTCCTAAGCAAGCTCTCATAGCTCAAGAAGCTCTCCTACCCCACAAGCTCTCCTGCCCTCAAGCTCTCCGTCGCCCCAAGCTCAACTACCCCAAAGCTACAGTAACCCCCCATGCCATCCTACTCCCCAAGCTCTACTGCCCCCATGCTCTCCTCCCCCACAAGCTATCCTACTCCCGCAAGCTCTCCCAACGCCCCTGCAAGCTCTCCTATTCTCCCCAAACACTCCTATACCCCATGCCCTCCTACCGCCGCAAGGTCTCCAACGACCAAGCTCTACTGCGCCCCCAAGCGCTCGTAACAACCAAGATCTCCTATCCCCCAAGCTCTCCTACCCGCACAAGCTGTACTACCCCAATAGCTCTCCGTCTCCCCCAAGCTCTCCTACCTCTGCAAGCTCTACTACCCACCCAAGCTCTGCATTCCTCCAAGCTCAGCTACCCCACAAGTTATCCTACACCCCAAGCTCTCCTTCCCTCCAAGCTCAACTACCCGGAAGTTCTCCTACAGCACAAGCTCTCCTACACCCCAAGCTCTCCTACCGCCGAAAGCTCTCCTACGCCCCCAAGCTCTCCTACACCCCCAAGCTCTCCGACACAACCAAGCTCTGCTACCCCAAAAATCTATCCTCCGCCCTCAAACTCTCGTACATTCCAAGCATTCCCACACTCCAAGCTCTCCTATCTCCGCAAGTTCTAATACACCCCGAAGTCCTTCTACACCCCAAGCTCACCTGCCCCCAATCTCTATTACCCAGCAATCTCTCCTACCCCCCAAGATATCCTTTCCCTGCAAGCTCTCCTACGCCCCTCCAAACTCTCCTACAGCCCAAGCTCTCCTACACTCACAAGCTCTCCTACGCCAAAAATGTCCAATCACCACAATCTCTCCGGACCCGAAATGTCGCTCACCACCCTAAGCTCTCCTACCAACGCAAGATCTCCGACCTCCATGCTCTCCTACCCGCAAATGCTCTCCGACACCCAAAGCTCTCGTACACCCCCAAGCTCTCCCACCTCGCCAAGCTCTTCGACACCCAGAAGCTCTCCTACACATCCCCATGCTTCCCTACCTGCAAGCTTTCCTTCCACTGGCCCAAGCTCTCGTACGCCCCCAAGCTCACGTACCCCCCAAGCTCTCCATCCCCGCATGCCCTTTTACCCCCAATCTTTCCTTGTCCCACAAGATTTCCTACCCACAAGCTCTGCTACCCCCGCACCCATCACCAAGCTCTCCCAGCCCCCAAGGACTCCTAACCTGCCAAGCTCTCCTACCTCCCCAAGGTTTCCTTCCCTCCAGGATCTCCCAGCCGCCCAAGCTCTCCAACCCCTGCACGATCACCTAACCCCCATGCTCTCCAACCCGCTCAAACGCTCCTACCCCCAAGCTCTCCTGCCCCCAAGCACTCCGTCGCCCCAAGTTCTCCTGCTCCAAAAGCTCCAGTAATCTCCAAGATATCCTACACCTAAAGCTCTACTACCCCTCAAGCTCTCCTACCGCCCCCAAGCTCTCCTATACCCACAAGCTCTCCTACCTCCCGAAGCTCTACTACCTCGCAAAGCTCTCCTATACACACACGGTCTCCTACCACTACCAAGATCTCCTACCCCTCAAGCTCCCCTTCACCCCAAGCTCTCCTACATCGCCAGGCTCTCCTGCTCCCAAGCTCTCCCACCCCCAAAATCTCCTATCCCCGAGCTCCCCAACCCCCCCATCTCTGTTACTCCCCCAAGCTCTCTAACCACCCCAAGCTCTCCTACCCTTATAGCTCTCCTAACTCCCTAGATGTCCTTCCCAATCCATGCCTAACAACCGAAGCTCTCCTGCCACAACAATATCTCCTACCCACCAATCTCTCCGACCAATCCAATGTCTCCTACACCCCCAATCTCTCCTACGCCCCCAAGTTCTCCAACCAGCCCAAGCTCTCCAAACCACCCTCCCCGCAAGCTCTCCTATCCCCCCAAGCTCTCCTATCGTCGCAAACTCTCCTACCAACAAGTTTTCCTACCACCGCAAGGTATCCAAATTACCAAGCTCAACTACCCCGCAAATCCCTCCTAAACCCCAAGCTCTCCATCCTTCCAAAATTCTCCGACCCATCCCCCGAATTTCTCCTACCCACAAAGCTCTTCTACCCGCCAAGGCTCTCTTACCCCCCGAAGCTCTCCTACACCCGCAAGCTCTCCTACGTCCCCAAGCTCTAATACCTCGCAAAGCTCTCCTAAACACTGATGCTCTCCTACCACTACCAAGCTCTCCTACCCATCAAGCTCCCCTTCAACACAAGCTCACCTACACCCCCAAGCTCACCTAGCCCGCAAGCTCTCCTACCCCCATAATATCCTACCCACTAGCTCCTCAACCCCACCATCTCTCTTACTCCCACAAGCTCTCCGACCTTCCCAAGCTCTCCTATCTCCGCAAGCTCTCCTACCCTTCAAGGTCTCCTAACCCCCAAGCTCTCCGAACCCCAAGCTCTGCTGCACCCCCAAGCTCTCCTACCCCCAAAGCTCTTCTACCCCCCAAATTTCCAACACCCCAAGCTCTCCTTCATACGTAAGCTCTCCTACCGCCCATAGCTCTCCTACCTCAAAAGCTCTCCTGACCTCAAGCTCTCCGTCGCCTCACGCTCAACTACCCCAAAGCTCCTGTACCCGCTGATGCCATCCTACACCCCACGCTCCTCTGCCCCCAAGCTCTCCTTCCGCCCAAGCTATCCAACCCCCGCAAGCTCTCCCTACTCCCCCGCAAGCTCTCCTTTTCCCCCCAAACTCTCTTACCCGTACAAGCTGTCCTAACACAATAGCTCTCCTACTCCCCCAAGCTCTCCTAGCCCTGCAAGCTCTCCTACCCACCCAAGCATTACATACGTCCAAGCTCAGCTACCCCGCAAGTTCTCCTACACACCAAGCTCTCCTACCCTCCAAGCTCAACTACCCCGCAAGTTCTCCTACACCCCAAGCTCTCCTACACCCCAAGCTCTCCTACCCCACGAAATTCTTCTACCCGCCAAGCTCTCCTACCCACAAGCTCTATTATCCCCCAAGCTCTGGTACCTGCCCCCGAAAGCTCTCCTACGCCTCCAAGCTCTCCTACACCCCCAAGCTCTCCTACACAACCAAGCTCTCCTACCCCAAAAATCTCTTCTACGCCCCCAAACTCTCGTACATTCCAAGCTCTTCTACCTCCCAAGTTCTCCTACATCCCAAGTTCTACTACGCCCCAAGCTCTCCTACACTCCCAAGATCCCCGACCCTGCAAAGCTTTCCTACCCCACAAGCATTCCTGCACCCCAAGATCTCCTATCCCCCGAAGCACTGCTACCCGCAACAGCTCTCCAACCGCCAAGCTCTCCTACCCCCCAAGCCCTCCGACCGCCCAATGCTCTGCTACCATGCCCAAGCTCAAAGAACATGCCACAATATCTTCTGCCTCCCCGCTAAGGTATCCTACTCCCAGCCCAAGTTCGCCTACCCCACATGTACTGTAACCTCGACCCGGAAAGCTCTCCTACTCCGAGCTTTCCTACCCCAGCCCAATATATTCTGCCACCCTAATCTCTCCTACACCCCCCAATCTCTCTTAGCCCCCAAGCTCTCCTATCCCCCCAATCACTCCAACCACCCAAGCACTCCGACCCATCAAGCTATCCCACCCCCGCAAAGCTCTCCAACCCCCCAAGCTCTCCTACCCCCTAAGTTCTCCAACACCGCCAAGCTCTGCTACCTCAAGCTCGCCTACCACTACCTAACTCACCGACCCATCAAGCAGCCTTACCATCCCAAACTCCCCTTCCCATCTAACTCCCCTGCACCCAATGCTCCCCTGCCCCCAAGCTCTCCTGCCCCCCAATGCTCTCCTACCCCTCGCCAAGACATCCGACCGCCCCAGCTCTCCTACCCAACAAGCTCGCCTAACCCCCAAGCTCTCATACCCACCAAGCTCTCCTACCCCGCAAACTCTCATACCCCCAAACTCACCTACACCAAAGCTCTCCAAAGCCCACAAGCTCTCCTACGCCCCCAAGTTCGCCTATCCCAACAAGCTCTCTGAGCCAGCCTCAAGCTCTCCGAACTCCAAGCTCTGCAAAACCCCAAGCACTCTTACCCGCCAACTTCTCCTAACGCCCCAAAGCTCTCCTACCGACCCAAGCTCTTCTACCCCGCCACAAGTTCTCTAGTCTCCACCAAAGCTCTCCAAGCCCCAGCCCAACCACATGTTCTCCAACCACACGTTCTCCAACCTCCCACCCCTCAAGCTCTATTATCGCCCGCAAGCTCTCCTACCGCCCCCAAGTTCTCGTACGGCCCTCAACCTCTTCACCCCGCCACAAGATTTCCTGTCCTTGCCCAATGCCCCAGTTTTCGAACCCACAAGTACTCCAACATATCCTAAACAAGCTTCCTCCCACGCCAGCTCTCCTATTCCCATCCAAGATCTCCTGCCCCGCGAAGCACTCCTCCATGCCAAGCTCTCCTAACCCACCTTAAGCACTCCTACCTCCCCAAGCTCTCCTATCTCACAAGCTCTCCTGCCACGCAAGCTCTCCTATCCCTCAATCTCTCCTACCCCTCCAAGCTACTCCCCCTCCACACTTCTCCTACCCTCCATGCTCTCCTGACCAACCAAGCTCTCCAACCCCAACAAGCTCTCCAACACGCTCAAGACTCTGCTACACCCGCAAGCTCACCGACCAACCAATCTCTCCTAACTGCCAAACTAACAACATGCTCGACTACCACCCCCAATCTCCCCTAACGAGAAACCTCCCCTGCACCCCAAGCTCTCCTACCCCCCAAAACTCTCCTACCCTCCCAAGACATCCTAGCGCCCGAGCTCTCCTACCCGCGCAATCTCTCCTGCCGCCCCAAGCTCTCCTACCACTGGAGCTCTCATGCCCCCCAAGCTGTCCTACCGCTCAAGCACTTCAACACCACAAAACGCTGCAACACCCGCAAGCTCACCTACCAGACAATCTCTGCTATCCGCCAAGCTCTCCTACCTCCCCAAGCTCTCCTACCCCGTAAAGCTCTCCTCCCCGCAAAGCCCTCCCACCCGCCAAGCTCTCCAATACCCTGAACTCTCCTACCCCCTTCTCTCAGTCCCCCACAGGTTATCCTTCCCTCCAAAGCTCTCCTACACCCGCAAGCTCTCCTACCCCCTCAAGCACTCCTCCCCCCCAAGCACTCCTACACCCTCCAAGCACTTGTACACCCCCAAGCTCTCCTATAGCCGCAAGAAGTCCTACCGCCCCAAGCTCTCCCATCTCCCAAAGCTCTCCTACCCCCAAACCTCTCCTACCCCAAAAACACTCCTACCCACCAATCTCTCCTCACGCCGAAGCTCTCCTACGCCCCAAACCTATTGTTCACCCCCAAGCTTTTCTGACCGCGCAGGCACTGCTACCGCCCCAAGTTCTCGAACACTCCCAAGCTCTCCTACATCCTTCAAGCTCTCCTTCCCCGTGAAGCTCTCGTAGCCCTGCCAAGCTCTGCTACGCCCCACAAGCTCTCTGACTTCCACAAGATCTTCTGCCCTCCCAAGTTCTCCTCATCCCCCAAGCTCTCCTGGCCCACAAGCTCTCCTACCTAACAAGCTCTCTTACCTGCCAAAGCTCTCCTACCCTCCCAAGACCTCCTAGCGCCCAAGTTCTCCAACGCCCGCAAGCTCTCCTAACTCGCAGAAGCTCTGAAACCCTCGAAGTTCTCCTACCCCCAAAGATCTCATACCCGCAAGCCCACCTACAACCAAGCTCTCCGAACCCCACAAGCTCTCCTACGCCCCCAAGCTCACCTACCCCATAAGCTATCCTAACCCCTCCAAGCTCTCCTACCGCAACAAGCTCTCCTCCCCCCAAGCTCTCCTGCCCCCGCAAGCTGTCCTACCCTTAAAGCTTTCCTACACTCCCAAGCTCTGCTACACCCGCAAGCTCACCTACCACCCAATCTCTACTAACTGGCAAGCTCTCCTACCACCCGAAGTTCTCCTACCCTCTAAAGCTCTCCTGCACCGCAAATCCCTCCTACTCGCCAAGCACTCCGACACCCTAAGCTCTCCTAACCCCCCAGCACTCCTACCGCCCCAAGTTCTCGAGCCCTCCCAAGCTCTCCTATGCCCTCCAAGCTCTCCTATCCAGCAAGCTCACCGATCCCCGACAAGCTCTCCTGCCCCCAATCTATCCTATCCCTCAAGCTCTCCTACATCCACAAGCTCTGCTACACCCGCAAGCTCACCTACCACCCAATCTCTCCTAACCGCCAAGCTATCCTACCTCCCCAAGTTCTCCTACTCCCTAAAGCTCTCCTACACCACAAAGCCCTCCGACCCGCCAAGCTTTCCAACACCCCAATCTCTCCTACCCACAAGCACTCCTACCCACCAATCTCTCGTTCCCCCACAGGCTCTCCTTCCCACCAAGCTTCCCTACATTCCAAACTCTCCTTCCCCCCAAGCTCTCCTCCCCGCAACCTCTGCTACACCACCCAAGCTCTTATACAATCCCAAGCTCTCCTATACCCCCAAGCACACCTACCGCCCCAAGCTCTCCCACCTCCACAATCTCTCCCACCTCCCAAAGCTCTCCTACCCCCCAAAGCTCTCCTACCCCAAAAGCACTCCTACCCACCAATTTCTACACCCCCCCGAATCTCTCCTACGCCCCCCGACCTATTGTACACCCCCAAGCTCACCTAACTCCCCAAGCACTCCTTCCGCCCCATGTTCTCGAGTCCTCCCAATTCTCCTTCACCCCAAGCTCTCATAACCCCCCAATCTCTCCTGCGCCCTCAAGCTCTCCAAACCACCCCCGCCCCGCCAAGCTCTCCTGCACCCCCAAGATCTCCTACCCGCCCAATCTCTCCTACCCCTTCAAGCTCAACTACTTCCCTCTCCTACCCACCTCAATCTCTTCTACCCCACAAGCTCTCCTACCATCCAAATTTCTCCGATCCCCACAATCTCTCCTGCAGCCCAATCTCTCCTACCCCGCCAAGCTCTCCTAAAATCCCAGCTCACCTACCACCCTCCCAAGCTCTCCTACACACCCAAGCTCTCCGACCCTACAAATCACAATTACCCACCAATCTCTTCTACCCAGCCACCAAGCTCTCCTACCCGCAATCTCTCCTACCTCCGACAAGCTCTCCTCCCCACCAAGCTCTCGTACCCCAACAAGCACTCCCACCGCCCAAGCTCTCCCAGGCAACCAAGCTCTCCTACGCCCCCAAGCGTTCCGACCCAAGCAAGCTCTCCTATCCCCAAGTTCTCCCGACCCGCAAGCTCTCCTACACCCCCAAACTCTTATACCCCCTTAAGCTCACCTGCCCCCCAAACTCCCCACACCCCCAAGCTCTCCTAACCCGCCAAGCTCTCTTACCCGACGTGCTCTCCTACCCCCGAAGCTCTCCTACCCGCTAAGCTCTCCTACCCCCAAGCCATCCTTCCACTCCAATCTCTCCTTCCACTCCAATCTCTCCTACCACCCCAATCTCTATTTCCCCGAAATCTCTCCGACCCCACCAAGCTATTCCACGCCAACAAGCTCTCCTTTTGCACAAGCTCTCCTTCCCCGCCAAGCTCTCCTAACCCTCCAATCTCTCCTACCCTGCCAAGCTCTCCAATTTGCCCAGCTCTCCGACCGCCCAAGCTCTCCTACACCACAAGCTCTCCTACCCCTCAAGCCCTCCACAACCAAGCACTCCTACAACCCAAGCTCTCCTACTCCCCAAGCCATCCTACCCCACAATCTCTCCGACCACCCCAATCTCTACCACCCCCAAATCTCTCCTACTCCACCGAGCTATTCTATGCCCCCAAGCTATTCTATCGCACAAGCTCTCCTACCCTGCCAAGCTCTCCTCATCCTCCAATATCTCCGAACCTGCCAAGCTCTCGTATCACCCCAGCTCTGCTTCCCCGGCAAGTTCTCCAATCCACACAAGTTCTTCGATCCCCAAATCTCTCCTATAACCAAGCTCTCCTACCTCTGCGAAATCTCCTACCCGCCAAGCTATCCTACCCCGCCCCTCAGCTCTCCTACTGCCCCCCGCATCACTGCTAACCGCTCAAGCTCTCCGACGCCACATGCTCTCCTTCTCCCCCTTGCTCTCCAACACCCCAAGCTCTCCAACAATCCCAAGTCCACCTAGCACGCAAACTCTCCTCCCGCCCAAGCTCTCCGGACCCCCAAGCCCTGGTACTCCTCCACCTCTCATAACCTGCCAAGATCTCCTAACCAGCCAAATTCTCCTAACCCCCCAAACTCTCATACCCCACAATCTCTCCTATCCCGCCAAGCTCTCCTATCCCCCAAAATATCCTCCCACCCCAAGCACCACTATCCCCCAAGCTTTCCACCCTCGCAATCTCTACTACCCACCAAGCCCGCCTGCCCCACAAGGTTTCTTGCACCCCAAGCTCTCTTATCCAGCCAAGTTCTTCGACCCGACAAGCGCTCCAACACGCTAAGTTCTCCTTCCCCCCAAGCTCTCCTACATCCCAAGCTCTCCTAACAACCGAAGCTCTCCTCACCCGCAAGGTCTCCTACCCACTCAAGCTCTCCTCCCCCCCAAACTCTCCTACCCGCCCATGCTCTGCGAACCCTCCAAGCTCTCCCACTAGCCCTCTTCGTCAAGCTCTCCTGCGCGCTACCACCTCAATCTCACCTATCCCTACAATCTCTCCTACCCAACCCAATCTCTCCTCACACCCCAATCTCTACTACCACCCCAATTTCTCCTCCTACCCAAGTGATTCTATGCCCCCATGGTCGCCTAGCCCACAAGCTCTCCTATGCCGCCAAGCATTCCTACACCGCAAGCGCTCTTTCACCCGCCAGCTCTCCAACACCCCCAAGCTCTCCAGCCCCACCCCAAGCTCTCTCACCCCAAGCCAAGATCTCCTACCCCCACAAGATTTCTGAACCACCCAATATCTCCTATCCATACAATCTCTCCTGTCCCACCCAATCTCTCCTACCATCCCAATCTCTACTATCCCCCAATCTCTCCTACACCCGCAGGATATTCTACACCCACAAACTCTCCGAGCACACAAGCTGTCGTAAGCCGCCAAGCCCTCCGACCCCTCCAATCTGTACTACCCCATCAAGCTCTCCTTCCACGCCCCCAGCTCTCCTACTTCGCAAGCTCTTCTACCCCCGAAGCTCTCCTACTCACAACATTTCTCCGACCCCAAAGCTCTCCTACCATCCAAGCTCTCCTACCCCCGCAATCTCTCTAAGCCCCCCAGCTCTCCTACCCCGCATGCTCTCCGACCACCAACCCCAGCTCCCCTACCACGCCATGCTCTCCTACGCCCTAAATTCTGCTCCCCCCACAAGCTCTCCTGCACACCCAAGCTCTCCGAGACCGCAAGCTCTCCTAACCGCCCCCCAAACTCTCCTACAACCACAAGCTCTCCTACCGTGCAAACACTCCTACCGGCCAAGCTCTCCTACCCTCCAAGCACTCATACCACGCCAAGCACTCTTACCACCCTAAACTCTCCTACCCCCGAAGCTCTCCTACCCCTCCATGCTCTGCTACCAACCGAAGCTCTCCTACACCCCACGTTTTCCAACCCGCAAGCTCCCCGATCCCAAAGGTCTCCTACCCCCCAAACTCTCCTACCCGTCAAGCTTTCCAACCCACCAAGCTCTCCTACCCCGCAAGCTCTCGTACCGCCTCAACTCTCCTACCAACTCAAGCTCTCCTACCCCACAAGCTCACCTACCCGCCTCCACCCCCCGCCAAGCTCTCCATGTCCTACCACCTCAATCTCTCCTATCCCTAAATCTCTCCTCCCAACCAATCTGTCGTACCCTGCTAATCTCTCCTATCACCCTTAGCTCTTCTACCCCCGAAAGCTCTCCAACCCCACAAGCTCTTCCTCCCCACAAGCTCTTCTAGCACTCCTATCTCTCCTGCCATCCAAGCTCCCCTACCCACGAAGTTCTCCTAATGTCCCAAGATCTCCTATCTCTCCTATCCCACCAAGCTCTCCTACCCCACTGGCTCTCCTACACCGCCAAGCTCTCCTACCCCGTAAAGCTCTCCAAACCCCGCAAGCTCTCCTACCCCGCAAGCTCTCCTATGCCACCCAAGCTCCCCAACCCCGCAATCTCTTCTACCTCCCAATTTCTCCTACCACCCCAATCTCTGCTACCCCCCAATCTCTCCTCCCCGCGCAAGCTAGTCTACGCCCGCAAGCTTCCTACCCCAAATCTCTCTTAACACCCAAGCTCTCCTCCCCACACATTCTCTCCTACCGCCGCAGCTCTCCTAGCACCCCAAGCCCTTATGTACGCAAGCTCTCCTATCCCCAAGCTCTCCGACCCCCACAACCTCTCCTACCAGCCCCGCCAAGCTCCCTTTCCGCCCCAAGCTCTCCTACAGCCACAATATCTCCTACCCCCGGCAAGCTCTTCTATCCCCGCAAGCTCTCCTGCTCCACAAGCTCTCCTATCCCCCAAGCTCTCCTATCCCGACAATCTCTCCTACCTCCCAATTTCTCCTACCCACCTAATCTCTCCCAACCACCCCCCAAGCTCTCAGACCCCGCCCAAGCTCTCCTACCCCACCAAGTTCTCCTACACGCCCAAACTCTCCTACCCCCTAAGATCTCCTAACCTCTCAAGATCTCCGAACCCACCAAGATCTAATACCCCACCAAGCTCTCCTACACTTCAAGCTCTTCTAACCCGCCAAGCTCTCCTATGCCACCCAAGCTCTCCTACACCGCAAGCTCTCCTACCCCGCCAAGCTCTCCTATGTCTCCCGAGCTCTCCTACCACCCCAATCTCTACTCCCCCGCCCCCAATCTCTCCGACCCTGCCAAGCTAGTCTATGCCCGCAACCTCTCCTACCCCAAAGCTCTCCTACCACCCAAATCTCTAACCCTCCCAAGCTCTCATATCCTCAAGCTCTCCTATCCCCAAGCTCTCCAATTCCCACAAGATCTCCTACACCACCAACTCTCCTACCCGCCCAAGCTCACCAATAAACCCCCGAAGCTCTTCTACCCCTCAAGCTCTCCTACCGACCAATCTCCCCTACGCCCCAGCTGTCCTACCCCGCAAAGCTCTCCTACAGCCGCAATCTCTCCTACCCACCAATCGCTCATACACAACAAGGTATACTACACCCCAAGCTCTCCTACCCGCCCAAGTTCTCGTCCCCGCAAGCAATCCAACACGTCTAAGATCTACTTCCCCCAAGCTCTCCTACACGCAAAGCTCTTCTAACCCCCCCAAGCTCTCCTGCCCACCACAAGGCCTCCTACCTCAACAGCTCTCCTAACCCCAAAGCTCTCGAACCCCGTCAAACACTCCTATCACCAAAATCTCTCCTTCCACCTCAGTTCTCCTACCCCTCCAGTTCTACTAACACCCCCACTGCCCTCCTACCCAACCCCAAGCTCTCCTACCCCACCAAGCTGCCTACCACCCCAATCTCTCCTACCCCACAATCTCTCCCATACCTGCAAGCTCCCCGAACTCCCCAAGCTCACCTACGCTTAAAAGCTCTCATACTGCCCCCAAACTCGCCCACCACCACAAGCTCTCCTAACCTCCAAACACTCCTACCTCCAAAGCTCTCCAACCCCTCAACTCTCCTACCCACAAACGCTCCTATTCCCCCTAAAATTTCTGAGTCCGCAATCTCTCCGAACCGCCCAGTGCTCCAGCCCCATCTATCCTACAACCCCCACTGCTCTGCTACCCCCTCCCACAGCTGTCCTACTCCCACAGCTCTCCTACTCCCACAAGTACTCCTACCCACCCGCCCCCCCCCCGCAGATCTCATAACACAACCAATCTCTTCTACCCGCCCAAGCTCCCCGACACACCATCTCTCCTACCCCCACTCCCAAGCTCTCCTACCCGCCCAAATCTCTCCTACCGCGCCTCCAAACTCTCCTGCCACTCCTGATACCTCCTAGCCGCCAAGCTCTCGCAACCATCCAAGCTCTCTTACCCGCCAAGCTTTCCTACCCCACCAAGCTCTCCTACCCACCACAAGCTCTCTTACCCACCCAAGCTCTTCTAACCTCCCAAGCCCTCCGACCCACCAAGCTCTCATATGCCCCCCAGAGCCATCCTACCCCTCCAATCTCTCCTACCCTCCAGGTTCCTTTACCACCCCAAGCTCTCCTACACCCAAGCTCTCCTAGCCACCCCGCCAAGCTCTCTTACCGCCCCAGCACTTCAGCCCCGCAAGTTCTGCTGCCCCGGCAAGCTCTCATACCCGCAAGCTATCCTACCCCCAAGCTTACCGAACCCCACAAGCTCTCCTACCCCGCCAAGTTCTCCAATGCCACCCAAGCTCACCTACACCCCTAATCTCTCCTAGCCACCTCCAAGCTCTTCTAGCACCGCTAGCTCTCCTACCCCACAAGCTCTCCTACCCCGCAAGTATTCCTATCTCCCCAAGCTTTCCTTCACCCCCAAGCTCTCCTACCCGCCAAGCTCTCCGATGCCACCCACTCTCTCCAACATCCCAAGCTCTCCTACCACGCAATCTCTCCTACCTCCCAATCTCTCCGACCATCATAATCTTTACTACCCCGCAATCTCTACTCCCCTCCTCAAGCTATTCTACGCCCGCAAGCTCCCCGACACCAAATCTATTTTGCACACAAGCTCTACTACCTCCACAAACCCTCTAATACCCCGAGCTCTCCTACCCCACAAGCTCTCCTTCAACCACCACCCCCAGCTCTCCTACCCCACCAAGCTCTCCTCCCCCACGTTCTTTCCTGCATCCCAACCTCTCCTACGCACTAAGCTCTCCTACTCGCCCCCCAAGCTCTCCTACCGCACCAGCTCTGCGAGTCCCCGCAAGCTCTCATACCCCCAAGCTCTCCTACTCCCAAAGCTCTCCTACCGACGCAACTTCTCCTACACACTCAAGCTCTCCTACCCCACCAAGCTCCCCTACCCACCCATGCTGACCTAACCACACAAAGCTCTCCTACCCCGCCCCACACGAAGCTCTCCTCGGCCCTACCACCGCAAACTCTCCTACCGCGACAACCTCTCCTACCCCCAATCTCTCCTACCCACCTACGCTCTCCTAACCCCACAACTCTCCTACCACCACAATTTCTCCGACCACACAAGCACTCCCAGACTCACAAGTTCTCCTACACTCCCGAAGCTCTCCTACTACCTGGCAAGGTCTCCTACACCCCCAAGCTGTCCGACCCCCGAATTCCTCCTACCCCACCCATGCTCGCCGACTCCGCCAAGCTCTCCTACACCCGATGCTCTCCTACCCCCAAGCTCTTCTACTCCCCAAGCACTCCCTACCCCAATGCTTCCTACACCCCCAAACTCTCCTACAACCCACGCTCTACTATCCCCGAAGCACTCTTACCTCCCACAAGCTCTCCTACCCCCAAAAGCTCACCTACCATTAAGATCTCCTACCCCACAAGCTCTGCTACACCCCCAAGCTCTGCTACACACACAAACTCTCCTGCCCTCCCAATGTCTCTAAACCACCACCCTCCAAGCTCTCCTTCCCCCACAAGCTCTTCTATCAACCCCGAAGCTCACCTACCCCTCGCAGCTCTGCTACACCCAAAGCGCTCCTACCCCATGCTCTCCCAACCCCCAGCTCTCCTAACTCACCAGCTCTCCTCCCGCCCAGGCTCCCCTAACCCCCAAGCTCTCCTGAACCCCAAGCTTCAAAAACCTCCAAAGCTCCCCTACCCGCTACCCAACCTCTCCTACCCTGACAAATTCTCCAACCACCCCAAGCTCTCCTACCCCCGCAATTTCTGCGAACCCCGGGCAAGCTCTCCTACCCCGCAAGCTCTCCTACCCACCAAAGCTCTCTTACCTACCGCCAAGCTCACCTGCCACCCCAAAGCTCTCCTGCCCCGCAAAGCTCTCCAACCCACCAATCTCTCCCAACCACCCAAGCTCCAAATCCCCCCAAGCTGGCCAACCCACCAAAGCTCTCCTAGCCTCCAAGCTCTCCTACCCCGCAAACTCACCTACTCCCAAGCTCTCCAACCCGCCAAGCTATACTACCACCTAAATTCTCCCTACATTGAAAAGCTCTCCTACCCCTCCAAGCTCTCCTTCTCCCCAGCTCTCCTAACCTCCAAGTACTCCTAGCCACCCCAAGCTCTCCTACCCCCGCACGCTCTCCTATCCGTCAATCTCTCCTATGCCCCCATGCTCTCCTACTCACCCCAAGCTGTCCTATGCACCCAAGCTCTCCTAACCCCATAAACTTTCCAACCCCGCCAAGCTCTTCTACCCCATCCAGGATCTTCTACCACATCAAGCTCTCCAACACACCTCCCAAGATCTCCTACCCACCCAAGCTCTCCTAACAACTACCAAGCTGTCGTATCCCCCCAAGCTCTCCTACCCCACAACGCTCTCCTACAGCCCCAAACTCTCCTGCCCCACCATGCTCTCCTACTGTCCAAGCTCTCCTAAACACCTCAATCTCTCCATCGCCCCCAAGCTCTCCTACCCCGGCAAGCTATCCTACACCCCAAGCACCCCTATCCCCTGGAAGGTCTCCTATACCTCCAAACACACCTAACCCCCCAGCAAAGCTCTCCGCCACCCCCAAGCTCTCCTACCGCCACATATTCACATACCCTCCAAGCACTCCAATGCTCCCAAGTTCTCCTAACCCCAATATCTCCTACCATCTAAGGTCTCCTACACCCCAAATTATCCTATCCCCCAAACATTCCTACCCCGCTAAGCTCTCCAACCCATAAGCTTTGCCATCCATTCAGCTTTCCTAACCACCAAGCTCTCCTACCCGCGAAGCTCACCTGCTCCCAAGCTCTCCTATCCGCCAAGCTCTCTTACCATCTAAAATCTCCCTTCCCCGAAAAGCTCTCCTACCCTCAAAGCTCTCCTGCCCCGCCAATCTCTCCTACGCCCCCATGCTCTCCTACACACCCCAAGCTGTCCTACCCACCCAAGCTCTCCTACCTCCGCATGATCCCCTGCCCCACCAAGCTCTCCTACCCACCAAGGTCTGCTAACCCCATACACGTTCCTACCGCGCCAAGCTTTTCTACCCCATCAGAATTCTCCGACCACACCAAGCTCTGCTGCACCCTTCCCAAGATCTCCTACCCACCACGCTCTCCTAACCCCACCAAGCTCTCCAATCCCCACAAGCTCTCCCACCCCGCAAACTCTCCTACAACCAAACTCTCCTACCGCA
This sequence comes from Pristiophorus japonicus, assembly GCF_044704955.1. Classification (NCBI taxonomy): domain Eukaryota; kingdom Metazoa; phylum Chordata; class Chondrichthyes; family Pristiophoridae; genus Pristiophorus; species Pristiophorus japonicus. The sequence goes on along the minus strand of NW_027254824.1, from coordinate 2,434,158 downwards.
CAAGCGCTCCTACCCGCCAAGCTCTCCTACCCTCCCAAGCTATCCTACCCCTCCCAAGCTATCCTACACCCCAAGCTCTCCCACCGCCGCAAACTCTCCTACCTCGTCAAGCTTTTCAACCCCACACAACCTCTCCTACCAGGCCCCCAAGTTCTTCTTCCTCCCAAGCTCTCCTACCACCCCAAGATCTCCTATCCCCACAATTGCTACTACACCGCCAAGCTCTGCTACCCCCAATGTCACTTACCCCCACAAGCTGCCCAACCGCCCCACGCTCTGCTACGCACAGACGCTCTCCTACACTCACAAAGCCCTCCTACCCGCCCAAGCTCTACGAACCCAAAGCTCTCCTACCCCTTCAAGCTTTCCTAGCCCCCTACGTGCACCTACCTCTAAAGCTCTCCGACCCCACGCAAGCTCTCCTACACTCACCAAGCCTTCCTACCCGCCCAAGCTCTACTAACCACAAGCTCTCCTACCCCTTCAAGCTCTACTAGCCCCCTACTGTTACGTATCCCTCCAGCTTTCCTACCCCACCCAAGCTCTCTTAACACGCCAAGCTCTCCTACCAGCCCAAGCTCTCCAACACCCCGCAAGCTCTCTGACACGCCCAAGCTCTCCTACACCCCAAGCTCTCCGATACGACCCAAGTTCTCCGACGCCGCCAAGATTTCCTACCCCCCGCAAGGTCTCCTACACGCCCAATCTCTCCTACCCCGCAAGCTCTCCTACCACCCAAACTTTCTTATGCACCAAGCGATCCTAACCCCAAGGTGTCAACCCCTCAACACTCCACCCCACCAAGATCTCAACAACCCAAGCTCTCCTACCCCATCTAAGCTCACATACCCATCAAGCTCTCCTACCCATCAAGCTCTCCTACCCACCCAAGCATTCCGAATCCCCATTCTGTCCTACAACCCAAGCTCTCCTACCCCTCCAAGCTCTCCTACCTTCCCCAATCTCTCCTAAACACCCAAGCTCTCCGACCACCACAACCTCTCATGTCCTACAAGCTCTCCTACCCCCGCCCCAAAGCTATCCTACCCCGCAAGCTCTGCAACCCACCAACCTCTCCTACACCACCCCACTAAGCTCTCCTAACCCGCCGTGCTCTCCTACACCTACCGAACAGTCCTACCCACCCAAGCTCTCCTACACGCCCACGCTCTCCTACCCACCCATGCTCTCCTACCATCCAACTCTCCTTCCACCGCAAGCTCTTCTACGCACCCGCAAGCTTTCCTACCCCGCCAAGATCTCCTACCTTCCATGCTCCCCTTCACTTCCAAGCTCTCCTACCCCTCCCAAGCTCTCCTATCCCCCAAGCGCTCCCAACGCCGCAAACTCTCCTACCCTGCCAAGCTCTTCAACCCCACCCAAGCTCGTGTACCCCCCTAACTTCTCCTACCCCCCAAGCTCTCCTACATGTTGAAGCTCTCCTATTCCCCAAGCTCCCCTACTCCCGCAAGCTCCCCTACTCCCGCAATCTCTCCTACCCCCAACAAGCTCTCCGACCTGCCCAAGCTCTACTAACCCCAAGCTCCCCTAACACTTCAAGCTCTCCTAGCCCGCAATCCTCACCTACCCCTTCTGCTCTCCTACCCCACCTACGCTCTCCTAAATCCACAACTCTCCTACCCCCACAAGTACTCCGACCCCACAAGCACTCCCAGACTCACAAGCTCACTTATACTCCCGAAGCTCTGCTACTCCATGACAAGGTCTCCTACACCCCCAAGCTCTCCAATCCCCCGAATCTCCCCTACCACACCCATGCTCGCTTACCCCGCCAAGCTCTCCTACCCCCGATGCTCTCCTACCCCCAAGCTCTTCTAATCCCCAAGCTCTCCCAACCCCCATGCTTCCGACTCCCGCAAACTCTCCTACACCCCATGCTCTACTATCCCCTAAGCAATCCTACCCACCACAAGCTCTCCTACCCCCGCAAGCTCACCTACCCTCAAGCTCCCCTACCTCACAAGCTCTGCTACACCCCCAAGCTCTCCTAGTCCCACAAGCTCTCCATCACCACAACTCTCCTACCCCCACAAACTGTCCTACCCACCCACAAGCTCTGCTGCCCCCAAGCTCTCCTACCCCCCAAGCTCTCCCAACCCCCCCCAACCCTCCTGCCTCCCCAGCTCTCCTACCACCCCAGCTGTCGTAACCCCACCAAGCTCTCCGATCCCCAATGCTCTCCAAAAACCCGCCAATCACTTCAACCCAACCCACGCACTCCTACCACAACAAGCTCTCTAACACCTCCAAAGCTCTCCTACACGCTCCCCAAGTTCTCCTACCACGAGTAATTCTCCAACCACCCCAAGATCTCCTACCCCTGCAATTTCTGCAAACCCCGGGCAAGCTCTCCTACCCCGCAACCTCTCCTACCCACCAAAGATCTCTTACCCACCCCAAAGCTAACCTACCACCCCAAAGCTCTCCTGCCCCGCCAAGCTCTCCAACCCACCAAGCTCTCCCAACGCCCCAAGCTGTACCACCGCCCCAAGCTCTCAATCCCCCCAAGCTGTCCTACCCACCAAAGCTATCCTAGCCTCCATGCTCTCCTACCTCCCAGGCTCACCTACTGCCAAGCTCTACTACCCGCCAAGCTCTCCTACCACCTAAAATCTCCCGACCCTGAAAAGCTCTCCCACTCCCCAGCTCTCCTTCCCCCGCAAGCTCTCCTACCCGCCAATCTCTCCTATGCCCCCATGCTCTCCGACACACCCCAAGCTGTCCTACCCACCCAAGCTCTCCTACCTCCGCAAGCTCCCCTACCACACCAAGCTCTCGTACCCGCCAAGCTCTCCTAACCCCATAAACTTTCCAAACCAGCCAAGCTCTTCTACCCCATCCAATCTTTCCTACCAAACCACGCTCTCCTACACACCTCCCAAGATCTCCTACCCACCCAAGCTCTCCTAACCCCACCAAGCTCTGCTGTACCCCAAGTTCTCCTATCCCAAAACGCTCTGCCACAGCCCCAAACTCTCCTGCTCCACCACGCTCTCCTACCGCCCAAGCTCTCCTAAACGCCCCAATTTCTCCGTCGCCCCCAAGCTCTCCTACCCCCGCAAGCTATCCCACACCCCAAGCACACCTATCCCCTGCAAGGTCTCCTACACACCCAAGCTCTCCTACCGCCCATATTCTCATACCCCCCAAGCTCTCCAATGCCCCCAAGATCTCCTAACCCCAAGATCTCCTACCACCTAAGTCTCCTACACCTCAAATTACCCTATCCCCCAAACATTCCTACCCCGCTTAGCTCTCCTACATATAAGCTATGCCACCCCTTCAGCTTTCCTAACCCCCAAGCTCTCCTAACCCCCATGCTTCCTAACCTAAAAGCTGTCCTGCCTCCCACGCTCTCCTAACCAACCAGCTCTCCTACCACCTAAAATCTCCCTACCCCGAAAAGCTCGCCTACCCATCAAAGCTCTCCCACTCCCCAGCTCTCCTACCCTCCAAGCTCTTCTAGCCACCCCCAAGCTCTCCTACCCCCGCAAGCTCTCCTACCCGCCAATCTCTCCTACCCCTTAAGCTCTCCTGCCCCGCCAATCTCTCCTACGCCCCCATGCTCTCCTACACATCCCAAGCTGTCGTACCAACCCAAGCTCTCCTCCCTCCACAAGCTCCCCTACCCCATCAAGCTCTCCTACTCGCCAAGGTCTCCTAACCACATACACGCTCCTACCGCGCCAAGCTCTTCCACCCCATCCAAGCTCTCCTACCACACCAAGCTCTGCTACACCCATCCCAAGATCTCCTACCATCCAAGCTCTCCTAACCCCTACCAAGCTGTCCTATCCCCTCAAGCTCTCCTACCCCAAAACGCTCTCCTACAGCCCCAAACTCTCTTGCCCCACCACGCTCTCCTACTGTCCAAGCTCTCCTAAACACCTCAATCTCTCCATCGCCGCCAAGCTCTCCTATCCCGGCAAGCTATCCTACACCCCAAGCACCCCTATCCCCTGGAAGGTCTCCTATACCTCCAATCACACCTAAACCCCCAGCAAAGCTCTCCGCCACCCCCAAGCTCTCATACCGCCCCATATTCACATACCCTCCAAGCTCTCCAATGCCCCCAAGACCTCCTAACCCCAAGATCTCCTACCACCTAAGGTCTCCTACACCCCAAATTATCCTATCCCCCAAACATTCCTACCCCGCTAAGATCTCCAACCCAAAAGCTTTGCCATCCCTTCAGCTTTCCTAACCACCAAGCTCTCCTACTCGCGAAGCTCACCTGCTCCCAAGCTCTCCTATCCGCCAAGCTCTCTTACCACCTAAAATCTCCCTACCCCGAAAAGCTCTCCTACCCTCAAAGCTCTCCTGCCCCGCCAATCTCTCCTACGCCCCCATGCTATCCTACACACCCCAAGTTGTCCTACCCACCCAAGCTCTCCTACCTCCGCATGATCCCCTGCCCCACCAAGCTCTCCTACCCACCAAAGTCTCCTAACCCCATACACGTTCCTACCGCGCCAAGCTTTTCGACCCCATCAGAATTCTCCGACCACACCAAGCTCTGCTGCACCCTTCCCAAGATCTCCTACCCACACAAGCTCTCCTACACTCACAAAGCCCTCCGACCCGCCCAAGCTCTACTAACCCAAAGCTCTCCTACCCCTTCAAGCTCTCCTAGCCCCCTAGGTGCACCTACCTCTAAAGCTCTCCTACCCCACGCAAGCTCTCCTGCACTCACCAAGCCTTCCTACCCGCCCAAGCTCTACTAACCCCAAGCTCTCCTACCCCTTCAAGCTCTACTAGCCCCCTACGGTTACGTACCCCTCCAGCTTTCCTACCCCACCCAAGCTCTCTTAACACGCCAAGCTCTCCTACCAGCCCAAGCTCTCCAACACCCCGCAAGCTCTCTGACACGCCCAAGCTCTCCTACACCCCAAGCTCTCCGATACGACCCAAGTTCTCCGACGCCGCCAAGATTTCCTACCCCCCGCAAGGTCTCCTACACGCCCAATCTCTCCTACCCCGCATGCTCTCCTACCAGCCAAACTTTCTTATGCACCAAGTGATCCTAACCCCAAGGTCCCAACCCCTCAACACTCCACCCCACCAAGATCTCAACAACCTAAGCTCTCCTACCCGTTCTAAGCTCACATACCCAACAAGCTCTCCTACCCATCAAGCTCTCCTACCCACCCAAGCATTCCGAATCCCCATGCTGTCCTACACCCCAAGCTCTCCTACTCCTCCAAGATCTCCTACCTTCCCCAATCCACCCTAAACACCCAAGCTCTCCTACCACCACAACCTCTCATGTCCCACAAGCTCTCCTACCCCCACCCCAAAGCTATCCTACCCCGCAAACTCTGCAACCCACAAACCTCTCCTACACCACCCCACTAAGCTCTCCTAACCCGCCGTGCTCTCCTACACCTCCGAACTGTCCTACCCACCCAAGCTCTCCTACACGCCCACGCTCTCCTACCCACCCATGCTCTCCTACCATCCAACTCTCCTTCCACCGCAAGCTCTTCTACGCACCCGCAAGCTTTCCTACCCCGCCAAGATCTCCTACCTTCCATGCTCCCCTTCACTACCAAGCTCTCCTACCCCTCCCAAGCTCTCCTATCCCCCAAGCGCTCCCAACGCCGCAAACTCTCCTACCCTGCCAAGCTCTTCAACCCCACCCAAGCTCGTCTACCCCCCTAACTTCTCCTAACCCCAAGCTCTCCTACATCTTGAAGCTCTCCTATTCCCCAAGCTCCCCTACTCCCGCAAGCTCCCCTACCCCCGCAATCCCTCCTACCCCTAACAAGCTCTCCGACCTGCCCAAGCTCTACTAACCCCAAGCTCCCCTAACCCTTCAAGCTCTCCTAGCCCGCAATCCTCACCTACCCTTTCTGCTCTCCTACCCCACCTACGATCTCCTAAATCCACAACTCTCCTACCCCCACAAGTACTCCGACCCCACAAGCACTCCCAGACTCACAAGCTCACTTACACTCCCGAAGCTCTACTACTCCATGGCAAGGTCTCCTACACCCCCATGCTCTCCAATCCACCGAATCTCCCCTACCCCACCCATGCTCGCTTACCCCGCCAAGCTCTCCTACCCCAGATGCTCTCCTACCCCCAAGCTCTTCTAATCCCCAAGCTCTCCCAACCCCCATGCTTCCGACACCCGCAAACTCTCCTACACCCCATGCTCTACTATCCCCTAAGCACTCCTACCCACCACAAGCTCTCCTACCCCCGCAAGCTCACCTACCCTCAAGCTCCCCTACCTCACAAGCTCTGCTACACCCCCAAGCTCTCCTAGTCCCACAAGCTCTCCATCACCCCAACTCTCCTACCCCCACAAGCTGTCCTACCCACCCACAAGCTCTGCTGCCCCCAAGCTCTCCTACCCCCCAAGCTCTCCCAACCCCCCCAACACTCCTGCCTCCCCAGCTCTCCTACCACCCCAGCTGTCGTAACCCCACCAAGCTCTCCGATCCCCAATGCTCTCCAAAAACCCGCCAATCACTTCAACCCAACCCACGCACTCCTACCACAACAAGCTCTCTAACACCTCCAAAGCTCTCCTACACGCTCCCCAAGTTCTCCTACCACGACTAATTCTCCAACCACCCCAAGATCTCCTACCCCCGCAATTTCTGCAAACCCCGGGCAAGCTCTCCTACCCCGCAACCTCTCCTACCCACCAAAGATCTCTTACCCACCCCAAATCTAACCTACCACCCCAAAGCTCTCCTGCCCCGCCAAGCACTCCAACTCAACAAGCTCTCCCAACGCCCCAAGCTATACCACCGCCCCAAGCTCTCAATCCCCCCAAGCTGTCCTACCCAACAAAGCTATCCTAGCCTCCATGTTCTCCTACCCCCCAGGCTCACCTACTGCCAAGCTCTATTACATGCCAAGCTCTCCTACCACCTAAAATCTCCCAACCCCGAAAACCTCTCCCACTCCCAAGCTCTCCTTCACCCGCAAGCTCTCCTACCCGCCAATCTCTCCTTTGCCCCCATGCTCTCCGACACACCCCAAGCTGTCCTACCCACCCAAGCTCTCCTACCTCCGCAAGCTCCCCTACCACACCAAGCTCTCGTACCCGCCAAGCTATCCTAACCCCATAAACTTTCCAAACCCGCCAAGCTCTTCTACCCCATCCAAGCTTTCCTACCAAACCACGCTCTCCTACACACCTCCCAAGATCTCCTACCCACCCAAGCTCTCCTAACCCCACCAAGCTCTGCTATACCCGATGTTCTCCTATCCCAAAACGCTCTGCTACAGCCCCAAACTCTCCTGCTCCACCACGCTCTCCTACCGCCCAAGCTCTCCTAAACCCCCCAATCTCTCCGTCGCCCCCAAGCTCTCCTACCCCCGCAAGCTATCCCACACCCCAAGCATACGTATCCCCTGCAAGGTCTCCTACACCCCCAAGCTCTCCTACCGCCCCATATTCTCATACCCCCCAAGCTCTCCAATGCCCCCAAGATCTCCTAACCCCAAGATCTCCTAACACCTAAGTCTCCTACACCTCAAATTACCCTATCCCCCAAACATTCCTACCCCGCTTAGCTCGCCTACATATAAGCTTTGCCACCCCTTCAGCTTTCCTAACCCCCAAGCTCTCCTAACCCCCATGCTTCCTAACCTAAAAGCTGTCCTGCCTCCCACGCTCTCCTAACCAACCAGCTCTCCTACCACCAAAAATCTCCCTACCCCTCCAAGCTCGCCTACCCCTCCAAGCTCTCCCACTCCCCAGCTCTCCTACCCTCCAAGCTCTTCTAGCCACCCCCAAGCTCTCCGTCGCCCACAAGCTCTCCTAACCTCGCAAGCTATCCTGCACCCTAAGCATTCCAACCCACACAAGCTCTCCTACACCGCCCAAGCACCCCTATCCACTGGAAGGTCTCCTACACCTCCATGCACTCCTAACCCCCCAGCAAAGCTCTCCTACACCCCCAAGCTCTCCGACCGCCCCATGTTCTCATACCCTCCAAACTCTCCAATGCCCCCAAGATCTCCTACTACCCATGGTTTCCTACAACCCAAATTATCCTACACCCCAAACATTCCTTCCCCGCTAAGCTCTGCTACCCGCAAACTTTGCCACCCCTACAGCTTTCCTAACCACCAAGCTCTCCTAACCCCCATGCTTCCTAACCTACAAGCTGTCCTGCCTCCCACGCTCTCCTAAACACCAAGCTCTCCTACCCGCTAAGCTCACCTACTCCCAAGCTCTCCTACCCGCCAAGCTCTCCTACCCTGTCAAGCTCTCCCAACACCCAAAACTCTCCTACCCTCACAAGCTCTACTACCCAGCCAAAGTATCCAAACCCCCCAAGCTCAACTACCACGCCAAGCTCTCCTACCCATCCCCAAGCTCCCCAAAGCCCCAAGCTCTCCTATGCTCCCAATTTCTACTACCACCGCAATCTTTCCTACCGCCCCAAATTCTCATTCACCCCAAGCTCTCCTACATCCCCCAAGCACTCCTAGCCCTAAAGTTATCCGACACACCAAGGTCTCCGACATCCCAAGTTTACCTATCCCCCAGGGATTCCTACCCCGCCAGCTGTCCGACCGCCCCAGCTTTCCAACCTCCCCTGCTCTCCTTCCACGCCAAGGCTCTCCTAAAGCCATCAAACTCTCCTACCCTCCCAAGATATCCTCCCAACCCAAGCTCTCCTACTCGCCCAAAGCTCTCCTACAACCTTCCACATGTTCTGCTGCACCCTAATGGTCTCAACAGCTCCACTCTCTCTTACGCCTCAAGCACTCCTACCCCAACAAGCTCTCCTACCCGTCAAGCTCTCCTACCCGCCCAGCTCTCCTACCCGCCCAAGCTCCACGACACCCCCAGGCTCTCCTAACCCCCAATCTCTCCTATTCGCAAGCTCTCCGGCCCCGCAAGCTCTGCAAACCCTCAAGCTTTCCGACTCCCCCAAGCTCCCTCACCAGCCCATGCTCTCCTAAAGCCCCTACCTCTCCTACCCATCTGGTTCTCCTAATCCCCAACGATCTCCTACCCCGAGACTTAACTACCCGCCAATCTTTCCTCCCCCCCAAGCACTCCTAGCCCCCATGCTCACTTACACCCTCCAAGCACTCCTCCAGCCCAAAGCCCACCTACACCCCCAAGCTCTCCTACACGCCCAAGCTCTACTACACCCCCCCAAGCTCATCTACCCCCGAAAACTCACCAACACCACAAGCTCTCCTCCGAGACCCAAGCTCCCCGACGATGCCAAGCTCTCCTACCCCGCCAAGTTCTCCTACAACCCCGAAGCTCACCAACCCCCTCCCAAGTTCTCCGAACACACGAAACTCCAGAACATGCCCAAGCTCTCCTACCTCGCCCAAGTTCTCCTAACCCGTGAAGCTCTGCGACCCCCCAGCTCCCCTACCCCACCAAGCTCCCCTACCCCCCAAGCTCTCCGACCCCGCAAGCTCTTCCAATCCTCAAGCGCTCCGACTCCCACAAGCTTCCTTTCCACCCCAAACTGGCCTAACCCTCAACCTCCCCGACCCCTCAACTCTCCTAGCACTCAACGCTCTCCTACCCCCAGACACTCCTACTCCCAACATTTTCCTAAAACAAACTCTACTACCCAGAAGTTCTCCTACCCCTCAAGCTCTCCTAGCCCTGAAGCTCTCCTACACCCCCAAGCTCTCCGACACCATCAAGCTCACCTACACACCAGGCTCTATCACCGCCCCAATCGCTTCTACCTCCACAAGGTCTCCTATCCCCTCAAGCTCGCCTACCTATCAAGCTCTCCTACCCCCGCAAGATCTCCAAGCCGCACACGCTCACCAATCACCCAAGATCTCCTACTCATGCAAGCTCTCCTAACCCACCAAGCTTCCCTACAACCCAAGCTCTCCTACCCACCAAGCACTCCTACCCCCCAAGCCTTCCTACAAACCAAGCCCTCCAACCGCCCAAGCTCTCCTACCCACACATGCTCTCCTACCCGCCAAGCTCTCCTACCACGCCAAACTCTCGTACCCACCCCTCGAGCTCTCCTACCCTCCCAAGCTCTCATACCATGCAAGCTCTGCTACCCATCCAAACTCTCCAACCCCCGAAGCTGTCCAAACCCCTCAAGCACTCCTTTCCCCGCAACTCTCCTACCCACGCTATATCTCCTACCTCCCCTAATCTCTCCAACACCCTAAGGTCCCGTACTACACCAAGCTCTCCTACCCCTGCCAAAACACTCCTGCTCCCCTATTCAAACTCTCCTATCCCCAAAGATCTCTAAACCCCCAAGCACTCCTACACCCACAATTCTCCAACACAGCCCCAAGCTATCCTACACCCTCAATCTCTCCTAGCCCCCCCATGTTCTCCTATCAGCCCCAAGCTCTCCTACACCCAAGCTCTCCTACCCCCAAGCCCTCCTACTCCACAAGCTCTCCTATCCCACCAGATCTCCTACTCCACCAAGCTCTCCTACGTCGCCAATTTCTGCTACTTCTCCAAGCTCTCCTGCACCCCAAGCTCTCCTACAGCCCCAAGCTCTATTACACCCCCCATGCTCTCCTACCATCCTTTGCTTTCCGACCCCCCCAAACTCTCCGACACGTCACAAGCACTCCTACGCCCCAATGTCTCCTTCCCCCTAGGCTTTACTTCCCTCCCAAGCACTGCAACCCCCGCAAGCTCTCCTATCCGTGGCCTCTCCGAACAACCAAGCTCTTCTATCCCGCTAAACTTTCCTAAACTCCCAAGCTCTCCTACTCCCCAAGCTCTCCTCCCCACAAGCTCTTCTACCCCCCAAGCTGTCCTACCCCTCCCAATCTGTCCAACACCCCAAAGCTCTCCAGGCCCCCAAAAATCTCCTGCACCCCAAGATCTCCAATCCTCCCAAGCTCCCCAACTCCCAAGCTCTGCCAACCCCCAAACTTCCGTTTCTCCCCAAGCGCTCCTACCTCCCAATCTCCCCTACCCCCAAGTTCTCATAACCGCCAAGCGCTCCTAACCCCCATGCTCTCCAACGCCCCAAGCTCTCCTACCCATTTAGTACTACATATCCCCAATGTATCCTATCCCACAAGTTCACCTACTCCGAAACTCTCCTGCTGCTCCAAGCTCTCCTACCTTAAAAGCCCTTCTACCTCACAAACTCTTCAAACCCCGAACTTTTATGCATGCCGCAAGCATTTCTCCCCCCAAGGTCTCTCTTCCGCGAAGTTCTCTTTCTCCCCACAAGCTCCCGTAACCGCCAAGCTCTCCTTCCTCTGCACGCACTTCTACTTCCATAGCTCTCCTACCATCCGTCCAGTTCTCCTGCCTCCGATTCTCTCCTCTCCCCCCAAGCTCTCCTATGCCCCCAAGCTCTCCTACCGGCGCAAGCTCTACTAGCACCCGCCAAGCTCTCTTACCCACCATGCTCTCCAATACCCCCAAGCTCTCCAACCAGCCCAAGGTCTCCTAACCCTCCAAGCTCTTTACCCCCCAAGCTCTCCTAGCCCCCAACATCTCCTACCCCACCAGCTCTCCTAACCCACCCAAGCTCTCCTATGCCACTAAGCTCTCCTAGCCCCCTCCGCAAGATCACCGACCCCCAAATCTCTCGAAACACCACAAGCTCTCCAACCCCCGCAAGTTCTCCAAAACCCCCGAGCTCTCCTAATACCCCAAACTCTGCTATCCGCCCAAGCTCTCCTATCACCCCCACACTCTCCTACCCCCCCACAAGATCTCCTACCCAACAAGCTCTCCTAAACCCAAAAGCTCTCCTACCCCCCAAACTGTGAAGCACATAATTATCCTTCATAGGTGTCTTGTAGTTTGCCGATATATATGGCTCCGAATTGTCCTGTTGATGGTGCACTCGCCTAAATACCCTGAAACATGAACAGAAAATTCAGCTTTTCTGCAGGTAACTTTCCACTTTCTAAACCTAATTCCCCTGTTTCTGGAACTAATTGCTCTGTACTGTGATTATTCCTGTGTTCATGGAGCTCGCTTTCCCTATTTCTGCAGCTCCCCATTGCCCTGTTTCTGGAGCGTATTCCACTGTTTTTGGAGCTGCTAATTAACCAGTTTCTGAAACAACTACTTTTCCTCTTTCAAGACCAAATTGCACAGTTTCTAGACTAAATTCCCGATTATGTCGCTAACTCCCTTATTTCTGTGCTAACAATGCTCATCGAGAGGCGAATCCGATGCTGCCCATTTTGCACCACTTGTGCGAGATAATTATCCAGGCCATACCTTATAATATATTGTCGCATTAAAATGCTTCCTGTAATGATTAGTAGCTATTCTTTTCACCGCTAAATTGCAAACAACAGTCAAAAAAATAGATGACTCCTGAAAAGCGTGTAGTATTCATTATTCTCCAATCACTTTAGCATACCTTAGATCAAATGCTCTGTTTCAGTGAACACGAAGGCAGAATATTTGCTGAATACGCGGCAGATTAAGAAAAGGATAGGTGCAACGAGACCTGGGTGTCAGGTACATCAGTCGTTGAAATTTGGCATGCTGGTACAGCTGGCGGTTAAGAAGGCAAATGGTATGTTGGCATTTATCGCGAGGGGATATGAGTAGAGGAGCAGGGAGGAATTACTGCAGTTGTACAAAACCTTGGTGAGGCATCACCTGGAATACTGTGTTCAGTTTTGCTCTCCTAATCTGAGGAAGGACGTTCTTGCAATTGAGGGAGTGCAACGAAGGTTCACCAGACTGATTACCGGATTGGCAGGACTGACATATGAGGAGAGACGAGATCGACTGGGCCTGTATTCACTGGAGTTTAGAAGGAGGAGAGTGGATCTCATAGAAAAATATATCATTCTGACGGGACTGGATTGTTTGGATGCAGGAAGAATGTTCTCGATGTTGAGGAAGTCCAGAACCAGTGTAGACAGTCTAAGGTTAAGGGGTAAGCCATTTACGATTGAGATGAGGAGAAACTTATTCACTCAGAAAGTTGTTAACCTGTGGAACCCAATTCCGGAGAGAGTTGTTCATACTGATTCGTAAGATGTATTCAAGACTTGTATATTGCCCTTACGGCTAAAGAGATCAAGGCGTATGGCGAGAAAGCAGGATAGGGGTACTGAGGTGAATGTTTAACCATCATCTTCTTGACCAGTTGTGCAGGCTCGAAGGGACGAATGGCCTCCTCCTGCACATATTGTCTATGTTTCTATGTTTCTAATTCCCATGTTCTTGGAGCTCCACTGTCTGCGACTCCTAATTTCCCTATGCCGACATGGAATGTCCCTTTTCTCTAGTTTCTCTAAGTAATTCAACTGTTTCCGGAGCTAATTCCTTTATTTACGTAGACCTTTACATAGTTTCTTGAAGTCCACGTTCCCCATTTTCTGGACATTATGTTTTGTTTGTGGAGCCCCTGTTCGTCTCTTTTTGGAGCTCCAAATTGCACTGTTGAGGAAGCAGCTAATTGTTCTATTTTCGTGTCGAGTAGTTATGTATATATAACGATCGGAGATGTGCTGTTCATGGTGTGCACTCCTAACTCCCATGCTGAAGGAACCGCTAAGTTACCTCTTTCTGGATTAAAATCGGTCATACCTTTTTTGCCGCAAAATTCTATCGTTTCTGGAAGTCCTAGTTCCCACCTTAATATTTAAGTGTCTGCTAGTTTTATATATATATCCGAAATGTCCTGCGTATGGTGCTCTCTTCTAATTCAACTGCTACGGGAATAGAAGTTTCCTGTTTCTTGAGCAAATTATGCTCTTTCTAAATTTAATTCCTTTGTTTCTGGAGCTACTTCCGCTGTACTGAACATATTCCCGTTTTCTGGAGCTCTGTATTCGCCAGCTTCAGCAGTGTCCAATTCCGCAGTTTCAGTAATTCCTAATTGTCATGTTTCTGGACCTAATTCCCATGTTTCTGGTACTAATAACCTTGTTTCTGATCTAATTATAGTATTCCTGGAACTCCTACTTCCCCTCTCTGCAATTCCTTATATCACTGTTCCTGCAGCTAACTCCCCTATTTCTGGAGCTCAGGTTTTTTCTGGAGTTCCTAATATCCCAGGTTGTTGATCTCCGAATGCATCTGTTTCTGGGGGTAACTATCCTGCATCTGCAGCTAATTCAACGGCTTCTGGAGCTAATACCTTTTTTTCTAACATTACTAACCCCAGCGTCTGCTTCACCTTCATCCTACGTGTAAGCATAGGACAGTCATGAACCGACATTCATGCACGTTGATCTATTGCTCTGAACCTAACGGACGAATGAAGGGCAGATCTGGGGCTGTATGAGGAACACCTCTCAGCACCCATATGCTATCTCCCAGACGACATAAATGTGATAAAGGATCCCCTGAAGCAGAGTATACAAATTTACCACATCCTAAAGCATCATCTCTCGTGTGCTGGCAGCTCTACAATTGTTAGTGTCCTTAGCCTGGCATGTAAAGAGAGGTGCAGCTTAGTCGAACTGTTGGAATAAAAGCAAGGTTAAAGCTATTGTAAAGAGCAGTGTAACCTACTGAGACAGAGGGAGCAATATAGCGACATGTGCACAAGTCTCATTCCCACAACTGTTGAATTTAGAAGGGCTGGTTATGTTGAGGTGGGTAGTCAAGGACCAAAAGGGGGAATTGAAGTAGTACATGGGCCTCCGTTGTATCTGATTCATTGATAGAGTTTTCAAGTTGCCGATAGCAACTTACATCATCAATTCCATATATAGACCCATATGGTTCAGACGAGTGTCGCATTACAGGAAGCCTCGCTCGCAGCTGCTTAGAATTAAGGATGTAAACCTCATGCTCAAGAAGTAAAGTCCCCAAACAGTCCAAGGTGTATCATATGAGTGAAATAGATCATATATCTGTGTCGCACTGAAAAAGGCCATGTAAAAGGACAATGGCTGTAATGTACGGTACACAACTATTTGCTGCAATGTATAACTGTCCCAGACCAAGAGTTTATCGAAGAGATCGGGGCGGAGAGCTCAGTGAAGGGCTAATTATCAACTACCCGATTTTCCATTGCAAGTGAATAATCTAGTCTTTGCCATTCAACTGTCATCGAGTGGTGTATTCATTTGTTACACTACATTATAGTTAAAATAGTTACAGAAACAGGGGAGTAACCTAAAGAAACAGAAGAATTCGGGGCTACACAAACTGGGATATTCGTAACTCACCACAAAAATATAAATTAGCTCCGGAAAACCGTAAATTGCTGCAGGAACACGCGAATTATCTTTATAATCAGGAGAATTAACTGCAAAAACTTGGGAATTAAGAGACACAGAAACAAGAAAAGTATGGTTGAATAACCAAAGTAATTTTGAGCAAAAGAACGAGGAGATTTAGGTGATACAGTTAAGAAAAAGGGGAATTAGGAGAGGGCAGCATGAACATGGAAATTAGGAGAGGGCTCGACAAACTGGGAAATTTGGAGACAGTTCCAGATTTTTTCGCGGAAACAAAGCTTGAGCTCCAAACAGTTCAATTAGCTACAGAACCAGGACAGTTATATCTAGAAACAGGATTTCGGAGATTCACAAACTGGGATATTCGGTCCTCCAGGAAAAAGATGAAGTAGGAACTTCAGGAAACCGTGAATTAGCGCAAAACAAGGGACTTAGCTCCATAAACAGAGGAATTGGGTCCAGAAAGTGAATAATTAGGAGTTGAGTTACAAGAAATAGTGAATTAGCAGCTCCAGAAACAGTGGAATTAGCTCCGGGGACAGAAGAATTGTACTTTGCTGAAACTGGGGAATTAGGTGCTCAGAAACACAGGACTTCGCTCATTACAGCGGAATTATATACCAAAACATGGGAACTGGGTTTAGACAGAAGGGAGTGAGTGTAATAAATAGGAAAATTAGCTGTTCCTGTAGCAGGGGAATTAGCACAGCGCGCCATAAGCAGTAAGTGTCGGAGCGAAATATATCGGGGGAATGTGAGCCGCATTAAAAAAGAATTAGACGCTTCGTAAACCGTGCATTTCAGCTTCAGAAACAGGGGAATTAGGATCTCCACAGCAAGAGAAATATCTACATAACCTGCGGTATTAGAAGCTCCAGCAACAGGGGCATTAGGAACTTTCTAAAGATGAGAATTTACAGTTCCAGGAACAGAAAAATAAGCCACAGAACAAGGGAATTAGCTCCAGAATATACGGAATATTACCTCATTAAATATATGCATTAATTACAGAAAGAGGACAATTAGCTCGAAAAACACTGGTATTTACTGCACAAACCAAGGAATTATTTGCTGCAGAAGCCCTGGAATTAGGAGCTACAGCAAGATGGGAATTATGTCCTGAAATATGGTAATTACCTCCGGAAAGAGAGAGAATCGGTTGCTCCAGAATCAGAGGACATTTCGACTATAGAAACAGGGAAATCATGAGATCCAGAAGGAAAAGAAGTTTAGGTTCCATAAACAATGTAAGTTGGAGCAAAATAAACAGGAGATTTATGAGATCGAGATAGAGTGGAATTAGGAGATCGCCCTATCTACATGGAACATAGCAGACAGCTCCAGGAACTGGGAAATTGGGCACAGCTTTATAAAAAGTCGACTTGGGTTTTCCTTTCGCAGGAGAATTAGGAGAGTGCAGCATAAATAGACAATTCGCTACGATATATATCGGGCAAATAGTAGCCACATAAAAAGAAAAATTAAGTACTCCATAAACAGTGCAATTTGGTTTTCCTGAAATTGCGCAATGAGGAGATCCACAAACAAGTGAAATAGCTCCAGAAACAGGAATAATGGGAACTCTCGTAACTGGAGTATTAGGAACTCCAGAAACATTGATTATACCAGCTCCAGGAATAGAAGGTGAATCCCCCAAACAGGTAATGAGTTCCAGAAACACAGGTATTAGGAGCTCTCGAAACAGGGGAATTGCCTGCAGAAATATTGGAATTAGATCCACCAAGGGGCAGATCAAGAGTTCCAGAAACAGAAGACATCGTAGCTACAGATTCAGGTTGTTTAGCTTCAGAAACTGAGATTACGATATCCAGAAACAAGGCAAGTATGGTTCAATAAAGAATGCAATTTGAAGCAAAAGATAAAGGAGATTTAGGAGATCCGAAAACAGGGAAATAAGGAAATTGCAGCTTCAAACTGGAACATAGGAGAGGGAACAAGAAAGTGGGAAATTTGGAGACAGCTCCGGAAAAAGGCGAATTAGCTGTTCCTAAAGCAGGGGAAATAGGAGAGCGCACCAATAACAGGACAATTCGGAGCTATAGGGGAAATCATAGCCTCAAGAAAAGGACAATGGTGTGCTCCATAAACTGCGCAATTTGGAGCTCCAGTGACGGGGATATTAGAAACTCCGCAAACAATTGAAACATTTCCAGAAACAGGTGCACTAGGACTTCCAGAAACTGGGGAATCAGCACCAGAAACTGAGGTATTACCGAATTCAACAGTTGAATTAGCTACAGAGACAGAGGAGTTACATCCAGAAACAGAGGATTTAGGATCTCCTCAAACTGGGATATTAGGAGCTCCAGAAAAATATGAATTACCTCCACAACCAGGGGTAATAGATCGATCAACAGGGGAATTGGGAGCTGCAGAACTAGGAGCTCCAGGAACACGGAAATTAACTCAGAAATAAGGCAATTATCTTCAGAAACAGGGAAATTAATCCATAAAATTTGGTTTATATTCTGAAACTGGGAAATATAAATTCCAGATACAAGGGAAGCATGGTTCCATGAACAAAATAAGTTGGAGCAAAAGATACATGCGCTTTAGTAGATCCAGATGCAAGGGAATTAGGAGAGGACTCCATCAAAATAGAACTTAGGAGCAGGCTCCATAAATTGTGAAATGGTCTGGGGAATGGACAGGAACTTGGATTGGCATGGTGCAGAAAATTGGGCTGGAATGGGACACGAACGTGCGCTGGTGGATGGGACATGAACCATGTATAAACGACAATTACCTGCTCCATAAAAAGCGCAATATTAACTCCAGAAACGGGGGTATTGCGATCTTCAGAAACAGCTGATATATCTCCAGTAATAGTGGAACTAGTATCTCCATAATATATGGATTCCGCTCAAGAGGCAGAATTATTAGTTCCAGAAACCGTTGAAATATCTACAGAAACAGGGGTTTTCTCTCCAGAAACTGATGAATTCGGAGCTTCAGAAAAAAGCTAAATCATGTCTGGAAACATGGGAATTAGCACCAGGAAGACGGGAATTAGCTATTAAGCAAGGAAATTAGCTCCAGAAACAGGGGACTCAACTCCAGAAGCAGTGCTATGATCTCCAGAATCAGGGGAATTAGCTGCAAAAACAGTGGAATTATACGATCCACAATCGAGGGAAGTATGTTTCCATAAACAAATTTATTTGGAGCAAAGATATTTAGGTGATCCAGATAGAGGGTAATTAGGATAGGGCAGCATCAACGTGGGCCTCTGAAGCAGGCTCCAGAATCTGGGAAATGTGGAGCCAGCTCCAGAAACAAGTAAATTAGCTGATCATGTGGTCGGGGAATTCGGAGAGCGCATCATAAACAATATACTGTGGTTCCAGATATATATATCATGAGTGGCCACATGAAAAGCGCAATTAGATATAACATAAACAGGGCAATTGAGAGCCTCAGAATCAGAGGAATTAGGACCTGCAGATACAGGAGAACTAGGACCTCCAGATTTTTGGGAATTAGCTCGAGCAACATCGGCATTAGCTCGAGAAACTGTTGAATTAGCTACCGAAACTGCGGAGTTACCTCCGGAAACGGATTAGAAGCTCCACAAACTGGGAAATTAGGATATCCAGAAAAAAGTTACAATAGCTCCAGAGGCAGGGAAAGTAACGCCTGGAACAGGGGAATTTGGAGCCGCAGAAAGAAGGGAAGTATGAGCTCCAGGAAGACGTGAATTAGCTCAGAAAGAAGGAAATTAGCGCCAGAAACAGGTGAGTTAGATATTGAAACTATGGAAGTCTGTCTTGTTGCAGCTTAATTAAGAGAGTGCACAATAAACAGGACAATCGGCAAAGTACTAGGCACGTAAAAAGGACAATTATGGGCATCTGAAACCACTCAACCTGGAGCTCTACAAAAAAGGGAAATTAGGAGCTCCAGAGGAAATTTCCACAGAAAAATGCTTATCTCCAGAGACCGTTGAAGCAGCAAAGCAAAAAGGGGAATTTGCTCCAGAAACAACTGCAGTAGGAGATCCACAATCTGGGATATTGTAATTGCAGAAAAATGATGAGCTTCAGAAACAAGGAAATTAGCTCCAGTAAGAGTGGAATTGGGAGCTGCAGGGACGGGACTTAGGAGTTCCAGGATTACTGTAATTAATTCCGAAAGAAGGGTATTATCTCCAGAAACTGGGGAATTAGTTCTAGAAAGATGAAAATCAAAAGTCACAGAAACTGCCTAATTGGGCGCTGCTGAAACAGTGGAATTAGGATTTCGAGAAACAGGGGAAATTGTACAGTACAGCGGAAGTAGCCCCAGAAGCAAAGGAATTGTATCGGGTAAATGGAAGCACAATTAGATTTTTCATAAACGACGAAATTTGAAGCTCTAGAAACAGTTAATTGTGATCTCCACAAATATCTGAAATGGCTCCAGCAACAGGGTAATTGGACCTGCACAACCTGTGGTAGTAGGAACTCCAGCAACAGCTACATTCGGAGCTCTCATAAGGCGAGATTTAGCAGCTCCAAGAACATTGCAACGAACCCTGAAACAAGCGAAATAGGACAATTAGCTGCAGAAACAGAGAATGTCCTCCAGGAACAGGGACATTAGGAGTCATAGAAAGAGGAAAGGTGGAATTCCAGGAACACGGAAATTAGAGCATAAAATGGTAATTAGCTTCATAAACAGTGAATTAGGTCTTGAAAGTGGAAATACAACTAGAAAGTTGAAAAGTTGGAGTTACAGAAACTCGAATAATAGCAACTACAGAATTTAGCTCCAGAAAAAGGGTAATGGTGAGCTGCAGAAACAGCGGAAGCGAGCTGCAGCAACACAGGAATAATCGCAGTACAGCGCAATTAGCTTCAGAAACAGGGGAATTATGTTTAGAAAGAGGAGATTTACCTCAAGAAACATTTTCTGTTCACGTTGCAGAGTAATTAGGAGAGCGCTCCTTAAAAAGAACAATTCGTAGCCATATATTTCTGCAAAATGCTAGACACATAAAAAGGACAGATATGTGCTTTATGAACCACGCAATGTGGAGTTCCAGTAATATGGAAATGTGGAGCGTCACAGGAACTTTCCCCAGAGAAAAATGTATTAGGTCCAGAAACAGTTGAATTAGCAACAGAAACAGGGACGTTACCTCCAGAAATAGATGGATCAGAGATCCACAATCTGGAATATTCGGAACTCCAGAAAAACATGAGCTCCAGAAACAGGGGAATTATCTCCAGGAACAGGGGAATTAGGAGCTGCACAGAGGGGAATTAAAAATTCCAGGAATTCTGGAATTAGTTCGGAGACAACAGTGTTAGCAACTGAAAAGGCGAATTATGTCTAAAAAGATGAGAATTAGGAGTTACAGAAATTGCCGAATTGGGCACTGGAGAAACTGGGGAATTAGCAGCTCCAGCAACACCGGAATGTGTTCAGTACAGCGGAATTAGCTCAAGAAACAATGGAATTGCATTTAGAATGAGAACAGTTGGCTCAAGAAACAGGTAAACTAGCTATTCCTGTAGCAGGGGAATTAGGAGAGCGCATCATAAGCAATTAATTCAGAGCTAAATATTTAAGCGAAATGATAGCATCATATAAAGAACAATTAGGTGTTTCATAATCAGCTCAACATGAAGCTCCAGAAAGAGGTGACTTAGGATCTTCACCAAAAACTAAAATAGGTCCAGAAAGAGTGGAACAAGGAATTGCATTACCTGGGATAGTAGGATCTCCAGCAATAGCAGCAGTCAGAGCTCCCATTACGTGGAATTTAGCAGCTGCAAGAACATTGCAACTTACCCCAGAACAAGGGAAATAGCTCCAGAAACAGGGTCAATGGGATATCCTTAATTACAGGAATTAATTACATAAACCGGGGAACTAGCTCCAGAAATATTGGCGTAAAATCCACAAACTGGGGAATTAAGTGCTCCAGTAACAGCAAAATTAGAAGCACCAGAAAGAAGGGAATTATGTCCAGAAATATGGAGACGAGATCATGAAAGATGGAGAATCAGGTGCTCCAGATACATGGACTTATCAGCTACAGAAACAAGGTGATTAGCTGCAGAAACCGTGGAATGTGCTCCAGAAACAGAGGAATTAGGAGGTCCATTGATTGGGAAATTTGTATCTCCATGAACAGTGGCATTCGCTACAGAAACAGCATAATTAGCTCCAGAAACACGGGAATTGCGTTTAGAAAGAGGGGAGTTAGCTATCGAAATAGATGACTTATCTGTCCCTCCAGCAGGGGATTTACGAGAGCGCACCATATATAGTACATTTCGGATATATATATATATATAATTAGTAGACACTAAATAGGACTATTAGGTGCTTCCTCAACATCGCAATTTGGAACAGCAGAAAAAGACGAATTAGAAGCTCCATAAACAACTCAGAATCTCCAGAAATAGAGGAACAAGAACTTCTAGAAACTATGGAATTTTTTCAGGAAAGATAGGTATTAGCACCAGAAACAGTTGAATTAGCGACAGAAACAGCGGAATGCTCTCCAAGAACGAGGAATTTACGAGTCGAAGAAAGAGGGGAAGTAGCAGCTCCAGGAACACGGGAATTAGCGCAGAAACAACTGTATTAGATCTAGAAACAGTGGAATTAGGTCTTGAAAGAAGAAAAGTAGGATTTACAGAAGCTGGTCAATTAGCAGCTCCAGAAACAAGGCAATACAGAGCTGCAGAAACAGGGGAACCGAGTTCCAGGAACACAGGAATAATCACAGTAGAGAGTAATTAGCTCCAGAAGCATGGGAATTATATTTAGAAAGCGGAGAGTTACCTCCAGAAAAGGTGAATTTTCTATTCATGTTTCAGTGTAATTAGGAGAGCACATCATTATCAGGACAATTCGGAGCCATATATATCGGCAAACTACTAGACACGTAAAAAGGACAATTATGTGCTTCATAAACCACACAATTGTGAGCTCTAGAAATATGGAAATTTCAAGCTCCACAGGAATTGTCCCCAGAAAAAAAAAGTATTAGCTCCAGAAACAGTTGAATTGGCAACAGATACAAGGGAGTTACCTCCAGAAACAGATTAGGAGATCCACAATCTGGGATATTCGGAACTCCAGAAAAAAGATGACGTCCAGAAACAGGTGAATTAGCTCCAGGAACACGGGAATTGGGAGCTTCAGAGTGGGGAACTGGCAGTTCTAGGAATACTGGAGTTAGTTACGAAACAACCGTATTAGCACCAGATACGCGGGAATTAGTTCGAGAAAGATGAGGCATAGGAGAAACCGAAACTGTCAAATTGGGCACTGGAGTAACTGGAGAATTAGGATCTCCAGAAACGCTGGCATTTGTTCAGTACACAAAGGAAACAAAGGAATTCCATTTAGAAAGAGAAGAGTTGACTCAAGAAACAGGTACCGAGCTATTCCTGTCGCAAGAAAATTAGGAGAGCACAACATAAGCAGAATAATTCGTAGCTAAACATATCGGGGAAATGGTAGCTACATAAAAAGCACAATAAGGTGCATCATAAACAGTGCAATTTGTAGATCCTGATGAGCGAAATTAAGATCTCCATAAACAACTGAAATAGCTCCAGAAACAGGGGAACTAGGACCTGCATGAACTCGGGTGGTAGGAGCTCCAGCAACGGTTGCATTTGGAGTTCACATGAGCTGGGACTTAGCTGCTCCAAGAACATTTAAACTAACCCCGGAACAAGAGATATAGCTCCAGAAACACGGGGAAGGGGATATCTTTAATTACAGGAATTAATTCCTGAAACCGTGGAACTGGCTCCAGATATATTGGAGTTAATTCCACAAACTGGGGAATTAAGTGCTTTTGAAACACCTGAATTAGGAGCTCCAGAAAGAGGGGAATTATGTCCAGAAATATCGCAATTAGTTCCAGAAAGAAGGGCAATCAGGTGCTCCACAAGCAGAGGACTTTTCAGCTATAGTTACAAGGTGTGTAGTTTCAGGAATAGGGGAAGGTGCTCCAAAAACAGAATAATTAGGAGCTCCACAGACTGAAAAATTAACAGCACCAGAAACAGCGCAATTAGCTCCAGCCACCGGAGAATTCTGTTTAGAAATTGCAGAGTTAGCTCTAGATAGAGGTGACGTAGCTGTCCTTGCTATTAGTTCCAGAAACAGTTGAATTATCTACAGAAGCAGGGGCGTTCCATGTAGGTGCAAGGAAATTGCGAGTTGCAGGAAGAGGGCCAGTAGGAGCTCCAGGAACACGGGAATTAGAAACATAGAAACACAGAAAATAGTTGCAGAAGTAGGCTATTCGGCCCTTCGAGCCTGCACCAACATTCAATAAGATCATGTCTGATTATTCATCTCAGTACCTGTTTCATGCTTTCTCTCCATACCCCTTGATTCCTTTAGCCGTAAGGGCCACATCCTCATCTCTGTGCTAAATGGCTTACTCCTTATCCTTAGTCTGTGTCCTCTGGCTGTGGACTCCCCAACGTCGGGATCACTTTACCTGCTTCGAAACTGTCCAATTCTTTCAGAATGTTATATGTTTCTGTGAGATCGCCTCACATCCCTCTAAACTCCAATGAATACAGGCCCAGTCGATCCACTTTCTCCTCATATGTCAGTCCTGCCATCCCTGGAATCAGTCTGCCCTCTCTCAATATCAAGGACGTCCTTGTTCAGATTAGGAGACCAAAACTGAACAAAATATTCCAGATGAGGCCTCACGAAGGCTCTGTATAACTGCAGTAAGAGCTCCATGCTCCTTTACACAAATCTCCTCGGTATGAAGGTCAACATATAAGTTGCCATTTTTCACTGAATGCTATACCTTCATGCCAACTTTCAATGACTGATTTTTCAAGAGGTCCAGGTCGAGTTGCACCTCTTCTTTTCCTAATCTACCGGCATTGAGATAATATTCTGCCTTCGTATTTACTTGAACAGTGCAACAGAACAAAGGTATGCTAAAGAGATGGAGAATGATGAATACTGCTGCACACTTTTCAGGAGTCATCTATCTATTTTGATTGCTGTTTGCAATTTGGGGGTGAAAAGAATAGCCACTGATCATTGCAGGAAGCATTTATCATGCTGCAAAATATTACAACGTGTGGCCTCGAAATTTATCTCGGTCAGTGGTGCAAAATGGGCAGCATCGAATTCGTTGCTCGATGTGCACTGTTAGCGCAGAAACAAGTTAGTTAGCGCCAGAAATATGGGAATAACGTCGAGAAACTGTGGAATTTGCTCCTGAAAGATGAAAAGTAGGATTATTAGAAAGTTTCACAGCTTGGGCAGGTGGTAGGAGAAATTAGCAGGGGGGCTTGTGGTGGAGCATGAGGGGTTAGGAATGCTTGCAGGGATTGGAGAGATGGGGTAGAGAGCTTGCTGTGTAGAGACATTGGGGGAGAGCTTAGGGCGCAGAAGGGCTTGCGAGTACAGAAGTAGTTGAGGGGACTGGGTTTGGTTGTTAGGTTGAAGAGCTTCGGGGGAGAAGAGAAGTGGGGAGTCGGGTAGAAGAGTGTTGGTTGTAGAAGAGAGCTTGTGTTGGGATAGAGGAGAGCCTTGGTGCGCAGAAGTTAGATTGGGGGCGGTTAGAAATGTGCTTGGAGGGGATAGAAGGGAGCATGTGGGGGAAAGTGAGCTTGGGGGAGTGAGCTTGTGGGGAATGGATCTTGGGGGTGGAAAGGGAGCTCGTGGGGGGGGTGTGAGAGCTTGGGGGCAGGGAGCTTGCTTGGCGGGGAGGAGCGCTTGGGGGCAGAGAGCTTCGGTGGATAGTTCGAATTGGAGGTGTAGGAGAGATTGGGGGTTGGTAGGAGAGATTGGAGAGTTAGGAGAGATTGGGGTTGTAGCAGAGCTTGTGTCATAGGAGTGCTTTAGGGAGTAGGAGGTTGGAGATTGTAAGGGGTAGAGGAGCGTTGCGGGGCGGGGTAAGAGATAGGATGTATGGGCATTAGGTAGCTTGGAAGGGTAGAAGGGAACTTCGGCCAGTTAGAATAGCATTTGTCACGAGGGAGAGAGAGCCTAGGGTGTGGGAGTAGAGCTCGAGAGCTTAGGGTGGAGCAAGCTTGTTGGGAAGTGGAGAGTGTGAGCTTGGTGGAGGCATGGGTGAAAGAGCTTGGGTGGAGGGATAATAGAGAGGGCTTGGATGGCGCGAAGAGAGATAGCTTTGGTGGGTGGGAAATTAAGAGATGGAGCGGGGAAAAGAGAAGGCTTGGGCGGGAGGCGGGGGAGGTGAGACAGAGATTTAATTGTGTAGGAGGAGAAAGAGCGCGACTTTGGGAATTGGATTTGAAGACCGAGAGTTCGTTGGGGAGAGAGAGCTTGGGGAGTACAAGAGACCTTGGAGCGGGAGTAGAAGAGAGTATGCAGGTATAGAAGAAAGCGGGAGGAGCAGAAGAGAGCTTGTGGGCGAGGTGTACTTGGAGGTAGGACAGCCTTGGGGTGGACTAGCTTGGGGGTAGGAGAGTTTGGGAGGTCGTTGACTTGAGTAGGTGAGTTTGGGGGGTTAAGTTTGTTAGGAGGGGCCGGAGAGCTTGAGCTTTCGGAGAGCGTGCGGGGTTAGGCGTGCTCGGTGAGTACAATAGCTTTTAGTGGTCCTGGACCTTGGCGGGGTACTAGAGTTTGGCGGGCAGGTGAGCTGAGCAGGGTAGGAGATCTTGTGCGGTTCGGAGAGCTTCGGGCGCTGGGCCGGAGAGCCTGGCGTGGTAGGAGTGCATGGGTGGCGAAGTAGATCTTGTCGGGTTCGGAGAGCTTGCGGGGCAGGAGAATTGGGGGTTAGCAGAGCTCGGAATTGGTCGGAGAGCTTGCGGGTGGATGCAGGAGAGCCTGAGGGGGAGTAGAAGAGCTTGGTGGGAGTATGAAATCTTGGGGTGCTCGGAGAGCTTGAGGGTGGATGAACGTTTGGGATAAGAGAGTTTGAGGAGTACGAGAGCTTGTGGTGGTGGGAGAATTTTGGGGTAGGAGAGTTTGGAGGGGTAGCAGAGCTTGGGGTGGTAGGAGAATTTGGAAGGTTCGGAGAGCTCGGGGCTTAGGTGAGCTTGGGGGAAAGGAGGGCTTGGGGTGTTCGGAGACCTTGGGGTGAAGGAGAGCTTTGGGGGGTAGGAGAGCATGAGGGTGCGAGAGCTTGTGAGGGTGGAGTGTTTGGGAGTGGGGGAAGTAATATTTCCGGGGGAGGAGATCTTTGGTGTGGTCGGAGTATTTTGTGGGGTAGGACACCTTGGGGTTGTAGGCGGGGCGGGGTAGGAACGCTCGGGGGGTTGGGATGCTTGGCTGGGTGGGAGAGTTTGTGGGGTTAAAAGAGCTTGGGGGTAGGAGTGCTGCGGGGGTAGGTGAACTTGTGGGGTTAGGAGGAGCTTTTGGGAAGTAGGAGAGCTTCAGGGAGGAGGAGAGCTTGTGGCATAGGAGAGCTTGGCGGTTAGAATAACTTGTGCGGCAAGCAAGCTTCTGGCAGGTGGGAGAGCTTGCGGGTAGTCGAGCTTTGGGGTGGTAGGAGAGCTTGTGGGTGTTTGGAGTGCTTGCGGGGGTGTGGGAGAGCTTGTGTGTGTAGGAGAACCTTGGTGGGTAGGAGAGTTTGGAATGTGAGAATTTGCGTGCAGGAGAGCTTTGTCGTGGTCGGAGAGCTTGGGAGCATGGAGTGCTTGAGTGGTTGCAGAGCTTATGAGGGTGGGTGAGCTTGGGGGGATAGGAGAGTTTGGGGTGCAGGTAGGAGAAATTGGGGTGGTCAGAGAGCTTGGTTTGGGTCGGAGAGCTTGGGCCGGTAGGAGCACTTACGGCGTTTGTAGTGCATGGGGTGGTAGGGTTGCTTGGGTGGTATAGGAGTGCTTGCGTGGTAGGAGAGCTCAGGGTATAGGAGAGCTTGCGGTGGTACTAGGAGAGCTTGGTGCAGTCGGAGAGCTTGGGTGGTGAATGAGAGATGGGGAATAGGAGAGTTGGGGGGATGAGAGCTTGAGTGG
The DNA here is from genome assembly GCF_044704955.1 of Pristiophorus japonicus. Taxonomy (NCBI): domain Eukaryota; kingdom Metazoa; phylum Chordata; class Chondrichthyes; family Pristiophoridae; genus Pristiophorus; species Pristiophorus japonicus. Next base: position 2,407,090 of record NW_027254824.1, on the reverse strand, counting down.
GTTACAAGAATTGGCGTTTAGGAGAGATCCGTGCGGTAGGAGAGCTCGGGGCTGTCAGAACATTTTGGATTTCGTGGTATGAGATCTAAGGTTTAGGAGAACTTTTGGCGGGGTAATAGATCATGGGGTGTTGGTGAGCTTGGATGGTAGGAGGGCTTGGAGGGGAAGGAGAGCTTTGCGGGGTAGGAGAGCTTGGCTATGGTATGAGACCTTGTGGTGTTGGAGAATTGGAGAGAGGAGAGTTGGGGTCATGGTGAATTTGGGACGTTTGGAGAGCTCGGGGTGAAGGACAGCTTAGGGGTTATGAGATCTTGGGAGTTAGGAGGACTTGCGGTGGGTAGGTGATTTTGGGCTCGGTAGGAGCGCTTTCGGAGTCAGTGAGCTTGGGGGTAGGAGAGTTTGGCGGGGTAAGGATTGCTTGGGAGTAGCGAAGCGTGGTGGTACCTGAGCTTGGGCGGGTAAGAACATTTTGGAGGATTGGGACAGCTTGCAGTTTTCGGAGATTTTGGCGGGTAGGAGAGCTTGAGGCATGGAGGAGAGATTGGGGGATAGGACAGCTTGAGGGTTATGAGATCTTAGGGGTTTGCAGAGCTTGGAGGCAACAGATCTTGGAGTGTTCGGAGAGCTTTGGGGGTTCGGAGATCTTGGGTGCGTAGGAGAGCTCGGTGGGTGGTAGGAGAGCTTGGGCGTGTGTGAGAGCTTGGGGTGTAGATGATCTTCTGGCACGAGGGAGAGCTTGGGGTGGGTCGGAGCGCTTGGATTGTATGTGAGCTTGGGGTAGGAGAGCTCGTCGGGGGTTCGGAGAGCTTGGAGACGTCGGAGAGCTTGTTGGTGTAGGAGAGCTTGGGGAGGTAGGAGAGCTTTGGGGTTGGTAGGAGCGCTTGGGGAATACATGAGCTAGGCGGGGTAAGGAGAGCTTGGGGGGAAGAAGAGCTTAGGGTGGAAGGAGAGCATCGCGGGTAGAAGAGCTTGTTAGGTCGGTGCACTTGTGGAGGGGGCTGGAGAGGTTGGCGGGGGTAGCGGAGCTTGCGGTTAGGATGGCTTGTGGGTTAGGTGAGGTTGGGGGCTAACAGAACTTGGGGTGTACGAGAACGAAGGTGTTTTGCGAGCTTGTGGGCGAGGAGAGCTTGAGGGGTTAGGAGAGCTTGTGGGGTTAGGATTTCTTGGCGGGGGTGGGGACGCTTGTTGAGTAAGGTAGTTTGGTGCCGTAGGAGAGCGCGGGCTGTAGGAGAGCTTGAGGGGTAGGAGAGCTTTGGGGTGCGTGAGCTAGGGCGGATAGAAAAGTTTGGGCGGGGGTTAGGCGAGCTTGGAGGTTTCGCAGAGCTTTGGGTGTAGTAGGGCTTGTGGGCGTAGAGAGCTTGCGGGGTGTCGGCGAACTTGGGGGTAGTAGAGCCTGGGGGTTATGAGAGCTTGGGAGGTTGGAGAGCTTGGGGGGCAAGAATGCTTGGGCTGTTAGGAAAGCTTTGGTGCTAAGGAGAGCTTGGGTGGGTAGGTGTGCTCGCAGGTTGGTATGAAAGCTTGGGAGGAGGAGAGTTTGGGGTGCGAAGGAGAGCTCGGGGTGTAGGAGAGCTTTGGGAGTAGGAGAGCTTGGTGGTACGTGAGCTTGGGTGGATAGGAAGATTTGAGAGGGTTAGGAGAGCGTGCAGGTTTCGGCGATCTTGTTTGCTAGGAGAGCTTGAAGCATGTGGGAGAGCCTGGGGCATCGGAGAACTTGGGGGTTACGAGATCTTGGGGGGGTTGGAGAGGTTGGAGGCAAGAGAACTTTGGGTGTTCGGAGAGCTTTGGGGGTTAGGAGAGTTTGGGTGTGTAGGAGAGCTCGGAGGGTGGTAGGAGAGCTTATGCAGGTATGAGAGCTTGGGGGTCGGAGAGCACGGGGGTAGGAGAGAATAGGGTGGTATGAGAGCTTGGGTGGAAGGAGAGCATCGCGGATAGGAGAGCTTTAGGTGTTAGGAGAACTTTGCGGGTAGGAGAACTTGTGCAGGGGGCAGCATAGCTTAGGGGGAGGGAGGAGAACTTCGGGGAAGCAGAGCTTAGGGATGGATAGGAGAGGTTGGGTGTGTCGGAGAGCTTGGGCGTAGAATAGTTTGGGGGAAACAGAGCTTGGGGTGTACGAGAATTAGGGGGTTTGGCGATCTTGGGGCTTGGAGTGCTTGAGGTGTTAGGAGAGCTTGTGGAGGTGGGATTGCTTGGGGGGTTGGAGCGATTGGGGGGGTTGAAGAGCTTGGAGACATAGGAGAGCTCGGGTGAAGCAGATCTTGTGGGTTCGGGAGCTTGCGCGGCTAGGGAAGTTTGGGGTGGTTTCGAGATCTTGGAGGTTGCGTAGAGCTTGGTGTGTAGGAGATCTTTGGGTTAGAGAGCTTGCGGTGGTAGGAGAGTTTTGGGGGTTAGGAGAGCTTGGGTGCTAGGAGAGTTTGAGAGGTAGGAGAGCTTGGGGGCTCAGAGAGTTTGGGAGGTAGGAGAGCTTGAGGGGTACGAGCGCTTTGGTCGGTAGCAGTGCTCGCAGGGTAGCAGGAGAACTTGGGAGGTAGGACAGCTTGTGGGCGTAGGAGAGCTCGGGGTGTAGGAGAGCTAATGGAGTCGGAGAGCTTGGTGGTACGTGAGCTTGGGCGGGTAGGACTATTTGGGAGGGTTAGCAGACCTTGCAGGTTTCGGAGATCTTGCGGGTAGAGGAGCTTGGGGGTTCAGGAGAGCTTGGGGGGTAGGAGAGCTTGGGGGTTTTGAGATCCTGGGGGATAGGAGAGCTTGGAGGGGGCAAAAGCTCTTGGGGTGTAGTAGAGCTTTGGGGCTTAGGAGAGTTTGGATGGGTAGGAGAGCTTGGAGGTAGGAGAGATTTGGAGGGGTAGGAGAGCTTGGGGTGGTAGGTGAGTTGTGGTGTACGAGCGGTTGTGGTGTTGGAGAGCTTGGGGCGCAGGAGAGCTTGGTTGTCGGATAGCTTGTAGAAGTAGTAGAGCTCGGGTGAAGCAGATCTTGGGGGTTCGTGAGCTTGCGCGGCTAGGGAAGTTTGGGATGGTTAGGAGATCTTGGAGGTTGCGTAGAGCTTGGTGTGCAGGAGAACTCGGGTGGAGCAGATCTTGGGGGTTCGTGAGCTTGCGCGGCTCTGGAAGTTTGGGGTGGTTAGGAGATCTTGGAGGTTGCGTAGAGCTTGGTGTGTAGGAGAGCTTTGGGGTAGAGAGCTTGCGGGGGTAGGAGAGTTTTTGGGGTTAGGAGAGCTTGGGTGCTAGGAGGGTTTTGGAGGTAGGAGAGCTTGGGGGCACGGAGAGTTTGGGAGGTAGGTGAGCTTGAGGGGTAGGAGCGCTTTGTTCGGTAGCAGGGCTCGGACGGTAGCAGGAGAGCTTGGGAGGTAGGAGAGCTTGTGGGCGTAGGAGAGCTCGGGGTGTAGGAGAGCTAATGGGGTCGGAGAGCTTGGTGGTACGTGAGCTTGGGCGGGTAGGACTATTTGGGAGGGTTAGCAGACCTTGAAGGTTTCGGAGGTCTTGGGGGTAGAAGAGCTTTGGGGTGTCGGAGAGCTTGGGGTTAGGAGAGCTTGGGGGTTATCAGGTCCTGGGGAAAAGGAGAGCTTGGAGGGGGCAAAAGCTCTTGGGGTGTTAGTAGAGCTTTGGGGGTTAGGTGAGGTTGGGGTGTACGAGCGGTTGGGGTGTAGGAGAGCTTGGGGCGCAGGAGAGCTTGTTTGTCGGATAGCTTGGGAAGGTCGCTGAACTTGGTGGTTAAGAGAGCTTGGTGTGGGGTCGGAGCACTTGCAGCGTGGCAGTGCTTGCGGATTAGGTCAATCTGGATTGGAGAGCTTGGGATCGGTAGCAGAGATTGGTAGGTTTAAGATTGCATGGGTGGCTAGGAGAGTTTGGGGGTAGGAGTGCATGGCGGTAGGAGTGCTTGGGGATTGAATAGCTTGGGATGATAGGAGAGCTTGTGGGGTAGGACAGCTTGCCGGGTAGGAGTGCTTGGAGGGTAGCAGACCTTTGGTGGTAGGATAGCTTGCGGATTGGAGAACTTGAGATCGATAACAGAGCTTGAAGGGAGATGGATTGCCTTGGTGGAAAGGAGAACTTGGGGGTTTTTGAGAGCTTGTGGAATTAGGAGAGCTCGGGGGTAGCAGAGCTCGGGGGCTAGTAGAGATTAGGGTGGTCGGTCAATTTTGTGGTTTAGGCGAGCTTCTGGCAGGTTGGAGAGATTGTGGTGGGTAGAAGAGTTTGGCGGGCATGTGATATCGGGTAATTGAGTTTGTGGGGGTTAGTAGAGCTTGGAGGCGTCGGAGAGCTTGCTGGCGTCGGAGAGCTGGCGGGGCAGGAGAGCTTGCGGTGTTCGGAGAGCTCTGGGTTGGTAGAAGAGCTCGGGATGGGCGTAGAAGAGCTTGTGAGGAGGGATAGGAGCGCTATCCATGGGGGCTCCATGAGCTTGGGGGTAGGAGAGTTTGGAAGGTTTGGGAGAGTTTGGAGGGGTCGGAGAGCTTTGGGTGTAGGACAGCTTGCGTGGTTAGGAGTGCTTGGAGGGTAGGAGAGCTTCGAGGGTTCGGAGAGCTTGTTGGGATAGTAGAGCTCTCCACCCCCGCAAACTAATACCACTGCTCCCCTCTCTCCCCATACCCTGTATCAATCCCAGAATCTATACAGAAAGAGAGTCAGATAGAGAGGGACGCACACACACAGACACATATATATGTCTCTATCTCCCTCGCTCTCTGTCTGTCTCTCTCTCTATCTCTCTATCTCTCTCTCTCTGTCTCTCTCTCTGTCTGCCTGTCTCTCTCTCTCTCTCTCTCTCTCTCTCTCTCTCTCTGTCTCTCTCTCTGTCTCTCTCTCTGTCTCTCACTTTCTCTCTCTGTCTCTCTCTGTCTCTCTCTCTTTCGGTCTCTCTCTCTGACTCTCTGTTTCGCTCTCTCTGTCTCTATCTCTCTCCCTCTCTCTCTCTCTCCCTCTCTCTAACTCTCACTCTGTCTCTTTCCCTGTCTCTCTCTCTCTCTCTCGATCTGTCTCTCACTCTCTCTGTCTCTCTATCTCGCTTTGTATTTGTCTCTGTCTCTATCTCTCTCTCTCTCTCTCTCTCTTTCTGTCTCTCTCTGTCTCTCTGTCTCTCTCTCTCTCTTTCGGTCTCTCTGTCTCTCTCTCTCTCATGCTCTCTCTGTCCCCCTCTGTCCCTCTCTCTATTTCTATCTCTCTGTCATTCTGTCTCACTGTGGCTCTCTCTCTGTCTCAATAACTCTCTCTGTGTCGCTCTCTCTCTGTGTCTCTCTTTCTGTCTCTCTCTCTCTCACTCTGTAGCTCTCGCTCTGTGTCATTCTCTATCTCTCGCTGTCTGCCTGTCTCTGTCTCTCTCTGGCTCTGTCTCGCTCTCTCTCTGTCTCTTTCTATCACTCTCTCGGTCTCACACTCTCTTTTCTCTCTCTCTGCCTCTCTGTCTGCCTCGTCTGTCTCTCTCTCTATCTCTCTGTCTCTCTGCATCTCTCTGTCTCTTCCTCTCTGCCTCTCACTCTCTCTCAATCTCTATCTATCTCTATATGTCTGTCTCTCTCTATCTGCATCGCTCTATCTCTCTCCCTCGCTCTGTTTCTGACTCTCTTTCTCTCTCTGTTGCTCTCCCTCTGTGTGTCTCTCTCTATCTCTCGCTTCCTGCCTATCTCTGACTCTCTCTCCGTGTCGCTCTATCTCACTCTCTGTCTCTCTCTCATTCTCTCTCTCACTCGCTCTCTTTTTGTCTCTCTCTGTCTCACTCTCTGTTTCAGCCTCGCTCTTTCTCTCTCTAACTGGATATCTCTCTCTTTCTCTCTCCCTCTGTCTCTTTTTCTCTCTCTCTGTCTCTCTCTCTCTCTATCTCTCTCCCTCGCTCTATTTCTGAATCTCTCTCTCTCTGTTGCTCTCCCTCAGTGTCTCTCTTTATCTCTCACTGTCTGCCTATCTCTGATCTCTCTCTGTGTCGCTCTGTCTCTCTGTCTCTCTTTCTCTTTCTCTCTCTCTCTCTCACTCTCTGTTTCAGCCTCGCTCTTTCTCTCTCGATCTGTATGTCTCTCTCTGTCTCTTTCTCTCGCTCCGTGTCTTTCACTTTCTCTGACTCTGTCTCTCTCGCTCTCTTTTCCCTCTCTCTGTTTGTCTCTCTCTCTCTGTCTCTCTGTCTATCTGTCGCTCTCTCTCTGTCTCTTTCTCTTTCTCTCTTTCTCTCTCTCTATCTCTGTCTCTGTCTGTCTCTCTCTCTCTCTTTCTCTCTTCTGCTCCTCTCTCTGTGGGTCTGTCTCTCTCTCTCTGTCCCTCTCTCTGTCGATCTCTCTCTCTGGCTCTCTCTGTCTCACTCTCTGTTTCTGCCTCGCTCGTTCTCTCTCTATCTCAATGTCTCGCTATCTATCACTTTCTCCGTCTCTGTATCTCACTATCTCGCTATCTCCCTCACTGTATCTCACTCTCTCTCGCTCTATGCGACTCTCTATCTCCCTCTCTCTCTGCCTGTATAATTCTCTCTGTCGATCTGTATCTATCTCTGTCTCTCTTTCTCTCTCTCCCTCTCTGCCAGTCTCTCTCCCTCACTCTGTCTGTCCCTGTGCCTGTCCCTCGCACTCTCTGTCTCTCTGTCTCTCTGTCTCTCTGTCTCTCTCTCTCTCTGTCTCTCTCTCTCTCTCTCTCTCTCTCTCTCTCTCTCTCCCTGTCTATCTTTCTCTCTATCTCTCTCTGTCTCCGTCTCTCTCTGTTTTTCGTTGTGTTAATTTTCCTCTTCCTCTCTCTCTCTCTGCCTATCTCGCTCGCGCTCTCTCTCTCTCTCTCTCTCTTTCTGTGAATATCTGTGCTCTATCTCTTTCTCTTTCTCTCCCTACCTGTCCATCTCTATTTTTCCCTCTCTCTGTCTGTCTGTCTCTCTCTGTCTGTCTCTCTCCCTCTCTCTGTCTCTCATTCTCTCTCTATCTCTATCTATCTCAATCTCTCTGTCTCTCTCTATCTGTCTCTCTTTCTATCTGTATCTCTCTATGTCACTATCTCCCACCCTCGCTCATTCTCTCTGTCTCTTCTCTCTCATTCGCTCTCTCTGTCTGTCTCTCTCTCTCTCTCTCTCTCTGTCCGTCTCTGTCTCGGAAACTGTAACAAGAGACCTGGTATAAAATGGCCACCACGCATCTGATGTAAAATGTCTGCTCAATCTTACACAAACTAATATCACTGCCCCGCTCTCTCCCCATAGCCCTGTATCAATCCCCAAACTTATCCCAGTGCCAAGCATTCTCCCCATAGCCCTGTATCAATCCCGAAATATAATCCCACTGCCCCGCTCTCTCCCGATAGCCCTGTATCAATCCAAATCTAATCCCACTACCCGCGCTCTCCCCATAGCCCCTTTTCAATCCCAAACGAATCCCAGTGCCTCACTCTCTCCTCATAGCTTTCTATCAATCCCCAAACAAAACCCACAGCCCTGCTCTCTCCCCGTAGCCCTGTATCAGTCCCAGAATCTATAGTAAAAGAGAGACAGATAGAGAGACACACACACACACAGAAACCTAGATATATATAGACAGAGTGAGGAAGAGAGAGAGAGATAATGTGTGTCTCTCTCGCTTTCTCGCTTTGCCTGTCGATCTCTTTTTTTCTCTATCTCTGTTTCTCTCTCTCCCTCTGTCTCGCTCTATCTATCTATCCAGCTTTCTCTCTCTTTCTGTGTTTCACTCTCTCCCTGAGTCTCTCTCTCTCTGCCTGTCTCTCTCTCTTTTTCTCTGTATCGCTCTCTCTACCTCTGTCTCCCACCCACCCTGTCTCTCTCTCTCTCTGTCTGTCTCTCTCTCTATCTCTCTCTCTCGATCGGTCTCTCTTTCTCTCTGTCTCTATGTCTCGCTTTCTATTTTTCTCTGTCTCTCTTTCTGTCATACACTCTATCTCTCTCTGTCTCTCTCTCTGTCGCTCTCTCTCTCTCTCTGTCGCTATCTCTCTGTCTTTCACTCTTTCACTCTGTCTCTCTCGCTTTCTCTCTGATCTTCTCTCTTTGTGATCTCTCTTTCTCTCTCTCGATCTCTCTCTTTCTCTCTCTCTCTCTCTCGCTCGCTCTCACTCTCTCTCTCTCTCTCTCTATCTCTCTCTCTCTCTGTATCTCTCTCTCACTCTCTCTCGCTTTCTCTCTCGGTAGCTCTCTTTGTCATGTGTGTAACCTTCACATAACTGTAACCAACATGCAACAACACTGTACATTTTATACAACTGGGAAATACACACCTTTACCACAGGTGGTGAACTTGTGGGAGACACTCCTTACCTGTTCAGCCAGGTACGTAAAGAGAGGTTCCACGAGGCTCAGCACTCCTTGGTCCGTGGAATAAAGGTGCAGGTAATGAGTCACCTTGTCTGCAGTATATGCCTTGAGTGAATATATTCTACAGTTGAGGACTCCACATCTGGCGACGAGAAACGTGAATCACTGAACCACAAGAATGGTCACCTGGAGCACAGAGGAACATAGAAACATAGAAACATAGAAAATAGGTGCAGGAGTAGGCCATTCGGCCCTTCTAGCCTGCACCGCCATTCAATGAGTTCATGGCTGAACATTTAACTTCAGTACCCCATTCCTGCTTTCTCGCCATACCCCTTGATCCCCCTAGTAGTCAGGACCTCATCTAACTCCTTTTTGAATATATTTAGTGAATTGGCCTCAACAACTTTCTGTGGTAGAGATTTCCACAGGTTCACCACTCTCTGGGTGAAGAAGTTCCTCCGCATCTCGGTCCTAAATGGCTTACCCCTTATCCTTAGACTGTGACCTCTGGTTCTGTTCTTCCCCAACATTGGGAACATTCTTCCTGCATCTAACCTGTCGAACCCCGTCAGAATTTTAAATGTTTCTATGAGGGCCCCTCTCATTCTTCTGAACTCCAGTGAACACAAGCCCAGTTGATCCAGTCTTTCTTGATAGGTCAGTCCCGCCATCCCGGCAATCAGTCTGGTGAACCTTCGCTGCACTCCCTCAATAGCATGAATGTCCTCCCTCAGGTTAGGAGACCAAAACTGTACAGAATACTCCAGGTGTGGCCTCACCAATGCCCTGTACAACTGTAGCAACACCTCCCTGCCCCTGTACTCAAATCCCGTTGCTATGAAGGCCAACATGCCATTTGCTTTCTTAACCGCCTGCTGCACCTGCATGCCAACCTTCAAAGACTGATCAACCATGACACCCAGGTCTCTTTGCACCTCCCCTTTTCCTAATCTGTCACCATTCAGATAATAGTCTGTCTCTCTGTTTTTACCACCAAAGTGGATAACCTCACATTTATTAACATTATACTTCATCTGCCATGCATTTGCCCACTCACCTAACCTATCCAAGTCGCTCTGCAGCCTCACAGCATCCTCCTCGCAGCTCACACTGCCACCCAAGTTAGTTTCATCAGCAAATGCGGAGATACTACATTTAATCCCCTCATCTGAATCATTAATGTACAGTGTAAACAGCTGGGGCCCCAGCACAGAACCTTGCGGTACCCCACTAGTCACTGCCTTCCATTCTGAAAAGTACCCATTTACTCCTACTCTTTGCTTCCAGTCTGACAACCAGTTCTCAATCCATGTCAGCACACTACCCCCAATCCCATGTGCTCTAACGTTACGGTGTGGGTGAGGACTGACACGATTATGTGGAGCGAATCCAGCAGACCGTTGTCACAAAGGACTGGCTGGGAGTGGAAGCAGCTGACAAGCGGAGGGCACATCTACTGACAAGCTGCGGGACAAAAACGTACACTCTGCTTTGACCTGCTTGGACCTCTCAAACCGGCCGACAAGTCGTTCGAAGAGCACAGCCAGCTAATCAGTGAACATCTGAAACCGGCGAGCATCGTACACATGGCCCGGCACCGGTTCTACACACACAGACGTTGGGAAGGGCAAAACATCTCGGACTTCGTTGCAGACCTGAAACGCTTCGCCAGCTTCTGTAAGTTCACAGACGCCTGCAGGGGGGAGATGTTAAGGGATTTTTTTCATAGAGGCCATTAGTCATGCCGGTATTTTCAGGAAGCTTACTGAGGACAAGGACTTGAATTTGGAAAGGGCAGCTTTGAAAGCTCAGAACTTCTTCGCGGGGGAAGAGGATACCAAGATAATTTACGCACGCAGCCCTGGTTTTAAAGTTGTGATGAACCTTGGAGTTAATGTTGCAAAATTGATACAGAACCCGCAGCAGCCAAGGGCAATTCGACATCGCCCAGGCAGCAACAGGATCTTGGGTGGGACAGCAAGCGAGACAATGGTAGGAGGATCGGCAGTTCACGCCGTCAAGAGGAACAATGCGTCCCGTGATGGGACCATTGACAACCACCATCAGATTGCTTAGAAACAACCAAGGGGACAATCAGTTCGGATTGCCTGGTAACATCCCCTTTGTGAACAACAATCTCAGCCAATGCTGGAGATGCGGGGGTCGACAAACTGCTAAAAGTTGCAAGTTCCAGCAGTTCACCTGCAGGAATTGTAATGCCAGAGGACATTTGGCTACAAAGTGCAAAAAGGCTGTAGCGAGGCTAATCTATGAAACAGAGGAATCAGACGAGACTCTTCAATGTAGGATGATGCCTGGGGCAACGCCATTGGTGCTGAAATTCAGAGGGCTCATGTGGCTGACGTCCACATCTCATACACCAACACGCCACCCATGATGATGACATTTTTATTGAATGGTATCCGGTGCGCAAGGAGCAAGATGCTGGAGCCAGCCAGTCCCTTATGAGCGTCCAATAATTTGAGAGATCATGGCCACACAGAGCTATCAGGCCCAAACTGGAATGCATTGAAACTCAGCTACGCACATACTCCAGAGAAATCATCCCAGTGCTCGGCAGTGCAAATCTGGTGGTAATACACAATGGATCAAAGAGCCGCCTGCCACTCTGGATTGTTCCGTCAAATGGCCCCGCGCTTTTGGGAAGGAGCTGACTAGCCGAGATAAACTGGAAATGGCGTGATGTGCACACCATTTCGTCTGTGGAGTGAAGTTCATGCTGCAAAAATTCAAGTCATAGTTTCAACCCGGTGTCGGAACATTCAAGGTCAACAAAGTAGTGATACACATCACCCCGGATGCCAAGCCAGTGCAGCACAAAGCCAGAGCGGTGCCGTATGTGAGGGGTGAGAAAAGTGAGAGTGAATTGGACAGGCTGCTCAGAGAGGGCATAATTTCGCCGGTTGAATTCAATGACCGGGCGAGCCCCATCGTTCCTGTCCTTAAACCGGATGGTTCAGTCAGGGTCTGCGGCGACTACAAAGCCCCCATCAAACGTTTGTCGCTGCAGGACCAATACCCGCTCCCGAGAGCGGAAGACCTTTGTGCCAGGTTGGCAGTTGGCAAGCTGTTCACGAAGTTGGAGCTGACTTCGGCCTACATGGCACAGGATCTGGCTGAAGAATCCAAGCTTCTGACCACCATCACGACGCACAAGGGATTATGCATCGACAGCAGGGGTCGTTTGGCATTCGTCCAGCGGGCGGAATCGTCCAGAGGAACATGGAAAGCTTGCTCACATCCATTTCCGTCACAATCTATACCAAGACGACATCCGAATAACGGGTCGAGACACCGAAGAACACCTCCACAACGTGGAGGAGGTACTACGCCGACTGGACTGGGTAGGCCTGCGGTTGAAAAAGGCCAAGTATGTGTTTTTGGCCCGAGAGGTCGAGTTTTTGGGCAGGAGGGTTACGGCAGACGAAATCCGGCCTATCAAATCCCAAACGGAGGCGATCCGTTCTGCGCCCCACCCCGGCAACACATCGCAGTTGCAATCGTTTCTGGGACTTTTGAACTATTTTGGGAACTACCTGTCTAATTTAAGCATGTTGTTCTAGCCATGTGATCCTGCGTAAGGGTTGTGACTGGTTCTGGAGATACTGTCAGGACCGGGCTTTCAACAAGGCGTGCAACCTGCTTTGTTCTAACAAACTGTTGGCTTTGTATAATCACTGTAAAAAACTGGTTTTAACATGCATTGCATCATCGTACAGGGTTGGGTGTGTGTTGCAGCAGGGAAATGTCGACGGCCGACTAGAACCGGTGGCTTATGCCTCCAGGTCGCTCTCCCAGGCAGGGCTTGGGTACAGCATGGTCGAAAAGGATGCACTCGCTTGCGATTATAGTGTGAGAAGATGCACCAGTATCTCTTCGGCCGACCGTTCGAGTTAGAAACGGATCACAAGCCATTAACATTCCTGTTGTTCTACAGCAAGGCTGTCGACGCGAATGCGTTAGCTCTCATACAGCGATGGGCACTCAAGCTGGCTGCATATGCCTACACCATACGGGACCGGCCAGGCACCGAAAATTGCGCTGACGCGCTCAGAAGACTTCCTCCGGCCACCACAGAGGGGGCAGTGAAGCAAAGCGCTGAGATGGTCATGGCCGTTGAGATTTTGACACGGCAGGCTCCCCCATCACAGCCCGCCAGATCAAACTATGGACCAACAGGGACTCCCTCCTATCCATGATAAGGAAATGTGTCCTGACTGTGCATTGGGCGCCCGCACACGGGGCGTACCACGAGGAGGTCAGACCATTTCAGAGACGGATGGACAAGCTCTCCATCCAAGCCAACTGCCTACTATGTGGCAGAAGGGTGGTCATGACGCAGAAAGGAATGGAAGCATTCATCAGTGCAATCCACAGCGAGCACCCTGGCATTGTGCTAATGAAGCTATTGCCCGATCACATGCATGGTGGCCGCGGATTGACTCAGACTTGGAACACTGGGTTCGCAGGTCAACAACGTGTACCCAGCCGGGCAATGCCCCCAGGGGTGCCCCGCTCAGCCCGTGGCACTGGAGCAACACGCATCCATGTGGACTATCCGGGGCCGTTCATGGGAAAATGTTCCTGATTGGAGTCGATGCATACTCGAAATGGATCGTGTGCATCATATTAAACTTGTGCATGACATCCATCACCATGGAGAGCCTGTGTACAGTTTTCGCGACCCATGACTTGCCGGACATTCTGTTCAGAGACAATGGCCCGTGTTTCACCAGCCATGAATTCCAGAAGTTCATGACGGGCAATGATATCAAGCAGGTCTGGACAGCGTCGTTCAAGCCGGCTTCCAATGGCCAGGTGCAACGTGCGGTCCAAGTCATAAAACAAGGCATGGTCCTTTTCCAGGGTCCCTCTCTTCAGTACCGCCTATCGCGCCTCCTGCTGGCCGATAGGTCCCGCGCGCACTCGCTCACGGGAGTCCAGGTGGCGGAACTCCTCACGAAACGCTCGCTTAAAACGTGGCTGACGAACTTTCACCCAAGCCTGGCAGATATTGCTGAGGGCAAGCGGCAGTACCAAACCGACTGCCATGATCGAAACTCAAGGGGGAGGTGTATAGAAATGGATGACCCGGTATTTGTGCTGAAACATGCACAAGGAACCGAGTGGTTCGAGGGCACCGTAATTGGTAAAAAGGTGTTAAGTGTCATAGTGGTAAGACTAAATAATGGGCAGCTAGGCCGCAAACATCTGGACCAGGTATAGAAAAGGTTCAGCATGGACACTGAGGAACCTGAAATAGACCATGGGATGTTAACCACACCACTGCTAGTGAACGAGCACCTAGGGCAGTAAACAGCATGCACAGTCCCTGCGGACAGCCTGGACAGGCTGGAACCAATTCAGGCGTCAGAGACGCATGCCACGGCTCAACCACCAGAGCCAGAACTGCAACGCTCAATGGGAGAGCATCGACCAGCTGAAAGACTCAATCTTTGACCCAAAGACATTGTGGGGTAGGTGATGTCATGTTTGTAACCATCACATAAATGTAACCAACATGTAAATATAGTGTAAACTGTATATAACCGTGAAATACACACCTTGACCACAGGGGGTGAACATGTGGGAGACACTCCTTACCTGGTCAGCCAGGTACTTGAAGGGAGGTTCCACGCAGGCTCAGCACTCCTTGGTCCTAGGAATAAAGGTTCAGGTCATGAGTGACTTTGTCTGCAGTATATGCCTCGTGTGAATATGTTCTAGAGTTGAGGACTCCACACTCTCTCTGTCTCTCTCACTCTCACTATCTCTCGCTATCTGCATATCTCTGACTCGCTCTCGCTCTGTCCCTCTCTCTCTCGTTTTCTCTCTCTCTCTCTCCGTCCTCCTCTCTCTCTTTCTCTCTCTCTCAGTCTCCCTCTTTCTCTGTCTTTCTTTGTGTCTCTCTCCCTCTCCCTCTCTCTCTGCCTGTCTCGCTCTCGCTATCTCTGTCTGTCTGTCTGTCTGTCGCTCTATCTCTTTATCTTTCTCTCTCTCTCGCTTTTCACTCTCTCTGACTGTCTGTCTCTCTCTCTCTCTGACTTTTTCTCTGTCTCTCACTCTATCTCTAACTCCTTCTATCTCTATCACTCTGTCTCTCACTCTATCTGTCTCTCTCTCTCCATCAGTATTTCTCTATGTCTCTATCTCTCTCCCTTCTTCTGTCTCTGTCTCTCTCTATCTCTCTCGATCTCTGCCTATCTGTCGCTCTATCTTTTAATCTTTCTCTCTCTATCTGTGTCTCTCTCCCTCTCTATCTCTTTCTCTTTCTCTCTTCTCTCTCTTTCTCTCCCTCTCTCTCTCTCTCTCGCACTCAGTCTCTCTCTCCCTCTGTCTCTCTGTCCGTCTATATGTTGCTCTCTCTGTCTCGCTCTGTCTCTCTCTTCCTCTCTCTCTCTCAATCTCTCCCTCCATCTCTCTCTCCCTCTAGCTGTGTGTATCTCTCTCGCACTCTTTGTCTAGCTGTCTCACTGTTTTTCTCTCTCTTTACTCTCTCTCTCTCTGCCTCTCTATTTATCTTTCCCTCTGTCTCGCACCCTATCTCTCTGTCTGTCTCTCTGTCTTTCTCTCTGTCTCTGTCTCTGTCTCTGTCTCTCTCTCTCTCGCTCTCGCTCTCTCTCTCTCTCTCTCTCTGTCTCTTCTCTCTCTCGCTATGCCTATCTCACTCTCTCTGTCTCTCGCTCTCTCTCTCTCTCTATCTCTGACTCTGTCTCTCTTTCTCTCTGTCTCTCTGTCGCGCTTCTCTGTTTCTGTCTCGCTCTTTCTACCTCTCTCTCTGTCCCTCGCTATCTCTCTCTCTCTCTCGCTATCTTACGCTCGGTCCGTCACTCTCAATGGCTCCCTTTGCCTCTCTCTATCTCAATCTCTTTCTCTGTTTCTCGCTGACTCTGTCTCTCTCCCTCTCTGTCTTTCTTTGTCTCTCTGTCCCTCTCCCTCTCTCTCTCTCTCTGCCTGTCTCGCTATTGTTCTCTCTCGGTCTCTCTCTCTTCGTGTCTCCATCTGTCTCTCTGTCTTCCTCTCTGTCACTCTCTCTCGTTCGCTCTCTCTCCCTGTCTTTGTCTCGAGCTCCCTCTCTCTTTCACTCTACCTTGTCTGTTTTTCTCTCTCTCTGACTGTCGCTCTATCTGTCTTTTCTTCTCTCTCTCTCTGTCTCTCTCTCTCTCTCCTTCTCTCTGTCTCTATCTCAGTCTCTCTCTAGCTCTATCTTTCTCTTCCTATCTCTGTCTCTCTATTTATCTCTCTCTCTGTCTCTCTGGATGTCTGTCTCCCTCTCTCTCTCTCTCTCTCTCTCTCTCTGTCTCTCACGCTCTGTCTCTCTCTATCTCTGCCTTCTCTCTCTCTCTGTCTCTCTCTCTCTCTCTCTCTCTCTGTCTCTGTCTGTCTCTCTCTCGGTCTCTGTAACACGATTCCTGGTATAAAATATCCTCCAGACAACTGATGTAAAATGGCTTCTCATTCTCAACCAAACTAATCCCACTGCCCCACTCCCTCCGCATATCCCTGTATCAATGCCAATCTAATCCCACTGCCCCGCTCTCTCCCCTTTGCGCTGTATCAATCCCCAATCTAATCCCACTTCCCCGCTTTCTCCCCATAGCCTGTATTAATCCCCAAACTAATCCCACTGCCCCGCTCTCTCCCCATACCCCAGTATCAATCACATTCGAATCACACTGCCCCACACTCTTCTAATAGCCCTTTATCAATCCCCAAAAAGTCCCACTGCCCCGCTCTCTCCCCGTAGCCCTGTGTCAATACCAGAAACTACGCAGAAATAGAGACAGATAGAGAGACACACACAAACACACTCTCTCTCCCTCTCTGTCTCTCTCTGTCTCTCACTTTCTTTCTTTCTCTCTCTCTCGCTATCTATCTGTCTCCATCTCTATGTCTCTCTCTGAAGAAGAATCTCAATTTATCTCTCTGTCTCACTCTATCTATCTCTATCTCTCTCTCGCAATCTTACGCTCAGTCCCTCACTCTCAATCGTTGTCTCTGTCTCTCTCTCTCACTATCTCTACATCTCTCTCTTTATCTCTGACTCTGTCTCTCTCCCTCTCTGTCTTTCTTTGTCACTCTGTCCCTCTCCCTCTCTCTCTCTCTCTGTGCTTTCTCGCTCTCGCTATCTCTCTCTCTCTCTGTCTCTCTGTCTCTCTCTCTCTCTGTCTTTCTCTCCGTGTCTCTCTCTGTCGCTCTGTCTCCCCCCCTCTCTCTCTCTCGCTCTCTCTCTCATTCTCTCTCTCTATCTGTCTCTACCTCACTCTCTCTTTCTCTCTGCCAGTCTCTGTTTTTCTCTCTCTCTGACTGTCGCTCTATCTGTCTTTCCTTCTCTCTCTCTCTGTCTCTCTCTCTCTGTCTGTCTCGCTCTCTCTTTCCCTCTGTCTCTATCTCCGTCTCCCCCTTGCTATATGTCCTGTGACAGTTGGAGCTGGTGCTCAACACTCTCTCTCCTGCGACAGTTGGAGCTGGTGCTCTCCACTCTCTCTGCGGCGACAGTTGGAACAGGTGCTCTCCACTCTCGCGTCCTGTGACAGTTGGAACTTGTGCTCTACACTCTCCCGTCCTGCGCTAGTTGGAGCTGGTGCTCTCCACTCTCTCTCTTGCGACATTTTGAACTGGCGCTCTCCATTCTCCAGTCCTGTGACAGTTGGAACTGGTGCTCTCCACCCTTTGTTGGTGTAGCAGGGAGGGCTTTAGTTTCCTGAACAATTGGGGCCGCTTCTGGGAAAGGTGGGATCTGCACAAGTCGGACAGGTTGCACCTCAACAGAGACCGGACCAATGTTCTCGCGGGTGGTTTTGATAGTACGGTTGGGAGGGCTTTAAACTAGCTTGGAAAGGTGATGGGAAGCCAGGAGAGGGCTCTGAGCTAGTTCGAGTGGGTGAGAACTCAGATGAACAGGAACTCAAGAAAGAATGCAAAAGGCAGGAGGCAACAGAGCAGATTAGCACTGGGGTAAGTGTAAACCACAAGGTGATAGGAAGGGACAACATGTATGAATATAAAGGGGCTGCAGGAGGGGTCCAAAAAAAAATCATGGTTTAAAAACTAGTATTAAAACACTCTACCTAAACGGACGCAGAATTCATAATAAAGAAAATGAGTTGACGGCACAAATCATTGCAAATGGGCATGATTTGGTGGTCATTACAGAAACGTGGTTGCAGGGTGTTCAAGACTGGGAATTAAACAAACAGGGGTATCTGACAATTAGGAAAGATAGACACGAAGGGAAAGGATGTGGGGTAGCTCTGTTAATAAAGGATGATATAAGGCCAGTTGTGAGGGACGATATTGACTCTAATGAACAAAATGTTGAATAATTGTGGGTGGAGATTAGAGATAAAAAGGGGGAAAAGTCACTGGTGGGCATGGTTTCTTGGCCCCCAAATAATTATTTCACGGTGGGGCGGACAATAATCAAGGGAATAATGGAAGCATGTGAATAAGGAACGGAAGTAATCATGGGGGATTTTAATTACATATCGTTTGGTCAAATCAAATCGCACGGGGTAGCCTTGAGGAGTAATTCATAGAATGCATACGGGATTGCTTGTTCGAACAGTATGTTACAGAACATACAAGGGATCAAGCTGTCTTAGATCTGGTCCTGTGTATGAGACAGGAATATTAAACGATCTCCAAGTAAAAGATTTTCTCGGAATGAGTGATCACAGTATGATTGAATTTGTAAAACAGATTGAGGGTGAGGAAGTTGTGTCTCATACGAGCGTACTATGCTTAAACAAAGTGGACTACAGTGGTATGAGGGCAGAGTTGAGTAAAGTAGACGGGGAACAAAAACTAAACGATGGCACAATTGAGGAACAGTGGAGGACTTTTGAGGAGCTGTTCCATAATGCTCAACAAAAATATTTTTCAGTGAAAAAGAAAGGCGGTAAGAGAAGGGATAACCAGCCGCGGATAATCAATGTAATAAAGGAGAGTTTCAAATTCAAAAACAATGCCTATAAGGTGGCCAAGGTTAGTGGGAAATTAGATGATTGGGAACATTTTAAACGAAAGCAAAGGATGACTAAGAGAGCACTCAAGAAGGGGAAGATAGATTACGAATTTAAACTTGCGCAAAACATAAAAACAATAGAAAAACGCTTTTACCAATATATAAAACGGAAAAGACTGACTAAAGTAAATGTAGATCCGTTAGAAGATGAGAAAGGAGATTTAATAATGGGAAATGTGGAAATGGCTGAGGCATTAAACAATTATTTTGCTTCGGTCTTCACAGTGGAAGACACAAAAACCATGACAAAAATAGCTGGTCACGGGAATGTGGGAAGGGAGGACCTTGAGACGATCACTACAACTCGGGGGGCAGTGCTGGACAGGCTAATGGGACTCAAGGTAGAAAAGTCCCCTGGTCCAGATGAAATGTATCCTAAGTGATTAAATGTGATGGCGAAAGTTATAGCAGATGCATTCGTTACAATCTACCAAAATTCTCTGGACTCTGGGGAGGTACCATCGGATTCGAAAGCAGCTAATGTAACGCCTCTGTTTAAAAAAGGGGGCAGACAAAAGGCAGGTAACTATGGGCCGTTTAGTTTAACATCTGTAGTGGGGAAAATGCTTGAAGCTATCATTAAGGAAGAAATCGCGGGACATCTGGATCGGAATAGTGCAATTAAGCAGATGCAACAGGGATTGAGGAAGGGGAAATCATGTGTAACAAATTTACTGGAATTCTTTGAGGAAAGCACGAGCATGGTGGATAGAGGTGTACCGATGGATGTGGAGTATTTAGATTTTCAAAAGGCATTCGATAAGGTGCCACACAAAAGGTTACTGCAGTAGATAAAGCTACGCGGAGTCAGAGGAACTGTATTTGCATTGATCGAAAATTGGCTGGCTAACAGAAAGCAGAGTGTCGGGATAAATGGGTCTTTTCCCTGTTGCAAATCGGTGGTTAGTGGTATGCCAAAGGGATCGGTGCTGGGACCACAACTGTTTACAATATTCATAGAGGACGTGGAAGAGGGGACAGAGTGTAGTCTAACAAAATTTGCAGATGACACAAAGATATATGGGAAAGCGGGTTGTGTAGAGGACACAGAGAGGCTGCAAAACGATTGAGATAGGTTAAGCGAATGGGCTACGGTTTGGCAGATGGAATACAATGTCGAAAAATGTGAGGTCATCAACATTGGGGAAAAAAACAGTAAAATTGAACATTATTTGAATAGTGAGAAATTACAACATGCTGCGTTGCAGAGGAGCTGGCTTTCCTTGTGCATGAATCCCAAAAGGTTAGTTTGCAGGTGCAGCAGTTATTCAAGAAGGTGAATGGAATGTTGTCCTTCATTGCGAGAGGGATGGAGTACAAAAGCAGGGAGGTACTGCTGCAACTGCACAGGTATTGGTGAGGCCGCACCTCGAGTACTGCGTGCAGTTTTGGTCACCTTACTTCAGGAAGGATATACTCGCTTTGGAAGGGGTACAGAGACGATTAACTAGGCTTATTCCGGAGATGAGGGGTTACCTTATGATGATAGATTGAGCAGACTGGGTCTTTACTCGTTGGAGTTCAGAAGGATGAGGGGTGATTTTATAGAAATATTTAAAATACTGAACGGGATAGACAGGACAGAGGCAGAGAGGTTGTTTCCACTGGTAGGGGAGACTAGAACTAGGGGGCACAGCCTCAAAATACGCGGGAGTCAATTTAAAACCGAGTTGAGAAGGAATTTCTTCTCCCAGAGGATTGAGACTCTGTGGAATTCTCTGCCCAAGGAAGCAGTTGAGGCTAGCTATTGAATATATTCAAATTACAGATAGGGAGATTTATTACTAATAAGGGAATTAAGAGTTATGGTGAGCGGGAGGTTATGTGGAGCTGAGTCCACGGCGAGATCAGCCATGATCTTGTTGGGTGGAATTTCAGAACGAGGGGTCACAGTCTCAGGATAAGGGGTAAGCCATTCCGAACCGAGATGAGGTGAAACTTCTTCACCCAGAATTATCTACGACAGAAAGTTGTTGATGCCAATTCACTAAATATATTCAAAAAGGAGTTAGTTGTAGTCCTTACTACTAGGGACTTCACGGGGTATGGCGAGAAGGTAGGAATGGGATACTGAAGTTGCATTTTCAGCTATGAACTCATTGAACGGCGGTGCAGGCTCGAAGGGCCTAATGGCCTAATCCTGCACTTGTTTTCTATGTTTCTATGTTTCTATATCTTTCTCTTCCTATTTCTGTCATTCTCTCTCTCTATCTTTCCTTCTCTCTCTGTCTCTCTGTGTGTCTCTCTCTGTCTCTCTATGTGTCTCTCACCCCTCTCTATATATACCTGTCTCACTCTATATCTCTCTGTCTGTCTCTATCTCTCTGCCTATCTCTGTCTCTCTCTTTATGTCTGTATTTCTTAGTCGTCCACCGTCTCACTCTCTTTCTGTCTCTCTTTCTCTCTCTTTCTATGTCTGTCTCTGTCTCTCTTTCTCACTCCCTGTCTTTTCTGTCTTTGTCTCTCTCTCCCTCTGTCTCACTCTCTCTCACTCTGTCTGTCTCTCTCCCTCTCTCTCTGTCTCTCCCTCTGTCTGCCTGTCTCTATCTCTGTCTCTCAACTTCTCTGGCTCTCTCTCTCGTTCTCTGTCTCTATCTCTCTCTGTTTCTCACTCTCACTCTGTCTCTCTCTGTCTCCGTCTCTCTCTGTCTATCGCCCTCTCTCTCTCAGTCTCTCTCGCTCTCTGTCTCTGTCTATCTGGTTGTCTGTCCCCCTCTCTGTGTCTCTCTCTCTCTGTCTCTCACGTTCTGTCTCTATCTATCTCTCTCTTATCTCTCTCTCTCTCTCTCTCTCTCTCTCTCTCTCTGTCTGTGTGTCTCTCTCTCGCTCTCTGTAATACGAACCTGGTATAAAATGGCCACCACACATCTCATGTAAAATGGCTGCTCAATCTCACCCAAACTAATCCCACTGCCCCACTCTTTCCCCATAGCCCTGTATCAATGCCAAACTAATCCCACTGCCTTCTCCCTCCCAATAACTCTGTATCAATCCCAAACGAATTGCACTGCCGAGCCCTCTCCCCTTAGACCTCTATCAATCCCCAAACGAATCCCACTGCCCAGCTCTCAATCCGTCGCCCTGTATCAACCACCAAACTAATCCCACTTCCCCGCTCGATCCCCTTAGCACTTTATCAATCCGTAAACTCATCCCAATGCCCTGCTTTCTTCCCATAGCCCTGTATCAATCCCAAACTAATCTCACTGTCCTACTCTCTCCACTTAGCCCTATTTCAATCGCCAAACTAATCGCACTGCCCTGCTTTCTCCCCATAGCCCTGTATTAATCCCCAACTAAGCCCACTACTCCGCTCTCTCCACATACCCCCGTAGCAATCCCAATCTAATCACACTGCCGCCCCACACTCACCCAATAGCCCTGTCTCAATCCCCCAAAAATCCCACAGCTCCGCTCTCTCCCCGTAGCATTGTGTCAATACCAGAAACTACGCAGAAAGTGAGACAGATAGAGAGAGACACAAACAAATACACTCTCTCTCCCTATCTGTCTCTGTCTGTCTCTCACTCTCTGTCTTTCTGTCTCTCTCGCTCTCTGTCTCTCTCCCTCTCTCTGTCTCTCTCTCACGATCAGTCTCACTTTATCTCTCTGTCTCTCTCTAAAAAAGGAGAGAGAGAGAAAACAGGGAATTATAGACCGGTCAGCCTGACATCGGTTGTGGGTAAAAGGATGGAATCAATTATTAAGGATGTCATAGCAGTGCATTTGGAAAGAGGTGATATGATAGGTCCAAGTCAGCATGGATTTGTGAAAGGGAAATCATGCTTGACAAATTTTCTGGAATTTTTTAAGGATGTTTCCAGCAGAGTAGATAAGGGAGAACCAGTTGATGTGGTATATTTGGACTTTCAGAAGGCGTTCGAAAAGGTCCCACACAAGAGATTGATGTGCAAAGTTAGAGCACATGGGATTGGGGGTAGTGTACTGACATGTATTGAGAACTGGTTGTCAGACAGGAAGCAAAGTGTAGGAGTAAATGGGTACTTTTCAGAATGGCAGGCAGTGACTAGTGGGGTACCGCAAGGTTCTGTGCTGGGGCCCCAGCTGTTTACACTGTACATTAATGATTTAGATGAGGGGATTAAATGTAGTATCTCCAAATTTGCGGATGACACTAAGTTGGGTGGCTGTGTGAGCTGCGAGGAGGATGCTGTGAGGCTGCAGAGCGACTTGGATAGTTTAGGTGAGTGTGCAAATGCATGGCAGATGAAGTATAATGTGGATAAATGTGAGGTTATCCACTTTGGTGGTTAAAACAGAGAGACAGACTATTATCTGAATGGTGACAGATTAGGAAAAGGGGAGGTGCAAAGAGACCTGGCTGTCATGGTACATCAGTCATTGAAGGTTGGCATGCAGGTGCAGCAGGCGGTTAAGAAAGCAAATGGCATGTTGGCCTTCATAGCAAGGGGATTTGAGTACAAGGGCAGGGAGGTGTTGCTACAGTTGTACAGGGCATTGGTGAGGCCACACCTGGAGTATTGTGTACAGTTTTGGTCTCCTGAACTGAGGAAGGACATTCTTGCTATTGAGGGAGTGCAGCGAAGGTTCACCAGACTGATTGCCGGGATGGCGGGACTGACCAATCAAGAAAGACTGGATCAACTGGGCTTGTAATCACTGGAGTTCAGAAGAATGAGAGTGGACCTCATAGAAACATTTAAAATTCTGACGGGGTTAGAAAGGTTAGATGCAGGAAGAATGTTCCCAATGTTGGGGAAGTCGAGAACCAGAGGTCACAGTCTAAGGATAAGGGGTAAGCCATTTAGGACCGAGATGCGGAGGAACTTCTTCACCCAGAGAGTGGTGAACCTGTGGAATTCTCTACCACAGAAAGCTGTTGAGGCCAAATCACTAAATATATTCAAAAAGGAGTTAGATGAGTCCTTACTACTAGGGGGATCAACGGCTATGGCGAGAAAGCAGGAATAGGGTACTGAAGTTGAAAGTTCAGCCATGAACTAATTGAATGGCGGTGCAGGCTAGAAGGGCCGAATGGCCTACTCCTGCACCTATTTTCTCTGTTTCTATGTTTCTATTTTTCTATCTCTTTCTGTCTCTGTCTCTCACTCTCTCTCTGTATCTCTCTCTCTCTGTCTCTCTCTCTCACTCTCTCTGTGTCACTCTGCCAGTCTATCTCCCTCTCTGTCTCTCTATATCTCTCTCTCTGTCTCTCACTCTCTCGCTTTCTCTCTCTCTCGCTCTCTGTCTCTCACGCTTTGTCTATCTGTCTCTCTGTTTTTCTCTCTCTCTGATACTCTCTCTGTCTCTCTATCTGTCTTTCTCTCTGTCTCTCTGTTTTTCTTTCTCTATCTGTCTCTCTCTCTGTCACTCTCTGTCCATCTCTCTGTCTCTCTCCATCTGTGTATCTATCAATCTATCTCTCTCTGTCTGCCTACCTCTGACTCTCTCTCTCCATCTCACATTCTCTCTTTCTCGCTCTCTGTCTTGCACTCTTTGTCTCTCTCGCTCACTCTCTCTTTATTTCTCTTTCTCTCTCTCTCTTTCTCTCTCTCTGTCTCATTCGCTCTGTCTCTCCCTCTCGCTCTGTTTGTCAGCCTGCGTCTGTCTCTCTCTGTCTGTCTGTTGTTCTCTATCGCTGTCTCCCTGTCTTTATCTTTCTCTCTCTATCTCTCTCTGCATTTCTCTCTCGCTGTTTCTCTGTCTCGCTTTCTCTCTCCCGATCTCAGTCTCTCTATTTCTCGATCTGTCTCTCATTCTCTCTGTCTATCTCTCTCTTTGTATTTTTTTCTCTCTCTCTGTCTCTCTCTGTCTCTCTCTCTCTGCCTATCTCTCTCTGTCTCGTTCTCTGTTTCTGCCTCGATCTTTCTCTCTCACTCTCTGTCTCTCACTATCTCTATCTCTCCCTCTCGCTCGCTATCTTACGCTCTGTCTCTCACTCTCTCTCGTTCTCTATGCCTCTCTCTCTGTCTCTCTGTATCTCTCACTTTCTCTGTCTGACTCTGCCTGTCTGTCTCCCTCACTGCCTCTCTCTCTGTCTCTCGTGCACTCTCTATCTTCTCTGTCTAACTCGCTTTGTCTATCTGTCACTCTGTTTTTCTTTCTCTCTGAATCTCTCTCTGTCTCTATCTGTCTTTCCCTCTGTCTCTCTGTTTCTCTCTCTCTCTGTCTTTCCCTCTCTCTCTCTGTCACTCCCTGTCTCTCTCTCTGTCTCTCTCCATTTGTGTGTCTATTGCTTTATCTCTCGCTGTCTGCCAACCTCTGAATCTCTGTCTCCATCTCTCATTCTCTCTTTTTCGCTCTCTGTCTCGCTCTCTATCTCTCTCTCTGTTTATTTCTCTTTCTGTCTCTCTCTCTCTGTCTGTCTCTCTCTGTCTCTTACTCTGTGTATCTCTCTCTTTTGCTAACTCTCTCTCTGTTTCTCTCCCTCTCTGTCTCTCACTCTCTATCGCTCTCTCTGTCTCTCTCTCTATCTCTCTGTCTCTCTTTCGCTCTGTCTCTCTCACTCTCTGTTGCTCTCTCTCTGTCTCTCTTTCTCTCTCGCTCTCTCTCTCTCTCTCTTTCCCTCTCTCTCTGTGTCTCTATCTCTATCGAGCTGTTTGCCGAACTCTGTCTCTCTCTCGCTCTGTATCTCTCTCTGTCTCTTTCTCTCACTCACTCTGTCTCTCTCTCTCTCTCTTTCACTCTCTCTGTCTGTCTCTCTCTCTCTGTCTCTCTCTCACTGTTTTTCACTCTCACTCTATCTCCATCTGTCTCTATCTCTCTGTCTCTCTCTCTACCTGTCTCTCTCTCTATCTGTATCTCTCTATCTCTATCTCTCTCCCTCGCTCTATCTCTGACTCGCTCTATCTTTCTCGCTCGCTGTCTATCTGTCGCTCTATCTCTTTCTCTTTCTCTCTAACTGTATCTGTCTCCCTCTCTAGCTCTGTCTCTCTCTCACACTCTTCTCTCTCTGTATGTCTCTCTCTCTTTCTCTCTCTCTCTGTCTCTCTCGGTTTCGGACTCTGTAACAAGAGTCCTGGTGTAAAATGGCCAATGTGATGTATGTGGCACTCAAATCACTGACTCCACAAGGTTTGTTTTTTTGTAAATGCTTTGACCTTAGTCCTTTAATGTTAAATCCAGAGGCTGCTCAGGTGTGATGGGCAGCCGTCTATATTCAGTCTTGCAGGTACTGTCAGGTCTCCTACCTCAGCACCCTCAGTGACGCACCATTGCACTTATATATTTAATGTAACTGGACGATACATAACATCCCACTGCCGCCACCCCCCACCCCCACGCATTTCCAAAAGCCATTGCCAGTAACCTCGGCCTTGTTCGTCCCGGTTGGTTTGTTAGCGTGAGTCCATGACCATCCACTTCCCTCTTCCCCCACCCCCATGTAGAGATTATGTTGTATTTGCAGTCCTTGCATGGGTGATGAAGTGCACGAGTTTAAACTCCAACAGAAAGCAGGTACACATAGACGCTACATTTGTATGGTACGTATGATATATTGTACAGATATTATGTCAAAAGGTTGCAGGTGCACTGAACAGTTATTTAATCCCAGCTCCATTGGGTGAGGTGCGGTAGCACTGTACTGCCTCTTTTTGCCTGAGGCGATGGCTGTGCTGAGACAGGCTATCACAACTAGTGCGTTGAATCTGTTCTCAATAGTCGGCTTAGTGGTTCATCTGCAGCCGCTGAACCATTGCATGAAGCACATAAAATCGGAAATCGCATTGGCTCCTGAGGCATGTTCGTCAAGGACCCATTAAACCTATTACTTGCACCTCGTGGTATTAAATCTTTTCGTAAATCATTCATATCCATCATTTTAAACACAGTAACCAGTCAGCATCAAAATATCACTTCATATCCTAAATCACTTCATCATACAAATCACGTTACACATTTAGACTCACTCTTGTCTTACAAAAGTACTTTTGTGGGGACCGCCAACGGTACAAGGCCCTTTTAAGACTTTCGGTGCATTTCCCTTTTAAGACCCCATCTTGTGGTTCCCACGAGACTTCTCTTGGACGCTGCGATTTTAGCTTTTTGGACTGCATGCCTTTGTTCTTTGCAGCCACGAGGCTTGCCACCATCTTGAGCTCGCTGGCCTGACGTGGCGCTGCAGTTAAGAAGGGATAGAGGGCATAAAGAAGAGGAAAAAAAGAAAAACGGCCACGAACATGACTGATACTGCATCCGTATACTGCAGCCGCCGCAACGGCTCGTCCTGACGCCGCCGCCCAAACCCAGGATCTGAGTGAGAAGAGGAATGTGATTAATGACTCCCCGAAGTAGATCAAGGGCACGGGCGCCTCGGGCTCATCCAAACCCCCACGACGGCTCCCCAGGGGAAAGTGGGAAGGAAGGCGAGGAAGGCAGCAGCCAAGAAATGTCAAGAGTTATATCTCTTGATGTCGCTGTTAATCAGAATCAGCGCTCCGTTTTTAAATCTTCCCACCTGCCCACTAGCGAGTATTTCAGACCTCTTGTAATTTACGTCCTCACGTTTTAGGGGCCTAGCTCCAAGCCTAACAGCTCGTTCTTGTTCTGTTCACCAGATTCTTCCACCGTACTGGTAGAGCCGGCTGAGGATGGTGTGGAGCAGCCACCCCTCGCAATCACCTTCGCTGGCACCGCTCTCGCCCATCGCACAATACACCGCGTCGGCACCGGCAACATCCTGGCCTCACAGGCGCATGTCCTGCAGTTGGCTGCCTCCATAGCCTCCTTTGCCGCTGTGCTCCCAGTAAGTGCCGCCTCTCCTGCGGCCGCCGTGGCCGCCGCCACCACCGCCCGACTTTTTCTCCGCACGGCGCCCGCCGCTCCCGGTTTGGCGGCTGTCGATTGGTTTGCCTTTCAGCACGTGCTCTTCCAGGGTTTGCTCGCCTGTGTGTGGCTTCTTTTTCCTCCAGTTCGGTCGGCGCTACTCTTTGGGAACACGGTGGCCAGCAGTCTGTGGCGGAAAGAAGTCTTCCCAGCTCCCACGGACCTTCCCCATCCATCTCCTGCCGATCAGCATTGGCCCATCGCCTGCAATGACCCATGAGGGTAAACTCTGCATCTCCCCCCGTGAGATGCCTGCATATCCGCTCTGCCGAGGACAGGAATTAGTTCCTTGGTGTAGGTACGCAGCTTCGCCGTGACCAGGATCAGCTTGGGACGTACAGTTGGGTTAATCCACAGTTTATCAAAAGTTCTCTGATTCATCAACGATGGACCCTATCCAGTGTCCACTTCAATACTCACTGGGACTCCGTGAATCTTGAACTCCACAATCACTGGAGCGGAATTGTCGGTGTACATGTATAGTCCAAGCACCTTCTCTTCTTCTGCCTGCTCCTCCCTGGATAGTAGATCATCTACCATCTCCTCAGCCACAAGGTGTGTCCTGTTTCTTATGCACTTAAGCTGAAAGTGGCCATTCGTGTGGCAGGTATTGCACGTTTACTCCGCAAACCTGCACCGGTGAGCCCGATGACTTCCTCCGCAATGCCAGCATGGTGCTATTCGGTTAGACCCCTTCCGCGGTCTCTGAGATCCAGGACACCGATATCCGTGCTCTCTGCCCTGAGTAGAGCCACGTTCTGCAGTTTTGTCCTTGGCCGGCACTATTCTGTGGACAGTGTCTGCCGCGTTCGAGATTGTGTGGATCATCTGCCTGGTGCTGCAAGTCGATGCCATAAATGCCCGGCTGATGGTGATGGCTTGCTTCAGGGTAACTGTATGTACATGGGATAGCTGCTTCTGAAGGAACCCCTCGTGGCCAATCCCCATAACAAAAACGTCTCGCAATGCCTCGTCAGTCAAGGTGTGTGCCAAAGTCACACGGCGCCGCGAGTCTCCTGAGGTCCGCAACATATTTGGTGACATCCTGCCCTCGGGTCTGCAGTGGTGATAGAATTTGTGCCGGCTCTTCTTCGGTGTCAGTTGGTCACGAATGAGTGCGATCAGCTGCTCATATGACTTGTCCCTGGCGCTCGCGAGTGCCAGCAAATCCCTGACGAGACAGTCAACCTCATCACCACAACTGGAAAACAATATCGCCTTACGCTTCGCTATCATTGCATCCGTGTCCGCTGTCAGGTCGTTTGCTTTGAAGTCGTACTCAAGCCTTTCCTTGAAGGCCTCCCAATCATTGCCCACCATAAAATCTTCTGGCGAGCCCAGAGTAGCCATGGTTGAGTGATGTTCGTCCGTGTCCTTGTCGCGAATGACTAACTCCACACGGTCTGGTGTTGTCGTAACTGCTGTGACATTAGTCCTTTATTGTGCAACTCCAGAGTGCCCTTCAGGTGTGATGGTCAGCCTTTTATATTCTGTCTCGCAGGTGCTACCGGGTCTCCCACCAAAGTGCCACCTGTGGCGCACCATTGTACTTAGACATTTAATGTATCTGGACAATACATAACAGCCAACACACATCTCGTGTAAAATGGCTGCTCAATCTCAACCAAACTAATCCCACTGCCCCGCTCTCTCCCCATAGCCCTGTATCAATCCCAAACTAATCCCACTGCTCAGCTGTCTCACCATAGCCCTGTATGAATCCCCAAACTAATCCCACTGCCCCGTCTCACCTCATAGCCCCGTATCAATCTCCAAACTAATATCACTTACCCGCTCTCTCCCCATACCCTGTATCAATCCCCAAACTTATGCTACTGACCCGTTCTCTCCGCATTCAATGTATCAATCCCAGAATCTGTTCAGAAAGAGAGACAGATAATGAGGACATACACACAGACATATATATATATATATATATATATAGATATACAGAGAGAGAGAGAGAGAGAGAGAGAGACTCTCTCGCTCTGTGTATATCGCTCTCTGTCTCTCTCAGTCTCTCTGTCTGCCTTTCTCTTTGTCTCTCTCTCTCTCTCTGTATCTCTCTCTGTCTCTCTCTCTCTCTCTAACTGTCTCTCTCTATCTCTCTGTCTCAGTCTGTCTCCGCCTCTCTCTGTCTGTCTCTCTCTCTCTCTTTCCCTCTCGCTGTCGTTCTCTCTCTCTCTCACTCTCGCTCACTCACTCTTTCGATTACTATTTTTCTCTCTCTCTGTCTATCTGTCTCTCTGTTTTTCTCTCTCTCTGACGCTCTCTCTCTACATCTCTATCTGCTTTTCCCTCTATCTCTATGTTTCTCTGTCTCTCTCTCTCTGTTTCTCTCTCTCGCTATATTTGTCACACTCACTCTCTCTCTGTCTCTGTTTTTCTCTCTCTCTCTATGTCTCTGTCTCACTCTCTTTCCCTCTGTCTCTCTCTGTCACTCTTTCTGACTCTCTAAGACGATCTCTCTCTCTCTCTCTCTCTCTCTCTCTCTCTCTCTCTCTCTGTCCCTCTCTCCAAGACTCTCTCTCTATCTCTCTCTGTCTGCCGATTGCTGTCTCTCTCGCTCTCTCTCCCCATCATGCCCTCTCTCTCTCTGCCTGTCTCTTTCTCAGTATCTCTCTGTCTCACTCTCTGTATCTCTATGTAACTCACTCTCTCTCGCTTTCTCTGTCTGTCTATCGCCCTCTCTGTCTCTCTCTCCCTCGCTCGCTCGCTCTCTCTGTCTCTCTCTCTATCTTTATCTCTCTCTCTCTGTCCCTCGCTCTCTCTCAGTCTCTCTCTCTATCTCTCTCTGCCTGCCGATCTCTGTCTCACTCGCTCTCTCCCCCCATCATTCCCTCTCTCGCTCTGTCTCTCTCTTTCTCGGTATCTTTCTGTCTCACTATCTGTATCTCTCTATAACTCTCTCTCTCTCACTCTCTCTCTCTGTTTCTCTCCCCCTTCCTCTCTCTCTCTCGCTCGATCTCACTGTCTCTCCCTCTATCTTTCTCTATCTCTCTGTCTCTCTATCTCTCCACCTGTCTCTGTATTTCTCTCTCTTTGACTGTCGCTCTATCTGTCTATCCGTCTCTCTCTCTCCATGTCTCTCTCTCTGTCTCTCACTCTCTATCTCTTTCTCTCTGTCGCTCTCTCAGTCTCTTTCTTGCTCTATCTTTCTCTTCCTATCTCTGTCTTTCTCTTTCGATATATCTCTCTCTCTGTCTTTCCTTCACTCTCTGTGACTCTCTGCGCTCTCCCTCTCTCTCTGTCTCTCTCCCTCTCTATATATCTCTATCTCACTCTGTCTCTATCTCTCATTCTCTCTCTCTTTTTATCGCTGTCTTTCTCAGTCATCCGCTCTGTCTCACACTAGCTCTCTCTCTCTCTCTCTCTCTCTCTCTCTCTCTCTCTCTCTCTCTCTGCCTCATTCTCTCCCTCTGTCCTGTTTCTGTCTCGCTCTGTCTCTCTCTATTTGTATTTCCCTCTCTCTCTCTCTCTCTCTCTCTCTCTCTCTCTCTCTCTCTCTCTCTCTCTCTCTCGCTCTCAGTTTCTCTCGTTCTCTGTCTCTGTCTCTCTCTATCTCTCACTATCACTCTGGCTAGCTGTCTCCCTCTTCGTCTCTTGCGTTCTCTACCTCTCTCTCTCTCTCTCTCTCTCTCTCTGTCTGGCTCTATCTCTCTGTCTGTCTCGCTCTCTCTCTCGCTCTCTGTCACTCAGTCTCTGTTACACGAATCGTGGTATAAAAACGCCACCACACATCTCATGTAAAGTGGCTGCTCAATCGAACCCACTGCCCCAAGCTCTCCCCATAGCCCTGTTTGAATCCCCAAACAAATGCTACTGCCCCACTCTCTCAGAATAGCCCTGTATCAATCCCAAAACTAATCCCACTGCCCCGATGTAACCACATAGAACTGCATCAATCCCCAAACTAACCTCACTGCCCCGCTCTCTCTCCATAGCCCTGTATCAATCCCAAAACTAATCCCACTGCCCCGATACTTCACTATGATTCTCTCGCTCTGTCTGTCTCTCTCTCTCTCTGTATCTCTGTATCTCTGTGTCTGTATCTCTCTCTTTCTCTGTCTTTCCATCTGCCGATCTCTGAAATACTCCATCTCTGTCTTTCTCTCTCTCTCTCTCTCTCTCTCTCTCTCTCCCTCTCTCTCTCTCTCTCTCTCTCTCTCTCTCTCTCCGCCTCTGTTATTCTCTATATATCTCTGTCTTTGAATTTCTCTCTATCTGTGTATATTTCTCTCTCTCTCTCTCTCTCTCTCTGTCTGTATATCTTTCCCTATTTATATATCTCTATCTCTTTATCTGTTTCTAGCTCTCTCTCTCTCCCTCTCTCTCCATCTCTCTCTCTCTCTCCATCTCTCTCTCTCTCTCTCTCCCTCTCGCTCTCTCTCTCTCTCTCTCTCTCTCTCGCTCTCTCTCTCTCTCTCTCCATCTCTCTCTCTCTCTCTTTCACCCTGTCTCTCACTTTGTCTTTCTTTATATCTCTCTCTATCTCGTTCTCTCTATCTCTCTTGTTTCCCCTCACTGTCTTTCACTCTCTGGCTCTCTTTCGCTCGCTCTCACTTTATCTCTTTCTATCTCTCTCACTGTCTCGCTCTGTCTGCCTATCTCCCTCTTACATTCTCGCTCTTTTGCTCTCTGTCTCTCTGTCTCTCTCTCTCTCTATCTGTCTCTATCTCGCTCTCTCTCGCTCTGTCTACTTCTATCGCTGTCTTTCTCTCTCTTTCTCTATCTCTCTCTCTCTATCTCACTATCTCTCTCTCTATCTCTGTCTCTCTATATCACTCTATCTGTCTCTTTCTCTTTTTCCCTCTCTCCCTGCCTCTCTGTCTCTGTCTCTCTCTCACTCTGCCTCTCTCGCTCTCTCTCACACTGTCTTTCTCTCTCTCTCTCTCTCTCTGTCTCTATCTCTATCTCTCTTTCTGTCTCTCCCTCTCTATATATATCCATCTTTTGCTATTTTCTCCATCTCTCTCCCTCTGTCTGTTTATCTCCCCCTATCTCTCTCTCACTCTATCTTTCTTTCTGAGTCTTCCCCTCTGTACCGCTCTCTCTCTCTGTATTTCTCTCTTTGTGTTTGGCTCTATCTGTCTGTCTGTCTCGCTCTGCCTTTTTCTTTCTCTCTCTCTCTGCCTCTGTCAATTTTACCCTCTCTCTCTGAGTCACTCTCTATCTCTCTCTGTCTCTCCAACTATCTCTGTCTCTCTCTGTCTCTCTCTTTCTCTATGTCGCTCTCTCTCTCGCTTTGTCCGTCTGCCTGTGTCTGTCTCTTTCTCTCCCTGTCTCTCTATCTCTCTGTCTCTAGTTCTCTCTCTCTCTCTATCTGTGTCTGTCCCTCTCTCTATCTATCTGTGTCTATCCCTCTCTCTCTCTCTCTCTCTCTCTCTCTCTGTCTCTCTCTCTCTGTCTCGCTCTCTCGCTGTCTCTCTCTGCCTATCTCTCTGTCACTCTCTCTGTCTTTCTGTGTAGTTCCGCCTCACTCTCTCACTCTATCTCTCTCTCTCCGTCTCTGTTTCTCTCTCTCTCTAGCATCCCACGTTAGCTGTCACCCTGTCTCTCTCTCTCTCTTTCTCTTTCTCTCTTGCTCTGTCTTTCTCTCTCTCTCGCTATCACTCTGTCTTTCTCTGTCTTCCCCGATGACACGCGCTCTCTCTGTTTCTCTCTGTCCCTCTACTGGGATCAAGGTATGGTGTGGCGCCGGGTTCGGTTTCGTTGGGGCCGGGTTTGGTTCGGTTGGGGTCAGGTTTGTTTCGGTTGGGTTCAGACAGGTTAGATGCAGGAAGAATGCTCCCAATGTTGGGGAATTCTAGAAACAGGGGATCACAGTCTAAGGATAACGGGTAAGCCATTTAGGACCGTGATGAGGAGAACCTTCTTCACCCAGAGAGTGGTGAACCTGTGGAATTCTCTGCAACAGAAAGTTGTTGAGGCCAATTCACTAAATATATTCAAAAAGGAGTTTGATGAAGTCCTTGCTACTCGGGGGATCAAGGGGTATGGCGAGAAACAGGAATGGGGTACTGAAGTTGCATCTTCAGCCATGGACTCATTGAATGGCGGTGCAGACTAGAAGGGACGAATGGCCTACTCCTGCAACTATTTTCTATGTTTCTATGTTTCTATGTTCTAAGCGAATGGTTTCGATGTGGATACAAACACCATCCTGGAAGTGTAGGATCAGGTCAGGGACTTCTCTGTCGTTCTGAGGCCCTCCAGCATGAATATATTTGCTGGGCATGTAAGACCGGTTTTAGGCTCCATTTATATGTTCTTCGATTAATACAAAATATATCACAGTTAATAGAGTGAGGCGATAAATTGAAAGACAGGAATTAGAATTAGTTGTATAGTGTTAATTAATTGTACGTTTTACTGATGATCTTCTTAAACTTTCTCATGTTCACCAGTCAGTCTATTACCTCCTGCAGTATATCCATATTGTTCTCATTGTGTACTGCACTTCTTCATGTTGTATCATCGATGAACTATTACATGATACAGTATATACGCAAATGTAGTTGATAAATAAATATATAAAAAGTAGTCCTGCTGTCACCGACCCCTGAGGTGGACAGCAGTACAGCACCCTTCACTCTGAACAACAACCAGTCACCAATACTCACGGTTATCTGTCTCTCAGCCATTGTCATGTCCATGCTGCACTGGCTCTTTAATCCTATCCGGTAGAAATTTATGAAGTAGTCTGTTAAGTGATATTTTGTCAAAAGCCTTTACAAAATCTGTATCATCAACAACAGTAACTAGATATTTCTACATTTATATATCTAGATTCCCAAGAATGTGTATCATCTGGCATTCATCTACATTAAAGATCACTTGCAACAACTGCACAGGCTGCATGTCTCCTATTGTCTACTGTGCATCTACTTTGGAGAAAAGCCTCTTCAATATAGGATGAACAACATCTGTTTATTGATTAAAAAGAAATAATGATCAGTAAAGGCAGCCACCTATAGCTGTGTGAGTTTTGGGAATTTGTTCATTAATTTGGAAGGTTAATTAGCGGAGCAGGCTCGAGGAGCCAAATGGGCTACTCCTGCTCCTATTTCTTATGTTATGTCACTTTGTACCGCTGCAATACAGGAACGTTGGTGAAGATATTATTCATATCAACGACAAGAACCTTCGCCCTGATTACATCAGCCTCACTTTGTGTCACTCCATATCTAACAATTGACCAAATATCCTTAGCTCCTCTCCATCACCCCAATTTCCTCCGAACCTACTCACCGCACCCAATATCCTCAGATCCATCCCACAGAAAATCCTCAGACGCTATCCATCCCGCACAATATCTTCAGCTCCGCCCCACCCCACCCAATATCCTCAGCTCCTCCACACTCCACGCAATATCATCAGCTCCTCCCCACTCCACCCAATATCCTCAGACCCTCCACACCACCCAGTATCCTCAGAACTTCCGCATCCCACCCAATATCCTCAGACCCTCCCCGCCGACCTAATATCCACAGCCCATCCCCACCACTCCTAATGTCTTCAGCTCCTCCACACCCCAAACAAATATTCTCAGCTGCTCCTCACCGCACATTTTACTCTCAGCTTATTCCTTCCCAATCTATTATGCTCAGCTCCTCCCCTCCAAATCTAATATCCTCAGCTACATCCTACCAATATTCACTCTATTCTGTTGTACTGAGCGGGTCAGAAACTTATTTTAGTGTGAGCTTTTCACCCGAAGGCATATTTTAAAACAACAATATTTACAACGGCTTTTACAACAATGACAGCACCAGCAACCACTTGAAATCCTATAGAGCGTTATGACATATCGGCAAACCACAATATCACCTCATTAGGCAATCACACAAGGTTCGATACAGGTTTTAGATAATTTCTCCCCTTTGCATTCTAAACCTCTCCAAAGGAACTACAGTGCTACATTTGCATATGTATGGCTTTGTTATCCTCCATTGCTGCAAAGTGACTTTTGTATCTGTACCCCTAAGATCCCTTTGCAATTCTAACATATCTATGCTCTTATTTTCCAAGGGTTAAGTAGTGTCATTAGCCCTCCTTTCAAAAGGTACCAACGCACTCTTATCTATTAAGAAAATCGTTTCTGATTTAACAAGCCCATTATGCATGTTTGGTTGCAGTAGAATTAATTAATAGCTTTTAGTTTGTCATGTAGATAAATCTATTTAAAAATATAACTAATCAGAAATGTATGGGATTTTTGGCAACTGCAGAATATGCGGTCATACTTCAGAAACATCAGTCAGTTGCATGGTTATGCATACAAACAAGCCAAAAGTCAAGGAGAGCTGAAAGGGGTATATGTATTCTTGTAAATTTTATTAATTCTAAGTTGTCAATGTATTAACCCTATCCCTCAATCACCATAGCAATATCTGCACTTGCATCAGGAACATTGCCATTCGTATGGTGCTGAAATCCTGAACGTCCACGTAAGTAACTAGAATATTATTCATAATGCAAACAACCAACTTACTAATAAAAATGCCGTAGCCCTTTAGTTCAGGCTATGACAGAGAATTGAACAAAACCGACCCGAATTTGCAACTGCAATCACCTCCATTAATAAACGTGTTCTTCTTGTACCAATACCACCACATGTAACATGTCAGAAATGAAGCACTTATTCACAAGTGCAGTAAAAACATACACAATGTGCTTCACCGAATTAGAAACAAAATACAGGGAACACTTTGAGTTAACGAAAATAACGATTTCATCTTTCTTCCTGTACAGGGAAAGCAATCAGAATAACATCGAAATTGTTTTAACATGGTGTCGTAAAGATTTTAATCCCGATTAATTAGTGGGAAATAAACCTCATTATATTCTCAGTTTTTAATCTTCTGTTTCAAAAATATATACCCAATCGACATTATTATGTTCTCAGTTTAAACAATGGAATGTGTGTGTTTCTCTTTAAACAATTGTGGAATCTTCAAACGTAGCCACCTGCCATGTTTATACATATTTACATAATTCTTATTTTTATTAACATTGCACTGGACGTTTAAGAGGAAATCTAATTTACATTTTTACTCGGACTTGTTTGGACGATGGAAAGACAGCCCAAATAAAATAGTTCAAAATTGCAAAATAATAGAAATAGAGAGAATGCTGTAATCCTAAACAAAAACAGAAAATGCTAGAACTACTCAGCAGATAAGGCAGCTTCTGCGGAGAGAGAAACAGAGTATTGGTCTGTGACATTTCGTCAGAACTGGAAGACGTTAGAGATGTAAAAGATTTTAACCAGGTGTCGAGGCAGCATTTAACCGCTCCTGCCTTCTACCATAACACAGACCTTACCTTTTGATCTTTCCTCCCCTCCCAACTTTCTCTGCCTCTGCACCTGATTGAAATCTGTTCTATCGTTAACTTTTTCCAGTTTGGATGAAAGGTGACAAACCTGAAACAATAACTCTCTTTTTTTCTCAAAAACCACTGCCTGTAATGCTGAGTATTTACAGCATTTTCTGTTATTATTTTGGAAAACAGATGGCTGAGTGGAGATCTGATTGTGGTGTACAAAATTATGACGATCCTGGATAGATTGTATTGGAAGGACCAGTTTCCATTGCCACGTGACCAACATCCAAGGACATAGATTTAAATTAATTGGGAGCAGTTTAGTTGAGATATGAAGTTAAATATCGTCACCTAATGGGTGGCGGATATCTAGAGCTCACTGTCTGAAATGTTGGTGCAGGCAGAAAGCCTCACCACATGTAAAAATACTTGGATGTGCAATTAAAATGCATGAACCTACAATGCTACGGACCAACAGCTGGTAAGTGGGATTCGGCTTATTAGCTCTTGGTTGGCTGGTGCGGACAAGACGGGACAATAAGGCCTCCATCTCTGCTGCAAATTTCTATGACTCTATGACCACGCCTGGAATACTGCGTACAGTTTTGGTCTCCTTATGAAGGAGGGATACACTTGCAATAGAGGCATGTCAGATAAGGCACATGAGGTTCTCTTATGAAGAAAGGTTGAGCAGATTGGGCCTAAATTTATTGGAGATTCGAAGAATGAGTGGTGTACTTTTGGAACCTCCTAAGTATCTGAGGGGGATTGACAGAAAAGATACAAACAGGAAGTTTTCTCCCGCGGGGGGGTCTAGAACTCGGGGGCATAGTTTTAGAATAAGGGGTCGCCCATTCAAAACGGAAATGAGCAGGAATTTGTGATCTCAGAGGGTAGTGAACTTTTGGAATTCTCCACCCCAGAGAGCTGTTGAGGCTGGGTCATTGTATATATTTAAGGTGGAGATAATCAGATTTTTCAACGATAAGGATTATGGGGAGCCGGCTGGAAAGTGGAGCTGAGGCCAATATCTGATCAATCGTGATCTTATTGAATGGTGGAGCAGGCTCGAGCTGCAATGCGGCCGACGCCTGCTCTTAAATCCTACGTTCTTATGTTATGTTAACTGTCAAATCATTTCAAATTCATTTCAAAATCATTTCACTTTACTTGAGGCGTCTGATTCAGAATGTTCATTTTAACGTGTACTTGCCCTTTTGGAAACAGTAAGACGGACATTAGAGCAAGGGTTAGGTTAAATTGAAACAGCAAAGAAAATATAAATTCTGGAAGCACAATATCGAAACGAAACGTGAACCCGACGTGATTTAAACCTGCAGCCTTCTGATTGGAGTCAGACACGCTACCGTTGTATGACGAGTGCTACAATGCTGGCAGCGGATGTTTGCACACATGAATGTTACTCAAACACAGATTTATTTATCCTGCATCGGTTGAATAAAAATAGGTTACAATCTCCGCCCACTCCCACCGGAAATCACACAGCATCAGAAGCAGCGCTCACCTATTAGTCTCCCTCACACGCCCGCTTTCATTACCTGCTTCCAGCAGACAGCGGCACATCGAGAAAGTTAGAGATGCGGAGAGGTTTAGGGAGATAATTCCAGATCTTCTGGCACAGGCAGCTGAAGGCACGTCCATTAATTGTTGTGAAGTTATATTCACGGAAGCTCAAGAGCGCAGAATGTGTGGAGCGCAGATATTTCGGGGGCTTGTGAGGCTGAAGCATTCGACGATTATATTCAAATGAAAGAATGACTCTCACATTGAAGTCAATGGGAATCAAGGGGGAGACTTTTCACTGGCTGGAGTGATACCTAGCACAGAAGAAGATGGTTTGGTTGTTGGAAATCAATCATCCCAGCCCCAATGCATCGCAGAAAGATTTCCTTCGGCCAGTGTCCGAGCCGGAACCCTCTTGAGACCCTTCATCAATGATCTTCCCTGCCAAAAGAAGTCAGAAGTGGCTATGTTCAATGAAGATTGCACAGAGCTCAGTACCACTCATAGCTCGGCTGATAATGAAGCAGCGCATTTCCACATGCAGCAAAACCTGAACGATATTTAGGCTTCAGCTGATAAGTGGCATGTAACATTCGCATCATACAGTTGCCAGTCAATGCCTATCGACAAGAAGCAAGGTTTGACGACCGCTCCTTGGCATTCAACTGCATTACCATCACCGAATCCCCCACTATCAACATCCGATGGCACATCATTGAACAGAAATATGACTGGACCAGTCAAATAAATTGTGTGGCAGCAAGAGCAGGTCAGAGGCTGGGTATTCTGGGGCGAGTGTCTCACCTCCTGACTCTTCAAAGTCTTCCCACCAGCTACAAGGCACAAGACAGCATCTTGGCGGAACACTCTCCACTTGCCTGGATGAGTGCAGCTTCAATTACACTCCAGAAGCTCGACAACACTTGGAGCAAAGCAGCAGCGTGATGGGTACACCACCC
This sequence comes from Pristiophorus japonicus, assembly GCF_044704955.1. Lineage (NCBI taxonomy): Eukaryota > Metazoa > Chordata > Chondrichthyes > Pristiophoridae > Pristiophorus > Pristiophorus japonicus. The sequence continues at coordinate 2,368,207 of NW_027254824.1, read as the reverse complement.
ACCACCTTAACCTTTCATTCACACTATCACCGACGTAACGTGGCTGCAGTGTTTGCTATTGCAAACTTGCACTGCGGCAGCTCATGGAGGTTTGTTCTGATGCAACTCCCAAACCGGCGACCTCTGCCCCTTAGAAGGACAAGGACAGCAGGTTCCTGTTAATACCATGATGTAGAAGGTCCCCCGCCCCCTCCCGCAAGTAACATGCGATCCTGACTTGGAAGTATATCACCATTCCTTCATCATGAATGCCTCATAAATCCTGGAAATCCTTCCCTAACAGCACTGCAGGAGCACACACACCACACAAACTTCAGCGGTTCAAACAGGCGGTCCACCACCACATCCTCAAGGGCAATACGGGATGGGCAATAAATGTTGGATTTGCCAGCGACGCCCACATCCTATGAACTAATATTTAAAAAAAACACTGTATTTTATGAGTATGGCTCAAAATGTTTCCTTTCTGGTGACAGAAAAATCAGGGTAATTTTACAAATTTAACAGGACAAGTTACTGCTGCCATGCACAGAAATTAGAATCAGTAATGAAGACAAAATCCCATGGTCCCCATTTTCAGATTCAACGCAGTAAGATTTTAAATAACGTGGACAAATGTGACAGTGAAACGGTTTCGAAATTAAGTGTGACTTGTATTTGTGCCTTAAATTAAACTTTGTGGTTTCTGACTCCCGTTCATGTCTCTTCTTCCTCAGTTGAATGACAAATGAGGGTTTTGACATTGACTGGACTGCAATGCTCCTGATATTTCTCAGCTCATTGCTTATATTGAGTTGTTTATCACCTTCTGATCAGCGTCAGCTTTAGCTCAGCGGAAACTTCGCAGCAACAACGTCTTCAGAAGTTCGAATCTGTCTCACTGCGGGCGCTGCCTGGCGTTTTTTTGTCATTTCCAATCCCCTTCTTTGACACCGAACAAATTGCTCTTAACATCGCAGTGCGAGATTTTTAAAGCACACCTATAATAAGTCACAGAACCATTCATATCACAACAGCTACCGGTTTGGGAAGTAACTTTGATATCACCTTTTTTAATTAGAGTCAATTGATTTTATTAAATTAAATGGAAGAAACGTTGCATTTCACAATGGTGTCAAAGGAATTTTTTGCAGAAAGTGGGAAGCAGCATTTAAGCTGCAGCGGGATAAATTCCTATTCTTCCCGAATTGTTATTTTCTTTGCTGCCTCACAATAGGCTTGCTCTAAAGTCTGGCTCATTTTTTCTCCATGGTCTGATTGATCAGAGCCAGATAGACAGGCTGAATGGGGAAAGAGCTGGACATAGACAAGAGGTACTGACAAGGAATAAAAGCACTCTGCGATAAGAAAATTGCCTGATTCCTTATGGTTAGTGAAAGGGCTTTTAATGGTTGATTTCCTTGCACACCTTATAATTCATTAGAAACTGCGTCATGCTCTGAAGAACACGTTACTCCTCTGGGACGGAGCCAAAGTGCACCTGGTTGTAATCAGGGACATCAACCGACAGTTTATGCAGGCATGGCTAGCACAGTCGGTAGAACACGCGATTTTTTAATTGCAAGGTCGAGGATTCGAAACCTTCATTGAGCGATTATCTTTTGCTGAACATTTTGAAGTCTCCGATTCAGATGATTGGGATTGGTCGCGGAAATTGAGAATTTAATGACTTGGAAAAGAACATTTTGTTTGATAAAGCTCCAGTCAGAGAAAAGTTTGTCAAAGGAATTTTTTGCAGAAAATGGGAAGCAGCATTTCAGCCGTTCGCTGCACATTTCTCTCTGTTGTTGAGCTGTGTTACATTAGCAATGAACATGTTAAACTCGTCTACTGAAAGACAGACGGTGTAAAGTCAGATAGACGATAAAATTCCCTCCATGAGTGAAGTTTCACAAATTATTAAGGTTCAGTTGTTGAACTTTTGACCGTCCTCAGTGACCATTTTAGCATTTCTTTCATTCTGCGAAGCAACGCTTATAACAGTAGAATTAAGCCACATTTCAAAACCGGAAACAACTCATTCATTATTTGCTCTGTTCCAGTTCCAGAGCTCAGGGGGTATTTCTCCATCACTCGGATGGAAGATACCATGTTTCATGGAAACCTCCCCATACACCAAACACAGGCTCAGGAAAACCCCGGAGGAGATGTTATGAAGGTCACTGAGCCTCCAGCAGCATTGAAAAGCTTTTAGACTGAACCGTTCTGAAATAATAAGTTTAAACAGGGGCATTCAATAGTCAAGATGGCCAAGCGATGGCATTTGTACTTGTGGATTCAAATCCCGCTTCTGACATCCTTTCTTTCTAACTACAAACTCATTTATTTTCAACCACTCTGAAGTGCTTTGGGTCATCTATGTCATTTAATTAAAATTACGTCATTTAAATTAAAAACTGTGGTATCACTGAGTGACTTTCAAAACTTCCCTATCCCGTAATCGCTGTGGGTGGCAGTATCATTAGAAAGTGTTTTGTTCATTATTTAAAGGAGCCTTCGAAAATCTCACAGTGCTAATATATCAGCACGTGTATATAAAGAAGAATGAAAATAACATTACAATCACTGCGCCACATACGAAGTGAGAGAGAGCCGAACATTCTGATGAAGTTGACGCTGTGAGGTAACCACTGAGCTACACGTGACGCCCAGAAACAAAGTCGAAACAACTCAAAGTAATGGATGATCTCACAAATATCAACAGCAGTGCTGTCTGATCAACGTCCAATCCCGCCCTTGTTATTTAACAGAGGAAGAAGAGACATGAACGGGATTTGACGCCAAAAGTTAATTAGAACGAAATACAAATTACACATAATTTCCAAAACATTTCACTAAAAATTTTTAACCTTCTTTCAAATCGTAATGCGTTGAATATGGAAATGAGCATCACTAAATAGTATCGTCAATAATAATTCTATTACTCCTTGCACGGTAGGATTTACCTGTCCATTTAAATTTGACAAAAGTTGTCCCAGTTTCCAGGTGTCTTCAGCAATGAACATTATCAATCAGACTTCTAAAATGTAGTGTATTTTATAAAGTGTGTTAAAACTACAAGCCTGATGGCTCCGTGCTTGAATGCGAGGAATATTCGTAATAAGGTGGATGAATTAACTTCACAAGCAGCAATTAATGAATATGACATGAATGGCATCACGGAGACATGGCTCCAGAGTGATCAAGGCTTGGAACTCAACATTGAGGCGTATTCCACATTCAGGAAGGATGGACAGAAAGGATAAGGAGGTGGGGTAGCGTTTCTGGTTAAAGAGGAAACTAACGCAAGATTAAGGAAGGAGATTAGCTTGGATGATGTGGAATCTGTGTGGGTGGAGCTGCGGAATACGAAAGGGCAGAAAACACTAGAGGGAGCTGTGTACAGACCACCAAACTGTATTAGTTCGGTTGGGGACAGCATCAAAAATGAAATTAGAGATGCGTGCAAGAAAGGTACATCATTTATCATGGGCGAACTTAATCTACATATAGATTGGGCTAACCAAACTGGTAGCAATATGATAGAGGAAGATTTCCTAGAGTGTTCCAGGGATGGTTTTCGGAACCAATATGTCGTGGAAACAATTAGAGAAAAGGCCATCCTCGACTGAATGATGTGTAATGAGAAAGGACTAATTCGCAATCATGCTCTGGGAGGGCCCTTGGGGAAGAGTAACAATAATATGATAGAATTTCTTTTTAAGGTGGATAGATACACAGTTCATTCAGAGACTAGGATCCTGAACTTAAGGAAAGGTAACTTCGATGATATGAGACGTGATTTGGCTAGTCTAGACTGGGAAATAATACTTAGAGAATTGACGGTGAATAGAGAATGTAAAACATTTAAAGAAATCATGGATGAACTTCAACAATTTTACGTCTCCCTCTGAAGTAAAAAATAAACGGGGAAGGTGATTCAACCATGGCTAACTGCGGAAATTAAGGATCGTGTTAAATCCAAGGAAGAGCCATATAAATTGGCCAGAAAAAGCAGAGAACCTGAGGACTGGGAGAAATTTAGAATTCATCGAGTACGACACATCGTTCAATGAGCTGGGGGAAAATAGAGTATGAGAGGAAGCTTTCCATGAACATAAATACTGATTGCAAAAGCTTCAATAGATATGTGAGGAGAAAAAGATAAATGAAGACAAACGCAGGTCCCTTGCAGTCAGATTCAGGAGAATTTATAATGGGGCTCAAAGTAATGGCAGAGCAGTTGACCAAATATTTTCGTATTGTCTTCACGAAGGAAGACGCAAATAATCTTTCGGAGGTACTAGGGGACCGAGGGTCTAGCGGCAAGGAGGAACTGAATGATATCCTTATGGGCGGCAAATTGTTTGAAGTAAATTGAAGGCTTGAAGGCGGATAAATCCCCGGGGCCTGATAGTCTGCATCACAGAGAACATAAGGACGTGGCCATAGAAATAGTGGATGTATTGGTGATCATTTTCCAACGGTCTATCGACTCTGGATCAATTCCTATGGACTGGATGGAAGCTAATGTAAAACCACTTTTGAAAAATGGAGAGAGAGAGAAAATGAATAATTATAGACTGGTTAGATTGACGTCAGTTGTGGGGCAAATGTTCGAATCAATTATTAACGATGAAATAAAGCGTATTTGGAAAGCAGTGACAGGATCGATCCACGTCAACACAGATTTATGAAAGGGAAATCATGCTAGAGAAATCTTCACGCATTTTATGAGGATGTAGCCTGTAGAATGGCCAAGGGAATACCAGTGGAAGTGGTGTATTTGGACTTTCAAAAGGTTTTTGACAAGTTCCCACACAAGAAATTGGTGTGCAAAATTAAAGGACATTGTATTGGGAATAATGCACTGACGTGGATAGAGAACTGGTTGGCAGACAGGAAGCAGAGAGTCGGATTAAACGGGTCCTTTTCAATATTACTGGCGGTGATTCGAGGGGTGCCGCAAGACAAGGTGCTGCGACCCCAGCTTTTTTAATATATATTACTGATTTAGATCTAGCAATTGAGTGTAATATCTCAAAGTTTGCAGATGACACTAAACTGCGTGGTGGTGGGAGCTGCGAGGAGGAAGCTAAGAGGCTGCAGAGTGATTGGACAGGTTTGCTGAGTGGCACATGCAGTGTAATGTGCATAAATGTGAGGCTATCCACTTTGGGGGCAAAACACGAAGGCAAAATATTATCTGAATGGTGGCAGATTAGGAAAAGGGGTTTTGCAACGAGACGTGGGTGTCATGGTACATCACTCATTGAAAGCTGGCATGCAGGTACAACAGGCAGTGAAGAAGGCAACTGGTATGTTGACCTTCATAGCTAGGGATTTGAGTATAGGAATAGGAAGGTCTTTCTGCAGATATACAGGGCCTTGGTGATGCCTCATCAGGAATATTGTATTCAGTTTTGGTTTCCTAATATGAGGAAAGACATGCTTGCTCTTGTGCGAGTGCAGCCAAGTTTTACCATACTGATTGCTGGGATGGCTGGCCTGACCTATGAGGAGAGAGTGGATCGGTTTGGACATTATTCACTGGAGTTTAGAAGGATGAGACGGCAGCTCATAAAAACATATACAATTCTGACGGGACAGGACAGGTTAGATACAGGAAGAATGTTCCCGATGTGGGGAAGTCCAGAACCATGGCACACAATCTAAGGATAAGGGGTAAGCCATTTAGGAGTGAGAGGAGGAGAAATTGCTTCACTCAGAGAGTTGTTTACCTTTGGAATTCCCTAAAGCGGAGATTTGTTGATACCAGTTCGTTGGATTAATTGAAGAGGGAGTTCGATATGGCTCTTATGGTTAAAGGGCTCAAGGCGTATGGAGAAAAGCAGGTACTGATGTGAATGATCCGTCATGTCCTTAATGAATGGTGGGCAGGCTCGAAAGGACGAATGGACGACTCCTGCACCTATTTGCTATGTTTCTATGTTTCTATGTGCATGGAATCTGGGTACTTGTTATCCATAACTAATTGCCCTTGAGAATATGGCGCTGTGCCGTTTCTCGCTGAAGACTTCAAACCCCTCCGTATTATTCAACAGCTAGAACGTGGTTGTTGGTATATTGGAGAGGAGCGAGAGAGAGACTGGTTGTTTCGAAGTTTGGCGTGTAGCGAGAACCTTGAAGTTGGGCATGGGTAAAGAGGTCCAGGTTGTTGGGAGGCGGGTAGTGAGAGCCTGATTGTTGGGCGAGGGTGGGTAGATAGATTCTGCTTCTGTCGGAGGTGCGGGAAATGGGAGCATGGTTCTTGCGGGGGGAGAGTGCCTGGTAGTTGGGGATGGGGGCAGAGAGCGAGCATGGTTGTAGAAACATAGAAACATAGAAATTTAAAGCGCAGAAGGAGGCCGTTTTGGCCCAGCGTCTCTATGCTGGCCAAATAAAAGCCACACGGCCCTCGGTCAGCAGCCCTGAAATTTCTCCATAAACGTAAGAACAATGGCGGAAATGTAAAGAGCACCAGTCCAACCAGTCCACCCCAAACAACTGCAAAACCCCTGACACTGAAACATTCTACACTCCACCCCAACCGGAGAAATGGGATCCCTTGAAGATGCCAAAGTCAGTTTAAAACCAGGCCAATTCCGGGAAAATTACTCTCCGACACATCCAGGTGATCTAAACAATGCAGGAGATCACCCTGGTCGTATTTGCTTCCCTGCAGTACTCACCATTATAGCTGCTAGGTTACAAGAGGTTATCCAGGCCACGAGTTCAGGAGTTCAGGCAGCGTTGAGGAAGAGGCGACAGTCCGGGGTCGGAGGCCTATAAAAATGCCGCGAGTTCAGGAGTTCCCGCAGCGTCGAGGAGTTGGCGACAATCCGGGGTCAGATGCCTATAAAAAGGCCGTGAGTTCAGGAGTTCACGCAGCGTCGAGGAGGAGGCGACAATCCGGGGTCAGAGGCCAATAAAAAGGTCGCGAGTTCAGGAGTTCCTGCAGCGTCGAGGAAGAGGCAAGTTTGTGCAGCTTCAGGGAGAAGGCAAAAAATTAGAAAGAAATAGAAAGGTGACGTCACAACCAAGGGATTAAGTGATTGGCTGGTGATTGGTGAGTACCTTTTCTTTTTTCTCTTCTATATCAGTGAGTATACTTTAGCATTGTTGTTGCCAATTTAAGTGTATCTAAGGGTTAAATCATGACAGGAGAGCTCGGTCGGGTGTTATGCTCCTCCTGTACCATATGGGAACTCAGGGACACTTCCGGTGACCCTGACGACTACGTGTGCGAAAAGTGTATCCGCCTCCAGCTCCTGACGGTCCTCGCTGCGGAATTGGAGCTTAGGGTGGATTTACACTGGAGCATCCATGAGGCTGAGAATGAAGTGAGTAGCACGTGTAGCGAGTTGGTCTTACCGCAGGTGAATGGTTCACAGCCAGATAGGGAATGGAAGACCAGCAGCAAGAGCAGTGCAAGGAAGTTAGTGCAGGGGTCACCTGCGGTCATCCCCCTGCAAAACAGATGCACCGCTTTGAGTACTTTTGAGGGGGATGCCTCATCAGGGGAGGGCAGCAGCAGCCAAGTTCATGTCACCGTGGCTGGCTCTGCTGCACAGGACGGCAGGAAAATGAGTGGGAGAGCGATAGTGATAGGGGATTTGATTTTAAGGGGAATAGATAGGCATTTCTGCGGCTGCAACCGAGACTCCAGGATGCAAGGGTCAAGGATGTTTCGGAGCGGGTGCAGGATATTCTGAAAAGGAAGGGTGAACAGCCAGTTGTCGTGGTGCACATTGGTCCCAACGTTATAGGTAAAAAAATGGAAGAGATCCTACAAGACGAAATTAAGGAGCTCGGAGCTGAATTAAAACGTAGTACCTCAAAAGTAGTAATCTCGGGATTGCTACCAGTGCCACGTGCTAGTCAGAGCAGGAATCGCAGGATAGCTCAGATGAATACGTGGCTTGAGCATTGGTGCAGCATGGAGGGATTCAAATTCCTGGGGCTTTGGAACCGGTTCTGAGGGAGGTGGGACCAGAACAAACCGAACCGTCTGCACCTGGGCAGGACCGGAACCAATGTCCTCGGAGGAGTGTCTGCACGTGCTATTGGGGAGGAGTGAAACTAATATGGCAGGGGGATGGGAACCAATATCGGGAGACAGAGGGAAACAAAATGGAGACAGAAGCAAAAGACAGAAAGGAGATGAGTAAAAGTGGCGGACAGAGAAACTCAAGGCAAAAAACAAAAATAGCCACTGTACAGCATAATTCTAAAGGGTCAATGTGTAATAAAAAGACAAGCATGAAAGCTCGGTGCCTCAATGCAAGGAGTATTCGGAACCCAGGAGAGGGCTCTGAGCTAGTTAGAGTGGGTGAGAGCTCAGATGAACAGGACTCCAAGAAAAATGCAAAAGGCAGGAGGCAACAGAGCAGAGCAGCACTGGGGTAAGTGTAAACCACAAGGTGAGAGGAAGGGACAATATCTATAAATATAAGGGGCTGCAGGAGGGGTGAAAACTAAAAATCTTGGTTTAAAAACTAGTATTAAAACAATCTACCTAAACGCACACAGCAATCGAAACAAAATAAATGTGCTGACGGTAAAAATCATTACAAATGGGTATGATTTGGTCGCCATTACAGAAACGTGGTGCAGGTTGGCCAAGACTGGGAATTAAACATACTGGTGTATCTGACAATTCGGAAAGATATAAAAGAAGGGAAAGGAGGTGGGGTAGCTCTGTTAATAAAGGATTGAGTGGACTGGGACTTTACTCGTTGCAGTTCAGAAGGATGAAGGGTGATTTTATAGAAATATTTAAAATAATGAAAGGGATGAAAAGATCGAAGCAGAGAGGTTGTTTCCACTGGTCGGGGAGACTAGAACTAGGGGGCACAGCCTCAAAATACGGGGGAGCCAATTTAAAACCGAGTTGAGAAGGAATTTCTTCTCCCAGAGAGTTGTGAATCTGTGGAATTCTCTGCCCAAGGAATCAGTTGAGGCTAGCTCATTGAATGTATTCAAATCCCAGATATAGATTTTTAACCAATAAGGGAATTAAGGGTTACGGGGAGCGGGCGGGTAAGTGGAGCTGAGTCCACGGCCAGATCATCCGATCAGCCATGAACTTGTTGAATGGCGGAGCAGGCGCGAAGGTCTAGATGGCCGACTCCTGTTCCTAATTCTTATGTTCTTATGTTCTTATGATATCAGGGCAGTTGGGAGAGACGCTATTGGCTCCAATGAACACATTGTTGAATAATTTTGGGTGCAGATTAGGGATAGTAACGGAAAAAAGTCACTGGTGGTCGTAGTTTATCGGCGCCCAAATAATAACTTCACGGTGTGGCGGGCAATAATCAAGGGTATAATGGAGGCATGTGGAAAAGGAACGGCAGTAACCATGGGGCATTTTAACCTACATATCGATTGGTCCTATCAAATCGCACGGGGGAGCCTTGAGGAGTAATTAATTGAATGCATACGGGATTGTTACCTAGAACAGTATGCAAGAGCACCTACAAGGCAGCAAGCTATCTTCGATCTGGTCCTGTGTAATGAGACAGGAATAATAAACTTTCTCCTCGTAAAAGGTACTTTCGGAATCAGTGATCACAGCATGGTTGAATTTGTAAGAAAAATTGAGGGTGAGGAAGTAGTGTCTCAAACCAGCGTACTTTGCTTAAACAAAGGGGATTACAGTGGTCTGAGGGCAGAGTTGCCTAAAGTAGACTGGAAACACAGACGAAACGGTGGAGCAATTGAGGAACAGTGGAGGACTTTTAAGGAGCTCTTTCATAGTGTTCAACAAAAATATATTCCAGTGAAAAACATGGGTGGTAAGAAAAGGGCTAACCAGCCGTGGATAACAAAGGAAATAAAGGAGATTATCAAATTAAAAACCAATGCGTATAAGGTGGCCAAGTTTAGTAGGAAACTAGGAGATTGGGAAAATTTTAAACAACAGCAAAGAATGATTAAGTAAGCAATAAAGAAAGGAAAGATAGATTACGAAAGTAAACTTGCGCAAAACATGAAATCAGATAGCCCTTCTAGCCTGCACATCCATTCAATGAGTTCATGGCTGAACATGCAAATTCAGTACCCCCTTCCTGCTTTCTCGCCATACCCCTTGATCCCCCTAGTAGTAAGGACTTCATCTAATTCCCTTCTGAATATATTTAGTGAATTGGCCTAAACTACTTTCTGTGGTAGAGAATTCCACAGGTTCACCACTCTTTGGGTGAAGAAGTTTCTCCTCATCTCGGTCCTAAATGGCTTACCCCTTAGCCTTAGTCTGTGACCCCTGGTTCTGGACTTCCCCAACATTGGGAACATTCTTCCTGCATCCGACCTGTCTAAACCCGTCAGAATGTTAAACGTTTCTATGAGGTCCCCTCTCATTCTTCTGAACTCCAGTGAATACAAGCTCAGTTGATAAAGTCTTTATTGATAGTAAAAGCTAGATAGTAAAAGCTTTTACGGATATATAAAACGGAAAAGCGTAAGAAAATAAATGTTGGTCTCTAAGACGATGAGAAGGGGGATTTAATAATATGAAATGTGGAAATGGCTGAGAATTTAAACAATTATTTTCTTTCGGTCTTCACTGAGGAAGACACAAAAACCATGCCAATAATTGCTGGTCACGGGAATGTGGGAAGGGAGGACCTGGAGACAATGACTATCACTAGGGGGTAGTGCTGGACAGGCTAATGAGACTCAAGGTAGACAAGTCCTCTGGTCCTGATGAAATGCATGCCAGGGTATTAAAAGAGATGGTGGCAGTTATTGCAGATGCATTCGTTATAATCTACCAAAATTCTCTGGAATCTGGTGAGGTACCAGCGGATTGGAAAGCAGCTAATGTAACGCCTCTGTTTAAAAAAGTGGGCAGACAAAAGGCAGGTAACATTCGGCCCGTTAGTTTAACATCTGTTGTGTGGAAATTGCTTGAAGCTATCATTAAGGAAGAAATAGCGTGGCATCTAGATAGGAATAGTGTAACCAAGCAGACAAGACATGGATTCATGAAGGGGAAATCATGTTTAACTAATTTAATGGAATTCTTTGAGGACATAACGAGCATGGTGGATAGAGGCGTACAGATGGATGTGGTGTATTTAGATTTCCAAAAGGCATTCGGTAAGGTGCCACACAAAAGGTTACTGCAGAAGATAAAGGTACGTGGAGTCAGAGGAAATGTATTAGCATGGATAGAGAATTGGCTGGCGAACAGAAAGCAGAGATTCGGGATAAATGGATCCTGTTAGGTTGGGACATCGGTTGTTAGTGGTGTGATGCAGACATCGGTGCTGGGACCACAACTGCTTACAATATAGATAGATGACCTGGAAGAGGGGACAGAGTGTAGTTTAACAGAATTTGCAGATGACACAAAGATTAGTGGGAAAGCGGGTTGTGTAGAGGACACAGAGAGGCTTCAAAGAGATTTAGATAGGTTAAGCAAATGAGCTAAGTTTTGGCAGATGGAATACAATGTCGGAAAATGTGAGGTCATCCACCTTGGAAAAAAAACAGAAAAAGGGAATATTATTTGAATGGGCAAAAATTACAACATGCTGCGGTGCAGAGGGACCTGGGGGTCCTTGTGCATGAATCCCAAAAAGTTAGTTTGCAAGTGCAGCAGATAATCAGGAAGGCAAATGGAATGTTGGACTTCATTGCGAGAGGGAAGGAATACAAAAGCTGGGAGGTCTTGTGCAACTGTGCAGGGTATTGGCGAGGCCGCACCTGGAGTACTGCATGCAGTTTGCTTCACCTTACTTAAGGAAGGATATAATAGCTTTGGAGGGGGCACAGAGACGATTCACTAAGCTGATTCCGGAGATAAGGGCATTACCTTATGATGATAGATTGAGTAGACTTGGTCTTTACTCGTTGGAGTTCAGAAGGATGAGGGTTGATCTTTTTCAAACATTTAAAATAATGAAAGGGATAGACATGATAGAGGCAGAGAGGTTTGTTTCCACTGGTCGGGGAGACTAGAACTAGGCGGCAAAGCCTCAAAATATGTGGGAGCCAATTTAAAACCGAGTTGAGAAGGAATTTCTTCTCCCTATGTTTGGTATGCTGGTTTGAGGTCGAACTTTCTCGCTCTCCATTTGAATTTGAAATTCAACCCTGCTCTGATCATTCATCCTAAGGGGATCCTTTACCATGAGAATCTTCATTAATCCTGTCTGATTTCACAGGACCTGATCTAAGATAGCATTTAGAGGCATCTCATTCAGAAGATTTTGAGCAGTCGCAGAAATTGGTGACTTTATTGACATGTAAAAGATCATTGTTGTTATTTACAATCAGAGAAATGTTCGTCAAATGAATTTTTTGCAGAAAATGGATTCAGCATTTGAGCTGCTCGCTGAACACTTCTCTCTGTGTGCTGATCAAATTTACATGAACAATGAACATTTGAAACATATCACCTGAAAACAGACGGTTTATAAAATCAAATCGAGGATAAAAACGTTCTCAATGATTACATTTTCAAGAATTATTAAAGTTCATTTGTTGAAGTTTTGTCTGTCTCTCCGTGACCATGTTAGCAGGTCTTTCATTCTTCTAAACAAAGCTATCGGCTAATATCAGCAGATCAGCGCCACCTTTCAAGCCGTTAAGCAACTGATTAATAATTCACTCTTCCCGAGTTCCAGAGCTCAGAGGGTGATTCTCCATCCCTCGGAGACAAGATACCACGGACCCGGGTCAAACCTCCCCATACACTGAGCACAGGCTCAGGAGACGTTATACTGGTCACTGGGCCTTCCAGCAGCATTGAACAAGCGCCTGGTGTGAACATTTCTGAAGTAATAACTTGCAACTGCATATTCCACCGTCAGTAATGCTGAGCGTTCTAAAGTGCCATAGTCAGGTCGCTGTCTCCTCCAGAGTATTTGGTTAGAATCGCACTTCCGAAATTTATTATTTTTAATTAAGAACTCATTTTTTTGACACCATTGTGAAGTGCTACGTTTCTTCCATGTAATTTAATGAAATCAATTGACTCTAATTAAAAAGGGTGATATCAAAGTTACTTCCCAAACCGGGAATGGAACCCAGTCGCTGTTGTAATATGAATGGTTGTGTGATTCATTATAGGTGTGCTTTAAAAATCTCGCACTGCTATTTTAAGTACAATTTTTTCGGTGTCAAAGAAGGGGATTGGAAATGACAACAAAAACGCCAGGAAGCGCCCGCAGTGGGACAGATTCGAACTTCTGAAGAACTTGGTGCCTGCGAAGGAACGGCTGAGCTAAAGCTGGCGCCCATCACGAGACGAGAAACAACTCAATATAAGCAATGAGCTCAGAAATATCAGGAGCAGTTCAGTCCAGTCAATGTCAAAACCCTCCTTTGTCATTCAACAGAGGAAGAAGAGACATGAACGGGAGTCAGACACCACAAAGTTTAATTAAAGGCGGAAATGCAAGTCACACTCAATTTCGAAACCGTTTCACTGCAACATTTTTCCACGTTATTTAAAATCTTATTGCTTTGAAACTGAAAATGAGGACCATGGGATTTTGTCTTCATTACTGATTCAAATTTCTGTGCATGGCAGCAGTAACTTGGCCAGTTAAATTTGAAAAAATTGCCCAGATTTTTGTCTCACCATAAATGAACATTTTGAGCCATTCTCTGAAAATGCAGTGTTTTTTAAATGTTAGTTCATGGCATGTGGGAGTCGCAGACTGAGCCAGCATTTATTGCCCATCCCTTATTGTCCTTGAGAAGGTGATGGTTGGCCGCCTGCTTGAACCGCTGAAATTTGTGTGGTGCATGTGCTCCTGCAGTGCTGTTAGGGAGGGATTTCCAGGATTTATGACCGATGCAGGATGAAGGAATGTTGATATACTTCCAAGTCAGGATCGCATTTTACTTGCGGGAGGGGGCCCGGGGCTTTCTACATCATGTTGTGAACTTGAACCTGCTCCCCTTGTCCTCCTAAGGGATACAGCTCGCAGGTTTGGGAGGTGCATCCGAACAAACCTTCGTGAGTAACCGCAGTGCATCTTGTAGATGACAAACACTGCAGCCACGTTACGTTGGTGATAGAGTATATGAAAGTTTAAGGTGGTGGGTGTTGTACCAATCACGCTGTTGTTTTGCCCTAAATGTTGTCGAGCTTCTGGAGTGGAATTGAAGCTGCGCTCATTGAGGAAAGTGCAGAGTATTCCGCCAAGATGCTGACTTGTGCATTGTAGCAGGTGGGAAGACTTTGGAGAGTCAGGTGATGAGACATTCGCCGCAGAATACCCAGCCTCCGAGCTTCTCTTGCTGCCACACTATTTATGTGGTTGCTCCAGTCAAGTCTCTGGTCAAAGATGACCCACAGGATGTAGATAGTTGGGGATTCTTTAATGGTAATGCAGTTGAATGCCGCGGAGCGGTCGTCAAACCCTTGCTTCTTGTAGATAGGCATTGCCAAGCAACTGCATGGCGCGAATGTTACATGCCACATATCAGCTGAAGCCTAAATGTCGTTCAGGTTTTGTTGCATGTGGGAATGGGCTGCTTCATTATCAGCGGAGCTATGAGTGGTACTGAGCTCTGTGCAATCTTCAGTGAACATAACCACTTCTGACTTCATGTAGCAGGGACATCATTGATGAAGGAGCTGAAGAGGGTTCCGCATAGGACACTTCCCGAAGGAACTCTTTGCGCAATGTATTGGGGCTGGGATGGTTGATTTCCAACAACAACAACCATCGTTTTCTCTGCTTGCTTTCACTCCAGCCAGTGGAAAGACTCCCCCGTGATTCCCATTGGCTTCAATGTGATAGTCATTCTTTCTTTTGAATTAAATCGTTGACTGCTTCAACCTCACATGCCCCCGAGGTATCTGCACTCCTCAAATCCTGCGCTCTTGAGTTTCCCAATTAAAACTTCCCAACACTTAATGGGCGTGCCTTCAGCTGCCTGGGCAAGAAGATCTGGAATTACCTCCCTAAACCTCTCTGCCTCTCTAACTTTCTCGATTTGCTGAAGTCCGCTAGAAGCTGGTGATGACAGCGGGCGTGAGAGGGAGACTGACAGGTGAGCGCTGCTTCTGATGCTGTGTGATTTCCGGTGGGAGTGGGCGGAGATTGTAACCTATTTTTATTCCATCGATGCAGGATAAATCAATCTGTGTTTGAGTAACATTCATGTGTACGAACATCCGCTGCCAGAATTGTAGAACTCGTGATACAACGGTAGCGTGTCTGACTCCAATCAGAAGGCTGCAGCTTTAAATCACGTCGGGTTCACGTTTCGTTTCGATATTGTGCTTCCAGAATTTATATTTTCTTTGCTGTTTCACATTAACCTAACCCTTGCGCTAATGTCCGTCTTACTGTTTCCAAAATGGCAAGTACAAGTTAAAATGAACATTCTGAATCAGACGCCTCAAGTAAAGTGAAATTATTTTGAAATGACTTTGAAATAATTTGACATTTAATATAACATAAGAACGTAGGACTTAAGCGCAAGAGTCGGCCATTTTGCCCCTCGAGCCTGCTCCGCCATTGAATAAGATCATGATTGATCAGATATTGGCCTCAGCTCCACTTTCCTGCCGGCTCTCAATAATCCTTACTTTTGAAACATTTGATTTTCTCCACCTTAAATGGATACAATGACCCAGCCTCCAGAGCTCTCTGAGGTGGAGAATTCCAAAAGTTCACGACCCTCTGAGATCAGAAATTCCTACTCATTTCCGTTTAGAATTGGCGACCCCTTATTCTGAAACTATGCCCCCCAGTTCCAGACCCCACCCTCCCGCGCCACGAGAGAAAACTTGCTGTTTGCATCTACCCTGTCAAGCCCCCTCAGAGACTTAGGAGATTCCAAAAGTACACCTCTCATTCTTCTAAGCTCCAATAAATTTAGGCCCAATCATCTCAAGCTTTCTTCATAAGATAACCTCATGTATCTTATCTGACCTGCCTCCAATGCAAGTATATCCCTCCTTACTTAAGGAGACCAAAACTGTACGCATTATTCTAGGTGTGGTTTAGAATCAGAGAAATTTGCAGCACAGATGGAGGACGTTTTTTCCCATCGTGTCCGCACCAGCCAACCAAGAGCTTTTCAGCCGAATCCCACTTTCCAGCTCTTGGTCCGTAGCCTTGTAGGTGCATGCATTTTAATTGCACATCCAAGTATTTTTAAATGTGGTGCGGCTTTCTGCCTGCACCAAATTTTCAGACAGTGAGCTCTAGATACCCGCCACCCACTAGGTGAAGATATTTAATCTCATATCTCAACTAAACCGCGCCCAATTACTTTAAATCTATGTCCCTAGTTGTTGGTAACGTGGCAAAAGGAAACTGGTCCTTCCAGTCCAATCTATCCAGGATATTCATAATTTTGTACACCCCAATCAGATCTCCACTCAGCCATCTCTTTTCCAAAATAATAAAATAAAATGTTGTCAATACTCAGCATTACAGGCAGTTAATATGGAGAAAAAAAAGAGAGTTATTGTTTCAGGTCTGTCACCTTTCATCAAAACTGGAAAATGTTAACGATAGAACAGATTTCAATCAGGTGCAGAGGCAGGGAACGTTGGGAGGGGAGGAAAGATCAAAAGGGAAGGTGTGTGTTATGGTGGAAGGCAGGAGCGGTTAAATCCTGCCTCGACACCTGGTTAAAATCTGTTACATCTCTAACGTCTTCCAGTTCTGACGAAAGGTCACAGACCTATACACTGTTTTTCTCTCCACAGAAGCTGCCTTATCTGCTGAGTAGTTCTAGCATTTTCGTTTAGGATTACAGCATTCTCTCTATTTCTCTCTATTTAGCAATTGTGAACTATTTTATTTGGGATGTCTTTCCATTGTCCAAACAAGTCCGATTGTAAAATGTAAATTAGATTTTGTCTGAAACGTCCAGTAGAATGTTAATAGAAATAAGAATTATGTAAATGTGTATAAATATGGCAGGCGGCAACGTTAGAAGATTCCACAATTGTTTATAGAGAAACACACAAATTACTTTGATTAAACTGATAACATAACAATTTCGATTTGGTGTATATTTTTAAAATAGGAGATTAAAAACTGAGAGTATAATGAGGTTTATGTCCCACTAATTAATCAGGAGTACCTCATTCATTCAGCGAAAAACATGAGAAGAGAAATTCGTAAATTAATATCTTTACTACACCTTGTTAAATCAATTTCGATGTTATTCTGATTGGTTTCCCAACACAGGAAGAAAGATGAATCGTTATTTTCGTTAACTCATAGAGTTCCCTGCATTTTGTTTTTAATTCGGTGAAGCACATTGTGTATGTTTTGATCTGCACTTGTGAATAAGTGATTCATTTCTGACATGTTACATGTGGTGGTATTGGTACAAGAAAAACAAGTTTATTAATGGAGGTGATTGTAGTTGGAAATTCGGGTCAGTTTTGTTCAATTCTCTTTAATAGCCTGAACTAAAGAGCCACGGCATTTTTATTTGCGAGTTGTTTGTTTGCATTATGAATAATATTCTACTTACTTATGTGGACGTCCAGGATTTCAGCACCATACGAATGGCAATTACCCTGCTGCTTATGCAGATATTGATATGGTGAATGAGGGATAGGGTTAATAAATTGACAACTTTAAAATTAATACAATTTGCAAGCATACATATGCCCCTTTCAGATCTCCTTGGGCTTTTGGCTAGTTTGTCGATGCATAACCATGTAACTGAGTGACGTTTCTGAAGTATTACCGCATATTTTGCCGTTCGTATCTATCCCACACATTTCTGATTAGTTATATTTTTAAACAGATTTATCTACATAACGAACTAAAAGCTATTAATTAATTATACTGCAACCAAACATGCACAATGGGCTTGTAAATAACAAATGATTTTCTTAATAGATAAGAGTGCGTTGATACCTCTTGGAAGGAGGGCTAAAAACCCTACCTATCCCTTGAAAATAAGAGCATAGATATGTTGGAAGTGCAAAGGGACCTTTGGGGTACACATACTAAAGTCACTTTGCAGCAATGGAGGATAACAAAGCCATACACATGCAAATGTAGCACTGTAGTTCCTTTGGAGAGGATTAGAATTAAAAGGAGAGAAGTTATCTAAAACCTGTGTCGAATCTTGGGTGATTGCCTAATGACGTGATATTGTGCTGTGCCGATATGTCATAATGCTATAAATGATTTCAAGTGGTTGCTGGTGCTGTCGTTGTTGAAAAAGCTGTTGTAAATATTGTTGTTGTAAATTATGCCTTCGAGTGAAAAGCTCACACTAAAATAAGTTTCTGACCCGATCATTACAACAAAATATAGAGAGAACATTGGTGGGAAGTAGCTGAGGATATTAGATTTGGAGGGGAGGAGCTGAGCATAATAGATTGGGAGGGAAGAAGCTGAGGGTAATATGTGCTGTGAGGAGCAGCTAAGAATACTTGTTGTGGTGGGGAGTAGCTGAGGATATTGGGAGTGGTGAGGAGTAGCTGAGGATCATCGGTCGGGTGGAGAGGGTCTGAGGATATTGGTTGGAGTGGAGAGGAGCTGAGGATATTACGTGGGGTGTGGAGGAACTGAGGATATTGGGTGGGGTGGGGAGGAGCTCAAGATATTGTGCGGGATGGATAGCGTCTGAGGATTTTCTGTGGGATAGGTCTGAGGATATTGGGTCCGGTGAGTAGGATCGGAGGAAATTGGGGTGATGGAGAGGAGATAAGGATATTTGGTGCATTGTTAGATATGGAGTGACACAAAGTGAGGCTGATGTAAATAGGGCGACGGTTCTTGTAGTTGATATAAATAATATCTCCACCAACGTTCCTGAAAAGCAGCGGTACAAAGTGACATAACGTAAGAAATAGGAGAAGGAGTAGCCCAATTGGCTCCTCGAGCCTGCTCCGCTAATTAACCTTCCGCATTTCTCATCAAATTCCCAAACCTCACAATGCTATAGATGTCTGCTTGACTGAACATTATTGCTTTTTAATAAATAAAAGTTGCTTTTCATCCTATATTGAAGACGCTTTTGTCTAAAGGAGATTCCCAGTAGACAATAGGAGAAATGCAGCCTGTGCAGTTGTTGCAAGTGATCTTTATTGTACATGAATGCCAGATGATACACTTTTTTTTGGAATCTGGATATATAAATGTCGAAATATCCAGTTATTGTTGATGATGATACAGATTTTGAAAAGGCGTTTGACAAACTATCACTTCACAGACTAGTTCATAAATTTCTATCACATAGGATTAAAAGGGCAGGGCAGCATGGACATGCCAATGGCTGAGACATAGATAACAATGATTATGCGTGACTGGTTGTTGTTGAGACTGAACGGTTCTATACTGCTGTCCACCTCAGGGAGCGGTGACAGCAGGACTACTTTTTATAAATTTATTCATCAACTGAATTTGCGTATATATGTATCATTTTACAGTTCATAGATGATACAACATGAAGAAGTGCAGTACACAATTCGGACAATAGTGATATACTGCAGGAGGTAATAGGCAGACTGGTGAACATGAGAAAGATTAAGAAGATCATCGGTAAAAGGAAAAATTAATTAACACTATGCAACTGAGTCTAATTCCTGCCTATCAATTTATCGGCTCACATTATTAACTGCTATATATTTAGCTTTGGTGGAGCTGCTAAAAACAAAGAACGCGCTTGTTTTCATGTCTAGAGGGATAGAATAATAAAAGATTGAGGGGGCAAAGAGACGATTCACTTGGCTGATTCCGGAGATGAGGAGGTTACCTTATGATGATAGATTGAGTAGACTGGGTCTTTACTTTGGAGTTCAGAAGGATGAGGGGTGATCATATCGAAACATTTGAAATAATGAAAGGGACAGATAAGATAGAGGGAGAGAGGTTGTTTCCAGTGGTCATGGAGGCAAGACCTAGGGGGCACAGCCTCAAAATATGGGGGAGCCAATTTAAAACCGAGTTGAGAAGGAATTACTTCTCCCAGAGGGTTGTGAATCTGTGGAATTCTCTGCCCAAGGAAGCAGTTGAGGTTAGCTTACTGAATGTATTCAAATCACAGATAGATAGACTTTTAATCAATAAGGGATTAAGGGTTATGAGGAGTGGGCGGGTAAGTGGAAATGAGTCCACGGCCAGATCAACCATAATAATTTTGAATGGCGGAGTAGGCTCGAGGGGCTAGATGACCTACTCATGTTCCTGATTCTTATGTTCTTATATTCTTATAGATCACTGTTATAAATCTTCAATAAAGTAACCGAGGTGCTCGAGAAGGTGCAAAGTGATTACCTGATATGCGACCAGAACTGAGGGGGTATATCGATCAGGAAATTTCGAAAAGGCCTGGATCTTTTCTTTACCAAAGGGAAGACGGAGTGAAGATCAGATTTTTTTCTTTCTGAATATGAAAGGCTTGGATAGGATAGAGGGAGACAAGATGTTTAAACTCGCGAGAGAGACCAAATCTCAGTGTCATAGATTTACAACAGCCAAGCTCCAATTCAGCATGGGTTTGTGAAAGGGAAATCATGCTTGACAAATCTTCTGGAATATTTTGAGGATGTTTCCAGTCGAGTGGACAAGGGAGAACCAGTTGATGTGGTGTATTTGGACTTTCAGAAGGCTTTCGACAAAGTCACACACAAGGGATTACTGTGCGAAGTTAAAGCACATGGGATTTGGGGTAGTGTGCAGACATGGATTGAGAACTGGTTGGCAAACAGGAAGCAAAGGGTAAGAGTAAATGGGTACTTTTCAGAATGGCAGGCAGTCACTCGTGGGGTACCGCAAGGTTCTGTGCTGGGGCCACAGCTGTTTACATTGTACATTCATGATTAAGACGAGGGGATTTAATGTAGTATCTCCAAATTTGCAGATGACGCTACGTTGGGTGGCTGTGTAAGCTGTGAGGATGATGGTGTGAGGCTGAAGAGTGACTTGGATAGGTTTGGTGAGTGAGCAAATGCATGGCAGATGAAGTATAGTATGTATTAATGTGAGGTTATCCACTTTGGTGGCAAAAACAGAGAGACAGACTATTATCTGAATGGTGACAGATTTGGAAAATGGGAGGTGCAAAGAGACCTGGGTGTCATTGTACATCAGTCATTGAAGGTTGGCATGCAGGTACAGCAGGCGGTTAAGAAAGCCAATGGCATGTTGACCTTCATAGCGAGTGGATTTGCGTGCAGGGGCAGGGAGATTTTACTCAAGTTGTACACCTGAGGCCACACCTCGAGTATTCTGTACAGTTTTGGTCACACAACATGAGGAACGACATTCTTGCTGTTGAGGGAGTGCAGATAAGTTTCACCAGACTGATTCCCAGGATGGCCGGACTGACATATCAAGAAATACTGGATCAACTATGCTTGTATTCACTGGAGTTCAGAAGGATGAGGGGGGATCCCATAGAAACGTTTAAAATTCTGACGGGTTTGTACAGGTTAGATGCAGGAAGAATGTTCCCAATCTTGTGGAATTCTAGAACCAGGAGTCACAATCTAAGGATAAGGGGTACGCCATTTAGGAACGAGATGAGGAGAAACTTCTTCACCCAGAGATTGGTGAACCTGTGAATTTCTATACCTCAGAAAATTGTTGAGGCCAATGCTCAAAATATAGTCAAAAAGGTGTTAGTTGTAGTCCGTACTACTAGGGGGATCAAGGGGTATGGCGAGAAAGCAGGAATGGTGCACGGAAGTTACATGTCCAGCCATGAACACATTGAATGGCGGTGAGGGTCGAAGGGCCGAATGGCCTACTCCTGCACCTATTTTCTTGTTTCTATGATGCTATTAATAAATGCAACAGGGAATACAAGGCATCTTGACATCGACGCACAAAATGAGGTTTTAGGATATAATCTTGGTCAAATATTTAATTTTAAGGAGTCTCTTAAAGGAGGAGGAAAGTTACAAAGGAATGGACGTTTAGGGAGAGTACGCAAAGCTTTTTGGGGCTTGCAGCTGAAGGTGGAGGTGAGTTCGTGAGGTGGAGAGGTTTAGGAAGGGAATCCCAGAACTTGTAGCCCAGCCAGATGTCGGCAGAAAGTTCGCGAGGTGGAAAGGTTCAGGGAGGGAGTCCCAGAGCTTGGGACACAGGCAGCTGAAGGAGCAGGAGATTTCGCGAGGTGGAGAGGTTTAGGGAGGGAATCCCAGAACGTGGGACCCAGGCAGCTGAAGGAGCAGGACATTTCGCGAGGTGGAGAGGTTTAGGGAGGGAATCCCAGAACTTACAGCAATGCCAGAAGTTGGCGGAGAGTTTGCGAGGTGCAGAGTATTAGGGAGGGAATCTCAGAACTTGGGGCCCAGGCAGCAGAAAGCCCGCCTGCCTTTGGTGGAGCAGCTAAAATCGGAAGTCTGCAGCTAAATATTACATTTCTGGTATGGAAACTCTGGAACCCGCCTCTGGGCTGCGCTCAGTTGTTCTGATTATTGAGTAATTGTATAATTGAGGTAACCGGATATATTACCGCGCTCTTCAACTGCTCTCTGAACTTGGACTTGGTCACCCTGTAAATAAATGTGTTTGTGCAGCAACATAAATTCCGCAGCATAATTCCTGCTTGTGCAGAGATATACAAAGAACCATAGGTTTCATAGCCACCTGCTTCTGTAATAATATAATATAAGTCATCTGCAACATATACCAGCCACAGCAGTATGAAGCTTCCGGATATGGTGAAGAGTAAAATCATTGACTTCCTCCTGCTCTCCATCTCTGGGTCACTGCCATTCCCTCCCTTGCTCTCACCCCTCAGTCCTTTACGGACTCGGCTGCCCAGTAGAATTTGCCGTACTGACTGAGCGACAAAATTAAACCGAATGGGAGCAGTGGGTTTAAAACTGTATCAAACCAAATAAATCCCCACCATCCTGGCTCAGTAGAATAGGTTGGGATTGGGATACATAACCATGGCAAATTGTCGATTATCATCGCGGCTGTATGTGTAAAGTAGGTGGGAACGTTTGTTAAACAGAGGAGAATGCCGGTTGTTGCCAGAACCACAGCCGCAGATTTCCCGGTGCAATATTTGGTTCTCAGCTTCGGGCAAGAAATGGCCACAAAACGATCAAAGGTGCAAGTGGCGGTTAAACGGACAGAACAGTCTGTCGCCGCACTGGAGAGGACAGCGATCACACGATACACAGGGGTAATATGCAGAAAACAGATCGGTAAGTAATACCAATTGACCTGCCTCAGTGTGACCTCAGTGGTGACAACCAGTAGATCCGCCGCTGCCATGGCCACCAGGTAGCGAGTGGTGCAGCTCGACAATCCGCACTGTCCCCGGGACAGGATCACAATCGCCACTAAATTCACTTCAATAAAGAGAAGTGAAAATAGACTATAATTACTGAAGAAACATACTCGGTGCCTGAGTGCAGGCAGTAAGGGCTGACTTGTAAAACAGAAAGCTTTGCGTTTGGGCTTGGATCATTCCTACTGAGTCCTGTCTCCGTTTCCTTCGATGGACTGGAAGTCCGAATATCAATCTGGCTGAATTCCAGCGTGTGCTACCCATCAGGGACAAAGGGCGTACACTGAGGATTTCAGTCTTCCCAACATCCAGTCCTCCGTCTATCATGTCTGAAATTCCACTCCTACCCTTCCTTACACCCACCGCCTACATAACCAACCCTGTAAATATCCAGACCCTTGTGCATCTTGTCTGAAACAATGTTCCAACCCCTTCCTCATGCCCAGCGCCGACATAAGCCACCCTTGTTAATATCCATGCCTCAATATTTGAGCAAATTCAAAATACTGCAATAAATATAACTGAAAAGTAACAATGTTGAAAAGAGTCAGCAGGTCAGGCAGCATCTATGGAGGGAAAAACAGAGTTAACTTTTAATGTCGATAAGATTTGGTCAGAAATGGAAGATATCAGAGATGAACAGCATTAATGCGATGATAGAGACAGAGAACATTGGGGTAGGATGAGGAGAGGAAAACGGGAAAGTCTTTGATTGGCTGTTGGGCAAGATTTATTCAACGACAAAAGTGATGAAGGTGCAAAGCTAATGAGGCAATTAAAGAAATAGAAGTTGGCCCCAGAGTTGATGTCACAGTCTCAGGATAAGGGGTAAGCCATTTAGGAACGAGATGAAAAGAAATATCTTCACACAGAGAGTGGTGAACCTGTGGAATTCTCTACCACAAAAGTTGTTGAGGCCAATTCACTAAATATATTCAAAACGGTGTTAGATGTTGTCCTTACTACTAGCGGGATCAAGGGGTATGGCGAGAAAGCAGGAATGGGGTACTGAAGTTGCATGTTCAGCCATGAACTCATTGAATGGCTGTGCAGGCTCGAAGGGCCGAATGGCCTACTCCTACACCTATTTTCTTTGTATCTATGTTTCTAAATTTTTGCAGCAGATCTGCGAGAGAGTGCAGCATGACAAATGTGCAGAGAAATGTGGGTAGACCACAGTGTATGGCCCCGCCGTACCTGTATCAGGGATCCCCTCCATCCCAAGTCCCAGCCCATATCTTCTCCACCCGCAGTTGTGTAGACAAGCCCGGGCGGCCAATGCCAGGAATCCACAGAAGCAGCCCATAACTGCTCCACCCGCAGAGGTTAGAGTGCAGCAGTCCACCATCAGCAGCAATTGTCGTCCGAGAAAGCGGAAGCGGAGGTTATGAACTGCAGTTTTGAAACTCAGATTTGACTCCGTCAAGTATCAGAATGCCGAATCGAAAACATTGCTGTTCCTCATTGAGTTTAATGGAGAAATAAGTTAGGAGACTGAGAATAGAGTTGGAGCTAGAGCATATTGTAGGCAGTTGCGAAAAGTGTAGGAAGCTAAAAACCGGTGTTGGAGGGTGAGAAAAGTGAAGAATGCCAAGGACTGAGTAACAGCATAGGGGGCCAGGAATACTGAAGATGGCCGAGAACTGACGAGAAGTGGAAGACGCCAAGAACAGATGAACAATGTTGGCAGCAGAGAAGAGAGGAAAAATGTAGGAGGCCGAGTATAGAGGAACAGAGCAGGAGGCCAATTACAGTGAAATGGGCCGAGAACAGACGAACAGTGTCGGAGGCCAATTTCAGTGAAGGTGGCCGAGGACAGAAGGACTATGGATGAGGCCAATAACAGTGAACGAGGCCGAGAACAGAGGAACAGAGTAGGAGGCCAATTACAGTGATGGAGGCCGAGAACTGAGGAACAGAGTAGCAGGCCAATTAAGGTGAAGGAGGCCGAGAACAGAGCTGCAGTTTTGGAAGGCAGTAACAGTGAAGGAGGCCGAGAACAAAGTAAGAGGCCTTTTAAGTTGAAGGAGGTCGAGAACAGAGGAACAGTGAAGGAGGCCAATTGCAGTGAAGGAGGCCGAGAACATCGGGACTATGGAGGAGACCAAACATTAGCAGTGATGTTGGGGAGGGCATCAAAAATGAAATTAGGAGTGCGTGCAATAAAGGTGCAGCAGTTATAATGGGTGACTTTAATATGCACATAGATTGGGTTAACCAAACTGGAAGCAATACGGTGGAGGAGGATTTCCTGGAGTGCATAAGGGATGGTTTTTTAAACCAATATTTCGAGGAACCAACTAGGGGGGAGGCCATCTTAGACTGGGTGTTGTGTAATGAGAGAGGATTAATTAGCAATCTCGTTGTGCGAGGCACCATTGGGGAAGAGTGACCATAATATTGTGGAATTCTGCATTAGGATGGAGAATGAAACAGTTAATTCAGAGACCATGGTCCAGAAATTAAAGAAGGGTAACTTTGAAGGTATGAGGCGTGAATTGGCTAGGATAGATGGGCGAATGATACTAAACGGGTTGACTGTGGATAGGCAATGTCAGACATTTAGAGACTGCATGGATGAACTACAACAATTGTACATTCCTGTCTGGCGTAAAAATAAAAAAAGGAAGGTGGCTCAACCGTGGCTATCAAGGTAAATCAGGGATAGTATTAAAGCCCAGGAAGTGGCATACAAATTGGCCAGAAATAGCAGCGAACCCGGGGACTTGGAGAAATTTAGAACTCAGCAGAGGAGGACAAAGGGTTTGATTAGGGCAGTGAAAATGGAGTACGAGAAGAAGCTTGCAGGGTACATTAAGACGATATTTAAAGAGAAAAAGATTAGTAAAGACAAACATAGGTCCCCTGCAGTCAGAATCAGGGGAAGTCATAACGGGGAACAAAGAAATGGCGGACCAATTGAACAAGTACTTTGGTTCGGTATTCACTGAGGAGGACACAAACAACCTTCCGGATATAAAAGGGGTCGGAGGGTCTTGTACAGAGGAGGAACTGAGGTAAATCATTATTAGTCGGGAAATTGTGTTGTGGAAATTGATGGGATTGAAGGCCGATAAATCCCCAGGGCCTGATGGACTGCATCCCAGATTACTTAAGGAGGTGGCCTTGGAAATAGTGGATGCATTGTCAGTCATTTTCCAACATTCCATTGAATCTGGATCAGTTCCTATGGAGTGGAGGGTAGCCAATGCAACCCCACTTTTTAAAAAAGGAGGGAGAGAGATAACAGGGAATTATCGACCGGTCAGCCTAACATCGGTAGTGGTTAAATTGATGGAATCAATTATTAAGGATGTCATAGCAGTGCATTTGGAAAGAGGTGATATGATAGGTACAAGTCAGCATGGATTTTTGAAAGGGAAATCATGCTTGACAAACCTTCTGGAATTTTTTGAGGATGTTTCCAGTAGAGTGGACAAGGGAGAACCAGTTGATGTGATGTATTTGGACTTTCAGAAGGCTTTCGACAAGGTCCCACACAAGAGATTAATGTGCAAATTTAAAGCACATGGGATTGGGAGTAGAGTGCTGACATGGATTGAAAACTGGTTGTCAGAATAGGCAGCAAAGAGGAGTAAATGGCGAGTTTTCAGAATGGCAGGCAGTAACGAGTGGGGCCACAGCTGTTTATACTATACATTAATGATTTAGACGAGGGGATTAAATGTAGTATCTCCAAATTTGCGGAAGACACTAAGTTGGGTGGCAGTGTGAGCTGCGAGGAGGATGCTATGAGGCTGCAGAGCGACTTCGATGGTTTAGGTGAGTGGGCCAATGCATGGCAGATGAAGTATAATGTGGATAAATGTGAGGTTGTCCACTTTGGTGGTAAAAACAGAGAGACAGACTATTATCTGAATGGTGACAGATTAGGAAAAGGGGAGGTGCAACAAGACCTGGGTGTCATGGTACATCAGTCATTGAAGGTTGGCATGCAGGTACAGCAGGCGATTAAGAAAGCAAATGGCATGTTGGCCTTCATAGCGAGGGGATTTTAGTACAGGGGCAGGGAGGTGTTCCTACAGTTCTACAGGGCCTTGGTGAGGCCACACGTGGAGTATTGTGTACAGTTTTGGTCTCCTAACCTGAGGAAGGACATTCTTGCTATTGAGGGAGTGCAGCGAAGGTTCACCAGGCTGATTCCCGGGATGGCGGGACTGACCTATCAAGAAAGACTGGATCAACTGGGCTTGAATTCACTGGAGTTCAGAAGAATGAGAGGGGACCTCATAGAAACATTTAAAATTCTGACGGGTTTGACAGGTTAGATGCAGGAAGAATGTTCCCAATGTTGGGGCAGTCCAGAACCAGGGGACACAGTCTAAGGATAAGGGGCAAGCCATTTAGGACCGAGATGAGGAGGAATATCTTCAACCAGAGAGTGGTGAACCCGTGGAATTCTCTACCACAGAAAGTTGTTGAGGCCAATTCACTAAATATATTGAAAAAGGAGTTAGTGAAGTCCTTACTACTAGGGGAATCAAGGGGTATGGTGAGAAAACAGGAATGGAGTACTGAAGTTGCATGTTCAGCTATGAACTCATTGAATGGCGGTGCAGGCTAGAAGGGCCGAATGGCCTACTCCTACACCTATTTTCTATGTTTCTATGTTTACAGTGAACGAGGCCGAGAACAGTTGAAGAGTGTAGGAGGCCAAAACGGTGAAGAAGGGCGAGATCATCGGAACAGTGTAGGAAGCCAGTACATTGTATGGCACCGAGAACTGATAAACAGTGCATGAGTACAGAATGATGCATGAGGTTGAGAAAGGAGGAACACTGCATGAGGCCGAGAACCGTGTAGAAGGCTCGGAACAGAGTAAAAGCATAGGACACATATAACGGAGGAACAGCGTCGGAATTTGAGAACAGATAAACAGTGTAGCGGACAGCGAGCAGCAACTCAGTGAAGGAGGCCGAGAACAGAGACACAAACCTGGGAGCGGGATGTAAAATTAAATGAGCAAATGAGCTGAAGCTCAGTGTGACGCTGGTGGATTGAACAGAGGCGTTCAGCAAAGCAATCACGCAATCTGCGTTTAGTCCTCCTCAATATACAGGAGACTGCATCCTGATCAGCCAATACAGGACACCAAATTACAAGAAGTAAAAGTCTATCACTGATTCATGTGGAAGCAATATTTGGGGCCATGGCTGTGGGGATGGAAAGAGGGGAAAGATACGTATTGCATTTCCTGTGCTTGCAAAGCGAGTTGCTGGTGAAGGGGCGGATGTGTTGGGAGTGATGGAATAGTGGACAAGTGTATCGCGGGTGCAAGGAAGCGCAGGGGAAGATAGGTTTGGTACTGGTCTTAGCTGGCTGTGGCGAAAATGTTCGAGGACAATTGGTTGAATGTGCAGGCGGGTGGAGTGGAAGGTGACGTCAAGTTGAAAGTACATACGGTTTTTGCTGCAAAGGTGGTGGCAGAAATGCAGGATTGACAGGGTCGCGGGCACTGTCCACCACAGAGGAGGTGAGTCCTTGGATGAGAAGAATGAAGTCTTCTCAGATGCATAGAAACATATAAACATAGAAAATAGGTGTAGGAGTAGGCCATTCGGCCCTGCGAGCCTGCACCGCCATTCAATCAGTTCATGGCTGAACATGCAGCTTCAGTACCCAATTTATGCATTCTCGCCAGACCCCTTGATCCCCCTCGTAGGAAGGACTACATCTAACATATTTTTCAATATATTTAGTGAATTGGCCTCATCAACTTCCTGTGGTAGAGATTTCCAAAGGTTCACCACTCTCTGGGTGAAGGGTTTTCTCCTCACCAAGCTCCGAAATGGCTCACCCCGTATCCTTAGACTGTGACCCCTGGTTCTGGACTTCCCCAAGATTGGAAACATTCTTCCTGCATCTAACCTGTCTAAACCAGTCAGAATTCTAAACGTTTCTATTAGATCCCCTCGCATTCTTCTGAACTGCAGTGAATACAAGCACAGTTGATGCAGTCTTTCTTGATATGGCAGTCCCGCCATCCCGGGAATCAGTCTGGTGAACCTTCGCTGCACTTCCTCAATAACACGCATGTCCTTCCTCCAGTTAGGAGACCAAAACTGTACACAATACTCCAGGTGTGGCCACACCAAGGCCCGGTACAACTGTTGAAACACCTCCCTGCCCCTGTACTCAAATCCCCTCGCTATGAAGGCCAACATGCCATTTGCTTTCTTAACCGTCTGCTGTACCTGCATGCCGACCTTCAATGATTGATGTACCATGACACCCAGGTCTCTTTGCACCACCCCTTTTCCGAATATGTCACTATTCAGATAATAGGCTGTCTCTTGTTTTTCCCACCAAAGTGGATAACCTCACATTTATCACATTATACTTCATCTGCCATGCATTTGCCCACTTACATAACCGACCCAAGTCACTCTGCAGCCCCATAGCATCCTCCTCGCAGCTCACACTGGCACCCAACTTAGTGTCTTCCGCAAATTTGATACTACATTTAATCCCCTCGTCTAAATCATTAATGTACAATGTAAACAGCTGTGGCCCCAGCGCAGAACCTAGCGGTACCCCACTAGTCACTGCCTGCCATTCTGAAAAGCATCCATTTACTCATATTCTTTGCTTCCAGTCTGCAAACCAGTTCTCAATCCATGTCAGCACAGTACCCACAATTCCATGTGCTTCAACTTTTACATGTTTTTCCTGTATTTAAAATGGAAGGCAGAACAACTTGGAAGAACTACAGATCAGTTCACATACTGGCGGTGCTGAGAAAGATAATGGAATACTTCAAAAATAAAATAAAAACAACGAGAAACACAAAGATAATCACAGAATCATAGAATCAGAGAAGTTTACAGCACGGAAGAAGGTCATGTATGCCCATCGTAACGAGCCGGCCAACAAAAGGTTATCCAGCCTAATCCCTCATTCCAGCTCTGCTTAAGGCAGTTCAAGTGCGCATGCACATATTTTTCAATCAGTTTTGGGTTTCTGCCTCTCCCTACCTTTCAGGCAGCGTGTTACAGTCCCCCACAACGCTCTGCAGTGAAGAAGTCTGCCCTTAAATCCCCACTCCTCTTTCTTCAAATTACTTTGAATGTATATCACCCTGGTTGTTCACCCCTCGGTTAAGGGAAATAAGCCTATATCTAGGCCCCTCATTGAGCTTCCCCCTCTATTTTAAGGAAAAGGAACCCAGCCTATCCTATATGTCCTCATAGCAAAGATTCTCCACTCCCAGAAACATCCTCGTAAATCTCCCCTGTGCCCTCTCTAGTGCAATCACGTCCTTCCTTTAATGTGGTGACCATAACTGCACGTAGATCTCCAGCTGTGGCCAAACCAAAATGTTATACAGTTCAAGCATAACCCACCTGCTATTATACTCTATTCCTCGGCTAATAAAGGCAAGCTTTCCGTATGCCTTCTTAATCACCTGATCCAATTGGTCTGCTACATTCAGGGATCTGTGGACATCCACTTCCGGGTCCCTTTGTTGCTCTACACTTCTCAATGTGCTACCATTTAATGTGTATTCCCTTTTTTGTTAGTTCTGCCCAAATGCATTAACTCACACTTCTCCGGATTAAATTAATTTGCCACTACTCTGCCCACCCGACCAGTTGATTGATATCTTCCTGTCGTCCGCAGATATTCAAAAAGCAAAGGTCATGCTTGACCAGTCTTCTTGAAATCTTTGAATATGGATCAGAATCAGTAGATGAGGGTAAGGCACTGGAGGCAATACGGATTGATTCATAAATATTCCTTCGATAAGATACCATATAGCAGAGTCATGAACAATCACACAGCAAGTGGAGTAAGGCGACAACAACAGAATGGTTAGCGAGCTGGCTGCACAAGTAGAAAAAGGGAGTTTGGGAAAAAGGCATTTACTCAGATTAGCATAACGGGAGAAGTGTTGTTTCACCAGGATAGGCACTGATAACTGTGTTGATCAACATTTACATAAACTATATTGAATCGAGCAGGAAAAACACAAATTCAAAATTTGCACGTTTATACAGAGGAATAATGCAGTGTGAGGCGCTGCATTTCGGTAGGAAGAAATTACACTTGCTAAATTAGAGCCTGGAAGGGGTAGAGGGGCAAAGATTTTCAGAGGCATAATTTCAAAAATCATTTACTGCAGCAAAGCACGTGAACAAGGCCATCGAAATGCAAACAAAGTTCTGGGATTCGTTGCTAGAGGAATTTAATCAAAAACAAAGAGATTATTATACAATTGCATATAACCATGACTATATCATAATTAGCGCAATGTATACAACTCTGGTCTTCATATAACTAATCCGATATCGAGACACTGGTGAAAGTGCAAATCGTGTTAAAAAATTATAACACAACTGAGATTATCATCATCATTCAAGGTTGCACAGGCTGGGCTGTTTTATTTACAAAGGAGAAGGCTGAGGGCTGGCCTGAAAGAGGCGTTTTACATTATGAAAGACGAACATAAGGTAAATATTTGCACTGATGACTTCAGCCCATCAATGTCGATTATCGATGTAAAATGTTCAAGAACAAATCAGTTAAGTAATTGATGAGAAATGTATTGACTTTGAGACGGGTGAGAATGTGGAACTTACGACAAGTTGGAGTACTTGAAGTGATGAGCAGGTAACGGGGAGTGATACCAGTACACAGGGTCATTTACGGCTCTGTGAGGCCTCAGGCTAACATGAGCGAAGGCCCTATATTAATACTATATATTGCATACAATTCAGAAGATAATCAAACAAATATAATTGTCTATTTATCCAAATTTAACAACTAACACATCTAAGTCTAACAGTAGCGAAGGCCCTATATTAATACAATATTTTGCAAACAATTCATAAAATCATCAAACAAATATAATTGACTATTTATCCAAATTGAACAACTGACACAAATTAAACTTATGTGCGTTAAAAAATCAGCATACAATTGAAACACAGAATGGTTTCTTCCTCGATTTAAACAGTGATATCAAACGGAAATTGGCAGAAAGACTGGTAAGATCATGGTCTTGACTGTGGCAAACAAAGTGCAAAAATCAAAGCCATGTACATTAAAAATAACAGCACAAACATTATACAGTTGAAGCAGAGATTGGATTCTTCCTTGCTTCAACTGCGATATCAAACAGCAAAT
Source organism: Pristiophorus japonicus (assembly GCF_044704955.1). Taxonomy (NCBI): domain Eukaryota; kingdom Metazoa; phylum Chordata; class Chondrichthyes; family Pristiophoridae; genus Pristiophorus; species Pristiophorus japonicus. The sequence goes on along the minus strand of NW_027254824.1, from coordinate 2,335,873 downwards.
TCTCTGAATACGTCTCTTAAACCAAAGAGTAGTTTCTTCCTGTACATTTGTCCTACGAACAGCATACGTAACTCTCCAGGCAATATTTGGGGGGCATTTTTTACTCATTCTGATTGTCACTTAATTTTAAACACACCTTGAGCAGTAACGACATTATATTTTGTACATCTGAAGTTATAACTTGCATTTATATATGATATTGCTCAACCAACCTTGTGTCAAAGATTTACAGTTACTTATATAAAAATTAGGGCCGCACATCGATGGCCGAAAAGATATGAGGGACGAAGGACTCATTAGCCTTTGCAAGTACATGGGGTATAATGCAGTCGAGGTTTATGCTGATAGGGTTACATGAAGAGTGGTGGGAAGAGGCAAATATGCAGATTAAACGCCGGCATTAATTAATTCGAAGAATGGCCTGTTTTGCACTGAAATTTCTATGCAGTTATTCGTAATTGCGTACAAACTAACAACTGTCATCAATTATATCACAACATTGCAGATTTTCAAATGGTTTATTTAATGAACCATTGCACTATTTATTTCATTATTATCGATTTAATAATGTTATTATTTACTGGCCCCGGACGGACTCTGTATTATGAAAACCCGATGTGTGTTTTTTTCAGTTATACGTAACTGTCCTCTCTTTGCTTCAGGCATCATTATCTGGGCGGAGACTCTGAATCATAATTAGTAAGCGGTTCGTCAAACCTTAAATTGTTACAGCAGTGGAACAGTCAATAACATCAGCCCAATATACACTCTGTGCAATAGCAGGATCACTAAATACAGCACACATGACCCACAGATTCTCATGACCGTGTGGGGGGGTAGAACATTAATCAGCACCAAAAATTTAATGTGTTTGCACTAACTATGCTTAAATGAAGAATAAGTCAATATACAGTGTATTTGAATAATGTAACGTTGCTGTGATGCTCTGTAAATGTCAGTAGATAGTTAACATGTGCTTCTATAGGTTGAGTTCAATAGGAAAGGGAGCAATATCAATGCACGTATTGTCAGCCATCTTCAACATTCTCATTTGACATCGACTACATTCATAAAATAGACATGCCGCTCCTTTGCATGCAGAGATCAGTCATCTAAAGCAATAACTGAAAAATAGAAGCAAATTACTTAACACCAGTAAGTGAGCCATACTCAGTATATCCAACAGAGAAAGATGAGAGGGGATCGCATAGAACCATAAAATTATGAAGCGATTGGACAGGTTAGATGCGAGAAGAATGTTCCCGATGTTGCGGAATTCCAGAAACAGTGGAGACAATCTTAGGATTAGGGGAGGCCATTTAGGACTGAGCTGAGGAGAAAGCTCTTCAATCGGAGAGTTGTTAACTTGTGCAATTCGCCTCCACAGAGAGTGGTTGATGTCAGTTCATTGGATATATTCAAGAGGGAGTTAGATATGGCCCTTACATCTAAAGGGTTCAAGGTATAAGGAGAGCACGCAGGAAAGGGGTGGCGAGGGAATGATCAGCCATGATCTTATCGAATGGTGGTACAGGCTCGAAGAGCCGAATGGCCTACTCCTGCACCTATTTTCTATGTTGCTGTATTCACAGTAACACCTGATAACTGGGCTATGATGTTCTACACAGATTAGTAATCAGCACTCAGTTCATCCCACAATGACAGACTCTCCCATAAATATATGGTCACTGGGATACGGCGTTCCACACCATTTGGCGAACCACACTCAGTAAATTCCACATTGAACTACACTCCTATAAATACATGGTCACGGTATGTTTTACACACCGGCTTGAGACCCTCACACAGTACAGCTGTGTAGGGGCAAGACACGGCCATTCCTACCTTCTATCAGAGAGATGGGTATACTGAGGACTGATTCAAAAGTACACGAAATTCCACTAAGGGCAATAACTTGATAGTTATACAAGCCTATTAGTTACAAACATAAATTTATATTCAGCTGATTCAATGGAATCAATTCGCAGAGGATAATGAGAACGCTTGACGCAACAGAATGTATTCTCGGAGCTTGTGTCTTTAAAATCGTGACCACTACACCAGCGTGTAACATTATCAGTCATAGATCGAAATCAGAGACCAGCTCAGACACAGATTTACGCAACTTCAATGGTTATATTCAATTACCAGGAACACCAATAACGGCAACGATTACACAGTATATTTTCTTCGCACTGTAAAGTGTTTGATGCATTTTGTGTGTGAAGCGATGTGACCCTTTGTGCTGCAGGCAATCTCCAGGAATTATATTCTGAGACGCTACTTTCCCAGCGCCTTAAATTTATACCCTGCGGTTTCTCCATGGGGACACTGAGGATGCAACATCGCTCAACATAGTTATTTTAACAATTTGAACAAACAGATTACGACAAACAGATACGTCTCTGTTGTCATGGAATATATTCAGTGCAGAGATTGAAATGTAAAACCCCAAAGACTGCACAATTCTGATCCAATTAATTAAACGTTGAAAGTCGTCATCTGCATTCTGCCAGCAATGTGGTTGTTGTATAAAACACAATCAGGCCCATCTTTACGTCGTATATTTTTTCGGTACAGTACTTCAATCAGCTGTGGCCGTTCAGTAATCCCAATCCCAATGTTAGAGTGGCCGTCCAGGCCTGTTGGATTCGACTCGAGGATGCAGCTGCGCTCCTTAACTCTGGCCGTTCAGACAAACAATTAAAGAGATTAATTTATGTCAATCGTCATCAAACGAAAAAAGACATTCAAATAATAGAGCCCCTCAACCTAATACATCCCCTCCAACTAATACAGCCGATCACACTAACGCAACGCCTCTAAACAATACCGCCACTCAAACTCGTACAGCACCTCACATTAATAGACCCCATCATGCTCATATATTGCCTCTTACTCATAGAGTAATCTAAAACTGTTCCAGCACCTCAAACTCATACAGCATGTTCAACTCATACAGTATATCAAACTGATATTTCCAGTTGGCAAACAGTAGCAATTGGAGTGCCGGAGTGATTGGTGCTGGGGCCTCAAATACTTACAATGATTTGGATTCAAGGACCGAGTGTAACATATCCAAGTTTGTTGATCTTACAAAAATGGGTGCAACAGCAAAGAAATCTTGAAACAGATGGAGAGAGGCTAAGTGAGTGGGAAAAAATTGGCACATAGAGAATAATGTGGGAAAAAGATGAGGTTATCCACTTTGGCAGAAAAAATAGAAAAGCAAATAATAATTTAATTGGAGAAAAAGTGCAGAGTGCTGCAGTACAGAGAGACCTGTGAGCCGCTGTGCATGAAGCACAGAAAGTTGATATGCAGGGAGAGCAAGTAAGCAGGAAGCCAAATGGAATGTTGCCCTTTATTGCAAGGGGAATGGACTTTACAGCAGCGAGGTCCTATTACAACTGTACAGGGCATTGTACAGGCCACACTAATGTACTGAGTCCTGTTTTGGTCTCTGTTGATGCGAAGAATATAATTGGATTGGAGGCTATTTCGAGACGGTTGATTCCGGAGATGGGTGGGATTGATTTATCAATTTAAGCTGAGTAGTTTGGGCATATACTCACTGGAGCACTGAATAATGAATGTTGATCTTATCGAAACATGTGAAATAATGAGGCGCTTGACAGACTGGATGCAGAGAGGATATTTCAACTCATAGCGGAAAGTAATAGTTGGGTACATCGTCTCAGGATAACGTCGACTGATTAAAACTGAGATGAGGACGAATTAATTCACTCCGAGGGTTGCATAGCTGCAGAATACTCTGCCGCAGAGAGCTGTAGATGCTGGGCCATTGATTATATTTAACGCGGAGATAGACAGATTTTTGAGCGATATGGGAATAAGGAGTTATGGGTTAGCGGAAAGGGAAGTGCAGCTCACTCCTTTTTCAGAACTGCCACGATCTTATTAATCGGTGGAGCAGACTCGAGAGGCCAAGTGGCCAAGTCATGATTCTATCTCTTTTGTTGCTGTGTTCCTGAATATAATACAGCCATTCAACTAATTAAGAACCTTAAATTAATACAGTCCCTCACACTAGCATATGCACTCAAACTAAAACTGAACCTCAAACTGATAGAGAACGTCAAACTGGTACAGATCGTCAAACTAATAGAGAAAGATAAACTAATAGAGAACCTGAATTTAATACAAATCCTCAAACCAATAGTGAACCAGAAAGTGATGGAGAACCTCAAAATAACACAGCCCCACAAACTAATCGAGAACATAGAAACATAGAATCATTTAGAATTTTAGACAGCAGGAGGAGGGCATTTCGACTCAACGTGTCCGCGCTGACGTCAATTAAAAGAACTTACGAAATAGTTGTCAGAGTGGGCCATACTGCCCCTCGAGCCTGCTCCATCATTTAATACGATTGTGGCTGGAGACCAGGCACATTTACAATTACACACTCTCACGCACACTCACACGAACTCACACATATACTCACACACTCACACACACACAGACACACACAAACTCAAGCTCACACTCAAGCTCACACTCTATCACACACACCATCACAGACACACTTACAATCTCGCGCAGTCTTGCACACGCTCTCACACACTCTCACACACACATGCATATTCCCTCTCACACAAACATTCACACAAACAGTTACACTCACACACACACTCACACACGCTCTCTCACACACTCTCACACACTCCCACACACTCACATACACACAGTCACACACACACAGGCACGTACACTCACGCAATCACACTCACACACACACGCATACATTCTCACACACAAACACTCACACACACACAGTCACACTCACACACACACTCACACACGCTCTCCCACACACTCTCACACACCCTCACACACGCACAAGTTCACACACTCTCACACACACTCACACAAACACTCTCACTCTGACACACACACTCACACACACACTCACACATACATCTCACACACCCTCATGCACACAGATTCTCACAAACTCTCACACACATTCACACACACTCTCACACACTCTCACACACTCACATACACTCAGTCACACACAAATGCACGCACAATCACGCAATCACACTCACACACGCACGCATACATTCTGACACAGAAACACACACACACACAGTCACACTCACACAGTCACACTCACATAAGCTCTCTCACACACTCACACACTGACACACATACTGATATTCGCACAATGACACACACACACGGACACACGCACAAACACACACACACAGACACTCACACACACTGACACTCACACACACAGCCACTCACACACACTCACATTCACAGATACACTGATGCAGACAGTGACACAGACATACTCCGAAATACACTAACAAACTTATACTCACATATAAACACTCTCTCATGGCATTGATTTTTGAAAGAGTTGCAGCCCGGTTGTGTCACTTTTGACAGCGTCCCTTACTGGCTGTGGCTTCCATGCGTAATGAGGTTTCCTCTGGAGTGGACTGAACGAGACCCTCTCCCCAGGGGACCGACCGAGATCCTCTCCCCAGGGAACCGACCAAGAACTTCCCAAGGGGACTGATCGAGACCCTCTCCCCAGGGGAGTGAATGAGACCCTCTCCAGAGTGGATTGGCCGAGTCCTCTTCCCCAGGGGACATACCACGTCCCCCTGCCCAGGGGACTGACTGGAAACCTCTCCACATGAGACTGACACAGGCCCCTGACCAGGGTACTGAACGAGACCTCGTCGTTAGAGGACTGACCGGGACCAATCCCCAGCGGACTGACGGGGACCCTAACCAGAATTTGGACGCAAGGGATTCACTTGAGTTTTCTGTGTTTATTACCTGGCGTTTAATTCTGTCTCTGGGCCCTTGTTTTGTTATCTCGAGTTAACATGTTGCCGATTGGATAGTCTGGATTTTCTTCTCATTGGAACAGAGGAGGTTGAGAGGAGACCTCATTGAAATATAGATACATGGAAATTAGGTGCAGGAGCAGGTCATTCGGCCCTTTAAACCTGCACCGCCATTCAATTAGGTCATAGCTGATCATTCAACTTCAGAACCCCTTTCCTGCTTCTCTCCATACCCATTAATGCATTTAACTGTAAGGGCCATATATAACTCCCTTTTTAATACATCTTACGAACTGGCCTCAGCAACATTCTGCGATCGTGAATTCCACACGTTAGACACTCTCTCAATGAAGAAGTTTCTCCTCATCTCGATCCAAAATTGCTTACACCTTATTCTTCGACTGTGACCCCTGGTTCTGGAACTCCCCAGCAACGGTACATTCATCCTGCCTTTAACCTGTGCAATCCCGTCAGAATTGTCTATGTTTCTATGAGACCCCCCCCTCATTCTTCTAAACACCAGTGGATACAAGCCCAGTTGATCCAGTCAGTCCGGCAACCCCAGGAACAGCCTTGTGAAGCTTCGCTTTACGACCTCAATAGCAATAACGTCCTTCCTCAGATTAGCAGACCAGAGCTGAACACAATATTCCAGCCGTGGCCTCACCAATGGTCTGTACAACTGCAGTAAGACCTCCCTGCTTTATGCTGAAATCCTCCAGCTATGACTGCCAACATGCCATATGCTTTCTTCACTGCCTGCTCTATCTGTATGCAAAACTATGTGTACAGGTGTACAAAATATTGAGCGGCCTGTACATAGTGGAGAATAAGGGCCAATTTCCATTGGTGGAGTGACTAGTAAGCTGGAGCATAGTTTAAAGGTGGTTATTGAAAAGTTTAGAGAGGTTTTACGAGGTGTTTCTTTATGATCAGTATTGCGCGTATCTAGAACTCACGGTCTGAAAGAGCGATGGATGCAGAAATCCTCACCATATTTAAGACATGGTTGGATGGGAACTTAAAGTGCCGTAACCTGCAGGTTTACCGACGTGGAGCTGGTTCGTGCGATTCGACTGGATATCCTCTTGTTGGCCCGTTAATGTACGATGGTAAGTACTGCAGGGAATGGAATACGGCCACGGCCATCTTCTGAACTAGTTTCGATCGCCTGCATTGGTTCGAGGCGAATTTTCCCAACCTTCTTTCCACTAAATTGTCCTGGAGGTTTAAATCTGATTATTCCTCTACAAGTCGATCACATGACTCAAGTTGGGGTGGAGAGCATAATGTTTCAGTGTAAGGGTGTAAGGCGTGTCGAAGTTGTGTGGGGCGGACTGGTTTGGCAGGGTGTTCTTTGCCTTTCCGCCATTGTTCATTGTTCACAGTTGTATAGATAACATTCAGCGCCACTGACCGAGGGCCGAGTAGATATTTGACGGGCAGCGCAGATACGATAAGCCGAACTGGCCTGCTTCTGCACTGTAAATTTCCAGGTATCTAAGTTTCTATTCGTTGCGGCCCTTTTGTTTTAAAGAGGTTAACGCCGGAGTTTAAATTGCTCGGCTGGCAATGCAACAAACAAATGTTAACTCGCTGTCTGCTGAACAGGATCTGAGAGGAGAGTATGGATGGAAAGGTGAACGTATGGATGAAGAGTACAATGTAATGCACCTGTTTGGGAGTGAGGCGACAATCTGGAGGGGACATGGAGGCAACTTGTGGGGGTTTGATGGAGTAATTCGAGAGATAATATATCGAGTGGTAGGATGGTGGGTAACCAAAGGAAACAGTTTTTCAATAATTGGCAAAGCAAGTAGAGCAGAGATGAGGAGGACTTTTTTATGCATTGTGTTGTTATGCTGTGTACACTTGTTAAGAAATAGTTTGCAGGGCTACAGGGAGAGCGAGGCACTGATTGGTCCCTCTACCAAGCAGAGAGTGGATGGGCCGAATGACCTGTTTAATTCTCTCAATTGTTGCAGGTTTATGGGGCCATTTCCCGGTAATCTGTGTGATGGTATTTTCATAGTCGCAGCTCTGCTATTCTGTTCCCACTCAGTCTCACCATCGTGTGCAAATTGCTTATCTATCCTTCGAGTAGGACCCACAGGCGGACAGTTCTTGTCGATAGGTCATTTGGAGAAGGAACCTTTATTTAATATATTCAAACAATGAAGCCAGGTGTGATGAAAATAACTCGGAGATCAGCCTCAAGCTGCAGTAAGAGGTAGAGTTTTATTAACACAACACCGGGACAAGAACGACTTGCATTTTTCTAACGGCTTTACTGTATTGAAACGTTCCAAGTTAATCTGACACTGAGCCACGTAAAAATATGTTCGGACAGATTCTCATAAGTTCAGTGAAAGCGAGAGGTTTCAGTCGCGTTTGAACGAGCAGGAGCGAGGTGGAGCTACGAAGAGATTTTAGGAGGGAATTCAGAGTTTAGGACCTTGGCAGCTGAAATCATGGGCGCCAATGTGATGAACATCGAGAGCGCCCAACAGCTTATAGCAGTGGAGAGATTGCGGAACGTTGTAGGGACACTTCTGGCAGAGTCTGACTCCTCACTGGGAGAGACACACACTGTACACAGGGACACTTGTTACACAGTCTGAATCCTCACTGGGAGAGACACACACTGAAGACAGAGACACTTGTTACACAGTCTGAACTAGACGTTGTATTATTTTGGCATGCATAACGCCCACTTATCGTCATTTTGTAACGCGAAAATGATGTGTAACGCCCTTATGTCGACCACTTTGCCCCAAAATATAAAGTGACCACCATTTTTTGGAAATATACGGCCGAGCATTAATATCCGCATGTGTGTCTTCCTTCGTGAAGACAGAATCAAAGTGTCGTAGGAGGTAGGCACCTTTAGAATATACCAGAATATTAGGCATTAGGCACCTGCTAGATATATCTAAATGCATATAAGTTTAAAGTGGCCACACATAAAATGGCTGCCCAGGCATGATGGGAAATCAGGTAGTCAAGCTGTGAACTGTTGAATGTTCAATGGCCGAGAAATAAACCTGTGAGGCCCACTATAGGAATGCCTTGGATGCAGGATAAGAATAACGAGGAGAGAACCCATCTCCCGTATTCAAGGCCATAAACCAATTAATTCCCCAGGAAGAAAGAGATAAGAGAACCCATCTCCTGTAAACAAGGTTATAAACCAATTATTTCTCCAAGAAGAAAGAACTAGTGAGAGAACCACTGATCTCCTGAAGTAAAGTTATCAATCAGCCCAAGCTGACAAGAGACGAACACATGGTTCCTGAGACATAAGGGGAATTCTATTGGGTTAAAAGAACCTATTTGTATTCTATAATCGTTGTGATTGGCTTGTGTCCAGCCGTGATGGGCTGTGTAACTGTAGTAAACTGTTTGTAACTGTTGTGAAACATATAAAAGTGAATGTAACCCTTTGTTCTGTGGAGAGAAGCCTGGACTCAGTCTTGTGATTTCCTCCCCGCTAAGCGTAATAAAGGTCGCATCAGCATTGGAACCGACTCTGAGTGTTGAGTGATTCTTCTGAGAAAACACTAACGCTAACAGTGGCGTAGTCGGCAGGATTTCCCGGAGTCGCTGGACGCTCTTGGAAAAACCCGGGTGTTTATAAAAAACAAAACGATTTTTAAGTATAAAGGGTGCGGAAGGTGGAAGCTGGTTGATCGACACGAGGAGACGGTCTAATATCCCAAACGCCTAGCCTGAGCCTGAATTAAGAGGACTTTTGTCCCACGTGACGGCCAGGAACCAAGTCGGCGTAGGGAACACAATTAGACCGTGGGATCGTGATATCGAGGGACATCTTCCGGACCCAGTAGTGTAATTTGAAATACCCCGGGGTAGAACCAAGCGGTGTACAGTGGCTAACGGAATCCAAAACTGTGAACAGGGTCGGACCAACGGGCCGAGGGGTGGTAGGTAGTCGTTAAAGATACGTAGAGCACTGCGGGAATTGCTTAAACGCGTTTTTAAGAATATTATAAGTTTGTGTAACAGCAGAACTTGTGACCTGACATTAGCCAAGAGACAGTTTACTACAAGTCGCGCTGGAACGAAAGCGAACCTCTGAGATTAGATTCCTAATGGTACTAGTCCTACCCAGGAATGGCCATGAAAACAATTAAACTCGAGTGGGGACCAGAAGGGTGGCTTACCCGCCACCTGGCGGAGAAACAAAAGAAGCTAATCGAAAAATTGATTAAAGCAGGGTGGAATCCTCAGGAACTAGTTATGTGAGGAATTCTTAAGATAAAACTACGAATTCCCTGAAAGGTCATGGATCCAAAAATAGAGCCGGCCAAAACAAGAAGAGAGACTTGTGTAAAAATGTCTGCTCGTTGAGTGAGAAGTGTCTGTGTGATTTTTGACTGCAGAATGAATTTTTTTATGTTTTCATGTTCCGAAAGCCTGGTTGGAAGAGGAATGCAAGTGTCTGTTTATTTTAGAACCAGAGTGAAAGTCTTTTTTTCACCCTTTGTAATGTTGTCCTGTATGTTGGAAATTTTAAGACATTTAAGTTAGAAACGCAGGTGTGGATTTATTCGGATGATAAGTTACGGAGCTAGGAAAATAAACAAATAAAGGATAGGTTTGTTGAGCAAAAAATTTATTTGACACGCTCACGTAGTTGCCGAAAGAAAACATGGGTTGAAAGACATTAATTTAGTCTCGGAATGAGATAAAGAATGCTTTAAAAAAAAAGAGCTTCTATCAAAAAAAAATAAGTTTTGAATAAAGATTGAAATTACAAAGTTTGAATTGGGATTTTGAGATATTCAGAGAAGGCACAGAAAATACTGAGGTGGATTCAAAAAAAAAATTATTAAATTAAATCTGATCAGGTCAAACTTCTGGGCGAATGGCGAGCTATCTGCGAAGGTATAAAAGGGACTTTTGGAAAATGTTAAAAACAGCAAGCTTTAGTAACGACTTTGAAACTAGAGCATTTTGAGATAACGAAAGGCAGCCCTCAATCTCTCAAAGCTGGACTCCATTCCAGTTATGGAGAAAAAGAAAAAGATAAAGATGTCACTTTGAAAGTAAATAAATGATTTTAAATTAACAACTTAATAGAGTTCGAACCCTCCATGTAAAATACAAAACCTAATTTGAAGAAAGAAAAAAAAGATGTAACGGACTAAATGGAAAAAGACATAACTTACTAAATACTAGTTGATGTTTGCTGTGAAAAAGATATTGGTTTAATTAGAAGGAAAAAAAAATTGAATAAGTAAAAAACACTCTACATGGATTCGAATTTTAAATTATGAAAAAGTTTCAATGCAGTTTGAAAAGATTTCCAAAATGGACAGTGTTTATCAAAAAAAGTCTCGAACAGTCTAAACAAGCAGAAGGGTTTTGGAGATAACGAGGAGAAAGAGAGAAATAAAAAAAAAACAGAATTGAATTTCAGTAAACAAAATTGCTATTGTATGTGTGGTCCTGTTTTAAAACAATTTAAAATAAAATTCTTTGGCAAGTACTTGAATTAGAAGTTAAGAAAACATTGGAGTTTACTCTAATGATTTATGCTGTTTTTAACGGATTCCTAATTTCGAAGCCAGTTTTGAAGGCACAAAGACTTTTTTTTTGATGATTACGTGAAGTCACGGAATGACATCAGGTCTTCTTACAATCCTAGAAAGGAGTTAAACCTTTCCATTGACAGCGGTTTTATACTGAACATTATTAATTTGGACTTCTTAATAGGAAAAAAAAGACTCGCCTAACGGAGGAAACAAAAATAAAAACAGAACTAGCTTATGTAATAATACTTGCCTGATACAATAAAGAAATAGATACTCAATAAAACAAATTGAAGAGTTAAAAGCAAAGATAAACAGGCTGGAAGAGATAACGGGACTAGACGGATAGTGCAGTGCGCAGCCATAGCACCATCACCTCTGGCAATAGAGCCAATGTACCCCATGGTGGGTAGGTGTAGTCCACAAACTCAACCTAACGGTAAAGCAGACAGCGATATTTGGAGGAATAGCTTTGGCCTTGGTCATAATAGGAGTTTGGGTAATATTTAAGTGGGTAAAGACATGGGCGCACGCCCTATAGATTCAGCTCGAAATGGTTCGATTATAACCTTGTGCTTCTGATTTTGCAGGATGACAGGGACACTCGTAGAGCAAAAAACTTAACCCTTGGTGACGACCAGGCCGTCTGTTTAAAATTACAGATAATACATACCGGAATGGGAATACGAAAGGCGCTACTCGTAATATGGATTGCCCTGCGACATTCACGTACGCTGGGCAACACCGCACGCAGAGCACGCTGGAAATAAACAACTACATGAACTATGGAGTCTTGTTTAATTTAACGGACGGAATGTGCATCCCAGCAGCCAAGGACTGGAGCAAGGACAGGACTTATTTTAATGCATGGTTACAAGTGAATACTAATAAGAATCCTAAAAGAATAAGATTATGTGTACAGTGCTCAACGGGTATAAGGAGCAGATGCATTAAACGGAGGGATGTCAAAGGGCCTGATGAATGTACTTTCGGCATAATTTGCGCGCCTCCGGGACAATCCCAGCAATCAGTCATCCGCAAGAAGGTAATGGGGCTGTGTGGGTATTACGAGGAGGCGGTGGCGTCTGCAATATCATTGTATGTATGTTTCCCACCCCCTCCGACACCGCGCCCCTTAAGAATCACTACATTGCCCGAGGAACTGCCTTGTCCCATAACTTCGAAGGGACCAGAGAATGGAATTGTAATGTACAACAAGGGGGAACTGTTGTATGATAATGTTAAACATGAAATTGTGCCTGTTCTGATCAATATTTCAGGCATCCAGATGCCGGAATACTGTACAGAACAGTCAAGGAAGATTTACAATGTAATATGTAAAATTTTAATGCAGCAGGCTGCCGATGCAATGGGTGCCAGTAGGTTCCGGGGACGGGGGTTAGCCCCCAGGATGAAGAGGGAAATAGTTAATGATGTTGCTACCGTTTTCAATACAGGGACCTCCGTAGTGAACTCGATAGACATACAAGGATTAAATGAGAGGGTGGAACAGCTTAGAGGGGTGATGAAGGTGTTATTGGAGAGGGTGGAGCAAAACCAGGAAGACCAAGCCAACCTCGGAAAGGAGGGTGCCAAAATCCAGCTGGATGGCATCTCAGTCCTGGAAGCTCACGCCAGAACCATCAATCACCTCATTGATAGAGAACAGGAAGATACAGGGAAAGCAAAGACAGGGGCAACTCGGTCAGGCTTATGGTCTGTGGATGGTGGGACAGATCCGCCACAATCTCGACCAGATCCAACGCGGGGAAGTAGCCGATTGGATAGACAGTTCACATTTAGCTCAGTTGGCTAACCAAAGGGGGACACTGGATAATTGTACTCTGAAGGGACTGACCAGAGTATACACAGCAATTCCAGATTGCCAGATGTAGGACTACCGGGATAGGGATAGTCCTGATGATGCCTATAGCCACATCGGACTCAGGGCCGTTCCCCCTATACCAACGAGAGAATATCGGAATAATTCGGGAAAATGTCTCCATACGCTACTACCTGACCACCACCTCTGCCGTTCGTCGAAACAACATACTTACCGGGATTTCCCTAGCAGATTTCAATCAAAAGCGGGAAATCACAGTATGCCCTCACCCGGTGGGCCGAGGGGAGCTAGACGTGTGCGGGTTTAATCGAACCGACGGGTGTGTACTAGAAATAGTGCCCGCACACATGCACTTCGCGAGGGCAGGCTCCGGAGGGAAGGGAAGATACTGCGTCTCTACTACTGAGCGTTCATTCCAGTATAATGACCTGCAGTGCCCGATACCACAGTCAAACTTTTGCTTTACACCACTACGAGCTGTCGCGATTGGGCAAGCGCATATCACCCAGGTTAGGCGCCGGAAGTCCGAAGTTATTGAGGTAACCGATCAGCTCCATGATCATTTACAGGATTTTGACGAACCAGATCAGGTCCTTATCCCACATCTAACCGAAGTATTACGAGAGTTGAGGCTCAGAGTGGGTCAATCCGTAAAGCTTTACCACCAACTACAAACTAAAATCAAAGTACTGGAAGAAGATACCGAGGTAGACTTACAAAGTCAGAGTTGGTGGAGAAAGGTCTGGGACTGGGGAATAAATGTGAACATCGACCCATGGATTCGAATAATTTCACATATACTGGTCCGGATACAATTGATCTTAGCAATAACATGGGGCGTAATCGCCTGCCAGGCATGCAGACACCACGCACAATGAAGACGGACAAATCACCGTTCCCCGGATACTAAACAAGCCTGTTTAATAAAGGGGCAGGAGGATTTGGCCTTTGTCAATTCGATTTAAGCAACCGGGACTCCTGAAACCGCGTGACTGGCCAGCACGTTGAGGCAGGGAGTACCGGGCCGTGCACAAAATCTAATAAAGGTCGAATGGTCGGTTAAAGGGAACTAGGACTTGTCCCTTTACCGAAAGGGGGAGTTGTTGTAGGAGTTAGGCACCTTTAGAATATACCAGAGTACTAGGCATTAGGCACCTGCTAGATATATCTAAAAGCATATAAGTTTAAAGTGGCCACACATAAAATGGCTGCCCAGGCATGATGGGAAATCAGGTAGTCAAGCTGTGAACTGTTGAATGTTCAATGACCGAGCCATAACCCTGTGAGGCCCACTATAGGAATACCTTGGATGCAGGATAAGAAGAATGAGGAGAGAACCCATCTCCCGTATTCAAGCCATAAACCAATTAATTCCCCAGGAAGAAAGAGATAAAAGAACCCATCTCCTGTAAACAAGGTTATAAACCAATAATTTCTCCAAGAAGAAAGAACTAGTGAGAGAACCTATATCAATCAGCCCAAGCTGACAAGAGACGAAGTCATGATTCCTGAGACATAAGGGGAATTCTATTGGATTAAAAGAACCTATATGTAATCTATAATCGTTGTGATTGGCTTGTGTCCAGCCGTGATGGGCTGTGTAACTGCAGTAAAATGTTTGTAACTGTTGTGAAACATATAAAGGTGAATGTAACCCTTTGTTCTGTGGAGAGAAGCCTGGACTCAGTCTTGTGATTTCCTCCCCACTAAGCGTAATAAAGACCGCATCAGCATTGGAACCGACTCTGAGTGTTGAGTGATTCTTCTGAGAAAACACTAACGCTAACACCTAGTATTCTGGTATATTCTAAAGGTGCCTACCTCCTACAACATATCCCCTAAACTGTCCTAAACTCCCAAGATCTCCTAGTCCCCAAGCTCTCCTCCCCACAAGCTCTCCTACGCCGCCAATCTCTCCTACCCTCAAGCTCTCCTACCCATTAAGCACTCGGAATCATCAAAGTCTCCTATCCCAGAAGTTCATCTACACCCAAACTCTCCTGCCGCTCCAAGCTCTCCTAGCCTAAAAGCCCTTCAACCCCCCAAACTCTTCAAACCCCGAACATTTTTTGCATGCCGCAAGCACTTCTCCCCCCAAGGTCTCTCATCCCCGAAGTTCTCTTTCTCCCCACAAGCTCCCGTAACCGCCAAGCTCTCCTTCCTCTGCACGCACTTCTACTTCCATAGCTCTCCTACCATCCGTCAATTTCTCCAGCCTCCCATTCTGTTCTATTCCCCCAAGCTTCCCGACCCGCCCAATCTCTTCAACCCTCCAAGCCCTCCTACGCCCCCAAGCCCTCATACCGGCGCAAGCTCGACTAGCACCCCCCAAGCTCTCCTACCCCCCATGCTCTCCAATCGCCCCAAGCTCTCCCACCAGCCCAAGCTCTCCTACCCCCCAAGCTCTTCAACCACCCCAGCGCTCCTAGCCCCCAACCTCTCCTACCCCAGCAGCTCTCCTAACCCACCCAAGCTCTCCAATGTCACTAAGTTCTCCTAGCCCCCTCCGCAAGCACTTCTACCCCCCAAATTTCTCGAAACACCACAAGCATGTTCTCCTATACCCTCGAGCTCTCCTAACACTCCAAGCTCTCCTATACCCCCACACTCTCCTACCCCCCCAAGATCTCCTACCCAACAAGCACTCCTAAACCCCCTGCTCTCCTACCCCCCAAGCTGTGAAGCACATAATTATCCTTCATAGGTGTCTTGTAGTTTGCCGATATATATGGCTCCGAATTGTTGATGGTGCACTCGCCTAAATACCCTGCAAAATGAACAGAAAATTCAGCTTTTCTGCAGGTAACTTTCCACTTTCTAAACCTTATTCCCCTGTTTCTGGAACTAATTGCTCTGTACTGTGATTATTCCTGTGTTCATGGAGCTCGCTTCCCTAATTTCTGCTGCTCTCCATTGCCCTGTTTCTGGAGCTTATTCCAATGTTTTTGGAGCTGCTAATTTACCAGTTTCTAAAACACCTACTTTTCCTCTTTCAAGACCACAATCCACATTTTCTAGACCAAATTACAGGTTCTGTCGCTAACGCCCTTACTTTTGTGCTAACAATGCTCATCGAGAGGCGAATCCGATGCTGCCCATTTTGCACCACTGTGCGAGATAATTATCCAGGCCATACCTTATAATATATTGTCTCATAAAATGCTTCCTATAATGATTAGTAGCTATTCTTTTCACCGCTAAATTGCAAACAGCAGTCAAAAAAGATAGATGACTCCTGAAAAGGGAGTCGTATTCATTATTCTCCAATCACTTTAGCATACCTTAGATCTAATGCTCTCTTCCAGTAAACACGAAGGCAGAATATTTTCTGAATGGCGGCAGATTAGGAAAAGGAGAGGTGCAACGAGACCTGGGTGTCAGGTACATCAGTCGTTGAAATTTGGCATGCTGGTACAGCTGGCGGTGAAGAAGGCAAATGGTATGTTGGCATTCATACCGAGGGGATATGAGTAGAGGAGCAGGGAGGGATTACTGCAGCTGTACAGGACCTTGGTGAGGCCTCACCTGGAATATTGTGTTCAATTTTGGTCTCCTAATCTGAGGAAGGACGTTCTTGCTATTGAGGGAGTGCAGCGAAGGTTCACCAGACCGATTACCGGGATGGCAGGACCACATATGAGGAGAGACTGGTTCGACTGGGCCTGTATTCACTGGAGTTTCGAAGGATGAGAGTGGATCTAATAAAAACATATAATATTCTGACGGGACTGGATTGTTTGAATGCAGGAAGAATGTTGCCGATGTTGAGCATGTCCAGAACAAGTGTACACAGTCTAAGGATAAGGGGTAAGCCATTTACGATTGAGATGAGGACGAACTTCTTCACTCAGAGAGTTGTTAACCTGTGGAACCCAATTCAGGAGAGAGTTGTTTATGCTGGTTCGTTAGATGTATTCAATAGGGACTTATATATTGCCCTTATGGCTAAAGAGATCAAGCGGTATGGAGAGAAAGCAGGAAAGGGGTACTGAGGTGAATGTTTAACGATGACCTTCTTGAACAGTGGTGCAGGCTCGAAGGGCCGAATGGCTTCCTCCTGCACTTATTTTCTATGTTTCTAATTCCCATGTTTTTGGAACTCCTACTAACCCTCTTTCTGAGACTCCTAATTTCCCTATACCTACATGGAATGTCCATGTTTCTCTATTTTCTCGAGGTAATTCAACTGTTTCTGGAGCTAATTCCTTTATTTACGTCGAACATTCAATAGTTTCTTGAAGTCCACGTTCCCCACTTTGTGGACATTATGTTTTGTTTGTGGAGCCCCTGTTCGTCTGATTATGGAGCTCCAAATTGCACTGTTGATGAAGCAGCTAATTGTTCTATTTTAGTGTCGACTAGTTATATATATATATACCTATCGGAGATGTGTTGTTTATGGTGCGCGCTCCTAATTCCCATGTTGCAGGAAGCGCTAAGTTACCTCTTTCTGGAGTAAACTCGCTCATACCTTTGTTGCCGCATAAAATTCCATGGATTCTGGAAGTCCTAGTTCCCCACTTAATATTTAAGTGTCTACTAGTTTTATATATATATATATATATATATATATATATATATGTCTACATATATATCCGAAATGCCCTGCGTATGGTGTTCTCTTCTAAGTCACCTCCTACGGGAATAGCTAGTTTCCTGTTTCTTGAGCAAATTCTTTTCTTTCTAAATTTAATTCATTTGTTTCTGGAGCTTTTTCCGCTGAACTGAACACATTCCCGTTTTCTGGAGCTCCTAATTCGTCAGCTTCAGCAGTGTCCAATTCCGCAGTTTCAGTAATTCCTAATTGTCATGATTCTAGACCTAATTCCCATGTTTCTGGTACTAATAACCTTGTTTCTGAACTAATTATAGTATTCCTGGAACTCCTAATTCCCCTCTCTGCAATTCCTAATATCACTGTTCCTGCAGCTAACTCCCCTATTTCTGGAGCCCCGGTTTTATCTGGAGTTCCTAATATCCCAGGTTGTGGATCTCCGAATGCATATGTTTCTGGGGATAACTATCCTGCATCTGTAGCTAATTCAACGGCTTGTGGAGCTAATAATTTTTTTCTAACATTACTAACCCCAGCGTCTGCTGCACCTTCATCCTACGTGTTAGCATAGGACACTCATGAACCTACATTCATGCATGGTGATCTATTGCTCTGAATCTAACGGACGAATGAAGGGCAGAACTGGGGCTGTATGAGAAACATCTCCCAGCACCCATACCCTATCTACCAGACGACATAAATGAGAAAAAGGATCCACTGAAGGAGAATATACAAATTTACCAAATTCTAAAGCATCATCTCTCGTGTGCTGGCAGGTCTACAATTGTTATTGTATTAGCCTGGCATGTAAAGACAGGTGCAGCTTAGTCGAAATGTAGGAATAAAAGCAAGGTTAAAGCGATAGTAAAGAAGCAGAGTAACCTACTGAGATAGAGGGAGCAATATAGCTACATGTGCACTAGGCTCATTACCGCAACTGTTAAATTTAGAAGGGCTGGTTACGTTGAGGTGGGGAGTCAAGGAGCAAAAGGGGGAATTGAAGTATTCCATGGGCCTCCGTTGTATCTGATTCAATGATAGAGTTTTCAAGTTGCCGATAGCAACATACATCATCAATTCCATATTTCGACTCATGTGGTTCAGACGAGTGTTGCATTACAGGAAGCCTCGCTCGCAGCTGCTTAGAATTAAGGATGTAAGCCTCATATAGATCATATATCTGTGTCGGACTGAAAAAGGGCATATAAAAGGACAATGGCTGCAATGTATGGTACACAACTATTTGCTGCAATGTATAACTGTCCCAGACCAAGAGTTTATCGAAGAGATCGGGGCGGAGAGCTCAGTTAAGGGCTAATTATCAACTACCCGATTTTCACTTGCAAGTGAATAATCGATTCTTTGACATTCAACAGTCATCGACTGGTGTATTCATTTGTTACACTACATTATAGATAAAATAGCTAAAGAATCAGGGAAGTTTCCTGAAGAAACAGAAGAATTCGTGGCTCCACAAACTAGGATATTCGTAACTCCCCATCAAAAGATGATTTAGCTCCAGAAACACGTGAATTGCTGCAGGAACACGCAAATTATCTTCATAATCAGGAGAATTAGCTCAAAAACTTGGAAATTCAGAGATACAGAAACAAGGAAAGTATGGTTGAAGAATCAAATTAATTTGGAGCAAAAGAAAGAGGAGATTTAGGTGATACAGATAAGAAACAGGGGAATTCGGAGAGGGCAGCATGAACATAGAAATTAGGAGAGGGCTCGACAAAGTGGGAAATTTGGAGGCAGTTCCAGAAACTGGGGGATTTTTTTCGCAGTAACAAAGTTTTAGCTCCAAACAGTTCAATTAGCTACAGAACCAGGAGAGTTACATCTAGAAACAGCATTTAGGAGCTTCACAAACTGGGATATTTGGACCTCCAGAAAAAAGATGAAGAAGGAGCTTCAGGAACCCGGGAATTAGCGCAAAATAAGGGACTTAGCTCTATAAACAGAGGAATTGTGTCCAGAAAGTGGATAATTAGGAGTTACATGAAGTGGTGAATTAGCAGCTCCAGAAACAGTGGAATTAGCTCCAGGAACAGAATAATTGTACGCTGCTGAAACTGGGGATTTAGGAGCTCAGGAACACAGGACTTCGCTCATTACAGCGGAATTATATATGAAACATGGGAATTGGGTTTAGACAGAAGGGAGTTAGTGTAATAAATTGGAAAATTAGCTGTTCCTGTCGCAGGGGAATTCGCACAGCGCGCCATAAGCAGAACCCTTCGGAGCTATATATATCGGGGGAATGTGAGCCGCATTAAAAAAGAATTAGAAGCTTCGTAAACCGTGCAATTCAGCTTCAGAAACAGGGGAATTAGGAGTTGCACAACAAGAGAAATATCTACATAACCTGCGGTATTAGAAGCTCCAGCAACAGGGGCATTAGGAACTTCCTAAAGATGAGAATTTACAGTTCCAGGAACAGAAAAATGAGCCACAGAACAAGGGAATTAGCTCCAGAATAGACGGAATATTACCTCATTAAATATATGCATTAATTCCAGAAAGAAGACAATTAGCTCGATAAACACTGGTATTTACTGCACAAACCAAGGCATTATGTGCTGCAGAAGCCCTGGAATTAGGAGCTACAGCAAGAGGTGAATTATGCCCTGAAATATGGTAATTACCTCCGGAAAGAGAGAGAATCCGTTGCTCCAGAATCAGAGGACATTCCGACTATAGAAACAGGGAAATCATGAGATCTAGAAGCAAAAGAAGTTTAGGTTCCATAAACAATGTAATTTGGAGCAAAATAAACAGGAGATTTATGAGATCGAGATAGAGTGGATTAGGAGAGCGCCCTATCTACATGGAACATAGCAGACAGATCCAGGAACTGGGAAATTGGGCACAGCTTTATAAAAAGGCGACTTGGGTTTTCCTTTCGCAGGAGATTTAGGAGAGTGGAGCATAAATAGACAATTCGGTAACATATATATAGGGCAAATAGTAGCCACATAAAAAGGATAATTAAGTACTCGATAAACAGTGCAATTTGGAGTTCCTGAAATTGCGCAATGAGGAGATCCACAAACAAGTGAAATAGCTCCAGAAACAGGAATAATGGGAACTCTCGTAACTGGAGTATTAGAAACTCCAGATAAATTGATGATACCAGCTCCAGGAATAGAAGGTGAATCCCCAAAACAGGTAATTAGTTCCAGAAACACAGGTATTAGGAGCTCTCGAAACAGGGGAATTGCCTGCAGACATATTGGAATTAGATCCACCAAGGGGCAGATCAAGAGTTCCAGAAACAGAAGACATCGTAGCTACAGATTCAGGTTGTTTAGCTTCAGAAACTGAGATTACGAGATCCAGAAACAAGGCAAGTATGGTTCAATAAAAAATGCAATTTGAAGCAAAAGATAAAGGAGATTTAGGAGATCTGAATACAGGGAAATAAGGAAATTGCAGCTTCAATCTGGAACATAGGAGAGGGAACAAGAAAGTGGGAAATTTGGAGACAGCTCCGAAAAAAGGCGAATTAGCTGTTCCTAAAGCAGGGGAAATAGGAGAGTGCACCATTAACAGGACACTTCGGAGCTATAGGGGAAATCATAGCCTCAAGAAAAGGACAATGGTGTGCTCCATAAACTGCGCAATTTGGAGCTCCAGTGACGGGGATATTAGAAACTCCGCAAACAATTGCAACATTTCCAGAAACAGGTGCAATAGGACTTCCAGAAACTGTGGAATCAGCACCAGAAACCGAGGTATGACCGACTTAAACAGTTGAATTAGCAAGAGAAACAGAGGAGTTACATCCAGAAACAGAGGATTTAGGATCTCCTCAAACTGGGATATTAGGAGCTCCTGAAAAATATGAATTACCTCCACAACCAGAGGTAATAGATCGATCAACAGGGGAATTGGGTGCTGCAGAATTGGAGCTCCAGGAACACGGAAATTAACTCAGAAATAAGGCCATTATCTTCAGAAACAGGGAAATTAATCCATAAAATTTGGAATTATATTCTGAAACTGGGGAAATATAAATTCCAGAAACAAGGGAAGTATGGTTCCATGAACAAAATAAGTTGGAGCAAAATATACAGGCGCTTTAGTAGATCCAGATGCAAGGGTATTAGGAGAGGACTCCTTCACCATAGAACTTAGGAGCAGGCTCCATAAATTGTGAAATGGTCTGGGGAATGGACAGGAACTTGGATCGGCATGGTGCAGAAAATTGGGCTGGAATGGGGCCCGAACTTGCGCTGGTGGATGGGACATGAACCATGTATAAACGACAATTACCTGCTCGATAAAAAGCGCAATATTAACTCCAGAAACGGGGTTATTGCGATCTTCAGAAACAGCTGATATATCTCAAGGAATAGGGGAACTAGTACCTCCATAATATATGGATTCAGATCAAGAGGCAGAATTATTAGTTACAGAAGCCGTTGAAATATCTACAGAAACCGGGATTTTCTCTCCAGAAACTGATGAATTCGGAGCTTCAGAAAAAAGCTAAATCATGTCTGGAAACATGGGAATTAGCACCAGGAAGACGTGAATTAGCTATTAAGCAAGGCAATTAGCGCCAGAAACAGGGGACTCAACTCCAGAAGCAGTGCTATGATCTCCAGAATCAGGGGAATTAGCTGCAAAAACAGTGGAATTATACGATCCACAATCGAGGGAAGTATGTTTCCATAAACAAATATATTTGGAGCAAAGGAAACAAGAGATTTAGTTGATCCAGATAGAGGGTAATTAGGAGATTGCAGCATCAACGTGGGCCTCTGAAGCAGGCTGCAGAATCTGGGAAATGTGGAGCCAGCTCCAGAAACAAGTAAATTAGCTGATCATGTAGTCGCGGAATTCGGAGAGCGTATCATAAACAATATACTGTGGTTCGAGATATATATATCATGAGTGGCCACATGAAAAGCGCAATTAGATATAACATAAACAGGGCAATTGAGAGCCTCAGAATCAGAGGAATTAGGATCTGCAGATACAGGAGAACTAGGACCTCCAGATATTTGGGAATTAGCTCGAGCAACATCGGCATTAGCTCGAGAAACTGTTGAATTAGCTACCGAAAATGCGGAGTTACCTCCGGAAACGGATTAGAAGCTCCACAAACTGGGAAATTAGGACATCCAGAAAAAAGTTACAATAGCTCCAGAGGCAGGGAAATTAACGCCTGGAACAGGGGAATTTGGAGCCGCAGAAAGAGGGGATGTATGAGCTCCAGGAAGACGTGAATTAGCTCAGAAAGAAGGGAATTAGCGCCAGAAACAGGGGAGTTAGATATTGAAACTGTGGAAGTATGTCTTGTTGCAGCTTAATTAAGAGAGTGCACAATAAACAGGACAATTCGGCAAAGTACTAGGCACGTAAAAAGGACAATTATGGGCTTCATAAACCGCTCAACCTGGAGCTCTACAAAAAAGGGAAATTAGGAGCTCCAGAGGAAATTCCCACAGAAAAATTCTTATCTCCAGAGACCGTTGAAGTAGCAAAGGAAAAAGGGGAATTTGCTCCAGAAACAACTGCAGTAGGAGATCCACAATCTGGGATATTGTAATTGCAGAAAAAAGATGAGCTTCAGAAACAAGGGAATTAGCTCCAGTAAGAGTGGAATTGGGAGCTGCAGGGACGGGACTTAGGAGTTCCAGGATTACTGTAATTAATTCTGAAAGAAGGGTATTATCTCCAGAAACTGGGGAATTAGTTCTAGAAAGATGAAAATCAAAAGTCACAGAAACTGTCTAATTGGGCGCTGCAGAAACAGTGGAATTAGGATTTCGAGAAACAGGGGAAATTGTACAGTACAGCGGAAGTAGTCCCAGAAGCAAAGGAATTATATCGGGTAAATGGAAGCACAATTAGATTTTTCATAAACGGCGAAATTTGAAGGTCTAGCAACAGGTGATTGTGATCTCCATAAATATCTGAAATGGCTCCAGCAACAGGGTAATTGGACCTGCATAACCTGTGGTAGTAGGAACTCCAGCAACAGCTGCATTCGGAGCTCACATAAGGTGGGATTTAGCAGCTCCAAGAACATTGCAACGAACCCTGAAACAAGCGAAATAGCAGCAGAAACAGGGGCAATGTGACAGACTTAATTACAGGCTTTAGTTCCATCAGCGGGGAATTAAATCCATAAATATTGGAGTAAACTCCATAAACTGGGCAATTAATTGCTCCAGTAACACCAAAATTAGGAGCTCAAGAAAGAAGGGAATTGTGTCCTGAAATATGATTAGCTCCAGAAAGTGGGAATATCAGGTGCTCCAGAAATAGTGGGCATCTCAGCTACAGAAAGAAGGTGATTAGCTCCAAGAACAAGGAACGTTGCTCCAGAAATAGAGGAATTAGAAGCTCCACAGACTGAGAAATTAGTACCTCTAGGAACAGGGATATTAGCGCAAGAACCTGCGAAATTTGCTCCAGAAACGTTTGTGAAGAGCAGAGTTAGCTCCAGGAAGAGGTGCCTTAGCTGTCCCTGCAGCAGGGGATTTAGGAGAGCGCAGCATAAATAGGACATGTCGGTGATATACAAATATATATATAACTAATAGCCACTTAAATGGGACAATTAGGTGCTTCCCAAACAGCGCAATTTGCAGCTCGAGAAAATAGACAATTAGGAGCTCCACAAACAAATCAGAATCTCCAGAAAGAGGGGAACTAGGACTTACCGAAACCATGCAATCTTCTCTGGAAACAATGTTATTAGCTCCAGAAAGAGTTGAATTAGCTACAGAAAGAGGGGAATTCACTCAAGGAACTGTGAAATTAGAAATTGCAGAAAGAGGGGAAGTAGGAGCTCAGGAACGCGGGGATTTGCGCAGAAATAAGGGAATTAGTTCCAGAAACCGTGGAATTACGTTTTGAAAGATGACAATAGCAGGTGCGGAAACTGGAATATCTGAAACTCC
Organism: Pristiophorus japonicus; assembly: GCF_044704955.1. Lineage (NCBI taxonomy): Eukaryota > Metazoa > Chordata > Chondrichthyes > Pristiophoridae > Pristiophorus > Pristiophorus japonicus. Next base: position 2,311,166 of record NW_027254824.1, on the reverse strand, counting down.
AGAAACAATGGAATTCACTCCAGAAACAGGGCAAGGGGGAAATGCAGAAGCAGGGGAAGCGAGCTCCAGGAACACAGGAATAATCACAGTAGTGCATAAGTAGCTTCGGAAACAGGGGAGTTATGTTTTGAAATCGGAGAGTTACTTCCAGAAAAGATGAATATTCTTTTCATGTTCAGGGTAATTAGGAGAGCGCACCATAAACAGGATAATTCGGAGCAATATCTACTAGCCTAGTACACAAGTAAAATGGACAAAAATGTGCTTCATAATCTGCACAATGTGGAGCTCCAGAAATATGGAAATCTGGATCACCACCTTAATTTACCTCAGAACAAAAGGTATTCGCACAAGAAACCGTTGAATTAGCAAACAGAAACAGGGGATTTACCACCAGAAACAGATGAGATATTTCGAACGCCAGAAAAAAGATTAGCTCCAGAAACGGGAATTAGCTCCATGAACAGTGGAATTAGGAGTTACAGAGAGGGGAATTAAGAGTTCCAGGAATACTGGAATTAGTTCAGGAACATGGGTATGAGCTCCAGAAACAGGTGCATTAGGACTAGAAAGATGAGCATTCGGAGTTACAGAAATTGCCGAATTGGGCACTGCAGAAACTGCGGAATTAGGATTTCCATCAACACGGGAAATTATTCTGGACAGCAGAAGTAGTTACAGAAACAAAGGAATTAGAAAGAGAAGAGTTGGCTCAAGAAACAGGAGACCGCACTATAAGCAGAATAATTCGGATCTAAATATATTGGGGAAATGGTAGCCACATAAAAAGCACAATTAGATGTTTCATAAACAGGGTAATTGATGGTCTAGAAAAAGGCCAATTAGGTTCTCCACAAACAAGTAAAATATCTCCAGAATCAGGGGAACAACGACCTGCATAACCTGGGGTAACATGAGCATCAGGTTAAGCGGCATAACGGAGCTCCCATAAGATGGGAGTTAGCAGCTCCAAGAACATTGAAACTAACCCTGGAACAAGAGAAATAGCTCCAGAAACAGTGGAAATGGGATATCCTTAATTACAGGAACTAATTCCAGAAACCGGGGAATTAGTGCCATAACTTTTGGAGTTAACTCCACAAACAGGGGAATTAAGTGCTCCAGAAACACCGGAATTAGGAGCTCCAGAAAGGGGGGATATTATGTCCAGAAATATGGTGATTAGCTCCCGAATGAGGGAGAATCTGGTGCTCCAGAAACACAGGATTTTCAGCTACAGAGACAAGGGGTTTTGCTCCAGGAACAGGGGAAGTTGATCCAGAAATATAAGACTTAGGAGCTCCACAAGACTGGGAAATTAACACCTGCAGGAATATTGGAATTAGCTGCAGAAACAGCGCAATTAGCTCCAGAAATAGGGGAACTGCATTTAAAAAGAGCAGAGTTAGCTCTCGAAAGACGTGACTTAGCTGACCCTGCAGCAGGGGATTGAGAAGAGCGCACCACGAACAGGACATTTCGTAGATATACATTTATAACTAGTAGACACTAAAATAGGACAATTAGCTGCAGAAACAGAGAATGTCCTCCAGGAACAGGGAAATTAGGAGTCATAGAAAGAGGAAAGGTGGAATTCCAGGAATACGGAAATTAGAGCAGAAAAAGGTAATTAGCTTCAGAAACAGGGAATTAGGTCTAGAAACTGTGGAATTACATCTAGAAAGTTGAAAAGTTGGAGTTACAGAAACTCGAATAATAGCAACTCCAGAAACAGTCGATTTAGCTCCAGAAAAAGGGTAATGGTGAGCTGCAGAAACAGCGGAATGAGCTGCAGCAACACAGGAATAATCGCAGTACAGCGCAATTAGCTTCAGAAGCAGGGGAATTATGTTTAGAAAGAGGAGATTTACCTCAAGAAACATTTTCTGTTCACGTTGCAGAGTAATTAGGAGAGCGCTCCTTAAAAAGAACAATTCGTAGCCATATATTTCTGCAAAATGCTAGACACATAAAAAGGACAGATATGTGCTTTATAAACCACACAATGTGGAGTTCCAGTAATATGGAAATGTGGAGCTTCACAGGAACTTTCCCCAGAGAAAAAGGTATTAGGTCCAGAAACAGTTGAATTAGCAACAGAAACAGGGAAGTTACCTCCAGAAACAGATGCATCAGAGATCCACAATCTGGGATATTCGGAACTCCAGAAAAACATGAGCTCCAGAAACAGGGGAATTATCTCCAGGAACAGGGGAATTAGTAGCTGCACAGAGGGGAATTATAAATTCCAGGAATTCTGGAATTAGTTCGGAGACAACAGTATTAGCAACTGCTAAAGGCGAATTATATCTAAAAATATGAGAATTAGCAGTTACAGAAACTGCCGAATTGGGCACTGGAGAAACTGGGGAATTAGCAGCTCCAGCAACACCGGAATGTGTTCAGTACAGCGGAATTAGCTCCAGAAACAATGGAATTGCATTTAGAATGAGAACAGTTGGCTCAACAAACAGGTAAACTAGCTATTCCTGTAGCAGGGGAATTAGGAGAGCGCACCATAAGCAATTAATTCAGAGCTAAATATTTAAGCGAAATGGTAGCATCATATAAAGAACAAGTAGGTGTTTCATAATCACCTCAATATGAAGCTCCAGAAAGAGGGGACTTAGGATCTTCACAAAAAACTGAAATAGGTCCAGAAAGAGTGGAACAAGGATTTGCATTACCTGGGATAGTAGGAACTCCAGCAATAGCGGCAGTCAGAGCTCCCATAACGTGGAATTTAGCAGCTGCAAGAACATTGCAACTTACCCCAGAACAAGGGAAATAGCTCCAGAAACAGGGTCAATGGGATATCCTTAATTACAGGAATTAATTACATAAACCGGGGAATTAGCTCCAGAAATATTGGCGTAAAATCCACATACTGGGGAATTAAGTGCTCCAGTAACAGCAAAATTAGAAGCACCAGAAAGAAGGGAATTATGTCCAGAAATATAGTGACTAGATCAAGAAAGATAGAGAATCAGGTGCTCCAGATACATGGACTTATTAGCTACAGAAACTAGGTGATTAGCTGCAGAAACCGTGGAATTTCCCAGAAACAGAGGAATTAGGAGATCCATAGATTGGGAAATTATTAGCTCCACGAACAGCGGCATTAGCTACAGAAACAGCATAATTAGCTCCAGAAACACGGGAATTGCGTTTAGAAAGAAGAGCGTGAGTTCTCGAAATAGATGACTTATCTGTCCCTCCAGCAGAGGATTTAAGAGAGCGCACCATATACAGTACATTTCGGATATATAGTAGACACTAAATAGGACTATTAGGTGCTTCTTCAACATCGCAATTTGGAGCGGCAGAAAAAGGCCAATTACGAGCTCCATAAACAACTCAGAATCTCCAGAAATAGAGGAACAAGAACTTCTAGAAACTGGAATTTTTTCTGGAAATATAGGTATTAGCACCAGAAACAGTTGAATTAGCGACAGAAACAGGGGAATGCTCTCCAAGAACGAGGAAATTAGGAGTCGCAGAACGAGGGGAACTAGCAGCTCCAGGAACACGGGAATTAGCGCAGAAACAAGGGAATTCGATCTAGAAACAGTGGAATTAGGTCCTGAAAGAAGAAAAGTAGGATTTACAGAAGCTGGTAAATTAGCAGCTCCAGAAACAGGGCAATACAGAGCTGCAGAAACAGGGGAAACGAGCTCCAGGAACACAGGAATAATCAAAGTACAGAGTAATTAGCTCCAGAAGCATGGGAATTATATTTAGAAAGAGGAGCGTTACCTCCAGAAAAGGTGAATTTTCTATTCATGTTTTAGGGTAATTAGGAGAGCGCACTATTATCTGGACAATTCGGAGCATTATATATCGGCTTACTACTAGACACGTAAAAAGGAAAATTATGTGCTTCATAAAACACACAATTTTGAGCTCCAGATATATGGAAATTTGAAGCTCCACAGGAATTGTCGCCAGAAAAAAAAAGTATTAGCTCCAGAAACAGTTGAATTGGCAACTGATACAGGGGAGTTACCTCCAGAAACAGATTAGGAAATCCACAATCTGGGATATTCGGAACTCCAGAAAAAAGATGACGTCCAGAAACAGGGGAATTAGCTCCAGGAACATGGGAATTGGGAGCTGCAGAGCGGGGAACTGGGAGTTCTAGGAATACTGGAGTTAGTTACGAAACATCCGTATTAGCACCAGATAGGCGGGAATTAGTTCGAGAAAGATGAGGCGTAGGATTAACCGAAACTGTCAAATTGGGCACTGGAGTAACTGGAGAATTAGGAGCTCCAGAAACGCTGGAATTTGTTCAGTACACAATGAAAACACAGGAATTACATTTAGAAAGAGAAGAGTTTACTCAAGAAACAGGTATCGAGCTATTCCTGTCGCAAGGAATTTAGGAGAGCACAACATAAGCAGAATAATTCGTAGCTAAATATATCGGGAAAATGGTAGCCACATAAAAAGCACAATAAGTTGCATCATAAACAGTGCAATTTGTAGATCCTGATGAGGGAAATTAAGATCTCCATAAACAACGGAAATAGCTCCAGAAACAGGGGAACTAGGACCTGCATAACCTCGGGTAGTTGGAGCTCCAGCAACAGTTGCATTTGGAGTTCACATGAGCTGGGACTTAGCTGCTCCAAGAACATTTAAACTAACCCCGGAACAAGAGATATAGCTCTAGAAACACGGGAAAGGAATATCTTTAATTACAGGAATTAATCCCTGAATCGTGGAACTGTTGGAGTTAATTCCAAAAACTGGGGAATTAAGTGCTTTTAAAACACCTGAATTAGGAGCTCAAGAAAGAGGAGAATTATGTCCAAAAATATCGCAATTAGTTCCAGAAAGAAGGGCAATCAGGTGCTCCAGAAGCAGAGGACTTTTCAGCTATAGTTACAAGGTGTTTAGTTCCAGGAATAGGGGAAGGTGCTCAAAAAACAGAATAATTAGGAGCTCCACAGACTGAAAAATTAACAGCACCAGAAACAGCGCAATTAGCTCCAGCCACCGGAGAATTCTGTTTAGAAATTGCAGAGTTAGCTCTAGATAGAGGTGACGTAGCTGTCCTTGCTATTAGTTCCAGAAACAGTTGAATTATCTACAGATGCAGGAGCATTCCATGTAGGTGCAAGGAAATTGCGAGTTGCAGGAAGAGGGCCAGTTGGAGCTCCAGGAACACGGGAATTAGAAACATAGAAACACAGAAAATAGTTGCAGAATTGGCTATTCGGCCCTTCGAGCGTGCACCATCATTCAATAAGATCATGTCTGATTATTCATCTCAGTACCTGTTTCATGCTTTCACTCCATACCCCTTGATTCCTTTAGCCGTAAGGGCCACATCCTCATCTCAGTCCTAAATGGCTTACTCCTTATCCTTAGTCTGTGTCCTCTGGCTGTGGACTCCCCAACGTCGGGATCACTTTACCTGCATCTAAACTGTCCAATCCTTTCAGAATGGTATATGTTTCTGTGAGATCGCCTCACATCCCTCTAAACTCCAATGAATACAGACCCAGTCGATCCACTCTCTCCTCATATGTCAGTCCTGCCATCCCTGGAATCAGTCTGCCCTCTCTCAATATCAAGGACGTCCTTGTTCAGATTAGGAGACCAAAACTGAACAAAATATTCCAGATGAGGCCTCACGAAGGCTCTGTATAACTGCAGTAAGAACTCCCTGCTCCTATACACAAATCTCCTAGGTATGAAGGTCAACATATAATTTGCCATTTTTCACTGAATGCTATACCTTCATGCCAACTTTCAATGACTGATTTTTGAAGAGGTCCAGGTCGAGTTGCACCTCTTCTTTTCCTAATCTACCGGCATTGAGATAATATTCTGCTTTCGTATTTACTTGAACAGTGCAACAGAACAAAGGTATGCTAAAGAGATGGAGAATTATGAATACTGCTGCACACTTTTCAGGAGTCATCCATCTATTTTGATTGCTGTTTGGAATTTGGGGGTGAAAAGAATAGCCACTGATCATTGCAGGAAGCATTTATCATGCTGCAAAATATTACAAAGTATGGCCTCGAAATTTATCTCGGTCAGAGGTGCAAAATGGGCAGCATCGAATTCGCTGCTCGATGTGCATTGTTAGCGCAGAAACAAGTTAGTTAGCGCCAGAAATATGGGAATAACGTCGAGAAACTGTGGAATTTGCTCCTGAAAGATGAAAAGTAGGATTATTAGAAAGTTTCACAGCTTGGGGAGGGGTGTAGGAGAAATTAGCATGGGGGCTTGTGGAGGAGCTTGAGGGTTTAGGAATGCTTGCAGGGATTGGAGAGATGGGTGAGAGAGCTTGGTGTGTAGAGACATTTGGGGCGAGCTTAGGGCGCACAAGGGCTTGCGAGTACAGAAGAGGTTGTGGGGACTGGGTTTGGTTGGTAGGTTGAAGAGCTTCGGGGGAGAAGAGAAGTGGGGAGTGGGGTAGAAGAGTGTTGGTTGTAGAAGAGAGCTTGTGTTGGGGTAGAGGAGAGCCTTGGTGCGTAGAAGTTAGATTGGGGGCGGTTAGAAATGTGCTTGGAGGGAATAGAAGGGAGCATGTGGGGGAAAGTGTGCTTGGGGGAGTGAGCTTGTGGGGAATGGATCTTGGGGGTCGAAAGAGAGCTCGTGGGGGAGGGTGTGAGATCTTGGGGGCAGGGAGCTTGCTTGGCGGGGAGAGATCTTGGGGGCAGAGAGCCTCGGTGGATAGTTAGAATTGGAGGTGTAGGAGAGATTGGGGGTTGGTAGGAGAGATTGGGGAGTTAGGACAGATTGGGGTTGTAGCAGAGCTTTTGGCGTCGGAGTGCTTTAGGTAGTAGGAGCTTGGAGATTGTAAGGGGTAGAGGAGCGTTGCGGGGCGGGGTAGGAGATTGGATGTATGGGCATTAGGTAGCTTGGAAGGGTAGAATGGAACTTCGGGCCAGTTAGAATAGCATTTGTCACGAGGGAGAGAGAGCCTAGGGTGTGGGAGTAGAGCTCGAGAGCTTAGGGTGGAGCAAGCTTGTTGGGAAGTGGAGACTGTGAGCTTGGCGGGGGCATGGGAGAAAGAGCTTGGGTGGAGGGAGAATAGAGAGGGCTTGGATGGCGGGAAGAGAGATAGCTTTGGTGGGTGGGAAAGAAAGAGATGGAGCGGGGAAAAGAGAAGGCTTGGGCGGGAGGCGGGGGAGGTGAGAGAGAGATTGAATTGTGTCGGAGGAGAAAGAGAGCGACTTTGGGAATTGGAGTTGAAGACCGAGAGTTGGTTGGGGAGAGAGAGCTTGGGGAGTACAAGAGACCTTGGAGCGGGAGTAGAAGAGAGTATGCAGGTATTGAAGAGAGGGGGAGGAGCAGAAGAGAGCTTGTGGGCGAGGTGTACTTAGGGGTAGGACAGCCTTGGCGTCGACTAGCTTGGGGATAGGAGAGTTTGGGAGGTCGTTGACTTGGGTAGGTGAGTTTGGGGGGTTACGTTTGTTAGGAGGGGCCGGAGAGCTTGAGGTTTCGGAGAGCGTGCGGGGTTAGGCATGCTCGGTGAGTACAATAGCTTTTAATGGTCCTGGACCTTGGCGGGGTACTAGAGTTTGGCGGGCAGGAGAGCTGAGCAGGGTAAGAGATCTTGTGCGGTTCGCAGAGCTTGGGGCGCGGGGCAGGAGAGCCTGGCGTGGTAGGAGTGCATGGCTGGCGAAGTAGATCTTGTCGGGTTCGGAGAGCATGCGGGGCAGGAGACGTGGGGGTTAGCAGAGCTCGGGATTGGTCGGAGAGCTTGCGGGTGGATGCAGGAGAGCCTGAGGGGGTGTAGAAGAGCTTGGTGGGAGTATGAAATCTTGGGGTGCTCGGAGAGCTTGAGGGTGGATGAACTTTTGGGATAAGAGAGTTTGAGGAGTACGAGAGCTAGTGATGGTTGGAGAATTTGTGGGGTAGGAGAGTTTAGAGGGGTAGCAGAGCTTGGTGTGGTAGGAGAGTTTGGGAGGGACGGAGAGCTTGGGGCTTAGGTGAGCTTGGGGGGAAGGAGGGCTTGGGGTGTTCGGAGACCTTGGGTTGAAGGAGAGCTTTGGGGGGTAGGAAAGCATGAAGGTGCGAGAGCTTGTGGGGGTGGAGTGTTTGGGAGTGGGGGAAGTAGTATTTGGGGGGGAGGAGATCTTTGTGGTGGTCGGAATATTTTGTGGGGTAGGACACCTTGGGGTTGCAGGCGGGGGCGTGGTAGGAACGCTCGGGGGGTTGGGGTGCATGGCTGGGTGGGAGAGTTTGTGGGGTTAAAAGAGCTTGGGGGGTAGGAGTGCTGCGGGGGTAGGTGAACTTGTGGGGTTAGGAGGAGCTTTTGGGAAGTAGGAGAGCTTCAGGGAGGAGGAGAGCTTGTGGCATAGGGGAGCTTGGCGGGTAGAATAACTTGTGCGGCAAGCAAGCTTCTGGAAGGTGGGAGAGCTTGCGGGTAGTCGAGCTTTGGGGTGGTAGGAGAGCTTGTGGGTGGTTGGAGTGCTTGGGGGTGTGTGGGAGAGCTTGTACGTGTAGGAGAACCTTGGTGGGTAGGAGAGTTTGGGATGTGAGAATTTGCGTGTAGGAGAGCTTTGGGGTGGTCGGAGAGCTTGGCAGCATGGAGTGCTTGAGGGGTTGCAGAGCTTGTGAGGGTGGGTGGGCTTGGGGGGATAGGAGTGGGGTGCAGGTAGGAGAATTTGGGGTGGTCAGAGAGCTTGTTTTGTGTAGGAGAGCTTGGGCCGGTAGGAGCATTAAGGCGTTTGTCGTGCATGGGGTGGTAGGGTTGCCTGGGTGGTATAGGAGTGCTTGCGGGGTAGGAGAGCTCAGGGGATAGGAGAGCTTGCGGGGGTACTAGCAGAGCTTGGTGCAGTCGGAGAACTTGGGTGGTGAATGAGAGATGGGGAAGTAGGCGAGTTGGGTTGATGAGAGCTTGAGTGGGTTACGAGAATTGGCGTTTAGGAGCGTTCCATGGGATAGGAGAGCTCGGGGCTGTCAGAACATCTCGATTTGGTGGTACGAGATCTAAGGTTTAGGAGAACTTTTGGCGGGGTAATAGATTATGGGGTGCTGGTGAGCTTGGATGGTAGGAGAGCTTGGAGGGGAAGGAGAGCTTGGTGGGTTAGGAGATCATGGAGCTCGAGGAGAGCTTGGTTGTGGTATGAGAGCCTGTGGTGTTGGATAGATGGAGAGAGGAGAGTTGGGGTCATGGGTGAGTTTGGGACGTTTGGAGAGCTCGGGGTGAAGGAGAGCTTGGAGATTATGAGATCTTTGGAGTTAGGAGGACTTGCGGGGAGTAGGTGATTTTGGGCTGGGTAGGAGCACTTTCGGAGTAGGTGAGCTTTGGGGTAGGAGAGTTTGGCGGGGTAAGGATAGCTTAGGAGTAGGGGAGCGTGGTGGTATGTGAGCTTGGGCGGGTAGGAACATTTGGGAGGGTTGAGACAGCTTGCAGTTTTCGGAGATTTTGGCGGGTAGGAGACCTTGAGACATATAGGAGAGCTTGGGGGATAGAAGAGCTTGGGGGTTATGAGATCTTAGTGGTTTGCGGAGCTTGGAGGCAAGAGATCTTGTGGTGTTAGGAGAGCTTTGGGGGTTAGGAGATCTTCGGTGCGTAGGAGAGCTCTGTGGGTGGTAGGAGAGCTTGGGCGTGTGTGAGAGCTTGGGGTGTTGATGAGCTTCTGGCAGGAGGGAGAGGTTGGGGTGGGTCGGAGCGCTTGCCTTCTATGTGAGCTTGGGGGTAGGAGAGTTCGTCGGGGATTAGGAGAGCTTGGAGACGTCGGACAGCTTGTTGGTGTCGGAGAGCTATGGGAGGTAGGAGAGCTTTGGGGTAGGTAGGAGAGCTTTGGCGTTGGTAGGAGCCATTGGGGAATACGTGAGCTTGGTGGGAAGGAGAGTTTGGCGGGGTAAGGAGAGATTGCGGGGGAAGAAGAGCTTAGGGTGGTAGGAGAGCATCGCGGGTAGAAGAGCTTGGTGGGTCGGAGAAATTGTGGAGGGGTAGGAGAAGTTGGGGGCGGTTTGGGGAGCTTGCGGGTAGGAGGGCTTGAGGGTTGGGTGAAGTTGGGGGCTAACAGAGCTTGGGGTGTATGAGAAGTAGGATGTTTTGTGAGCTTGTGCGCTAGGAGAGCTTGAGGCGTTAGGAGAGCTTGTGGGGTTAGGATTGCTTGGCGGGGGTGGGGACGCTTGTTGAGTAAGGGAGCTTGGTGCCGTAGGATAGCTCGGAGTGTAGGCGAGCTTGAGGTGAAGTAGAGCTTTGGGATACGTGAGCTCGGGCGTGTAGAAAGGTTTTGGCGGAGGTTAGGCGAGCTTGGAGGTTTCGGAGAGCTTTTGGGGTAGTAGAGCTTGTGAGCGTAGAGAGCTTGCGGGGAGTAGGCGAACTTGCGGGGTAGTGGAGCTTGGGGGTTATGAGAGCTTGGTGGGTTGGAGAGCTTGGGGGGCAAGACTGCTTGGGCTGTTAGGAACGTTTTGGTGGTTAGGAGAGCTTGGGTGGGTCGGAGTTCTCGGAGGTTGGTCGCAAAGCTTGGGAGCTAGGAGAGCTTGGGGTGCGAAGGAGAGCTCGGGGTATAGGAGAGCTTTGGGAGTAGGAGAGCTTGGTGTTACGTGAGCTTTAGCAGATAGGACAATTTGAGAGGGTTAGGAGAGCGTGCAGGTTTCGGCGATATTTTGGGGTAGGAGAGCTTCAAGCATGTGGGAGAGATTGGCGCATCGGAGAGCTTGGGGGTTATGAGATCTTGGGGGGTTTGGAGAGGTTGGAGGCAAGAGACCTTGGGGTGTTCGGAGAGCTTTGGGGTTAGGAGAGCTTGGGTGTGTACGAAAGCTCGGAGGGTGGTAGGAGAGCTTGGGCAGGTATGAGAGCTTGGGGGATCGGAGAGTACAGGGGCTAGGAGATCAGAGGGTGGTATGGCAGCTTACGGTGTAGGCGAACTTCGGGCTGGTAGGAGAGCTTAGGGTGGGTAGCAGCGTTTGGCTGGTGTGCGAGCTTGGGGGTAGGAGAATTTTCCGGGGGTTAGGAGAGCTTGGAGTTGTCAGAGAGCTTGTTGGTGCAGGAGAGCTTGGAGTTGTCAGAGAGCTTGTTGGTGCAGGAGGGCTTGGGGAGGTAGGAGAGCTTGGGTGGGTAGGAGCTTGTGGGGGTAGGACAACTTGGTGTTTCGGAGCGCTCGTTGGGATAGGAGAGCTGGGGCTGGTGGAACAACTCGGGGTTGGGGGTACGACATTTTGGATGATGGAGAGCTTTGCGAGGTCGGAGAACTTGGGGGTTAGGAGACCTTGGACAGTAGGTAAGCTTGGAGGGGTAGGAGAGTTTGGCAGGGTAGGAGAGCTTGGGGTTTAGGAGAGCTTGGTGGTGGTATGAGAGCTTGGAGTGCAGGAGAGTTTGGGAGTTCGTGAGCTAGGGCAGGTAGATAGTTTTGGGGTGGTTAGGAGAAATTGGAGGTTTCGGAGTGTTTGGCGGGTCGGAGAGCTTTGGGGGGTTGAGAGGTTCGGGGGTAGTAGAGTTTGAGGGGTAGGAGAGCTCGCGGCGCATGAAAGCTTAGGGATTCTGACATCTTGGGTGATAGGAGGACTTGGGAGGTAGGATAGCTTGCGATCGGCAGGAGCGCTTGCGTGAGTACGTGAGGTTGCGGGGTAGGAGACTTTGGCGGGGTTAGGAGAGCTTGCGGAGGAGCATAGCTTGCGGTGGAAGGAGAGCATCGCGGATAGGTGAGCTTGAGGTGATAGGAGAGCTTAGCGGGTAGGATAACTTTTGCAGGGGTAGGAGAGCGTAGGGGGTGGTAGGAGAACTTCGGGGAAGCAGAGCTTAGGGAGGGGTACGAGAGCTTGCGTGTGTCGGAGAGCTTGGGCGTAGAATAGTTTGGGGGGAAACAGAGCTTGGGGTGTACGAGAAATAGGGAGTTTGGCGATCTTGGGAGCTAGTTGTGCTTGAGGTGTTAGGAGAGCTTGTGGAGGTAGGATTGCTTGGGGGGTGGGAGCGCTTCGGGGGACTAGGAGAGCTTGGGGATATAGGAGAGCTCGTGTGAAGCAGATCTTGGGGGTCCGTGAGCTTGCGCGGGTAGGGAGGTTTGGGTTGGTTAGTAGAGCTTGGAGGTTGTGGAGAGCTTGGTGGGTAGGAGAGCTTTGGGGTAGAGAGCTTGCGGGGGTAGGAGAGTTTTGGGGGTTAGGAGAGCTTGGGGGCTCGGAGAGTTTGGGAGGTAGGAGAGCTTGGGGGCTCTGAAGTTTGGGAGGTAGGAGAGCTTGAGCGGTAGGAGCACTTTGATCGACAGCAGAGCTCGGAGGGTAGCAGGAGAGCTTGGGAGGTAGGAGAGCTTGCGTGGTAGGAGAGCTTGGTGGTACGTGGGCTTGGGCGGGTAGGACTATTTAGGAGGATTAGCAGAGCTTGCAGATTTCGGAGGTCTTGGGGGGCAGAAGAGCTTGGGGGTTATGAGATCCTGGGGGGAGGAGAGCTTGGAGGGGCAAAAGCTCTTGGGGTGTTATTAGAGCTTTGGGGGTTAGGAGAGTTTGGGTGGGTAGGATAGCTCGTTGGGTGATAGGAGAGCTTGGAGGTATGAGAATTTGGGTGTAGGAGAGCTTGGGGTGGTAGGTGACCTAGTGGTGTACGAGCGGTTGGGGTGTAGGCGAGCTTGAGGCGCAGGAGAGCTTGGTTGTCGGAGAGCTTGGGATGGTCGGTGAACTTGGTGGGTAAGAGAGCTTGGTGTGGGGTAGGAGCACTTGCAGTGTGGCAAAGGTTGGGGAGTAGGACAGTTCTGGATTGGAGAGCTTGTGGTCGGTAACAGATACTGTGGGGGTAAAATTGCTTGAGTGGCTAGGAGAGCTTGGTGGTATGAGAGCTTGATGGAGTGGAGAGCTGGGCGGGGGTGCAAGAGAGCTTGGGGTGTTAGCAGAGCTTTGGGGGTTAGGTGAGCTCGGGTAGGTAGGCGAGTTGGGGTCAGGAGAATTGTGGTGGTTGGAGAGCTTGCGGGGTAGGAGAGTTTGGGGGTAGGAGTGTTTGGCGGGTAGGAGAGCTTGGGTGGTAGGATACCTTGCGGATTGGAGAACTTGAGTTCGGTAGCAGAGCTTGAATGGAGCTGGATTGCCTGGGTGTGTAGGAGAGCTTGGGGTTTTTTTAGAGCTGGTGTAATTAGGAGAGATCGGGGGTAGGGGAGCTCGGGGGCTAGTAGAGATTAGGGTAGTCGGACAACTTTATGGTTTATGCGAGCTTCTGGCAGGTTGGAGAGATTGTGTTGGGTAGAAGAGTTTGACGCGAATGTGAGATCGGGGTAAGTGAGTTTGTCGGGGTTAGTAGAGCTTGGAGGCGTCGGAGAGTTTGGTGGCGGAGGAGAGCTTGCGGGGCAGGAGAGCTCTGGGTTGGTAGCAGAACTCGGGGTGGGAGTAGGAGAGCTTGTGAGGAAGGATAGAAGCGCTATCCATGGGTGCTCCATGAGCTTGTGGGTAGGAGAGTTTGGAGGTTTTCGGGGATTTTGGAAGGATCCGAGATCTTTGGGTTTAGGAGAGCGTGCGTGGTTAGGAGTGCTTGAGGGTAGGAGAGCTCAGAGCATTCGGAGAGCTAGTTGGGATCGTAGGGCTCTCCACACAACCGCAAACTAATACCACTGCTCCGCTCTCTCCCCATACCTTCTATCAATCCCATAATCTATACAGAAAGAGAGACTGATAGAGAGGGACGCACACACACAGACACATATATAAGTCTCTATCTCCCTCGCTCTCTTTCTGTCTCTCTCTTTCTCTCTCTGTCTCTCTGTCTCTCTGTCTGTCTTTCTGTGTTCACACTCTCCCTATCTCTATCTCCCTCTGCTTCTCTCTCTCTCTGTCTCTCTATTTCGCTCTCTCTTTCTCTATCTCTCTCTCTCTCTTTGTCTCTATCCTTGTCTCTCTCCCCCTCTCGAAATGTCTCTCACTCTCTCTGTCTCTCTCTGTCTCTCACTCTCTCTCAATCTCTAACTATCTCTATATCTCTGTCTCTCTATCTGCATCTCTCAATCTCTCTCCCTCGCTCTGTTTCTGACTTTCGCTCTCTATCTCTCAGGCTCTCTCTCTCTCCCTCTCTCTCTCTCTCTATTTCTATCTCTCTGTCTCTCTCTGTCTCGCTGTGGCTCACTCTGTCTCTCTCTGTCTCTCTAACTCTATCTGTGTTGCTCTCTCTGTGTCTCTCTGTCTGTCTCTCTCTCTCTCCATCTGTAGCTCTCGCTCTGTGTCACCCTTTATCTCTCGCTGACTGCCTATCTCTAACTCTCTCTACGTATCGCTCTGTCTCACTCTCTGTCTCTTTCTCACTCTCTCTCTCACTCGCTCTCTCTTTGTCTCCTCTGTCTCCCTCTCTGTTTCAACCTCGAACTTTCTCTCTCTATCTGTATGTCTCTCTCTTTCTCTTTCTCTCTCCATCTGTCTCTCTCTCTCTCTGTCTCTCTCTCTATCTCTTTCCCTCGCTCTGTTTCTGACTTTGTCTCTCTCTGTTGCTCTTCCTCAGTGTCTCTTTCTCTTTCTCTCGCTGTCTGCCTATCTCTGACTCTCTCTTCGTGTCGCTCTGTCTCACTCTCTGTCTCTTTCTCACTCTCTCTCTCACTCGCTCTATCTTTGTCTCTCTCTGTCTCACTCTCTGTTTCAGCCTCGCTCTTTCTCTCTCAATCTGTATGTCTCTCTCGTCTCTCTCTCTCTCTCTGTCTCTCACTCTCTGACTCTGTCTCTCTCTCTTTTTATTCCCTCTCTCTGGTTGTCTCTCTCTACCTGTCTCTCTTCTATCTGTAACTCTCTACCTCTGTCCCTCGCTCTGTCTCTGTCTCTGGCTGTCTGTCTGTCTCTCTCTCTCTCTCTCTCTCTCTCTCTCTCTCTCTCTCTCTCTCTCTCTCTCTCTCTCTCTCTCTCTCTCTCTCCCTCTTCCTCTCTCTCTTTCTATACGTCGCTCTATCTCTGTCTCTTTCTCTTTCTCTCTTTCTCTCTGTCTCTCTGTCTCTCTCTGCCTTTGTCTCTCTCGCTCTCTCTCTCTTGCTCTCTTCTGCCTCTCTCTCTGTCTATCTCTCTCTGTTCGCTTCTCTGTCGATCTTTCTCTCTGGCTCTCTCTGTCTCACTCTCTGTTTCTGTCTCGCTCTTTCTCTCTCTATCTCAATGTCTCTCTCTCTCTTTCACTTTCTCCCTCTCTGTATCTCACTATCTCGCTATCTCCCTCAATGTCTCTTACTCTCTCTCGCTCTGTCCGACTCTCTGTCTCCCTCTCTGTCTGTATATATCTCTCTGTCTATCTGTATCTATCTCTATCTCTCTTACTCTCTCTCTCCCTTTCTGCCAGTCTCTCTCCCTCAGTCTCTCTGTCCCTGTGCCTGTCCCTCACCTTCTCTGTCTCGATCTCTCACACTCTATCTCTCTCTCTTTCTCTCTATCTCTTTCTGTCTCCGTCTCTCTCTGTCTTGCGTTGTCTATATTTTCCTCTTCCTCTCTCTCTCTCTGCCTGTCTCGCTCGCGCTCTCACTCTCTCTCAGAATATCTGTGCTCTATCTCTTTCTCTTTCTCTCCCTACCTGTCCATCTCTCTTTTTCCCTCTCTCTGTCTGTCTCTCTCTCTCTCAGTCTGTCTCTCTCCCTCTCTCTGTCTCTCAATCTCTCTCTATCTCTATCTCTCTCAATCTCTCTGGGTCTCTCTATATGTCTCTCTCTCGATCTGTATCTCTCTATCTCACTATCTCCCACCCTCGCTCTGTCTCTGTGACTCTTCTCTCTCATTCGCTCTCTCTGTCTGTCTGTCTCTCTCGCTCTCTCTGTCCGTCTCTGTCTCGGACTCTGTAACAATAGACGTGGTATAAAATGGCCACCAGGCATCTGATGTAAAATGGCTGCTCAATCTTACACAAACTAATATCACTGCCCCGCTCTCTCCCCATAGTCCTGTGTCAATCCCCAAACTTATCCCAGTGCCATGCACTCTCCCCATAGCCCTGTGTCAATCCCCAAACATATCCCAGTGCCATGCACTCTCGCCATTGCCCATATCAATCCCGAAATATAATCCCACTGCCCCGCTCTCTCCCAATAGCCCTGTGTCAATTCAAAACTCATCCCACTACCCGCTCTCTTCCCATAGCCCCGTTTCAATCCCAAACTAATCCCACTGCCTCACTCTCTCCTCATAGCCCCTATCAATCCCCAAACTAAACCCACTGCCCCACTCTCTCCCCGTAGCCCTGTATCAATCCTAGAATCTATAGAGAAAGAGAGACAGATGGATAGACACACACACACAGAAAAATAGATATATATATAGACAGGGAGAGGGAGAGAAGAGAGATAATGTTTGTTTGTTTCTCTTTCTCGCTTTCTGTCTGTCGATCTCTCTCTGTCTCTGTCTCTCTCTCTCTCTGTCTCTGTCTCGCTCTCTCTATTTCTGTCGCCCTCTCTTCTCGCTGTCTCTCTCTCCCTGTCTCTCTCTCTCTCTCGATCTGTCTCGCTTTCTATTTTTCTCTGTCTCTCTTTCTATCTCTCTCTCTCTCTGTCTCTCTCTCTGTGTCGCGCGCTCTCTCTCTCTTTCTGTCTCTCTCTCTCTCTCTCTCTCTCTCTCTCTCTCTCTCTCCCTCTCTCTCTCTCTCTCTCTCTCTCTCTCACTCTCTCGCTCTCTCTCGGTAGCTCTGTTTGTCATGTTTGTAACCTTCACATAACTGTAACCAACATGAAACAATACTGTACACATAATACAACTCGGAAATGCACGCCTTGACCACAGGTGGTTAACTTGTGGGAGACCCTCCTTACCTGGCCAGCCAGGTAGGTAAAGGGAGGTACCGAGGCCGAGCACTCCTTGGGCCGTGGAATAAAGGTATAGGTCATGAGTGACCTTGCCTGCTGTAAATGCCTTGTGTGAATATGTTCTGTAGTTGAGGACTCCACATCTGGCGACGAGAAACGTTAATCACTGAACCACAAGGATGGCCACCGGGAGCATAGAGGAACGTTACTGTGTGGGTGAGGACTGGCACGATTTTGTCAAGCGAATCCAGAAGACAGTTGTCACAAAAGACTGGCTCTTAGTGGAAGCAGCTGACAAGCGGAGGGCGCATCGACTGACAAGCTGCGGGACAAAAACGTATGCTCTGATGAAAGACTTTCTTGGACCTCTCAAACCTGTTGACAAGTCGTTCGAAGAGCACAGCCAGCTAATGAGTGAACATCTGAAACCGGCGAGCAGCGCACACAACGCCCGGCACTGGTTCTACACACACAGACGTTGGAATGGGATAAATATTTCGGAATTCGTTGCAGCCCTGACACGCTTGGCCAGCTTCTGTAAGTTCACAGACGCCTGCAGCCGGGGAGATGTGAAGGGATTTTTTCATTGAGGGCATTAGTCATGCCGGTATTTTCAGGAAGCTTATTGAGGACAAGGACTTGAATTTGGAAAGGGCAGCTTTGAAAGCTCAGAACTTCTTGGCGGGTGAAGAGGAGACCAAGATAATTTAGGGACGCAGCCCTGGTTTTAACGTTGTGATGAACCTGGGAGTTAATTTTGCAAAATTGATACAGAACCCCGCAGCAGGCAAGGGCAATTTGACACCGCCCAGGCAGCAACAGGATCTAGGGTGGGACAGCAACAGAGACAAAGGCAGGAGGATCGGTAGTTCACGCCATCAAGAGGAATGTGATGGGACCATTGACATCCACCATCAGAGTGCTTAGAAACAACCAAGGGGACAAACAGTTAGGAATGCCTGGTAACAGCCCCTTCGTGAACAACAATCTCAGCCAATGCTTGAGATGCGGGGATAGACATACTGCCAAAAGTTGCAAGTTCCAGCAGTTCACCTGCAGGAATTATAATGCTAGAGGACATTTGGCTAGAATGTGCAATAAGGCTGTAGCGATGCTAATCTATGAAACAAGAATCAGACGAGGCTCTGCAATGCAGGATGATGCTTGGGGCAAAGCCATGGGTGCTGATGTTCAGAGGGTTCCTGTGGCTGACGTCTGCATCTCATACACCAAAACGCCACCCATGATGATGACATTTTTATTGAATGGCGTCAGGTGCACATGGACCAAGATACCGGAGCCAGCCAGTCCCTTATGAGCGTCCAACAATTTGAGAGACTATGGTCACAGAGAGGTAGCAGGTCCAAACTGGCATGCATTGAAAGGCATTACGCACGGACACCAAAGAAATCATCCCAATGCTCGGCAGTGCAAATCTGGTGGTAACACACAATAGATCAAAGAACCGCCTGCCACTCTGGATTGTTCCGTAAAATGGCCCCGCGCTTTTGGGAAGGAGCTGACAAGCCGAGATGAATTGGAAATGGGGTGATGTGCACACCATTTCGTCTGTGGAGCGAAGTTCATGCTACAAAAATTCGGGTCACTGTTTCAACCCGGTGTCGGAACGTTCAATGACAACAAATCAGTGATACACATCACCCTGGATGCCAGGCCAGTGCACCACAAAGCCAGAGCGGTGCCGTATGTGATGCGTGAGAAAAGGGAAAGTTAATTGGACACGCTGCTCAGAGGGGGCATAATTCTGCCGGTTGAATTCAGTGACTGGGCGAGCCCCATCGTTCCTGTCCTTAAACCGGATGGTTCGGTCAGGGTCTGCGGCGACTACAAAGCCACCATCAAACGATTGTCGCTGCAGGACCAATACCCGCTCCCATGAGCGGAAAACGTTTGTGCCACGTTGGCAGTTGGCAAGCTGTTCGCGAAGTTGGAGCTGACTTCGGCCAACATGACACAGGGACTGGCTGAAGAGTGCAAGCATCTGACGAAGCAAAAGGGATTATTCATCGACTACAGGTGTCCGTTTGGCATTCGTCCAGCGGGCGCAATCGTCCAGAGGAACATAGAAAGCTTGCTCACATCTATTTCCGGCACAATCGTATTCCAAGACGACATCCTAATAACTGGTCGAGACTCCGAGGAACATCTCCACAACCTGGAGGCGGTACTCCGCCGACTGTACCGGGTAGGCCTGCGGTTGAAAAAGGCCAAGTGTGTTTTTGGCCCGAGAAATCGAGTTTTTGGGCAGTAGTGTTACCGCAGACGGGATCCGGCCTATCGAGTCCAAACGAAGGCGATCCGTTCTGCGCCCCAGCCCGGCAACACATCGCAGTTGCGAACGTTCCTGGGGCTTTTGAAATATTTTGGGAACTACCTGCCTAACTTAAGCATATTGTTGGAGCCGTTGCATGTGATCCTGCGTAAGGGTTGTGACTTGTTCTGGAGGTACTATCAGGACCGGGCTTTCAACAAGGCGTGCAACCTGCTTTGTTCTCACAAACTGCTAACTTTGCATAACCACTGTAAAAAAATGTTTTTAACATGCATTGCATCATCATACGGGGTTGGGTGTGTGTTGCAGCAGGGAAATGTCGACCGCCGACTATAACCGGTGGCTTATGCCTCCAGGTCGCTCTCCCAGGCAGAGCTTGGGTACAGCATGTTCGAAAAGGATGCACTCGCTTTACGATTACAGTGTGAAAAAGATGCACCAGTATCTCTTCGGCCGACCGTTCGAGTTAGAAACGGATCACAAGCCATTTACATTCCTGTTGTTCGAGAGCAAGGCTGTCGACGCCAATGCGTTAGCTCGCATACAGCGATGGGCACTCAAGCTGGCTGCATATGCATACACAATACGGCACCGGCCAGGCACCGAAAATTGCGCTGACGCGCTCAGAAGGCTTCCTCTGGCCACCACCGAAGTTGAGCGGAGCAAAGCGCTGAGATTGTCATGGTCATTGAGGTTTTGAAACGGCAGGCTCCCCCATCACAGCCCGCCAGATCAAACTATGAACCAACAGGGACTCCCTCCTATCCATGATAAGGAAATGTGCCCTGACTTTGGATTGGCCGCCCGCACACGGGGCGTACCCCGAGGAGGACAGACCATTTCAGAGACGGAACGATAAGCTCTCCATCCAAGCCGACTGCCTACTATGGGTCATGACGCAGAAAGGGAGGGAAGCATTCATCAGTGAACTCCACAGCGAGCACCCTGGCATTGTTCTAATAAAGGCTATTGCCCGATCACATGCATGGTGGCCGGGGATTGACTCAGACCTGGAACACTGGGTTCGCAGTTCCATAACGTGTACCCAGCCGGGCAATGCCCCCAGGGGTGCCCCGCTCAGCCCGTGGCACTGGCCCAACACGCATCCATGTGGACTATCCGGGGCCGTTCATGGGAAAATGTTCCTGATTGTAGTCGATGCATACTCGAAATGGATCGTGTGCATCATATTAAACTTGTACATGACATTATTACCATGGAGAGACTGCGTACAGTTTTCGCGACCCATGGCTTGCCGGACATTCTGGTCAGCGACAATTGCCCTTGTTTCACCAGCCATGAATTCCAGAAGTTCATGACGTGCAATGATATCAAGCAGGTCTGGACAGCGTCGTTTAAGCCGGCTTCCAATGGCCAGGTGCAACGTGCGGTCCAAGTCATAAAACAATGCATGCTCTGTATCCAGGGACCCTCTCTTCAGTACCGCCTATCGCGCCTCCTGCTGGCCGATAGGTGCCGCCCGCACTCGCTCACGGGCGTCCAGCCGGCGGAACTCCTCATGAAACGCTCGCTTAAAACGTGGCTGTCGAACATTCACCCAAGCCTGGCAGATATTGCTGAGGGCAAGCGGCAGTACCAAACCGACTGCCATGATCGAAACGCAAGGGGGAGGTGTATAGAAATGGATGATCCGGTATTTGTGCTGAAACATGCACAAGGAACCGAGTGGTTCGAGGGCACCGTAATTGTAGAAGACGTGTTAAGTGTCATAGTGGTAAGACTAAATAATGTGCAGCTATGCCGCAAACATCTGGACCAGGTAAAGAAAAGGTTCAGCATGGACACTGAGGAACCTGAAATAGACCATGGGATGTTAACCACACCACTGCTAGTGAACGAGCACCGAGGGCAGTAAACTGCATGCACAGTCCCTGCGGACAGCCTGGACAGGCTGGAACCAATTCAGGCGTCAGAGACGCATGCCACGGATCAACCACCAGAGCCAGAACTGCAACGCTCAATGGGAGAGCGTCGACCGGCTGAAAGACTCAATCTTTGACCCAAAGACATTGTGGGGTAGGTGATGTCATTTTTGTAACCTTCACATAAATGTAACCAACATGTAAATATATTGTACACTTTATATAACCGTGAAATACACACCTTCACCACAGGGGGTGAACATGTGGGAGACGCTCCTTACCTGGTCAGCCAGGTACTTAAAAAGAGGTTACACGCAGGCTAAGCACTCCTTGGTCCTAGGAATAAAGGTTCAGGTCAGGATTGACCTTGTCTGCAGTATATGCCTCGTGTGAATATGTTCTAGATTTGAGGACTCCACACTCTCTCTGTCTCTCTCTCTCTCACTATCTCTCGCTATCTGCCTATCTCTGACTCGCTCTCGCTCTGTCCCTCTCTCTCTCGTTTTCTCTCACTCTCTCTCTCCGTCCTCCTCTCTGTCTTTCTCTCTCTCTCAGTCTCCCTCTTTCACTCTCTTTCTTTGTGTCTCTCTCCCTCTCCCTCTCTCTCTGCCTGTCTCGCTCTCGCTATCACTCTCTGTCTGTCTGTCTCTCTCTCTATCTCTTTCTCTTTCTCTCTCTATCTCTCCTTTCACTCTCTCTGTCTGTCTGTCTCTCTCTCTCTGACTTTTTCTCTGTCTCTCACTCTATCTCTAACTCCTTCTATCTCTATCACTCTGTCTCTCTCTCTATCTGTCTCTCTCTCTCCATCAGTATGTCTTATATCTCTATCTCTCTCCCTCCTTCTGTCTCTGTCTCTCTCTATCTCTCTCGATCTCTGCCTATTGTCGTTCTATCTTTTAATCTTTCTCTCTCTATCTGTGTCTCTCTCCCTCTCTATCTCTTTCACTTTCTTTCTTCTCTCTCTTTCTCTCCCTCTCTCTCTCTCTCTCGCACTCAGTCTCTCTCTCTCTGTCTCTCTGTCCGTCTATCTGTCGCCCTCTCTGTATCTCTCTGTCTCTCTTCCTCTCTCTCTCTCAATCTCTCCCTCCATCTATCTCTCTCTCTAGCTGTGTGTATCTCTCTCTCACTCTTTGTCTAGTTGTCTCACTGTTTTTCTCTCTCTCTACTCTCTCTCTCTCTGCCTCTCTATTTGTCTTTCCCTCTGTCTCGCACTCTATCTCTCTATCTGTCTCTCTGTCTTTCTCTCTGTCTCTGTCTCTGTCCCTGTCTCTCTCTCTCTCTCTCTCTCGCTCTCTCTCTCTCTCTCTCTGTCTCTTCTCTCTCTCGCTATGCCTATCTCACTCTCTCTATCTCTCGCTCTCTCTCTCTCTCTATCTCTGACTCTGTCTCTCTTTCTCTCTGTCTCTCTGTCGCGCTTCTCTGTTTCTGTCTCGCTCTTTCTATCCCATCTCTGTCACTCGCTATCTCTCTTTCTCTCTCGCTATCTTACGCTCGGTCCGTCACTCTCAATGGCTGCCTTTGCCTCTCTCTATCTCTATCTCTTTTTTTGTTTCTCGCTGGCTCTGTCTCTCTCCCTCTATGTCTTTCGTTGTCTCTCTGTCCCTCTCCCTCTCTCTCTCTCTGCCTGTCTCGCTCTTGTTCTCTCTCTGTCTCTCTCTCTCCGTGTCTCCATCTGTCTCTCTGTCTTCCTCTCTGTCTCTCTCTCTCTCTCGCTCGCTCTCACTCTCTGTCTTTGTCTCGAGCTCCCTCTCTCTTTCACTCTACATTCTCTGTTTTTCTCTCTCTCTCTGACTGTCGCTCTATCTGTCTGTTCTTCTCTCTCTCTCTGTCTCTCTCCCTCTCTCCTTCTCTCTGTCTCTATCTCAGTCTCTCTCTAGCTCTATCTTTCTCTTCCTATCTCTGTCTCTCTATTCCTCTCTCTCTCTGTCTCTCTGGATGTCTGTCTCCATCTCTCTCTCTCTCTCTCTCTCTCTGTCTCTCACGTTCTGTCTCTCTCTATCTCTGCCTTCTCTCTCTCTCTCTGTCTCTCTCTCTCTCTCTCTGTCTCTGTCTGTCTCTCTCTCGGTCTCTGTAACACGAATCCTGGTATAAAATATCCACCAGACAACTCATGTAAAATTGCTGCTCATTCTCAACCAAACTAATCCCACTGTCCCACTCTCTCCGCATAGCGCTGTATCAATGCCAATCTAATCCCACTGCCCCTCTCTCTCCCCTTTGTGCTGTATCAATCCCCAATCTAATCACACTTCCCCACTTTCTCCCCATAGCCTGTATTAATCCCCAAACTAATCCCACTGCCCCGCTCTCTCCCCATAGCCCAGTATCAATCTCATTCGAATCACACTGCCCCACACTCTTCTAATAGCCCTGGATCAATCCCCAAAAAATCCCACTGCCCCGCTATCTCCCCGTGGCCCTGTGTCAATACCAGAAACTACGCAGAAAGAGAGACAGATAGAGAGACAAACACAAACACACTCTCTCTCCCTCTCTGCCTCTCTCTGTCTCTCACTTTCTGTCTTTCTCTCTCTCTCGCTGTCTATCTGTCTCAATCTCTCTGTCTCTCTCTGAAGAAGAATCTCAATTTACCTCTCTGTCTCACTCGATCTATCTCTATCTCTCTCTCGCAATCTTACGCTCTGTCCCTCACTCTCAATCGTTGTCTCTGTCTCTCTCTCTCACTATCTCTACATCTCTCTCTTTATCTCTGACTCTGTCTCTCTCCCTCTCTGTCTTTCTTTGTCATTCTGTCCCTCTCCCTCTCTCTCTCTCTCTCTGTGCTTTCTCGCTCTCGCTATCTCTCTCTCTCTCTGTCTCTCTGTCTCTCTCTCTCTGTCTCTCTCTCCGTGTCTGTCTCTGTCGCTCTGTCTCCCCCCTCTCTCTCTCTCTCTCTCTCTCGCTCGCTCTCTCTCTCATTCTCTCTCTCTATCTGTCTCTACCTCTCTCTCTCTTTCTCTCTGCAAGTCTCTGTTTTTCTCTCTCTCTGACTGTCGCTCTATCTGTCTTCCTTCTCTCTCTCTCTGTCTCTCTGTCTCTGTCTGTCTCGCTCTCTCTTTCCCTCTGTCTCTATCTCCGTCTCCCCCTTGCTATATGTCCTGTGACAGTTGGAGCTGGTGCTCACCACTCTCTCTCCTGCGACATTTGGAGCTGGTGCTCTCCACTCTCTCTCCTGCGACAGTTGGAGCTGGTGCTCTCCACTCTCTCTACTACGACATTTGGAACTGGCGCTCTCCATTCTCCCGTCCTGTGACAGTTGGAACTGGTGCTCGCCATTCTTCGTTGGTGTAGGAGGGAGGGCTTTAGTTTCCTGAACAATTGGGACCGCTTCTGTGGAAGGTGGGATCTGCATAATTCGGACAGGTTACACCTCAACAGAGGCCGGACCAATTTTCTCGCGGGTGGTTTTGATAGTACGGTTGGGTGGGCTTTAAACTAGCTTGGCAAGGTGATGGGAACCCAGGAGAGGGCTCTGAGCTAATTCGAGTGGGTGAGAACTTAGATGAACAGGACCTCAAGAAAGAATGCAAAAGGCAGGAGGCAACAGAGCAGATTAGCACTGGGGTAAGTGTAAACCACAAGGTGATAGGAAGTGACAATATGTATGAATATAAAGGGGCTGCATGAGGGGTCAAAACTATAAATCATGGTTTAAAAACTAGTATTAAAACACTCTACCTAAACGGACGCAGCATTCATAATAAAGAATGTGAGTTGACGGCACAAATCATTACAAATGGGCATGATTTGGTGGTCATTACAGAAACGTGGTTGCAGGGTGTGCAAGACTGGGAATTAAACAAACAGGGGTATCTAACAATTAGGAAAGATAGACACGAAGGGAAAGGAGGTGGGGTAGCTCTGTTAATAAGGGATGATATCAGGCCAGATGTGAGGGATGATATTGGCTCTAATGAACAAAATGTTGAATCATTGTGGGTGCAGATTAGAGATAAAAAGGGGGAAAAGTCACTGGTGGGCATGGTTTCTTGGCCCCCAAATAATTATTTCACGGTGGGGCGGACAATAATCAAGGGAATAATGGAAGCATGTGAAAAAGGAACGGAAGCAATCATGGGGGATTTTAATTTACATATCGATTGGTCAAATCAAATCGCACGGGGTAGCCTTGAGGAGTAATTCATAGAATGCATACGGGATTGCTTGTTCGAACAGTATGTTGCAGAAGATACAAGGGAGCAAGCTATCTTAGATCTGGTCCTGTGCAATGAGACAGGAATATTAAACGATCTCCTAGTAAAATATTTTCTCGGAATGAGTGATCACAGTATGGTTGAATTTGTAAAACAGATTGAGGGTGAGGAAGTTGTGTCTCAAACGAGCGTACTATGCTTAAACAAAGGGGACTACAGTGGTATGAGGGCAGAGTTGAGTAAAGTAGACGGGGAACAAAGACTATACGATGGCACAATTGAGGAACAGTGGAGGACTTTTGAGGAGCTGTTCCATAATGCTCAACAAAAATATCTTTCAATGAAAAAGAAGGGCGGTAAGAGAAGGGATAACCAGCCGCGGATAACCAAGGAAATAAAGGAGAGTATCAAAATTCAAAAACAATGCCTATAAGGTGGCCAAGGTTAGTGGGAAATTAGAAGATTGGGAACATTTTAAACGATAGCAAAGGATGACTAAGAAAGCACTAAAGAAGGGGAAGATAGATTACGAAAGTAAACTTGCGCAAAACATAAAAACAATACACAAAAGCTTTTACCAATATATAAAACGCAAAAGACTGACTAAAGTAAATGTAGGTCCGTTAGAAGATGAGAAAGGGGATTTAATAATGGGAAATGTGGAAATGGCTGAGGCATTAAACAATTATTTTGCTTCGGTCTTCGCAGTGGAAGACACAAAAACCATGACAAAAATAGCTGGTCACGGGAATGTGGGAAGGGGACGATCACTACAACTCGGGGGGTAGTGCTGGACAGGCTAATGGGACTCAAGGTAGAAAAGTCCCCTGGTCCAGATGAAATGTATCCTAAGATATTAACAGAGATGGCGGAAGTTATAGCAGATGCATTCGTTACAATCTACCAAAATTCTCTGGACCTGGCGAGGTACCATCGGATTGGAAAGCAGCTAATGTAACGCCTCTGTTTAAAAAAGGGGGCAGACAAAAGGCAGGTAACTATAGGCCGTTTAGTTTAACATCTGTAGTGGGGAAAATGCTTGAAGCTATCATTAAGGAAGAAATCGCGGGACATCTGGATAGGAATAGTGCAATCAAGCAGACGCAACATGGATTGAGGAAGGGGAAATCATGTGTGACTAATTTACTGGAATTCTTTGAGGATATCACGAGCATGGTGGATAGAGGTGTACCGATGGATGTGGTGTATTTAGATTTTCAAAAGGCATTCGATAAGGTGCCACACAAAAGGTTACTGCAGTAGATAAAGCTACGCGGAGTCAGAGGAACTGTATTTGCATTGATCGAAAATTGGCTGGCTAACAGAAAGCAGAGAGTCGGGTTAAATGGGTCTTTTCCGTGTTGCAAATCGGTGATTCGTGGTATGGCACAGGGATCGGTGCTGGGACCACAATTGTTTACAATATACATAGAGGACGTGGAAGAGGGGACAGAGTGTCGTTGAACAAAATTTGCAGATGACACAAAGATTAGTGGGAAAGCGGGTTGTGTAGAGGACACAGAAAGGCTGCAAAACGATTGAGATAGGTTAAGCGAATGGGCTACGGTTTGGCAGATGGAATACAATGTCGAAAAATGTGAGGCCATCAACCTTCGGGAAAAAAACAGTAAAATTGTATATTATTTGAATGGGGAGAAATTACAACATGCTGCGTTGCAGAGGGAGCTGGCTTTCCTTGTGCATGAATCCCAAAAGGTTAGTTTGCAGGTGCAGCAGGTATTCAAGAAGGTGAATGGAATGTTGTCCTTCATTGCGAGAGGGATGGAGTACAATTGCAGGGAGGTACTGCTGCAACTGTACAGGTATTGGTGAGGCCGCACCTCGAGTACTGCGTGCAGTTTTGGTCACCTTACTTCAGGAAGGATATACTCGCTTTGGAAGGGGTACAGAGACGATTTACTAGGCTGATTCCGGAGATGAGGGGGTTACCTTATGATGATAGATTGAGTAGACTGGGTGTTCAGAAGGATGAGGGGTGATCTTACAGGAAGATTTAGAATACTGAACGGGATAGACAGGATAGAGGCAGAGAGTTTGTTTCCACTGGTCGGTGGACTGGAACTAGGGGGCACAGCCTCAAAATACGCGGGATTCAGTTTAAAACCGAGTTAAGAAGGAATTTCTTCTCCCAGAGGATTGAGACTCTGTGGAATTCTCTGCCCAAGGAAGCAGATGAGGCTAGCTATTGAATATATTCAAATTACAGATAGGGAGATTGATTACTAATAAGGGAATTAAGAGTTATGGTGAGCGGGAGGTTATGTGGAGCTGAGTCCACGGCGAGATCAGCCATGATCTTGTTGGGTGGAAGTCCAGAACCAGGGGTCACAGTCTCAGGATAAGGGGTAAGCCATTTCGAACCGAGATGAGGTGAAACTTCTTCACCCAGAGTGTGGTGAACCTGTGGAATTATCTACGACAGAAAGTTGTTGAGGCCAATGCACTAAATATTTTCAAAAAGGAGTTAGTTGTAGTCCTTACTACTAGGGGGATCAAGGGGTATGGCGAGAAAGTAGGAATGGGGTACTGAAGTTGCATGTTCAGCTATGAACTCATTGAATGGCGGTGCAGGCTCGAAGGGCCGAATGGCCTAATCCTGCACCTGTTTTCTATGTTTCTATGTTTCTATATCTTTCTCTTCCTATCTCTGTCATTCTCTCTCTCTATCAGTCCTTCTCACTCTGTCTCTCTCTTTGTCTCTCTCTGTCTCTCTATGTGTCTCTCTATCCATCTCTATATATACCTATTTCAATCTATATCTCTCTGTCTGTCTCTATCTCTCTGCCTCTCTGTCTCTTTATGTCTGTATTTCTTCGTAGTCCACCGTCTCACTCTCTTTCTGTCTCTCTTTCTCTCTCTTTCTATGTCTGTCTCTGTCTCTCTTTCTCACTCCCTGTCTTTTCTGTCTTTGCCTCTCTCTCCCTCTGTCTCACTCTCTCTCACTCTATCTGTCTCTCTCCCTCTCTCTCTCTCTCTCCATCTGTCTGCCTGTCTGTCTCTATCTCTGTCTCTCTTCTTCTCTGGCTCTCTCTCTCGTTCTCTGTCTCTATCTCTCTCTGTTTCTCACTCTCAGTCTGTCTCTCTCTGTCTCCGTCTCTCTCTGTCTATCGCGCTCTCTCTCTCAGTCTCTCTCGCTCTCTGTCTCTGTCTATCTGGTTGTCTGTCCTCCTTTCTGTGTGCGTCTCTCTCTGTCTCTCACTTTCTGTCTCAATCTATCTCTCGCTTATCTCTCTCTCTGTCTCTCTCGCTCTCTCTGTCTGTCTCTCTCTCTCTCGCTCTCTGTAATACGAATCCTGGTATAAAATTGTCACCACACATCTCATGTAAAATGGCTGCTCAATCTCACCCAAACTAATCCCACTGCCCCACTCTTTCCCCATAGCCCTGTATCAATGCCAAACTAATCCCACTGCCCCGCTCCCTCCCGATAACCCTGTATCAATCCCAAACTAATTCCACTGCCGAGCCCTCTCCCCTTAGACCACTATCAATCACCATACGAATCCCACTGCCCAGCTCTCTCCCCGTCGCCCTGTATCAACCACCAAACTAATCCCACTTCCCCGCTCGGTCCCCTTAGCACTTTATCAATCCGCAAACTCATCCCAATGTACCGCTTTCTCCCCAGAGCCCTGTATCAATCCCAAACTAATCTCACTGTCCTACTCTCTCCACTTAGCCCTATTTCAATCCCCAAACTAATCTCACTGACCTGCTTTCTTCCCATAGCCCTGTATTAATCCCCAACTAAGCCCACTACCCCGCTCTCTCCACATAACCCCGTAGCAATCCCAATCTAATCAGACTGCCGCCCCACACTCTCCCAATAGCCCTGTCTCAATCCCTCAAAAATCCCACAGCTCCGCTCTCTCCCCGTAGCATTGTGTCAATACCAGAAACTACGCAGAAAGAGAGACAGATAGAGAGAGACACAAACAAATATATCTCTCTTCCTCTCTGTCTCTGTCTGTCTCTCACCCTCTGTCTTTCTCTCTCTCTCGCACTCTGTCTCTCTCTCCCTCTCTCTGTCTCTCTCTCACGATCAGTCTCACTTTATCTCTCTGTTTCTCTCTATCTCTCTCTGTCTCTGTCTCTCACTCTCTCTCTGTATCTCTCTCTCTCTCTGTCTCTCTCTCTCACTCTCTCTGTGTCACTCTGCCAGTCTATCTCCCTCTCTGCCTCTCTATACCTCTCTCTCTCTCTGTCTCTCACTCTCTCGCTTTCTCTCTCTCTCGATCTCTGTCTCTCAAGCTTTGTCTATCTGTCTCTTTGTTTTTCTCTCTCTCTGACTCTCTCTCTCTGGCTCTCTATCTGTCTTTCTCTCTGTCTCTCTGTTTTTCTTTCTCTATAGGTCTCTATCTCTGTCACTCTCTGTCCATCTCTCTGTATCTCTCCATCTGTGTATCTATCACTCTATCTCTCTCTGTCTGCCTACCTCTGACTCTCTCTCTCCATCTCACATTCTCTCTTTCTCGCTCTCTGTCTCGCACTCTTTCTCTCTCTCTCTCACTCTCTCTTTATTTCTCTTTCTCTTTCTCTCTCTCTCTCTCTCTCTGTCTCATTCTCTCTGTCTCTTACTCTGTGTGTCTCTCTCTCTATCTCGCTACCTCTCTCTCTGTCCCCCCCCTCTGTCTCTCCCTCTCGCTCTGTTTGTCAGCCTGTGTCTGTCTCTCTCTATCTCTCTGTTGATCTCTCTCGCTGTCTCCCTGTCTTTATCTTTCTCTCTCTATCTCTCTCTCTGCATTTCTCTCTCGCTGTTTCTCTGTCTCGCTTTCTCTCTCTCGATCTCAGTCTCTCTATTTCTCGATCTGTCTCTCATTCTCTCTGTCTATCTCTCGCTTTGTATTTTTCTCTGTCTCTCTCTCTGTCTCTCTCTGTCTCTCTCTCTCTCTGCCTATCTCTCTCTGTCTCGCTCTCTGTTTCTGCCTCGATCTTTCTCTCTCACTCTCTGTCTCTCACTATCTCTATCTCTCCCTCTCGCTCGCTATCCTACGCTCTATCTCTCACTCTCTCTCGTTCTCTATGCCTCTCTCTCACTCTCTCTCTCTGTCTCTCTCACTTTCTCTGTGTGTCTCTGCCTGTCTGTCTCCCTCAATGTCTCTCTCTCTGTCTCTCGTGTACTCTCTTTCTTCTCTGTCACACTCGCTTTGTCTATCTGTCACTCTGTTTTTCTTTCTCTCTGAATCTCTCTCTGTCTCTCTATCTGTCTTTCCCTTTGTCTGTCTGTTTCTCTCGCTCTCTGTCTTTCCCTCTCTCTCTCTGTCACTCCCTGTCTCTCTCTCTGTCTCTCTCCATCTGTGAGTCTATTTCTCTATCTCTCGCTGTCTGCCTACCTCTGAATCTCTGTCTCCATCTCTCATTCTCTCTTTTTCGCTCTCTGTCTCGCTCTCTATCTCTCTCTCTGTTTATTTCTCTTTCTGTCTCTCTCTCTCTCTGTCTCTCTCTGTCTCTTACTCTGTTTATCTCTCTCTCTTTTGCTAACTCTCTCTCTGTTTCTCTCCCTTTCTGTCTCTCTCACTCTCTGTTGCTCTCTCTCTCTCTCTCTCTCTCTCTCTCTCTCTCTCTCTGTCCCTCTCTCTCTGTGTCTCTATCTCTATCTCTCGCTGTCTTCCGAACTCTGGCTCTCTCTCGCTCTGTCTCTCTCTCTCTGTCTCTTTCTCTCACTCACTCTGTCTCTCTCTCTCTCTGTCTTTCACTCTCTCTGTCTGTCTCTCTCTCTCTGTCTCTCTCTCACTGTTTTTCACTCTCACTCTATCTCCATCTGGCACTATCTCTCTGTTTCTCTCTCTACCTGTCTCTCTCTCTATCTCTATCTCTCTATCTCTATCTCTCTCCCTCGCTCTGTCTCTGACTCGCTCTATCTTTCTCGCTCGCTGTCTATCTGTCGCTCTATCTCTTTCTCTTTCTCTCTAACTGTATCTGTCTCCCTCACTAGCTCTGTCTCTCTCTCTCACTCTCTTCTCTCTCTGTATGTCTCTCTCTCTCTCTTTCTCTCTCTCCCTGTCTCTCTCGGATTCGGACTCTGTAACAAGAGTCCTGGTGTAAAATGGCCAATGTGATGTATGTCGCACTCAAATCACTGACTCCACAAGGTTTGTTTTTTTGTAAATGCTGTGACCTTCGTCCTTTAATGTTAACTCCAGAGGCTGCTCAGGTGTGGTGGCCAGCCGTCTATATTCAGTCTTGCAGGTACTTTCAGGTCTCCTACCTCAGCACCCTCAGTGACGCACCATTGCACTTATATATTTAATGTAACTGGACAATACATAACATCCCACCCCCGCCACCCCCCACCCCCACGCATTTCCAAAAGCCATTGCCAGTAACCTCGGCCTTGTTCGTCCCGGTTGGTTTGTTAGCGTGAGTCCATGACCATCCACTTCCCTCTTCCCCCACCCCCATGTAGAGATTATCTTGTATTTGCAGTCCTTACATGGGTGATGAAGTGCACGGGTTTAACCTCCAACAGAAAGTAGGTACACATAGACACTACATTTGTATGGTACGTATGATATATTGTACAGATATTATGTCAAAAGGTTGCAGGTGCACTGAACAGTTATTTAATCCCAGCTCCATTGAGTGAGGTGCGGTGGCAGTGCACTGCCCCTTTTTGCCTGAGGCGATGGCTGTGCTGAGACAGGGTATCACAACTAGTGCGTTGAATCTGTTCTCAATAGTCGCCTAAGTGGTTCATCTGCAGCCGCTGAACCATTGCATGAAGCACATAAAATCGGAAATCGCATTGGCCCCTGAGGCATGTTCGTCAAGGACCCATTAAACCTATTACTTGTACCTCGTGGTATTAACTCTTTTCGTAAATCATTCATTTCCATCATTTTAAACACATAACCAGTCAACATCAAAATATCACTTCATATCATAAATATCTTCATCATACAAATCACGTTACACATTTAGACTCACTCTTGTCTTACAAAAGTACTTTTGTGGGGACCGCCAACGGTGCAAAGCACTTTGAAGACTTTCGTTGCATTTCCCTTTTAAGACGCCATCTTGTGGTTCCCACGAGACTTCTCTTGGACGCTGCGATTTTAGCTTTTTGGACTGCATGCCTTTGTTCTTTGCAGGCACGAGGCTTGCCACCATCTTGAGCTCGCTGGCCTGACGTTTTGCTGCAGTTAAGAAGGGATAGAGGGGATAAAGAAGAGGAAAAAAAGAAAAACGGCCACGAACATGACTGATACTGCATCCGTATACTTCAGCCGCCGCAATGGCTCGTCCTGACGCCGCCGCTCAAACCCAGGATCTGAGTGAGAAGAGGAATGTGATTAATGACTCCCCGAAGCAGATCAAGGGCACGGGCGCCTCGGGCTCATCCAAACCCCCACGACGGCTCCCCAGGGGAAAGATGGAAGGAAGGCGAAGAAGGCAGCAGCCAAGAAATCTCCGGAGTTATATCTCTTGATGTCGCTGTTAATCAGAATCAGCGCTCCATTTTTAAATCTTCCCACCTGCCCACTAGCGTGTATTTCAGACCTCTTGTAATTTACGTACTCACGTTTTAGGGGCCTAGCTCCAAGCCTAACAGCTCGTTCTTGTTCTGTTCACCAGATTCTTCCACCGTACTGGTAGAGCCGGCTGAGGATGGAGTGGAGCAGCCGCCCCTCGCACTCGCCCTCGCTGGCACCGCTCTCGCCCATCGCACAATACACCGCTTCGGCACCGGCAACATCCTGGCCTCACAGGCGCACGTCCTGCAGTTGGCTGCCACCATAGCCTCCTTTGCCACTGTTCTCCCAGTAAGTGACGCCTCTCCTGCGGTCGCCGTGGCCGCCGCCACCATCGCCCGACTTTTTCTCCGCACGGCGCCCGCCCCGCCCGGTTTGGCGGCCGTCGATTGGTTTGCCTTTCAGCACGTGCTCGTCGAGGGTCTGCACGCCTGTGTGTGGCTTCTTTTTCCTCCAGTTCGGTCGGCACTGCTCTTTGGGAACACGGTGGCCAGCAGTCTGTGGCGGAAAGAAGTCTTTCCAGCTCCCACGGACCTTCCCCATCCATCTCCTGCCGATCAGCATTGGCCCATCGCCTGCAATGACCCATAAGGGTAAACTGTGCATCTCCCCCCGTGAGATGCCTGCACATCCGCTCTGCCGAGGACAGGAATTAGTTCCTTGGTGTAGATATGCAGCTTCGCCGTGACCAGGACCAGCTTGGGACGTGCAGTTGGGTTAATCCACAGTTTATCAAAAGTTCTCTGATTCATCAACGATGGACCCGATCCAGTGTCCACTTCCATACTCACTGCAACTCCGTTAATCTTGAACTCTTCAATCACTGGAGCTGAATTGTCGGTGCACATGTATAGTCCAAGCACATTCTCTTCTTCTGCCTGCTCCTCCATGGATAGTAGATCATCTACCATCTCCTCAGCCACAAGGTGTGTCCTGTTTCTTATGCACTTAAGCTGAAAGTGGCCATTCGTGTGGCAGGTATTGCACGTATACTCCGCAAACCTGCACCGGTGAGCCCGATGATTTCCTCCGCAGTGCCAGCATGGTGCTATTCGATTAGACCCCTTCGGCGGTCTCTGAGATCCAGGACACCGATATCCGTGCTCTCTGCCCTGAGCAGAGCCACGTTCTGCAGTTTTGTCCTTGGCCGGCACTATTCTGTGGACAGTGTCTGCTGCGTTCGAGATTGTGTGGATCATCCGCCTGGTGCTGCAAGTCGATGCCATAAATGCCCGGCTGATGGTGATGGGTTGCTTCAGGGTAACTGTAGGTTTATGGGATAGCAGCTTGTGAAGGAACCCCTCGTGGCCAATCCCCATAACAAAAACGTCTCGCAATGCCTCGTCAGTCAAGGTGTGTGCCAAAATCACACGGCGCCGCGAGTCTCCTGAGGACCGCAGCATATTTGGAGACATCCTGCCCTCGGGTCTGCAGTGGTGGTAGAATTTGTGCCGGCTCTCCTTCGGTGTCAGTTGGTCACGAATGAGTGCGATCAGCTGCTCATATGACTTGTCCCTGGCGCTCGCGAGTGCCAGCAAATCCCTGACGAGACAGTCAACCTCATCGCCACAACTGGAAAACAATATCGCCTTATGCTTCGTTATCATTGCATCCGTGTCCGCTGTCAGGTCGTTTGCTTTGAAGTCGTACTCAAGCCTTTCCTTGAAGGCCTCCCAATCATTGCCCCCCGTAAAATCTTCAGGCGAGCCCAGTGTAGCCATGGTTGAGTGATGTTCGTCCGTGTCCTTGTCGCCAATCACTGACTCCACACGGTCTGGTGTTGTCGTAACTGCTGTGACATTAGTCCTTTATTGTGTAACTCCAGAGTGCCCCCTTCAGGTATGATGGTCAGCCTTTTATATTCTGTCTCGCAGGTGCTACCGGGTCTCCCACCAAAGTGCCACCTGTGGCGCACCATTGTACTAAGACATTTAAAGTATCTGGACAATACATGACAGCCAACACACATCTCATGTAAAATGGCTGCTCAATCTCACCCAAACTAATCCCACTGCCTTGCTCTCTACCCATAGCCCTGTATCAATCCCAAACTAATCCCACTGCTCAGCTGTCTCACCATAGCCCTGCATGAATCCCCAAACTAATCCCACTGCCCAGTCTCACCCCATAGCCCCGTATCAATCTCCAAACTAATATCACTGACCCGCTCTCTCCCCATACCCTGTATCAATCCCCAAACTTATGCCAGTGACCCGTTCTCTCCGCATTCAATGTATCAATCCCAGAATTTGTTCAGAAAGAGAAACGGATAATGAGGACATACACAGAGACATATATATTTATATATATATATATACAGAGAGAGAGAGAGAGAGAGAGAGAGAGACTCTCTCGCTCTGTGTATATCGCCCTCTGTCTCTCTCAGTCACTCTGTCTGCCTTTCTCTCTGTCTCATTCTCTCTCTGTCTCTCTCTCTGTCTCGATCTCTCTCTCTATCTGTCTCTCTCTATCTCTCTGTCTCAGACTGTCTCCGCCTCTGTCTGTCTGTCTCTCTCTCTCTCTTTCGCTCTCGCTGTCGCTCTCTCTCTCTCTCACTCTCGCTCTCTCACTCTTTCGATTACTATTTTTCTCTCTCTCTGTCTATCTGTCTCTCTGTTTTTCTCTCTCTCGGACGCTCTCTCTCTACATCTCTATCTGCTTTTCCCTCTATCTCTATGTTTCTCTGTCTCTCTCTCTCTGTCGCTCTCTCTCGCTATGTCTGTCACACTCACTCTCTCTCTCTCTCTGTCTCTGTTTTTCTCTCTCTCTCTATGTCTGTCTCACTCTCTTTCCCTCTGTCTCTCTCTGTCACTCTTTCTGACTCTCTAAGACGATCTCTCTCTCTCTCTCTCTCTCTATCTCTCTCTCTCTCTCTCTCTCTCTCTCTCTCTGTCCCTCTCTCCAAGACTCTCTCTCTATCTCTCTCTGTCTGCCGTAAGCTGTCTCTCTCGCTCTCTCTCCCCATCAGTCCCTCTCTCTCTCTGCCTGTCTCTTTCTCAGTATCTCTCTGTCTCACTCTCTGTATATCTCAGTAACTCACTCTCTCTCGCTTTCTCTATCTGTCTATCGCCCTCTCTGTCTCTCTCTCCCTCGCTCGCTCGCTCTCTCTGTCTCTCTCTCTATCTTTATCTCTCTCTCTCTGTCCCTCGCTGTCTCTCAGTCTCTCCCTCTCTCTATCTCTCTCTTTCTCGGTATCTTTCTGTCTCACTATCTGTATCTCTCTATAACTCTCTCTCTCTCTCTCTCTCTGTTTCTCTCCCTCTCGCTCTCTCTCTCTCTCGCTCGCTCTCCCTGTCTCTCCCTCTATCTCACTGTCTCTCTTTCTCTCCACCTGTCTCTGTATTTCTCTCTCTTTGACTGTCGCTCTATCTGTCTATCCATCTCTCTCTCTCCATGTCTCTCTCTCTGTCACTCTCTCTCTATCTCTTTCTCTCTGTCTCTATCTCAGTCTCTGTCTTGCTCTATCTTTCTCTTCCTATCTCTGTCTTTCTCTTTCGATATCTCTCTCTCTCTGTCTTTTCTTCACTCACTGTGACTCTCTGCCCTCTCCCTCTCTCTCTGTCTCTCTCCCTCTCTATATATCTCTATCTCACTCTGTCTCTATCACTCTCTCTCTTTCTCTCTTTTTATCGCTGTCTTTCTCAGTCATCTGCTCTGTCTCACACTAGCTCTGTCTCTCTCTCTCTCTCTCTCTCCCTCATTCTCTCCCTCTGTCCTGTTTCTGTCTCGCTCTGTCACACTCTATTTGTATTTCCCTCTCTCTCTCTCTCTCTCTCGCTCTCTCTCTCATTCTTTATGTCTTTCTATCTCTATCTCTCTTTCTCTCTCTCTCTCTCTCTCGCTCTCAGTTTCTCTCGTTCTCTGTCTCTGTCTCTCTCTATCTCTCTCTATCACTCTGGCTAGCTGTCTCCCTCTTCGTCTCCTGCGTTCTCTACCTCTCTCTCTCTTTCTCTCTGTCTGGCTCTATCTCTTTGTCTGTCTCGCTCTCTCTCTCGCTCCCTGTCACTCAGTCTGTGTTGCACGAATCATGGTATAAAAGCGCCACCACACATCTCATGTAAAGTGGCTGCTCAATCGAACCCACTGCCCCAATCTCTCCCCATAGCCCTGTTTCAATCCCCAAACAAATGCCACTGCCCCACTCTCTCAGAATAGCCCTGTATCAATCCCCAAACTAACCTCACTGCCCCGCTCTCTCACCTTAGCCCTGTAGCAATCCCCAAAGTAATCCCACTAACCTGCTCCCTCACCATAGAACTGTATCAATCCCCAAACAAATCTCACTATGTCCCTCTCTCCCAGAGCGCTATATCAATCGCAAACTAATCCCACTGCTCTGCTCTTTCCCCATAGCCCTGTATCAATCCCGGGTCTATACAGAATGAGAGACAGCTATACACACATGCAGATACTGGCACTCTCTCTCTCTTGCTCTCTGTCTGTCTTTCTCTCTTTCTGGCGTTCTCTCTCTGTCTCTGTCTCTGTCTCTCTCTATCTCTCTTTCTCTGTTTTTCTTTCTCTCTTTATGTCTTTCTCTGTCTGTCTCTGTCTCTCTCTATCTCTCTGACTCTCTCGATGTCTCTCACTCTCTATCTCTCTCGCCAGCTTTCTCTCTCTCTCTCTCTCTCTGTCTCTCTCTATCTGTCTCTCTCTCACTCTCTGTCTGTCTCTCAGTCATTCTACCTCTCTATCTGTCTGTCTGTCTCTCTCTCTCTCTGTCTCTGTCTCTGTCTCTCTCTCTGTCTCTGTATCTCTGTCTGTCTCCCTCCCCTCTCTGTTTCTGTCTCTCTCTCTCGCTCTCTCTCTCTCACTCTGTCTCTCTCTATCTGTTTCTATCTCTCTCACTCTCTCTCTCTCTTCGTCCCATCTGTCTCTCTATTTTTCTCTTTCTCTGACTCTCTCTCTGGCTCCCCGTCTGTCTTTCCCTCTGTCTCTCACTCTGTCTCCCTGATTATCTCTCTGACTTTCTCACTGTCTCTGTGCTTCCCTCTTTCTGTCTCTCTCTCTCTCTGTGTCTCTCTCGCTCTGTCTGTCACTCTCTCTCTCTCTCTCTCTCTCTCTCTCTCTCTCTCTCTCTCTCTTCGTCATCTGTCTCTCTATTTTTCTCTTTCTCTGATCTCCTCTCTGGCTCCCCGTCTGTCTTTCCCTCTGTCTCTCACTCTGTCTCCCTGACTATCTCTCTGACTTTCACTGTCTCTGTGCTTCCCTCTTTCTGTCTCTCTCTCTCTGTGTCTCTCTCGCTATGTCTGTCACTCTCTCCCCTCCTCTCTCTCTCTCTCTCTCTCTCTCTCTCTCTCTCTCTCTCTCTCTCTCTCTCTCTCTCTCTCTCTCTCTCTCTCTCTCTCTCTCTCTCTATCTTTCTCTCTCTCACACACACCTCTCTCGCTCTCTCTAGCTCTCTCTCCATTGTCTGTCTCTCTCTCTCTGTATCTCTCTCTATGGCTTTCTCTCAGACTCTGTCTCTGTCCCGTCTACCTCTCTCTGCCTCTTTCTCACTCTCTCTCTCTCTCTCTCCCTGTCGCTCTGTCCCTCTCTCTCTTGTTCCATCATTCTCGCTCACTCTCTCTGTCTCTCTCTGTCTGTGTGTTTCTCTCTCTCTCGCTCTGTCTGTCTGCCTATCTCTGTCTCTCTATATCTGTCTGTCGATCTCTCTCCGTCTCTTTATCTCTCTCTGCCTCACTCTGTCTCTCACTCTCTCTCTCCCTCTCACTCTCCGTCGCACTCTGTGTCTGTCTCTTTCTCTCTCTCTGTCTCACTCTCTGTGTTTCACTCTGTCCCTTGACTCTCTCTCTCGCGCTGTCACTCACTCAATCTCTCTCTCTCTCCCAGTCTCCCTCTCTCTCGCTCTGTATTTTTTCTGCCTCCCACTCTCTATTACTATCTGACTCTCGCTCTCTGTCTGTCTCAATCTTCTCTCTCTCTGTCTCTCTCTTTCTCTGTCTCACTCTATATCTCTCTCTCCCTCTATCTCACTCTCTCTATCTCTCTCTCTCTCTCTGTCCTGCTTCTGCCTCGCTCTGCCTCTCTCTGTCTCTCTGCCTCTATCTCTCTGTCTCTTTCTCTCTCTCGCTGTCTCTCAATCTCTCTCGCTCTCTCTCTCTCTCTGTCGTTCTCTTCGCACTCTCTGTGTCTTGATCTTTCTCTCTCTATCTCTCTGTCGCTCTCTCTCTCGCTGTCCATCTGTCTCTCAGTTTCTCTCTCACTCTGACTCTTTCTCTCAGTCTCTTTCTCTGTTTTTCTTTCTCTCTTTCTGTCTTTCTCTCTTTGTCTCTGTCGCTCACTTTCTTTCTCTATCTGTACCACGTTCTCTATCTCCCTCTCTGTCTCTCTCTTTCTCTATCACTGTGCCTCTCTACCACTGTATATATCTCTATCTCTCTATCTCTCGCTATCTGTCTCTATCTCTCTCTCTCTCTCACTCTCTCTCTCTCTCACTCTCTCGCTCCCTCTCACTCTCTGTCGCACTCTGTGTCTGTCTCTTTCTCTCTCTCTGTCTCACTCTCTGTGTTTCACTCTGTCCTTGACTCTCTCTCTCGCGCTGTCACTCACTCAATCTCTCTCCCTCTCCCAGTCTCCCTCTCTCTTGCTCTATATTTTTCTGCCTCCCTCTCTCTATTTCTATCTGCCTCTCTCTCTGTCTGTCTCAATCTTCTCTCTCTCTGTCTATCTCTTTCTCTGTCTTTCTCTATATCTCTCTCTCCCTCTATCTCACTCACTCTCTCTCTCTCTCTCTGTCTCTCCTCTCTCTCCTCTCTCTCTCTCTCTCTGTGTCTCTCTGTGTCTCTCGATCTCTGTCTCTCGCTCTCTCTCTCACTCTCTCTGTCTCTATCTCTGTCTCTCTCTCTGTTTCTCTCTATGTCTGCCTATATCTGACTCTCTCCGTCTCTCTCTCTCTCTCTCTCTTTCTCACTCTCTTTCTGTCTGTCTCTCTTTCTGTCCCTTTCTCTGTCTCGTCCTCTCTGTCTCTCAGTTTCTGTCAGTCTCTCGCAATCTCTCTCTCTGTCTCTGTCTGTCTTTATCTCTCTCACTATGATTCTCTCGCTCTGTCTGCCTCTCTCTCTCTGTATCTCTCTCTCTGTATCTCTCTCTTTCTCTGTCTTTGTATCTGCCGATCTCTGAAATACTCCATCTCTGTCTTTCTCTCTCTCTCTCTCTCTCTCTATCTCTCTCTCTCCCTCTCTCTCTCTCTCTCTCTCTCTCTCTCTCTCTCTCTCTCTCTCTCTCTCTCTCTCTCTCTCTCTGCGCCTCTGTGATTCTCTATATATCTCTGTCTCTGAATTTCTCTCTATCTGTGTATATTTCTATCTCTCTCTCTCTGTCACTCTCTGTCTGTCTATCTTTCCTTATTTATATATCTCTATCTCTTTATCTGTTTCTAGCTCTCTCTCTCTCCCTCTCTCTCCATCTCTCTCTCTCTCTCCCTCTCTCGCACTCTCTCTCTCTCTCTCTCTCTCTCTCTCTCTCCATCTCTCTCTCTCTCTTTCACCCTATCTCTCACTTTGTCTTTCTTTATTTCTCTCTCTATCTCATTCTCTCTATCTCTCTTGTTTCCCCTCACTGCCTTTCACTCTCTGGCTCTCTCTCTCGCTCCCTCTCACTTTATCTCTTTCTATCTCTCTCACTGTCTCTCTCTGTCTGTCTCTCTCTCACCATCTCTCTCTCTGTCTGCCTATGTCCCTCTTACTTTCTCGCTCTTTTGCACTCTGTCTCTCTGTCTCTCTCTCTATCTATCTGTCTCTATCTCTCTCTCTCTCGCTCTGTCTACTTCTATCGCTGTCTTTCTCTCTCTTTCTCTATCTCTCTCTCTCTATCTCGCTATCTCTCTCTCTATCTCTATCTCTCCATCTCACTCTATCTGTCTCTTTCTCTTTTTCCCTCTCTCCCTGCCTCTCTGTCTCTGTCTCTCTCACTCTGTCTCTCTCCCTCTCTCTCACACTGTCTTTCTCTCTCTCTCTCTCTGTCTCTATCTCTATCTCTCTTTCTGTCTCTCCCTCTCTATATATCTCCTTCTGTCGCTATTTTCTCCATCTCTCTCCTCTGTCTGTTTCTCTCCCCCTATCTCTCTCTCTCTATCTCTTTCTTTCTGTATTTCTGTGTCTTCCCCTCTGTGTCGCTCTCTCTCTCTGTATTTCTCTCTTTATGCTTGTCTCTCTCTTTCCCGTCTGTCTCGCTCTGCCCTCTTTCTTTCTCTCTCTCTCCGCCTCTGTCTATTTCACCCTCTCTCTCTGAGTCTCTCTCTATCTCTCTCTGTCTCTCCAAACTATCTCTGTCTCTCTCTGTCTCTCTCTTTCTCTGTGTCGCTCTCTCTCTCGCTTTGTCCGTCTGCCTGTGTCTGTCTCTCTCTCTTCCTGTCTCTCTATCTCTCTGTCTCTATTTCTCTCTCTCTCTTCTCTATCTGTGTCTGTCCCTCTCTCTCTCTATCTGTGTCTATGCCTCTCTCTCTCTCTCTCTCTGTCTCTCTCTCTCTGTCTCGCTCTCTCTCTCTCTCTCTATCTTTCTCTCTCTCACACACACACTCTCTCGCTCTCTCTAGCTCTCTCTCTCATTGTCTGTCTCTCTCTCTCTGTATCTCTCTCTATGGCTTTCTCTCAGACTCTGTCTCTGTCTGTCTACCTCTCTCTGCCTCTTTCTCACTCTCTCTCTCTCTCTCTCCCTGTCGCTCTGTCCTCTCTCTCTTGTTCCATCATTCTCGCTCACTCTCTCTGTCTCTCTCTGTCTCTGTGTGTTTCTCTCTCTCTCGCTCTGTCTTTCCTGCCTATCTCTGTCTCTCT
This sequence comes from Pristiophorus japonicus, assembly GCF_044704955.1. Lineage (NCBI taxonomy): Eukaryota > Metazoa > Chordata > Chondrichthyes > Pristiophoridae > Pristiophorus > Pristiophorus japonicus. The sequence continues at coordinate 2,269,917 of NW_027254824.1, read as the reverse complement.
ATATCTGTCTGTCGATCTCTCTCCGTCTCTTTATCTCTCTCTGCCTCACTCTGTCTCTCACTCTCTCTCTCCCTCTCACTCTCCGTCGCACTCTGTGTCTGTCTCTTTCTCTCTCTCTGTCTCACTCTCTGTGTTTCACTCTGTCCTTGACTCTCTCTCTCGCGCTGTCACTCACTCAATCTCTCTCTCTCTCCCAGTCTCCCTCTCTCTCGCTCTGTATTTTTTCTGCCTCCCACTCTCTATTACTATCTGACTCTCGCTCTCTGTCTGTCTCAATCTTCTCTCTCTCTGTCTCTCTCTTTCTCTGTCTCACTCTATATCTCTCTCTCCCTCTATCTCACTCTCTCTATCTCTCTCTCTCTCTCTGTCCTGCTTCTGCCTCGCTCTGCCTCTCTCTGTCTCTCTGCCTCTATCTCTCTGTCTCTTTCTCTCTCTCGCTGTCTCTCAATCTCTCTCGCTCTCTCTCTCTCTCTGTCGTTCTCTTCGCACTCTCTGTGTCTTGATCTTTCTCTCTCTATCTCTCTGTCGCTCTCTCTCTCGCTGTCCATCTGTCTCTCAGTTTCTCTCTCACTCTGACTCTTTCTCTCAGTCTCTTTCTCTGTTTTTCTTTCTCTCTTTCTGTCTTTCTCTCTTTGTCTCTGTCGCTCACTTTCTTTCTCTATCTGTACCACGTTCTCTATCTCCCTCTCTGTCTCTCTCTTTCTCTATCACTGTGCCTCTCTACCACTGTATATATCTCTATCTCTCTATCTCTCGCTATCTGTCTCTATCTCTCTCTCTCTCTCACTCTCTCTCTCTCTCACTCTCTCGCTCCCTCTCACTCTCTGTCGCACTCTGTGTCTGTCTCTTTCTCTCTCTCTGTCTCACTCTCTGTGTTTCACTCTGTCCTTGACTCTCTCTCTCGCGCTGTCACTCACTCAATCTCTCTCTCTCTCCCAGTCTCCCTCTCTCTTGCTCTATATTTTTCTGCCTCCCTCTCTCTATTTCTATCTGCCTCTCTCTCTGTCTGTCTCAATCTTCTCTCTCTCTGTCTATCTCTTTCTCTGTCTTTCTCTATATCTCTCTCTCCCTCTATCTCACTCACTCTCTCTCTCTCTCTCTGTCTCTCTCTCTCTCTCTCTCTCTCTCTCTCTCTCTGTGTCTCTCTGTGTCTCTCGATCTCTGTCTCTCGCTCTCTCTCTCACTCTCTCTGTCTCTATCTCTGTCTCTCTCTCTGTTTCTCTCTATGTCTGCCTATATCTGACTCTCTCCGTCTCTCTCTCTCTCTCTCTCTTTCTCACTCTCTTTCTGTCTGTCTCTCTTTCTGTCCCTTTCTCTGTCTCGTCCTCTCTGTCTCTCAGTTTCTGTCAGTCTCTCGCAATCTCTCTCTCTGTCTCTGTCTGTCTTTATCTCTCTCACTATGATTCTCTCGCTCTGTCTGCCTCTCTCTCTCTGTATCTCTCTCTCTGTATCTCTCTCTTTCTCTGTCTTTGTATCTGCCGATCTCTGAAATACTCCATCTCTGTCTTTCTCTCTCTCTCTCTCTCTCTCTATCTCTCTCTCTCCCTCTCTCTCTCTCTCTCTCTCTCTCTCTCTCTCTCTCTCTCTCTCTCTCTCTCTCTCTCTCTCTCTCTCTGCGCCTCTGTGATTCTCTATATATCTCTGTCTCTGAATTTCTCTCTATCTGTGTATATTTCTATCTCTCTCTCTCTGTCACTCTCTGTCTGTCTATCTTTCCTTATTTATATATCTCTATCTCTTTATCTGTTTCTAGCTCTCTCTCTCTCCCTCTCTCTCCATCTCTCTCTCTCTCTCCCTCTCTCGCACTCTCTCTCTCTCTCTCTCTCTCTCTCTCTCTCCATCTCTCTCTCTCTCTTTCACCCTATCTCTCACTTTGTCTTTCTTTATTTCTCTCTCTATCTCATTCTCTCTATCTCTCTTGTTTCCCCTCACTGCCTTTCACTCTCTGGCTCTCTCTCTCGCTCCCTCTCACTTTATCTCTTTCTATCTCTCTCACTGTCTCTCTCTGTCTGTCTCTCTCTCACCATCTCTCTCTCTGTCTGCCTATGTCCCTCTTACTTTCTCGCTCTTTTGCACTCTGTCTCTCTGTCTCTCTCTCTATCTATCTGTCTCTATCTCTCTCTCTCTCGCTCTGTCTACTTCTATCGCTGTCTTTCTCTCTCTTTCTCTATCTCTCTCTCTCTATCTCGCTATCTCTCTCTCTATCTCTATCTCTCCATCTCACTCTATCTGTCTCTTTCTCTTTTTCCCTCTCTCCCTGCCTCTCTGTCTCTGTCTCTCTCACTCTGTCTCTCTCCCTCTCTCTCACACTGTCTTTCTCTCTCTCTCTCTCTGTCTCTATCTCTATCTCTCTTTCTGTCTCTCCCTCTCTATATATCTCCTTCTGTCGCTATTTTCTCCATCTCTCTCCTCTGTCTGTTTCTCTCCCCCTATCTCTCTCTCTCTATCTCTTTCTTTCTGTATTTCTGTGTCTTCCCCTCTGTGTCGCTCTCTCTCTCTGTATTTCTCTCTTTATGCTTGTCTCTCTCTTTCCGTCTGTCTCGCTCTGCCTCTTTCTTTCTCTCTCTCTCCGCCTCTGTCTATTTCACCCTCTCTCTCTGAGTCTCTCTCTATCTCTCTCTGTCTCTCCAACTATCTCTGTCTCTCTCTGTCTCTCTCTTTCTCTGTGTCGCTCTCTCTCTCGCTTTGTCCGTCTGCCTGTGTCTGTCTCTCTCTCTTCCTGTCTCTCTATCTCTCTGTCTCTATTTCTCTCTCTCTCTTCTCTATCTGTGTCTGTCCCTCTCTCTCTCTATCTGTGTCTATGCCTCTCTCTCTCTCTCTCTCTGTCTCTCTCTCTCTGTCTCGCTCTCTCGCTGTCTCTCTCTGTCTCTCTCTGCCTATCTCTCTGTCACAATCTCTGTATTTCTGTGTAGTTCCGCCTCTCTCTCCCTCTCTCTATCTCTCTCTCTCTCCGTCTCTGTTTCTCTCTCTCTCTAGCATCCCACGTTAGCTGTCACTCTGTCTCTCTCTCTCTCTTTCTCTTTCTCTCTTGCTCTGTCTCTCTCTCTCTCTATCACTCTGTCTTTCTCTGTCTTCCCCAATGACACGCGCTCTCTCTGTTTCTCTCTGTCCCTCCACTGGGATCAAGATATGGTGTGGCACCGGGTTCGGTTTGGTTGGGGCCGGGTTTGGTTCTGTTGGGGTCAGGTTTGTTTCGGTTGGGTTCAGACAGGTTAGATGCAGGAAGAAAGATCCCAATGTTGGGGAATTCTAGAAACAGGTGATCACAGTCTAAGGATAACGGGTAAGCCATTTAGGACCGTGATGAGGAGAACCTTCTTCACCCAGAGAGTGGTGAACCTGTGGAATTCTCTGCAACAGAAAGTTGTTGAGGCCAATTCACTAAATATATTCAAAAAGGAGTTAGATGAAGTCCTTACTACTCGGGGGCTCAAGGGGTATGGCGAGAAACAGGAATGGGGTAATGAAGTTGCATCTTCAGCCATGGACTCATTGAATGGCGGTGCAGGCTAGAAGGGACGAATGGCCTACTCCTGCAACTATTTTCTATGTTTCTATGTTTCTATGTTCTAAGCGAATGGTTTGGATTTGGATACAAACACCATCCTGGAACTGTAGGGTCTGGTCAGGGACTTCTCTGTCGTTCTCAGGCCTTCCAGCATGAATATATTTGCTGGGCATTTAAGACCTGTTTTAGGCTCCATTTATATGTTATGCGATTAATGCTAAATATATTGCAGTTAATAGAGTGAGGCGATATATTGAAAGGCAGGAATGAGAATTAGTTGTATAGTGTTAATTAATTGTACGTTTTACTGATGATCTTCTTAAACATTCTCATGTTCACCAGTCAGTCTATTACCTCCTGCAGTATATCCCTATTGTCCTCATTGTGTACTGCACTTCTTCATGTTGTGTCATCGATGAACTATAACATGATACAGTATATTCGCAAATGTAGTTGATGAATAAATGTATAAAAATTAGTCCTGCTGTCACCGACCCCTGAGGTGGACAGCAGTATAGCACCCTTCAGTCTGAACAAGAACCAGTCACCAATACTCTCTGTTATCTGTCTTTCAGCCATTGTCATTTCCATGCTGCACTGGCTCTTTAATCCTATGGTGTAGATATTTATGATTAAATCTGTAAAGTGATAGTTTTTCAAACGCCATTTTTAAATCTGTATCATCAACAACAATAACTAGATATTTCTCCATTTATATATCTAGATTCCCAAGAAAGTGTATCATCTGGCATTGATCTACATTAAAGATCACTTGCAACATCTGCACAGGCTGCATGTCTCCTATTGTCTACTGTGAATCTACTTTGGAGAAAAGCCTCTTCAATATAGGATGAAAAACATATTTTTATTGATTAAAAAGCAATAATGATCAGTAAAGGCAGCCATCTATAGCTGTGTGAGTTTTGGGAATTTGTTCAGTAATTTGGAAGGTTAATTAGCGGAGCATGCTCGAGGAGCCAATTGGGCTACTTCTGCTCCTATTTCTTATTTTATGTCACTTTGTACCGCTGCATTTCAGGAACGTTGGTGAAGATATTATTCATATCAACGGCATGAACCGTCGCCCTGATTCCATCAGCCTCACTTTGTGTCACTCCATATCTAACAATGCACCAAATATCCTTACCTCCTCTCCATCATCCCAATTTCCTCCGACCCTACTCACCGCACCCAATATCCTCAGATCCATCCCACAGAAAATCCTCAGACGCTATCCATCCCGCACAATATCTTCAGCTCCGCCCCACCCCACCCCACCCAATATCCTCAGACCCTCCACACAACCCAGTATCCTCAGAACTTCCGCATCCCACCCAATATCCTCAGACCCTCCCCACCCGACCTAATATCCTCAGCTCCTCCCCACCACTCCTAATGTCCTCAGCTCCTCCACACCCCAAACAAATATTCTCAGTTGCTCCTCACCGCACATATTACTCTCAGCTTATTCCTTCCCAATCTATTATGCTCAGCTCCTCCCCTCCAAATCTAATATCCTCAGCTACTTCCTACCAATATTCACTCTATTCTGTTGTACTGAGCGGGTCAGAAACGTATTTTCGTGTGAGCTTTTCACCCAAAGGCATATTTTAAAACAACAATATTTGCAACGGCTTTTACAACAATGATAGCACCAGCAACCATTTTTATTCCTATAGAGCGTTATGAAATATCGGCAAACCACAATATCACCTCATTAGGCAATCACACAAGGTTCGATACAGGTTTTAGATAATTTCTCCCCTTTGCATTCTAAACCTCTCCAAAGGAACTACAGTGCTATATTTGCAGATGTATGGCTTTGTTATCCTCCATTGCTGCAAAGTGACTTTTGTATCTGTACCCCTGAGATCCCTTTGCAATTCTAACATATCTATGCTCTTATTTTCCAAGGGTTAAGTAGTGTCATTAGCCCTCCTTTCAAATGGTACCAATGCACTCTTATCTATTAAGAAAATCGTTTCTGATTTAACAAGCCCATTATGCATGTTCGGTTGCAGTAGAATTAATTATTAGCTTTTAGTTTGTCATGTAGATAAATCTGTTTAAAAATATAGCTAATCAGAAATGTATGGGATTTTTGGCAACTGCAAAATATGCGGTCATACTTCAGAAACATCATTCAGTTGCATGGTTATGCATGACAAACAAGCCAAAAGTCAAGGAGAGCTGGAAGGGGCATGTGTATTCTTGCAAATAATATTAATTCTAAGTTGTCAATGTATTAACCCTATCCCTCATTCACCATAGCAATATCTGCACTTGCATCAGGAACAGTGCCATTCGTATGGTGCTGAAATCCTGAACGTCCACGTAAGTAACTAGAATATTATTCATAATGCAAATAACCAACTTACTAATAAAAATGCCGTAGCTCTTTAGTTCAGGCTATTACAGAGAATTGAACAAAACCGATCCGAATTTGCAACTGCAATCACCTCCATTAATAAAAGTGTTCTTCTTGTACCAATACCACCACATGTAACATGTCAGAAATGAAGCACTTATTCACAAGTGCAGTAAAAACATACACAATGTGATTCACCGAATGAGAAACAAAATACAAGGAACGCTTTGAGTTAACGAAAATAACGATTCATCTTTCTTCCTGTACAGGGAAAGCAATCAGAATAACATCGAAATTGTTTTAACATGCTGTCGTAAAGATATTAATCCCGATTAATTAGTGGCAAATAAACCTCATTATATTCTTAGTTTTTAATCTCCTGTTTCAAAAATATATACCCAATCGAAATTATTATGTTCTCAGTTTAAACAATGGAATGTGTGTGTTTCTCTATAAACAATTGTGGAATCTTCAAACGTAGCCACCTGCCATGGTTTATACATATTTACATAATTCTTATTTCTATTAACATTGCACTGGACGTTTAAGAGGAAATCTAATTTACATTTTTACTCGGACTTGTTTGGACGACGTAAAGACAGCCCAAATAAAATAGTTCACAATTGCAAAATAATAGAAATAGAGAGAATGCTGTAATCCTAAACAAAAACAGAAAATGCTAGAACTACTCAGCAGATAAGGCAGCTTTGTGGAGAGAGAAACAGAGTATAGGTCTGTGACATTTCTTCAGAACTGGAAGACGTTAGAGATGTAATAGATTTTAACCAGGTGTCGAGGCAGCATTTAACCGCTCCTGCCTTCTTCCATAACACAGACCTTCCCTTTTGATTTTTCCTCCCCTCCCAACATTCTCTGCCTCTGCACCTGATTGAAATCTGTTCCATCGTTAACATTTTTCAGTTTTGATGAAAGGTGACAAACCTGAAACAATAACTCTCTTTTATTCTCCAAAGCCACTGCCTGTAATGCTGGGTATTTACAGCTTTTTCTGTTATTATTTTGGAAAATAGATGGCTGAGTGGAGATCTGATTGTGGTGTACAAAATTGTGACGATCCTGGATAGATTGTCTTGGAAGGACCGGTTTCCATTGCCACGTGACCAACAACCAGGGACATAGATTTAAAGTAATTGGGCGCGGTTTAGTTGAGATATGAAGTTAAATATCGTCACCTAATGGCTGGCGGATATCTAGAGCTCACTGTCTGAAAGGTTAGTGCAGGCAGAAAGCCTCACCACATTTAAAAATATTAGGCCGTGCAATTAAAATGAATGAACCTACAATGCTACGGACCAACAGCTGGAAAGTGGGATTCGGCTGAATAGCTCTTGGTTGGCTGGTGCGGACAAGATGGGACAATATGGCCTCCATCTGTGCTGCAAATTTCTATGACTCTATGACCACACCTAGAATACTGCGTACAGTTTTGGTCTCCTTATGGAGGAGGGATATACTTGCATTAGATGCATGTCAGATAAGGCATATGAGGTTCTCTTATGAAGAAAGGTTGAGCAGATTGGGCCTAAATTTATTGGAGATTCGAAGAATGAGAGGTGTACTTTTGGAATCTCCTACGTCTCTGAGGGGTCTTGACAGGATAGATGCAAACAGGAAGTTTTCTCCCGCGGGGGGGTCTAGAACTAGGGGGCATAATTTCAGAATAAGGGGTCGCTCATTCAAAACGGAAATGAGCAGGAATTTGTGATCTCAGAGGGTAGTGAACTTTTGGAATTCTCCACCCCAGAGAGCTGTTGAGGCTGGGTCATTGTATATATTTAAGGTGGATATAATCAGATTTTTCAACGATAAGGATTATGGGGAGCCGGCAGAAAAGTGGAGCTGAGGCCAATATCTGATCAATCATGATCTTATTGAATGGTGGAGCAGGCTCGAGGTGCAAAATGGCCGACTACTGCTCTTAAAACCTAAGTTCTTATGTTATATTAACTGTCAAATAATTTAAAGTAATTTCAAAATCATTTCACTTTACCTAAGACGTCTGATTCAGAATGTTCATTTTAACGTTTACTTGCCATTTTGGAAACAGTAAGACAGGCATTAGAGCAAGGATTAGGTTAATGTGAAACAGCATAGAAAATATAATTTCTGGAAGCATAATATCGAAACGAAACGTGAACCCGACGTGATTGAAACCTGCAGCCTTCTGATTTTAGTCAGACACGCTACCATTGCAGCGAATGTTTGTACACATGAAGGTTACTCAAACACAGATTTATTTATCCCGAATCGGTGGAATAAAAAGACGTTACAATCTCCGCCCACTCCCATCGGGAATCACACAGCATCAGAAGCAGCGCTCACCTATCAATTTCCCTCACACGCCCGCTTTCATCACCTGCTTCCAGAGGACTGCAGCAAATCGAGAAAGTTAGACATGCGAAGAAGTTTAGGGAGATAATTCCAGATCTTCTGGCCCAGGCAGCTGAAGGCACGTCCATTAATTGTTGAGAAGTTATATTCAGTGAAGCTCAAGAGCGCAGAATTTGTGGAGCACAGATATCTCTGGGGCTTGTGAGGCAAAAGCAGTCGACGAGTATATTCAAATGGAAGAATGACTATCACATTGAGTCAATGGGATTCAGGGGGGAGATTTTGCACTGGCTGGAGTGATACCTAGCAGAGAAGAAGATGGTTGTGGTTGTTTGAAGTCAATCATCCCAGCCCCAATGCATCGCAGAAAGATTTCCTTCGGCCAGTGTCCGAAGCGGAACCCTCTTCAGCCCCTCCATCAATGATCGTCCCTGCCACAAGAAGTCAGAAGTGGCTATGTTCACTGAAGATTGAACAGAGGTCAGTATCACTCATAGCTCCGCTGATAATGAAGCAGGCCATTCCCTCATGCAGCAAAACCTGAACGACATTTAGCTTCAGCTGATAACTGGCATGTAACATTCGCACTATACAGTTGCCAGTCAATGCCTATCTACAAGAAGCAAGAGTTTGACGACCGCTCCTTGGCATTCAACTGCATTACCATCAATGAATCTCACACTATCAACATCCCATGGGTCACCATTGAACAGAAACGTGACTGGACCAGCCACATAAATAGTGTGGCAGCAAGAGCAGGTCAGAGGCTGGGTATTCTGCATCGAGTGTCTCACCTCCTGACTCTCCAAAGTCTTCCCACCAGTTACAAGGCACAAGACAGCTTCTTGGCGGAACACTCTCCACTTGCCTGAATGTGTGCAGCTTCAATTCCACTCCAAAAGCTCGACAACACTTAGGGCAAAGCAGCAGCGTGATGGGTACACCACCCACCACCTTAAACTTTCATACCCACGATCACCGACGTAACGTGGCTGCAGTATTTGCCATCGGCAACATGCACTGCGGTAGCTCATGGAGGTTTGTTATGATGCAACTCGAAAACCGGCGACCTCTACCCCTTAGAAGGACAAGCGCAGCAGGTTCCTGTTAATACCATGCTGTGGAAGGCCCCCCGCCCCCTCCCGCAAGCAACACGCGATCCTGACTTGGAAGTATATCACCATTCCTTCATCATGAATGCCTCATAAATCCTAGAAATCCGTCCCTAACAGCACTGCTGGAGCACATTCACCACACAAACTTCAGCGGTTCAAACAGGCGGTCCAGCACCACATCCGGGATGGGCAATAAATGCTGGATTTGCCAGCGACGCCCACATCCCATGAACTAATATTTAAAAAGCACTGTATTTTATGAGTACGGTTCAAAATGTTTCATTTTTGGTGACACACAAATCTGGGCAATTTTTACAAATTTAACAGGACAAGTTACTGCTGCCATGCACAGAATCCCATGGTCTCCATTTTCAGATTCAACGCAGTAAGATTTTAAATACCGTGGAAAAATGTTACTGTGAAACGGTTTTGAAATTAAGTGTGACTTGTATTTGTGCCTTAAATTAAACTTTGTGGTTTCTGACTCCCGTTCATGTCTCTTCTTCCTCAGTTGAATGAAAAGGAGGGTTTTGACATTGACTGGACTGCAATGCTCCTGATATTTATGAGCTCATTGCATATATTGAATAGTTGCTCACCTTGTGGTCAACGTCAGCTTTAGCTTAGTGGTTACTTCGCATCACCAAGTTCTTCAAAATTTCGAATCTGTCTCACTGCTGGCGCTTTCTGGCGTTTTTGTTTTCATTTCCAATCCTTTTCTATGACACCGAAACAATTGTTCTGAATGCAGCAGTGCGAGATTTTTAAAGCACACCTATAATAAGTCACAGAACCATTCATAACACAACAGCTACCCGGATTCCATTGGCGGTTTGGGAAGTAACTTTAATATCACCCTTTTTAATTAGAGTCAATTGATTTTATGAAATTACATGGAAGAAATGTTGCATTTCACAATGGTGTCAAAGGAATTTTTTGCAGAAAGTGGGAAGCAGCATTTCAGGTGCAGCGGGGTAAATTCGTATTCTTCCCGAATTGATATTTCCTTTGCTGCCTCACAATAACCATAGGCTTGCTCTAAAATCTGGCTCATTTTTTTTCCATGGTCTGATAGAACAGAGCCAGATAGACAGGCTGAATGGGGAAAGAGCTGGACATAGACAAGGGATACTGACAAGGAATAAAACCACTCTGCGATAATAAAAATGCCTGATTCCTTATGGTTAGTGAAAGGGCTTTTAATGTTTGATTTCCTTGCACACCTTGGAATTCAGTAGAATCTCGGTCATGCTCTGAAGAACAAGTTACTTGCCTGGGGCTGAGCCAAAGGGCGCTTGGTTGTAATCAGTGACATCAACATGCACCTTACGCAAGCATTGCTAGCTCAGTTGCTATATTACGCGATTCTTAATTCCAAGTTCGTGGATTCAAAGCCTCCTTTGGGCGATTAATTTTTGTTGAACATTCTGAGGCCTCCGATTCAGAGGATTGGGAATGGTCGCGGAAATTGAGAATTTAATGACTTGGAAAAGATCATTATTTTTTCATAAAGCTCCAGTCAGAGAAAAGTTTGTCAAATGAATTTTTTGCAGCAAGTGGGAAGCAGCATTTCAGCTGCTCGCTGTACATTTCTCTCTGTTGCTGAGCTATGTTGCATTAGCAATGAACATGTTAAACGCGTCTACTGAAAGACAGAAGGTGTAAAGTCAGATAGACGATAACATTTCCTCCATGAGTGAAGTTTCACAAATTATTTAGCTTCAGTTGTTGAACTTTTGATCGTCCTCAGTGACCATTTTAGCATTTATTGCTTTCTGCTAAGCAATGCTTATAACAGTAGAATTAAGCCACATTTCAAAACCGGAAACAACTCATTCATTATTTGTCATTTCCAGTGCCAGAGCTCAGAGGGTTATTCTACATCCCTCGGCTGCAAGATACCATGTTTCATGGAAACCTCCACATACACCAAACACAGGCTCAGAAAACCCCCGGGGGAGATGTTATGCGAGTCACTGGGCCTCCAGCAGCATTGAAAAGCTTTTAGACGAAACCGTTCTGAAATAATAAGTTTAAACAGGGGCATTCAACAGTCAAGATGGCCAAGCGATGGCATTTGTAGGTGTGGATACAAATCCCGCTTCTGACATCCTTTTTATCTAACTACGAACTCATTATTTTTCACACCACTCTGACGTGCTTTGAGTCATCTATGCCATTTAATTAAAATTACTTCATTGTAATTCAAAACTGTGGTATCACTCAGTAACATTCAAAACTTCCCTATCCCGTAATCGCTGTGGGTGGCAGTAGTATTTGAAAGTGTTTTGTTAAGTATTTAAAGGAGACCTCGAAAAATCTCACACTGCTAATATATAAGCACGGGTATAAAAAGAAGAATGAAAATAACAATACAATCACTGCGCCACATACGAAGTGAGACAGAGCCGAACATTCTGATGAAGTTGACGCTAGGAGATAACCACTGAGGTACACTTGACGCCCAGAAACAAACTAGAAACAACTGAATGTAATGGATGATCTCACAAATATCAAGAGCAGTGCAGTCTGGTCAACGTCCAATCCCGCCCTTGTTATTTAACAGAGGAAGAAGAGACATGAACGGGATTTGACGCCAAAAGTTAATTACAACGAAATACAAATTACACATAATTTCCGAAACATTTCACAAAAAATTGTTTAACCTTCTTTCAAATCGCAATGCGTTGAATATGAAAATGAGCATCACGAGATAGTATCGTCAATAATCATTCTATTACTCCGTGCAGGTTAGGATTTACCTGTCCAGTTAAATTTGATAAAAGTTGTCCCAGTTTCCTGGTGTCTTCAGCAATGAACATTATCAATCAGACTTCTAAAATGTAGTGTATTTTATAAAGTGTGTTAAAAATACAAGCCTGAAGGCTCCGTGCCTCAATGCGAGGAGTATTCGTAATAAGTTGGATGAATTAACTTCACAAGCAGTATTTAATGAATATGATATGAATGGTAGCACGGAGACATGGCTCCAGGGTGACCAAGGCTTGGAACTCAACATCGAGGCGTATTCCACATTCAGGAAGGATGGACAGAAAGAAAAGGAGGTGGGGTAGCGTTTCTGGTTAAAGAGGAAATTAATGCAATAGTAAGTAAGGATATTAGCTTTGATGATGTGGATTCTGCGTGGGTGGAGCTGCGGAATACCAAAGGGCAGAAAACACTAGTGGGAGCTGTGTACAAACCACCAAACTGTATTAGCGCGGTTGGGGACAGCATCAAAAATGAAATGAGGGATGCGTGCAATAAAGGTACATCAGTTATCATGGGCGAAAATAATCTACATATAGATTGGGCTAACCAAACTGGTAGCAATACGATGGAGGAAGATTTCCTGGAGTGTTCTAGGGATGGTTTTCTGGACCAATATGTCGTGGAAACAATTGGAGGGCAGGCCATCCTCGACTGGATGATGTGTAATGAGAAAGGACTAATTCGCAATCATGCTCTGGGAGGCCCCTTGGGGAAGAGTGAAAATAATATGATAGAATTTATTTTTAAGGTGGAGAGATAAACAGTTCATTCAGAGACTAGGATCCTGAACTAAAGGAAATGTAACTTCGATGGTATGAGACGTGGATTGGCTAGAATAAACTGGGAAATGATACTAGAGCATTGACGGTGAATAGAGAATGGCAAACATTTAAAGAAATCATGGATGAACTGCAACAATTTTACATCCCTGTCTGAAGCAAAAAATAAACGGGGAAGGTGGTTCAACCATGGCGAACTCGGGAAATTAAGGATCGTGTTAAATCCAAGGAAGAGCCTTATAAATTGGCCAGAAAAAGCAGCAAACCTGACGACTGGGTGAAATTTAGAATTCATCGAGGACGACACTTCGTTCAATTAGCTGGGGCAAAATAGAGTATGAGAGGAAGCTTTCCGTGAACATAAAAACTGACTGCAAAAGCTTCAATACATATGTGAGTAGAAGAAGATTCGTGAAATCAAACGCAGGTCCCTTGCAGTCAGATTCAGGAGAATCTATAATGGGGCTCAAAGAAATGGCAGACCAGTTGACCAAATATTTCTGCATTGTCTTCACGAAGGAAGACGCAAATAACCTTTCGGAAGTACTCGGGGAACGAGGGTCTAGTGACAAGGAGGAACTGAATGACATCCTTATGGGTGGCAAATTGTTTGAGGGAAATCGAAGGCTTGAAGGCGGATAAATCCCCGGTGCCTGATAGTCTGCATCACAGAGAACATAAGGACGTGGCCATAGAAATAGTGGATGTATTGGTGATCATTTTCCAACGGTCAATCGACTCTGGATCAATTCCTATGGATTGGATGGAAGCTAATGTAAAACCACTTTTGAAAAAAAGAGAGAGAGAGAAAACGAATAATTATAGACTGGTTAGATTGACATCAGTTTGGAGAAAATGTTGGACTCAATTATTAACGATGAAATACAGCGTATTTGGAAAGCAGTGACAGGATCGATCCAAGTCAACACAGATTATGAAAGGGAAATCATGCTAGACAAATCTTCACGCATATTATGAGGATGTAACTTGTAGAATGGCCAAGGGAAAACCAGTGGATGTGGTGTATTTGGAAATTCAAAAGGTTTTTGACAAGGTCCCACACAAGAAATTGGTGTGCAAAATTAAAGGACATTATATTGGGGGTAATGTACTAACGTGGATAGAGAACTGGTTGGCAGACAGGAAGCAGAGAGTCGGGTTAAACGGGTCCTTTTCAGAATTGCAGGCGGTGATTCGTGGGCTGCTGCAAGGCAAAGTGCTGGGACCCCAGCTTTTTTTTATATGTATTAATGATTTAGATCTAGGAATTGAATGTAATATCTCAAAGTTTGCAGATGACACGATACTGTGTGGCGGTGTGAGCTGCGAGGAGGACGCTAAGAGGCTGCAGAGTGACTTGGACAGGTTTGCTGAGTGGCAGATGCAGTGTAATGTGCATAAATGTGAGGCTACCCACTTTGGGAGCAAAACACGAAGGCAAAATACTATCTGAACGGCGGCAGATTAGGAAAAGGGGTGGTGCAACGCGACCTGCGTGTCATGGTACATCACTCATTGAAAGCTGGCATGCAGGTACAGCAGGCGGTGTAGAAGGCAACTGGTATGTTGACCTTGATAGCTAGGGAATTGAGTATAGGAGTTGGGAGGTCTTTCTGCAGATGAACAGGGCCTCGGTGAGGCCTCACCTTGAATATTGTATTCAGTTTTCGTTTCCTAATATGAGGAAATACATGCTTGCTCTTGTGCGAGTGCAGCGAAGGTTCACCAGACAGATTGCCGGGATGACTGAACTGACCTATAAGGAGAGAGTGGATCGGCTTGGCCTTTATTCACTGGAGTTTAGAAGGATGAGACGGCAGCTCATAAAAACATATACTATTCTGACGGGACAGGACAGGTTAGAAACAGGAAGAAAGTTCCCGATGTTGGGGAAGTCCATAACCATGCGACACAATCTAAGTATAAGGGGTAAGCCATTTAGGAGTGAGAGGAGAAGAAATTGCTTCACTCAGAGAGTTGTTTACCGATGGAATTCCCCAACGCAGAGATTCGTTGATGCCAGTTCGTTGGATACATTGAAATGGGAGTTAGATATGGCCTTGTGGCAAAAGGGATCAAGGCGTATGGAAAGAAAGCATAAATGGGTCCTGATGTGAATGGTCCATCATGTCCTTATTGAATGGTGAGCAGGCTCGAAGGATCGAATGGACTACTCCTGCACCTATTTTCTATGTTTCTATGTTTCTATGTTTCTATGTGCAAAGAATCTGGGTACTTGTTATCCATACCTAATTGCGATTGAGAATATGGCGCTGTGCCGTTTCTCGCTGAAGACTTCAAATCCCTCCTACTTATTCAAAAGCTAGAACGTGGTTGTTGGTGTATTGGGGAGGAGCGAGAGAGAGACCGGTTGTTTACAGGGTGGGCGCAGAGCGAGAACCTTGAAGTTGGGCAGGGGAGAAAGAGATCCAGGTTGTTGGGGGTTGGGGAGAGAGAGCCTGGTTGTTGGGAGGCGGGGAGAGAGAGCCTGGTTTTTGGGGGAGGGTGGGTAGAGAGAACCTACTTCTGTCGGGGGTGCGGGAAATGGGAGCATGGTTCTTGCGGGGGGAGAGTGCCTAGTAGTTGGGGAAAGGGGCAGAGAGCGAGCCTCGTTGTAGAAACATAGAAACATAGAAATTTAAAGTACAGAAGGAGGCTGTTTTGGCCCAGCGTCTCCATGTTGGCCAAATAAAAGCCATGCGGCCCTCGGTCAGTAGCCCTGAAATTTCTCCATAAACCTATGAACAATGGCGGAAATGTAAAGAGCACCAGTCCAACCAGTCCACCCCACAAAACTGCAAAACCCCTTACACTGAATCATTCTACACTCCACCCCAAACGGAGCAATGGGATCCCCAGAAGATGCAAAAGTCAGTTAGAAACGAGTCCATTTCCGGGAAAATTATTCTCCGACACATCCAGGTAATGTGAACAATCCAGGCGATCACCCTGGACGTATTCGCTTCCCTGAAGTACTTACCATTATAGCTGCCGGGTACAAGTGGTTATCCAGGCCGCGAGTTCAGGAGTTCATGCAGCGTAGAGGAGGAGGTGACAGTCCGGGGTCGGAGGCCTCTAAAAAGTCAGCGAGTTCAGGATTTCACGCACCGTCGAGGATGAGGTGACAGTCCAGTGTCGGAGGCTGTAAAAAGGCCGTGAATTCAGGAGTTCACACAGCGTCGAGGAGGAGGCAAAAATCCGGGGTCGGAGGCCTATAGAATGGCCGCGATTTCAGGAGTTCACGCAGCGTCGAGGAGGAGGCGACAGTCCGGGGTCGGAGGCCCGTAAAAAGGCCGCGAGTTCAGGAGTTCACGCAGCGTCGAGGAGGAGGCGACAGTCCGGGGTCGGAGGTCTATAAAAAGGCCGCGAGTTATGAAGTTCACGCAGCGTCGAGGAGGAGGCGACAATCCGGGATCAGAGGCCTCTAAAAAGGCCGCGAGTTCAGCAGTTCAAGCAGCGTCGAGGAGGAGGCATGCTTGTGCAGCTACAGGGAGAAGGCAAAAAAGTAGAAAGAAATAGAAAGGTGACGTCACAGCCAAGGGGGTAAGTGATTGGCTGGTGATTGGTGAGCAGTTTTTCTATTTTCACTTCGAAAACAGTGAGTAAACTTTAGCATTGTTATTGCCAATTTAAAAGTATCTAATTGTTAAGTCATGGCAGGAGAGCTCGGTCACGTGATATGCTCCTCCTGTCCCATGTGGGAACTCAGGGACACTTCCGGTGTCCCTCACGTCGAGGTGTGCGGAAAGTTTATCCGCTTCCAGCTCCTGACGGTCCTCGCTATGGAATTGGAGCTTAGGCTGGATTTACTCTCGAGCATCCACGATGCTGAGAATGACGTGAGTAGCACGTGTAGCGAGTTGGTCTTACCGCAGGTCCACAGCCAGATAGGGAATGAAAGACCAGCAGGAAGAGCAGTGCAAGTAAGGTAATGCAGTGATCCACTGTGGTCATCCCCCTGCAAAACAGGTACACCGTTTTGAGTATTTTTGAGGGGGATGCCTCATCAGGGGAGGGCAGCAGCAGCCAATGTCCTGGCACCATGGCTGGCTCTGCTGCACAGGACGGCAGGAAAAAGAGTGGGAGAGCGACAGTGATAGGGGATTCAATTGTAAGTGGAATAGACAGGCATTTCTGCGGGTGCAACCGAGATTCCAGCATGGTATATTGCCTCCATGCTGCAAGGGTCAAGGATGTCTCGGAACGGGTGCAGGGCATTTTGAAAAGGGAGCGTGAACAGCCAGTTGTCGTGGTGCACATTGGTCCCAACGATATAGATAAAAAAAAGGGATAAGTCCCTACAAGACGAAATTAAGGAGCTAGGAGCTGAATTAAAATGTAGGACCTCAAAAGTAGTAATGTCGGGATTGCTACCAGTGGCACGTGCTAGTCAGAGCAGGAATCGCAGGATAGCTCAGATGAATACGTGGCTTGAGCAGAGGTGCAGCAGGGAGGGATTCAAATTGATGGGGCTTTGGAACCGGTTCTGGAGGAGGTGGGACCAGTAAAAAGCGGACGGTCTGCACCTGCGCAGGACCGGCACCAATGTCCTCGGGGGGAGCGTTTGCTCGTGCTGTTGGGGAGGAGTTAAAATAATATAGCAGGGGGATGGGGACCAAAACAGGGAGACAGAGGGAAACAAAATGGAGACAGAAGCAAAAGACAGAAAAGATATGAGTAAAAGTGGAGGGATGAGAAACCCAAGGCAAAAACCAAAAAGGGCCACTGCACATCAAAAATCTAATGCGTCAATGTGTAATCAAAAGAAAAGCAAGAAAGCTCGGTGCCTCAATGCATGGAGTATTCGGAACCCAGGAAAGGGCTCTGAGCCAGTTAGAGTGGGGGATAGCTCAGACGAACAGGACCCCAATAAAGAATGCAGAAGGCAGGAGGCAACAGAGCAGAGCAGCACTGGGGTAAGTGTAAACCACAGGGTGATAGGAAGCGACAATATGTATGAATATAAAGGGGCTGCAGGAGGGGTCAAAACTAAAAATCGTGGTTGAAAAACTTGTAGTAAAACACTCTACCTAAACGCACACAGTATTGGAAATGAAATAAATAAGTTGACGGCACAAATCATTACCAATGGGTATGATTTGGTGGCCATTACAGAAACGTGGTTGCAGGTTCGCCAAGACTGGAAATTAAACATACAGGTGTATCTGACAATTCGGAAAGATAGACAAGAAGGGAAAAGAGGTGGGGTAGCTCTGTTAATAAAGGATTGAGCAGACTGGGACTTTACTTGTTGGAGTTCAGAAGGATGAAGGGTGAACGTATAGAAACATTTAAAATAATGAAAGGGATGACAAGATCGAAGCAGAGACGAGAACTCGGGGGCACAGCCTAAAAATACGGGGGAGCCAATTTAAAACCGAGTTGAGAAGGAATTTCTTCTCCCAGAGGGTTGTGAATCTGTGGAATTCTCTGCCCAAGGAAGCAGTTGAGGCTAGCTCATTGAATGTATTCAAATCAAAGTTAGATAGATTTTTAACCATTCAGGGAATTAAGGATTTTGGGGAGCGGGTGGGTAAGTGGAGCTGAGTCCACGGCAAAATCAGCCATGATCTTGTTGAATGGCGGAGTAGGCTCGACGGGCTAGATGGCCTACTCCTGTTCCTAATTCTTATGTTCTAATGTTCTTATGATATCAGGGCAGTTGTGAGAAACGATATTGGCTCTAATGAACAAATTGTTGAATCATTTGAGTGGAGATTAGAGATAATAACGAGAAAAAGTCACTGGTGGTCGTAGTTTATAGGCCCCCAAATAATAACTTCACGGTGGGGCGGGCAATAATCAAGGGTACAATGGAGGCATGTGGAAAAGGAACGGAAGAAATCATGGGGCATTTTAACCAACATATCGATTGGTCATATCAAATCTCACGGGATAGCCTTGAGGATGAATTAATTGAATGGATACGGGATTGTTACCCAGAACATTATGCTACAGAACCTACAGGGGAGCAAGCTATCTTCGATCTGGTCCTGTGTAATTAGACAGTAATAATAAACGATCTCCGAGTAAAAGGTCGTCTCAGAATCAGTGATCACAGCATGGTTGAATTTGGAAGACAGATTGAGGGTCAGGAAGTAGTGTTTCAAACCAGCGGACTTTGCTTAAACAAAGGGGATTACAGTGGTCTGAGTGCAGAGCTAGCTAAATTAGACTGGAAGCACAGACGAAACGGTGGCACAATTGAGGAACAGTTGAGGACTTTTAAGGAGCTCTTTCATAGTGTTCAACAAAAATATATTACAGTGAAAAAGATGGGTGGTAAGAGAAGGGATAACCAGCCGCGGATAACAAAGAAAATAAAGGAGAGTATCAAATTAAAAACCAATGCGTATAAGGTGGCCAAGGTTAGTGGGAAACTAGAAGATTGGGAAAATTTTAACCAACAGCAAAGAATGATTAAGAAAGCAATAAAGAAAGGAAAGATAGATTACGAAACTTAACATGCGCAAAACATAAAATCAGATAGCCCTTCTAGCCTGCACCGCCATTCAATGAGTTCATGGCTGAACATTCAAATTCAGTACCACCTTCCTGTTTTGTCGCCATACCCCTTGAGCCCCCTAGTAGTAAGGACTTCATCGAACTCAATTTTGAATATATTTAGTGAATTGGCCTCAACTACTTTCTGTGGTGGAGAATTACACAGGTTCACCACTCTCTGGGTGAAGAAGTTTCTCCTCATCTCCTTCCTAAATGGCTTACCC
Organism: Pristiophorus japonicus; assembly: GCF_044704955.1. Taxonomy (NCBI): domain Eukaryota; kingdom Metazoa; phylum Chordata; class Chondrichthyes; family Pristiophoridae; genus Pristiophorus; species Pristiophorus japonicus. The sequence goes on along the minus strand of NW_027254824.1, from coordinate 2,250,295 downwards.
CTTACTCTTAGTCTGTGACCCCTGGTTCTGGACTTCCCCAACATTGGGAACATTCTTCCTGCTTCCAACCTGTCGAAACCCGTCAGAATTTTTAACGTTACTATGAGGTCCCCTCTCATTCTTCTGAACTCCAGTGAATACAAGCACAGTTGATCCAGTCTTTCATGATAGAAAAAGCGAGATAGTAAAAGCTTTTACCGATATATAAAACGGAAAAGTGTGACTGAAGTAAATGTTGGTCCCTTAGAAAATGAGATGGGAGATTTAATAATGCGAAATGTGGAAATGGCTGCAACCTTAAACAATTATTTTCCTTCCGTCTTCACAGTGGAAGACACAAAAACCATTCCAAAATTGCTGGTCACGGAAATGTGGGAAGGGAGGACCTGGAGACAATGACTATCACTAATGGGTAGTGCTGGACAGGCTAATGAGACTCAAGGTAGACAATTCCCCTGGTCCTGAAGAAATCCTTCCAAGTGTATTAAAAGAGATGGCTGAAGTTATAGCATATGCATTCGTTTTCAATACCAACATTCTCTGGCCTCTGGGGAGGTAGCAGCGGATTGGAAAGCAGCTAATGTAACGCCTCTGTTTAAAAAAGTGGGCAGACAAAAGGTAGGTAACTATAGGCCCGTTAGTTTAACATCAGTAGTGGGGAAAATGCTTGAAGCTATCATTAAAGAAAAAATAGCGATACATCTAGATAGGAATAGTGCAACCAAGCAGACGCAACATGGATTCATGAAGGGGAAATAATGTTTAACTAATTTACTGGAATTGTTTGAGGACATAACGAGCATGGTGGAAAGAGGCGTACCGATGGTTGTCGTGTATTTAGATTTCCAAAAAGCATTCGATAAGGTGCCACACAAAAGTTTACTGCAGAAGATAAAGGTACGTGGAGTCAGAGGAAATGTTTCAGCATGGATAGAGAATTGGCTGGCGAACAGAAAGCAGAGAGTCGGGATAAATGGGTGCTTTCAGGTTGGAAATCGGTGGTTAGTGGTGTGCCACAGGGATCGGTGCTGGGACCACAACTGTTTGCAATATACATAGATGACCTGGAAGAGGGGACAGAGTGTAGTGTAACAAATTTTGCAGATGAAACAAAGATTAGTGGGAAAGCGGCTTGTGTAAAGGTCACAGGGAGGTTGCAAAGTGATTGATATAGGTTAAGCGAATGGGCTAAGGTTTGGCAGATGGAATACAATGGAAGAAAATGTGAGGTCATCCACCTTGAAAAAAAAAACAGAAAAAGGGAATATTATTTGAATGGAGAGAAATTACAACATGCTGCGGTGCAGATAGATCTGGAGGTCCTTGTGCATGAATCCCAAAAAGTGAATTTGCAAGTGCAGCAGGTAATCAGGAGGGCGAATGGAATGTTGGCCTTCATTGCGAGAGGGAAGGAATACAAAAGCAGGGAGGTCTTGCTGCAACTGTGCAGGGTATTGGCGAGGCCGCACCTGGAGTACTGCGTGCAGTTTGGGTCACCTTAATTCAGGAAGGATATACTCGCTTTGGAGGGGGTACAGAGACGATTCACTAGGCTGATTCCGGAGATCAGGGGATTAACTTCTGATGATAGATTGAGTAAACTGGGTCTTTAGTCGCTGGAGTTCAGAAGGATGAGGTGTGATCTTCTGGAAACATTTAAAATAATGAAAGGGATAGACAAGATAGAGGCAGAGAGGCTGTTTCCACTGGTCGGGGAGACTTGAAACTAGGCGGCACAGCCTCAAAATACGGGGGAGCCAATTTAAAACCGAGTTGAGAAGGAATTTCCTTTCCCTAAGTTTGGTATGCTGGTTTGAGGTCGAACTTTCTCGCTCTCCATCTGAATTTGAAATTCAGCCCTGCTCTGATCACTCGTCCCAAGGGGATCCTTTACGATGAGCAGTGCAAGGAAGGTAGTGCAGGAATCCCCTGTGGTCATCCCCCTGCAAAACAGATACACTGTTTTTGGTACTGTTGAGGGGGATGACTCATCAGGGGAGGGCAGCAGCAGCTAAGTTCAATGCACCGTGGCTGGCTCTGCTTCACAGGAGGGCAGGAAAAATAGTGGGAGAGCAATAGTGATTGGGGATTCAATGGTGAGGGGAATAGATAAGCGTTTCTGCGGCCGCAACCGAGACACCAGGATGGTATGTTGCCTCCCTGGTGCAAGGGTCAAGGATGTCTCGGAGCGGGTGCAGGACATTCTAAAAAGGGAGGGAGAACAGCCAGTTGTCGTGGTGCACATTGGTACCAACGACATAGGTAAAAAGAGGGATGAGGTCCTACGAAACGAATTTAAGGAGCTAGGAGCTAAATTAAAGAGTAGGACCTCAAAAGTAGTATCTCGGGATTGCTACCAGTGCCACGTGATAGTCAGAGTAGGAATCGCAGGATAGCGCAGATGAATACGTGGCTTGAGCAGTGGTGCAACAGGGAGGGATTCAAATTCCTGGGGCATTGGAACCGGTTCTGGGGGAGGTGGGACCAGTACAAACCGGACGGTCTGCACCTGGGCAGGACCGGAACCAATGTCCTAGGGGGAGTGTTTGCTAGTGCTGTTGGGGAGGATTTAAACTGATATGGCAGGTGGATGGGAACCAATGCAGGGAGACAGAGGGAAAGAAAAAGGAGGCAAAAGCAAAAGAAAGAAAGGAGATGAGGAAAAGTGGAGGGCAGAGAATCCCAAGGCAAAGAACAAAAAGGGCCATTGTACAGCAAAATTCTAAAAGGACGAAGGGTGTTAAAAGAACAAGCCTGAAGGCTTTGTGTCTTAATGCAAGGAGTATCCGCAATAAAGTGGATGAATTAACTGTGCAAATAGATGTTAACAAATATGATGTGATTGGGATTACGGAGACGTGGCTCCAGCATGATCAGGGCTGGTAACTCAATTTCCATGGGTATTCAACATTCAGGAAAGATAGAATAAAAGGAAAAGGAGGTGGGGTAGCATTGCTGGTTAAGGAGCAAATTAAGGCAATAGTTCGGAAGGACATGAGCTTGGATGATGTGCAGTCTATATGGGTAGAGCTGCAGAATACCAAAGGACAAAAAACGTTAGTGGGAGTTGTGTACAGACCTCCAAACAGTAGTAGTAATGTTGGGGAGAGCATCAAACATGAAATTAGGGGTGCGTGCAATAAAGGTGCAGCAGTTATAATGGGTGACTTTAATATGCACATAGATTGGGTTATCTAAACTGGAAGCAATACAGTAGAGGAGGATTTCCTGGAGTGCATAAGGAATGTTTTTTTAGACCAATATGTCGAGGAACCAACTAGGGGGGAGGCCATCTTAGACTGGGTGTTGTGTAATGAGAGAGGATTAATTAGCAATCTCGTTGTGCGAAGCCCCTTGGGGAAGAGTGACCATAATATGGTGGAATTCTGCATTTGGATGGAGAACGAAACAGTTAATTGAGAGACCATGGTCCAGAACTTAAAGAAGGGTAATTTTGAAGGTATGAGGCGTCAATTGGCTAGGATAGATTGGCGAATGATACTGAAGGGGTTGACTGTGGATGGGCAATGGCAGACATTTAGAGACCGCATGTTTGAACTACAACAATTGTACATTCCTCTCTGTCGTAAAAATAAAAAAGGGAAGGTGGCTCAACCGTGGCTAACAAGGGAAATCAGGGATAGCATTAAAGCCAAGGAAGTGGCATACAAATTGGCCAGAAATAGCAGAGAACCGGGGGACTGGGAGAAATTTAGAACTCAGCAGAGGAGGACAAAGGGTTTGATTCGGGCAGGGAAAATGGAGTACGAGAAGAAGCTTGCAGGGAACATTAAGACGGATTGCAAAAGGTTCTATAGATATGTAAAGAGAAAAAGGTTAGTAAAGACAAACGTAGGTCCCCTGCAGTCAGAATCAGGGGAAGTCATAATGGGGAACAAAGAAATGGCGGACCAATTGAACAAGTACTTTGTTTCGGTATTCACTGAGGAGGACACAAACAACCTTCCGGATATAAAAGGGGTCGGAGGGTCTAGCAAGGATGAGGAACTGAGGGAAATCCTTATTATTCCGGAAATTGTGTTGGGGAAATTGATGGGATTGAAGACCGATAAATCCCCAGGGCCTGATGGACTGCATCCCAGAGTATTTAAGGAGGTGGCCTTGGAAATAGTGGATGCATTGACAGTCATTTTCCAACATTGCATTGACTCTGGATCAGTTCCTATGGAGTGGAGGGTAGCCAATGTAACCCCACTTTTTAAAAAAGGAGGGAGAGAGAAAACAGGGAATTACAGACCGGTCAGCCTGACATCGGTAGTGGGTAAAATGATGGAATCAATTATTAAGGATGTCATCGCAGTGCATTTGGAAAGAGATAATATGATACGTCCAAGTCAGCATGGATTTGTGAAAGGGAAATCATGCTTGACAAATCTTCTGGAATTTTTTGAGGATGTTTCCAGTAGAGTGGACAAGGGAGAACCAGTTGATGTGGTATATTTGGACTTTTAGATGGTTTTCGACAAGGTCCCACACAAGAGATTAATGTGCAAAGTTAAAGCACATGGGATTGGGGGTAGTGTGCTGACATGGATTGAGAACTGGTTGTCAGACAGGAAGCAAAGAGTAAGAGTATATGGGGACTTTTCAGAATGGCAGGCAGTGACTAGTGGGGTACCGCAAGGTTCTGTGCTGGGGCCCTAGCTGTTTACAATGTACATTAATGATTTAGACGAGGGGATTAAATGTAGTACCTCCAAATTTGCGGATGACACTAAGTTGGGTGGCAGTGTGAGCTGCAAGGAGGATTCTATGAGGCTGCAGAGCGACTTGGATAGTTTAGGTGAGTGTGCAAATGCATGGCAGATGAAGTATAATGTGGATAAATGTGAGGTTATCCACTTTGGTGGTTAAAACAGAGAGACAGACTATTATCTGAATGGTGACAGATTAGGAAAAGGGCAGGTGCAAAGAGACCTGGGTGTCATGGTACATCAGTCATTGAAGGTTGGCATGCAGGTACAGCAGGCGGTTAAGAAAGCAAATGGCATGTTGGCCTTCATAGCGAGGGGATTTGAGTAAAAGGGCAGGGAGGTGTTGCTACAATTGTACAGGGCCTTGGTGAGGCCACACCTCGAGTATTGTGTACAGTTTTGGTCTCCTAACCTGAGGAAGGACATTCTTGCTATTGAGGGAGTGCAGCGAAGGTTCACCAGACTGATTCCCGGGATGGCGGGACTGACCTATCAAGAAAGACTGGATCAACTGAGCTTGTATTCACTGGAGTTCAGAAGAATGAGAGGCGACCTCATAGAAACGTTTAAAATTCTGACGGGGTTCGACAGGTTAGATGCAGGAAGAATGTTCCCAATGTTGGGGAAGTCCAGACTAAGGATAAGGGGGAAGCCATTTAGGACCGATATGAGCAGGAATTTCTTCACCCAGAGAGTGGTGAACCTGTGGAATTCTCTACCACAGAAAGTTGTTGAGGCCAATTCACTAAATATATTTAAAAAGTAGTTAGATGAAGTCCTTACTACTAGGGGAATCAAGGGGTATGGTGAGAAAGCAGGAATGGGGTACTGAAGTTGCATGTTCAGCCATGAACTCATTGAATGGCGGTGCAGGCTAGAAGGGCGGAATGGCCTACTCCTGCACCTATTTTCTATGTTTCTATGTTTCTATGAGATTCTTCATTTATCCTGTCTGATTTCACAGGACCTGATCTAAGATAGCATTTAGAGGCATTTCATTAAGAAGATTTTGAGCAGTCGCAGAAATTGGTGAGTTTATTGACATGTAAAAGATCATTGTTGTTATGTACAGTCAGAGAAATGTTTGTCATGGAATTTTTTGCAGAAAATGGATTCAGCATTTGAGCTGCTCGCTGAACTCTTCTCTCTGTGTGCTGATCAAATTTGCATGAGCAATGAACATTTGAAACAAGTCACCTGAACACAGACTGTTTTTAAAATCAAATCGGGGATATAACGTTCTCAATGATTACATTTTCAAGAATTATTAAAGTTCGGTTGTTGAAGTTGTGTCTGTCTCTCAGTGACAATGTTACCATGTCTTTCATTATGCTAAACAAAGCTTTTGGCTAATATCAGCAGATCAACGCCACATTTCAAACCCTGAAGCAGTTGATTACTAATTCACTCTTCCCGAGTTCCAGAGCTCAGAGGGTGATTGTCCATCTCTCGGAGACAAGATATCACGGACCCGGGTCAAACCTCCGCATGCACCGAGCACAGGCTCAGGAGACGCCGGGCGGAGATGATATACCGGTCAGTGAGCCTTCCAGCAGCATTGAACAAGCGCCTGGTGTGAACATTTCTGAAGAAATCACTTGCAAGTGCATATTCCACCGTCAGTAATGCTGAGCGTTCTAAAGTGCCGTAGTCAGGTCGCTGTCTCCTCCAGAGGATTTGGTTTGAATCGCACTTCCGAAATTTATTATTTTTAATTAAGAACTCATTTTTTTTTACACCATTGTGAAGTGCTACGTTTCTTCCATGTAATTTAATAAAATCAATTGACTCTAATTCAAAAGGGTGATATCAAATATACTTTCCAAACCGGGAATGGAACCCAGTCGCTGTTGTGATATGAATGGTTGTGTGATTCATGAGAGGTGCGCTTTAAAAATCTCGCACTTCTGCGTTAAACACAATTCTTTCGGTGTCAAAGAAGGGGATTGGAAATGACAACAAAAACGCCAGGCAGCGCCAGCAGTGCGACAGATTCGAACTTCTGAGGAAGTTGGTGCCTGCGAAGTAACCACTGAGCTAAAGCTGACGTTGACCACAAGGTGAGCAACTATTCGATATAAGCAATGAGCTCAGAAATATCAGGAGCAGTGCAGTCCAGTCAATGTCAAAACCCTCCTTTGTCATTCAACAGAGGAAGAAGAGACATGAACGGGAGTCAGACTCAATAACGTTTAATTAAAGGCAAAAATAAAAGTCACACTTAATTACGAAACTTTTCACTGCAACATTTTTCCACGTTATTTAAAATCTTATTGCTTTGAATCTGAAAATGAGGACCATGGGATTTTGTCTTCATTACTGATTCTAATTTCTGTGCATGGCAGCAGTAACTTGGCCAGTTAAATTTGAAAAAATTGCCCAGATTTTTGTCTCACCATAAATGAACATTTTGAGCCATTCTCTGAAAATGCAGTGTTTTTTAAATATTAGTTCATGGCATGTGGGAGTCGCAGGCTGAGCCAGCATTTATTGGCCATCCCTTATTGTCCTTGAGACGGTGATGGTGGGCCGCCTGCTTGAACCGCTGAAATTTGTGTGGTGAATGTGCTCCTGCAGTGCTGTTAGGGAAGGATTTCCAGGATTTATGACCGATGCAGGATGAAGGAATGTTGATATACTAACAAGTTAGGATCGCATTTTACTTGCGGGAGGGGGCCCGGGGCTTTCTACATCATGGTGTTAACTTGAACCTGCTGCCCTTGTCCTCCTAAGGGATACAGCTCGCGGGTTTGGGACGTGCATCCGAACAAACCTTCGTGAGTAACCGCATTGCATCTTGTAGATGGCAAACACTGAAGCCACGTTACGTCGGTGATAGAGTAAGCGAAAGTTTAAGGAGTTGGATGGTGTACTAATCACGCTGTTGCTTTGTCCTAAATGTTGTCGAGCTTCTGGAGTGGAATTGAAGCTGAGCTCATTGAGGCAAGTGGAGAGTATTCCGTCAAGATGCTGACTTGTGCCTTGTAGCTGGTGGGAAGACTTTGGAGAGTCAGGAGATGAGACATTCGCCGCAGAATACCCAGCCTCCGACCTGCTCTTGCTGCCACACCATTTATGTGGCTGGTCCAGGCAAGTTTCTGGTCAAAGATGACGCACAGGATGTAGATAGTGGGGGATTCTTTGATGGTAATACAGTTGAATGCCAAGGAGCGGTCGTCAAACCCTTGCTTCCTGTAGATAGGCATTGCCAAGCAACTGCATGGCGCGAATGTTACATGCCACATATCAGCTGAAGACTAAATGTCGTTCAGGTTTTGTTGCATGTGGGAATGGGCTGCTTCATTATCAGCGGAGCTATGAGTGGTACTGAGCTCTGTGCAATCATCAGTGAACATAGCCACTTCTGACTTCATGTGGCAGGGACGATCATTGATGAAGGAGCTGAAGAGGGTTCCGCACAGGACACTGCCCTAACGAACTCTTTCCGCAATGTATTGGGGCTGGGATGGTTGATTTCCAACAACCACAACCATCGTTTTCTCGGCTTGCTTTCACTCCAGCCAGTGGAAAGTCTCCCCCGTGATACCCATTGGCTTCAATGTGATAGTCATTCTTTCTTTTGAATAAACTCGTTGACTGCTTCAACATCACAATCCCCCGAGTTATCTGCACTCCTCATATTCTGCGCTCTTGAGATTCCCAATTAAAACTTCTCAACAATTAATGGGCGTGCCTTCAGCTGCCTGGGCCAGAAGATCTGGAATTACCTCCCTAAACCTCTCTGCCTCTCTAACTTTATCGATTTGCTGAAGTCCGCTGGAAGCTGGTGATGAAAGCGGGCGTGAGAGGGAGACTGATAGGTGAGCGCTGCTTCTGATACTGTGTGATTTCCGGTGGGAGTGGGCGGAGATTGTAACCTATTTTTATTCCAGCGATGCAGGATAAATCAATCTGTGTTTGAGTAACATTCATGTGTACAAACATCCGCTGCCAGCATTGTAGAACTCGTAATACAACGGTAGCGTGTCTGACTCCAATCAGATGGCTGCAGGTTTAAATCACGTCGGGTTCACGTTTCGTTTCGATATTGTGCTTCCTGAATTTATATTTGCTTTGCTGTTTCACATTAACCTAAGCCTTGCGCTAATGTCCGTCTTACTGTTTCCAAAATGGCAAGTACACGTTGAAATGAACATTCTGAATCAGACGCCTCAAGTAAAGTGAAATTATTTGAAATGACTTTGAAATGATTTGACATTTAATATAACATAAGAACGTCGGACTGAAGCGGAAGAATCGGCCATTTTGCCCCTCCAGCCTGCTCCGCCATTCAATAAGATCATGATTGATCAGATATTGGCCTCAGCTCCACTACCTTCCGGCTCCCCATAATCCTTACATTTGAAACATTTGAATTTCTCCACCTTAAATAGATGCAATGACCCAGCCTCCAGAGCTCTCTGAGGTGGAGAATTCCAAAAGTTCACGACCCTCTGAGATCAGAAATTCCTACTCATTTCCGTTTAGAATTGGCGACCCCTTATTCTGAAACTATGCCCCCCAGTTCCAGACCCCACCCCCCCGCGCCACGAGAGAAAACTTCCTGTTTGCATCTACCCTGTCAAGCCCCCTCAGAGAATTAGGAGATTCCAAAAGTACACCTCTCATTCTTCCAAGCTCCAATAAATTTAGGCCCAATCATCTCAACCTTTCTTCATAAGATAACCTCATGTAGCTTATCTGACCTGCCTCCAATGCAAGTATATCCCTCCTTACTTAAGGAGACGAAAACTGTACGCATTATTCTAGGTGCGGTTTAGAATCATAGAAATTTGCAGCACAGATGGAGGCCGTTTTGTCCCATCGTGTCAGCACCAGCCAACCAAGCGCTTTTCAGCCGAATCCCGCATTCCAGCTCTTGGTCCGTAGCCTTGTAGGTTCATGCATTTTAATTGCACATCCAAGTATTTTTAAATGTGGTGAGGCTTTCTGCCAGCACCAACCTTTCAGACAGTGAGCTCTAGATACCCGCCACCCACTAGGTGAAGATATTTAACCTCATATCTCAACTAAACCGCGCCCAATTACTTTAAATCTATGTCCCTAGTTGTTGGTCACGTGGCAAAAGGAAACTGGTCCTTCCAGTCCAATCTATCCAGGATCTTCATAATTTTGTACACCCCAATCAGATCTCCACTCAGCCATCTCTTTTCCAAAATAACAAAAGAAAATGTTGTCAATACTCAGCATTACAGGCAGTTATTATGGAGAAAAAAAATAGAGTTATTGTTTCAGGTCTGTCACCTTTCATCATAACTGGAAAATGTTAACGGTACAACAGATTTCAATCAGGTGCAGAGGCAGGGAACGTTGGGAGGGGAGGAAAGATCAAAAGGGAAGGTCTGTGTTATGGTGGAAGGAAGGAGCGGTTAAAACCTGCCTCGACACTTGGTTAAAATCTGTTACATCTCTAACGTCTTCCAGTTCTGACGAAAGGTCACTGTTTTTCTCTCCACAGAAGCTGCCTTATCTGCTGAGTAGATCTAGCATTTTCGTTTAGGATTACAGCATTCTCTCTATTTCTCTCTATTTAGCAATTGTGAACTATTTTATTTGGGATGTCTTTCCATTGTCCAAACAAGTCCGATTGTAAAATGTAAATTAAATTTTGTCTGAAACGTCCAGTAGAATGTTAATAGAAATAAGAATTATGTAAATGTGTATAAACATGGCAGGCGGCAACGTTAGAAGATTCCACAATTGTTTATAGAGAAACACATAAATTACTTTGATTAAACTGATAACATAACAATTTCGATTTGGTGTATATTTTTGAAATAGGAGATTAAAAACTGAGAGTATAATGAGGTTTATGTCCCACTAATTAATCAGGAGTACCTCATTCATTCAGCGAAAAACATGAGAAGAGAAATTCGTAAATTAATATCTTTACTATACCTTGTTAAAACAATTTCGATGTTATTCTGATTGGTTTCCCAACACAGGAAGAAAGATGAATCCTTATTTTCGTTAACACATAGAGTTCCCTGCATTTTGTTTTTAATTCGTTGAAGCACATTGTGTATGTTTTGATCTGCACTTGTGAATAAGTGATTCATTTCTGACATGTTACATGTGGTGGTATCGGTACAAGAAATACACGTTTATTAATGGAGATGATTGCAGTTGGAAATTCGCGTCAGTTTTGTTCAATTCTCTTTAATAGCCTCAACTAAAGAGCCACGGCATTTTTATTTGCGAGTTGTTTGTTTGCATTATGAATAATATTCTACTTACTTACGTGGTCGTTCAGGATTTCAGCACCATACGAATGGCAATATCCCTGCTGCTTATGCAGATATTGATATGGTGAATGAGGGATAGGGTTAATAAATTGACAACTTTAAAATTAATACAATTTGCAAGCATACATATGCCCCTTTCAGATCTCCTTGGGCTTTTGGCTAGTTTGTCGATGCATAACCATGTAACTGAGTGACGTTTCTGAATTATTACCGCATATTTTGCAGTTCGTATATATTCCACACATTTCTGATTAGTTATATGTTTAAACACATTTATCTACATGACGAACTAAAAGCTATTAATTAATTATATTGCAACCAAACATGCATAATGGGCTTGTAAATAATAAATGATTTTCTTAATAGATAAGAGTGCGTTGATACCTCTTGCAAGGAGGGCTAAAAACCCTACCTATCCCTTGAAAATATGAGCATAGATATGTTGGAAGTGCAAAGGGACCTTTGGGCTGCAGATACTAAAGTCACTTTGCAGCAATGGAGGATAAAAAAGCCATACACATACAAATGTATCACTGTAGTTCATTTGGAGAGGATTAGAATTAAAAGGAGAGAAGTTATCTAAAACCTGTGTCGAATCTTGGGTGATTGCCTAATGTCGTGATATTGTGGTGTGCCGAAATGTCATAACGCTATATATGATTTCAAGTGGTTGCTGGTGCTGTCGTTGTTGAAAAAGCTGTTGTAAATATTGTTATTGTAAATTATGCCTTCGAGTGAAAAGCTCACACTAAAAAAAGTTTCTGACCCGCTCATTACAACAAAATATACAGAGAACATTGGTGAGAAGTAGCTGAGGATATTAGATTTGGAGGGGAAAAGCTGAGCATAATCGATTGGGAGGGAAGAAGCTGAGGGTAAGATGTGCGGTAAGGAGCAGCTAACAATACTTGTTGGGGTGGGGAGTAGCTGAGGATATTGGGAGTGGTGAGGAGTAGCTGAGGATAATCATAGAAACATAGAAACATAGAAACATAGAAAATAGGTGCAGGATTATGCAATTCGGCCCTTCTAGCCTGCACCGCCATTCAATGAATTCATGGCTGAACGTTCAACTTCAGTACCCCATTCCTGCTTTCTCGCCATACCCCTTGATCCCCCCAGTAGTAAGGACCTCATCTAACTCCTTTTTGAATATATTTAGTGAATTGGCCTCAACAACTTTCTGTGGTAGAGAATTCCACAGGTTCACCACTCTCTGGGTGAAGAAGTTCCTCCGCATCTCGGTCCTAAATGGCTTACCCCTTATCCTTAGACTGTGACCTCTGGTTGGGTGGCAGTGTGAGCTGCGAGGAGGATGCTGTGAGGCTGCAGAGCGACTTGGATAGGTTAGGTGAGTGGGCAAATGCATGGCAGATGAAGTATAATGTGGATAAATGTGAGGTTATCCACTTTGGTGGTAAAAACAGAGAGACAGACTATTATCTGAATGGTGAAAGATTAGGAAAAGGGGAGGTGCAAAGAGACCTGGGTGTCATGGTACATCAGTCATTGAAGGTTGGCATGCAGGTGCAGCAGGCGGTTAAGAAAGCAACTGTCATGTTGGCCTTCATTAATTGGGGATTTGAGTACAGGGGCAGGGAGATGTTGCTACAGTTGTACAGGGCATTGGTGAGGCCACACCTGGAGTATTGTGTACAGTTTTGCTCTGCTAACCTGAGGAAGGACATTCTTGCTATTGAGGGAGTGCAGCGAAGGTTCATCAGACTGATTCCCGGGATGGCGGGACTGACCTATCAAGAAAGACTGGATCAACTGGGCTTGTATTCACTGAAGTTCAGAAGAATGAGAGAGGACCTCATAGAAATATTTAAAATTCTGACGGGGTTAGACAGGTTAGATGCAGGAAGAATGTTCCCAATCGGTCGGGTGGAGAGGGTCTGAGGATATTGGTTGGAGTGGGGAGGAGCTGAGGATATTACGTGGGGTGTGGAGGAACTGAGGATATTGGGTGGGGTGGGGAGGAGCTGAAGATATTGTGCGGGATGGATAGCGTCTGAGGATTTTCTGTGGGATGGATCTGAGGATATTGGGTCTGGAGAGTAGGATCGGAGGAAATTGGGGTGATGGAGAGGAGATAAGGATATTTGGTGCATTGTTATATATGGAGTGACACAAAGTGAGGCTGATGTAAATAGAGCGACGGTTCTTGTAGTTGCTATAAATAATATCTCCACCAACGTTCCTGAAAAGCAGCGGTACAAAGTGACATAACGTAAGAAATCGGAGAAGGAGTAGCCCAATTGGCTCCTCGAGCCTGCTCCGCTAATTAACCTTCCGCATTTCTCATCAAATTCCCAAAACTCACAAAGCTATAGATGTCTGCCTTGACTGAACATTATTGCTTTTTAATCAATAAAAGTTGCATTTCATCCTATATTGAAGACGCTTTTGTCTAAAGGAGATTCCCAGTAGACAATAGGAGACATGCAGCCTGTGCAGTTGTTGCAAGTGATCTTTATTGTACATGAATGCCAGATGATACACTTTCTTGGGAATCTGGATATATAAATGTCGAAATATCCAGTTATTGTTGATGATGATACAGATTTTGAAAAGGCGTTTGACAAACTGTCACTTTACAGACTAGTTCATAAATTTATATCCCATAGGATTAAAAGGCCAGCGCAGCATGGACATGACAATGGCTGAGACATAGATAACAATGAGTATGGGTGACTGGTTGTTGTTCAGACTGAAGAGTTCTATCCTGCTGTCCACCTCAAGGATCGGTGACAGCAGGAATACTTTTTATAAATTTATTCATCAACTACATTTGCATATATTTATCATTTTACAGTTCATAGATGATACAACATGAAGAAGTGCAGTGCACAATTCGGACAATAGTGATATACTGCAGGAGGTGATAGACCGACTGGTGAACATGAGAAAGATTAAGAAGATCATCGGTAAAAGGAACAATTAATTAACACTATGCAACTGATTCTAATTCCTGCCTGTCAATTTATCGCCTCACATCATTAACTGCTATATATTTAGCTTTGGTGGAGCAGCTAAAAACAAAGAACGCGCTTGTTTTCATGTCTAGAGGGATAGAATTATAAAAGATTGAGGGGGCAAAGAGACGATTCACTTGGCTGATTCCGGAGATGAGGAGGTTACCTTATGGTGATAGATTGAGTAGACTGGGGCTTTACTTTGGAGTTCAGAAGGATGAGGGGTGATCATATCGAAACATTTGAAATAATGAAAGGGACAGATATAATAGTGGGAGAGAGGTTGTTTCCAGTGGTCATGGAGGCAAGACCTAGGGGGCACAGCCTCAAAATATGGGGGAGCCAATTTAAAACCGAGTTGAGAAGGAATTACTTCTCCCAGACGGTTGTGAATCTGTGGAATTATCTGCCCAAGTAAGCAGTTGAGGTTAGCTTACTGAATGTATTCAAATCACAGATAGATATACTTTTAATCAATAAGGGATTAAGGGTTATGGTGAGTGGGCGTGTAAGTGGAAATGAGCCCACGGCCAGATTAACCATGATCATTTTGAATGGCGGAGTAGGCTCGAGGGGCTAGATGACCTACTCATGTTCCTAATTCTTATGTTCTTATATTCTTATGGATCACTGTTATAAATCTTCAATAAAGTAACCGAGGTGCTGGAGAAGGTGCAAAGTGATTACCTGATATGCGACCAGAACTGAGGGGGTATATTGATCAGAAATTTTCGAAAAGGCCTGGATCTTTTCTTTACAAAAGGGAATATGGAGGGAAGATCAGATTTTGTTCTTTCTGAATATGAAAGGCTTGGATAGGATAGAGGGAGGCAAGATGCTTCAACTTGCGGGAGAGACCAAATCTCAGTGTCATAGATTTACGACAGCCAAGCTCCAATTCAGCATGTGTTTGTGAAAGGGACATCATGCTTGACAAATCTTCTGGAATATTTTGTGGATGTTTCCAGTCGAGTGGACAAGGGAGGACCAGTTGATGTGGTGTATTTGGACTTTCAGAAGGCTTTCGACAAGGTCCCACACAAGAGATTACTGTGCAAAGTTAAAGCACATGTGATTTGGGGTAGCGTGCAGACATGGATTGAGACTGGTTGTCAGACAGGAAGCAAAGGGGAAGAGTAAATGTGTACTTTTCAGAATGGCAGGCAGTCACTCGTGGGGTATCGCAAGGTTCTGTGCTGGGGCCCCAGCTGTTTACATTGTACATTAATGATTTAGACGAGGGGATTTAATGAAGTACCTCCAAATTTGCAGATGACGCTACGTTGGGTGGCAGTGTGAGCTGTGAGGAGGATGGTTGATACTGCAGAGTGACTTGGATAGGTTTGGTGAGTGAGCAAATGCATGGCAGATGAGGTATAATGTGGATAAATGTGAGGTGATCCACTTTGGTGGTAAAAACAGAGAGACAGACTATTATCTGAATGGTGACAGATTAGGAAAAGGGAAGGTGCAACGAGACCTGGGTGTCATGGTACATCAGTCATTGAAGGTTGGCATGCAGGTACAGCAGGCGGTGAAGAAAGCCAATGGCATGTTGACCTTCATAGCGAGTGGATTTTATTGCAGTGGCAGGGAGATGTTACTACAGCTGTACACCTGAGGCCACACCTCGAGTATTCTGTACAGTTTTGGTCACTCAACATGAGGAACGACATTCTTGCTGTTGAGGGAATGCAGATAAGTTTCACCAGACTGATTCCCAGGATGGCCGGACTGACATATCAAGAAATACTGGATCAACTGGGCTTGTATTCACTGGAATTCAGAAGAATGAGAGGGGACCTCATAGAAACGTTTAAAATTCTGACGGGTTTAGACAGGTTAGATGCAGGAAGAATGTTCCCAATCTTGGGGAATTGCAGAATCAGGGGTCACAGTGTAAGGATAAGGGGTACGCCATTTAGGACCGAGATGAGGAGAGACTTCTTCACCAAGAGAGTGGTGAACCTGTGAAATTATATACCTCAAAAATTTGTTGAGGCCAATGCACTAAATATAGATATAAAGTTGTGAGGTGTAGTCCGTACTACTAGGGGGATCATGGGGTATGGCGACAAAGCAGGAATGGGGTACTGAAGTTTCATGTTCAGCCATGAACACATTGAATGGCGGTGCAGGCTCGAAGTACCGAATGGCCTATTCCTGCACCTATTTTCTTTTTTCTATGTTTCTATTAATAAATTCAACAGGGAATACAAGGCATCTTGACACTGACGCACAAAATGATGTTTTAGGTAAGAATCTTGGTCAAATATTGAATTTTAAGGAGTCTCTTAAAGGAAGAGGAAAGTTCGAAAGGAATGGATGTTTTGGGAGAGTAGCGCAGAGCTTTTTGGGGCCCAAGTAGCTGAAGGAGGAGGAGAGTTCGTGAGGTGGAGAGGTTTAGGAAGGGAATCCCAGAACTTTTAGCCCAGCGAGATGTCGGCAGAGAGTTCGAGAGGTGGAAAGGTTCAGGGAGGGAATCCCAGAGCGTGGAACCCAGGCAGCTGAAGGAGCAGGAGATTTCGTGAGGTAGAGAGGTTTAGGGAGGGAATCCCAGAACTTGCAGCAATGTCGGATGTAGGCAGAGAGTTTGCGAGGTGGAGAGTATTAGGGAGGAAGTCCCGGAGCTTGGGATCCAGGCAGCTGAAGGAAGAGGAAATTTCGCGAGGTGGAACGATATAGGGAGGGAATCCCAGAACTTGGGGCCCAGGCAGCAGAAAGCCCGCCTGCCTTTTGTGGAGCAGCTAAAATCGGAAGTCTGCAGCTAAATATTACATTTCTTGTCTGGAAACACTGGAACCCGCCTCTGGGCTGCGCTCAGTTGTTCTGATTATTGAGTAATTGTATAATTGAGGTAACCGGATATATTACCGCGCTCTTAAACTACTCTCTGAACTTGGACTTGGTCACCCCGTAAATAAATGTGTTTGTGCAGCAACATAAATTTCGCCAGCATAGTTCCTGCTTGTGCAGAGATATACAAAGAACCATAGGTTTCATAGCCACCTGCTTCTGTAATAATATAATATAAGTCATCTGCAACATATACCAGCCACAGCAGTATGAAGCTTCCGGATATGGTGAAGAGTAAAATCATTGACTTCCTCCTGCTCTCCATCTCTGGGTCACTGCCATTCCCTCCCTTGCTCTCACCCCTCAGTCCTTTACGGACTCAGCTGCCCACTAGAATTTGCCGTACTGAATGTGCGACAAAATTAAACCGAATGGGAGCAGTGGGTTTAAATCTGTATCAAACCAAATAAATCCCCACCATCTTGGCTCAGTAGAATAGGTTGGGATTGGGATACATAACCATGGGAAATTGTCGATTATCATCGCGGCTGCAAGTGTAAAGTAGTTGGGAACGTTTTTTAAACAGAGGAGAATGCCGGTTGTTGCCAGAACCACAGCGCAGATTTCCCGGTGCAATATTTGGTTCTCATCGTCGGGAAAGAAATGGCCACAAAACGATCAAAGGTGCAAGTGGCGGTTAAACGGACAGAACAGTATGTCGCCGCACTGGAGAGGACAGCGATCACACGATACACAGGGGTAATATGCATAAAACAGATTGGTAAATAATACCAATTGACCTGCCTCAGTGTGACCTCAGTGGTGACAACCAGTAGATCCGCCGCTGCCATGGCCACCAGGTAGCGAGTGTTGCAGCTCGACAATCCGCACTGTCCCCGGGACAGGATCACAATCGCCACTAAATTCACTTCAATAAAGAGAAGTGAAAATAGACTATAATTACTGAAGAAACATACTCGGTGCCTGAGTGCAGGCAGTAAGGGCTGACTTGTAAAACAGAAAGCTTTGCGTTTGGGCTTGGATCATTCCTACTGAGTCCTGTCTCCGTTTCCTTCGATGGACTGGAAGTCCGAATATCAATCTGGCTGAATTCCAGCGTGTGCTACCCATCAGGGACAAAGGGCGTACACTGAGGATTTCAGTCTTCCCAACATCCAGTCCTCCGTCTATCCTGCCTGAAATTCCACTCCTACGCTTCCTTACACACACCGCCTACATAACCCTCCCTGTAAATATCCAGACCCTTGTGCATCTTGTCTGAAACTATGTTCCAACCCCTTCCTCATGCCCAGCGCCTACATAAGCCACCCTTGTTAATATCCTTGCCTCAATATTTGAGCAAATTCAAAATACTGTAATAAATATAACTGAAAAGTAACAATGTTGAAAAGAGTCAGCAGGTCAGGCAGCATCTATGGAGAGAAAAACAGAGTTAACTTTTAATGTCGATAAGATTTGGTCAGAAATGGAAGATATCAGAGATGAACAGCATTAATGCGATGATAGAGACAGAGAACAGTGGGGTAGGATGAGGAGAGGAAAACGGGGAAGTCTGTGATTGGCTGTTGGGCAAGATTTATTCAACGACAAAAGTGATGAAGGTGCAAAGCTAATGAGGCAATTAAAGAAATAGAAGTTGCCCCCAGAGTTGATGTCACAGTCTCAGGATAAGGGGTAAGCCATTTAGGAACGAGATGAAGAGAAATTTCTTCACCCAGAGAGTGGTGAACCTGTGGAATTCTCTACCACAAAAGTTGTTGAGGCCAATTCACTAAATATATTCAAAACGGTGTTGGATGTTGTCCTTACTACTAGCGGGATCAAGCGGTATGGCGAGAAAGCAGGAATGGGTTACTGAAGTTTCATGTTCAGCCATGAACTCATTGAATGGCGGTGCAGACTCGAAGGGCCGAATGGCCTACTCCTACATTATTTTCTTTGTATCTATGTTTCTACATTTTTGCAGCAGATCTGCGAGAGAGTGCAGCATGACAAATGTGCAGAGAAATGTGGGTAGACCACAGTGTGTGGCCCCGCCGTACCTGCATCAGGGATCCCCTCCAGCCCATGTCCCAGCCCACATCTTCTCCACCCGCAGTTGTGTAGACAAGCCCGGGCGGCCAATGCCAGGAATCCACAGAAGCAGCACATAACTGCTCCACCCGCAGAGGTTAGAGTGGAGCAGTCCACCATCAGCAGCAATTGTCGTCTGAGAAAGCGGAAGCGGAGGTTATGTTCTGCAGTTTTGAAACGCAGTGTTGACTCCGACAGGTATCAGAATGCCGAATCGAAAATATTGGTGCTGTTCCACATTGAGTTTAATGGAGAAATAAGTTAGGAGACTGAGAATAGAGTTGGAGCTAGAGCATATTGTAGGCAGTTGCGAAAAGTGTAGGAAGCTAAAAACCGGTGTTGGAGGGTGAGAACAGTGAATAATGCCAAGGACTGAGTAACAGCATAGGGGGCCAGGAATACTGGAGATGGCCGAGAACTGACGAGAAGTGGAAGACGCCAAGAACAGATGAACAATGTTGGCAGCAGAGAAGAGAGGAAAAATGTAGGAGGCCGAGTATAGAGGAACAGAGCAGGAGGCCAATTACAGTGAAATGGGCCAAGAACAGACGAACAGTGTCGGAGGCCTACAACAGTGAAGGAGGCCGAGAACAGAGAATCAGTGCAGGAGACCAATAACAATGAAGGAGGCCGAGAACAGAGGAACAGAGTTGGTGGCCAATTGCAGTGAAGGTGGCCGAGGACAGAGGGACAATGTAGATGGCCAATAACAGTGAACGAGGCCGAGAACAGATGAACAGAGTAGGAGGCCAATTACAGTGATGGAGGCCGAGAAATGAGGAACAGAGTAGGAGGCCAATTAAGGTGAAGGAGGCCGAGAACAGAGCTACAGTTTTGGAGGGCAATAACAGTGAAGGAGGCCGAGAAAAGAGTAAGAGGCCAATTAAGTTGAAGGAGGTCGAGAACAGAGGAACAGTGAAAGAGGCCAATTAGAGTGAAAAAGGCCGAGATCATCGGGACTATGGAGGAGACCAAACATTTGTAGTGATGTTGGGGAGGGCATCAAACATGAAATTAGGGGTGCGTGCAATAAAGGTGGAGCAGTTATAATGAGTGACTTTAATATGCACATAGATTGGGTTAACCAAACTGGAAGCAATACGGAGGAGGAGGATTTCCTGTAGTGCTAAGGGATGGTTTTTTAGACCAATATGTCGAGGAACCAACTAGGGGGGAGGCCATCTTAGACTGGGTGTTGTGTAATGAGAGAGGATTAATTAGCAATCACCATTGGGGAAGAGTGACCATAATATGGTGGAATTCTGCATTAGGATGGAGAATGAAACAGTTAATTCAGAGACATGGTCCAGAACTTAAAGAAGGGTAAATTTGAAGGTATGAGGCGTGAATTGGCTAGGATAGATGGGCGAATGATACTGAAGGGGTTGACTGTGGATAGGCAATGGCAGACCTTTAGAGACCGCATGGATGAACTACAACAATTGTACATTCCTGTCTGACGTAAAAATAAAAAAGGGAAGGTGGCTCAACCGTGGCTATCAAGGGAAATCAGGCATAGTATTAAAGCCAAGGAAGTGGCATACAAATTGGCCAGAAATAGCAGCGAACCCGGGGACTGGGAGAAATTTAGAACTCAGCAGAGGAGGACAAAGGGTTTGATTAGGGCAGTGAAAATGGAGTACGAGAAGAAGCTTGCAGGGAACATTAAGACGATATGTAAAGAGAAAAAGATTAGTAAAGACAAACATAGGTCCCCTGCAGTCAGAATCTGGGGAAGTCATTACGGTGAACAAAGAAATGGCAGACCAATTGAACAAGTACTTAGGTTCGGTATACACTGAGGAGGACACAAACAACCTTCCGGATATAAAAGGGGTCGCAGGGTCTTGTACGGAGGAGGAACTGAGGTAAATCAATATTAGTCGGGAAATTGTGTTGTGGAAATTGATGGGATTGAAGGCAGATAAATCCCCAGGGCCTGATGGACTGCATCCCAGAGTACTTAAGGAGGTGGCCTTGGAAATAGTGGATGCATTGACAGTCATTTTCCAACATTCCATTGACTCTGGATTAGTTCCTATGGAGTGGAGGGTAGCCAATGTAACCCCACTTTTTAAAAAAGGAGGGAGATAGATAACAGGGAATTATTGAACGGTCAGCCTGACATCAGTAGTGGGTAAATTGATGGAATCAATTATTAAGGATGTCATAGCAATGCATTTGGAAAGAGGTGATATGATAGGTCCAAGTCAGCATGGATTTTTGAAAGGGAAATCATGCTTGACAAATCTTCTGGAATTTTTTGAGGATGTTTCCAATAGAGTGGACAAGGGAGAACCAGTTGATGTGATGTATTTGGACTTTCAGAAGGCTTTCGACAAGGTCCCACACAAGAGATTAATGTGCAAAGTTAAAGTACATGGGATTGGGGGTAGTGTGCTGACATGGATTGAAAACTGGTTGTCAGACAGGAAGCAAAGAGTAGGAGTAAATGGTGACTTTTCAGAATGGCAGGCAGTGACTAGTGGGGCCCCAGCTGTTTACACTGTACATTAATGATTTAGACGAGGGGATTAAATGTAGCATCTCCAAATTTGCAGAAGACACTAAGTTGGATGGCAGTGTGAGCTGCGAGGAGGATGCTATCAGGCTGCAGAGCGACTTGGATTGGTTAGGTGAGTTGGTAAATGCATGGCAGATGAAGTATAATGTGGATAAATGTGAGGTTGTCCACTTTGGCGGTTAAAAACAGAGATACAGACTATTATCTGAATGGTGACAGATTAGGAAAAGGCGAGGTGCAACAAGACCTGGGTGTCATGGTACATCAGTCATTGAAGGTTGGCATGCAGGTACAGCAGGCGGTTAAGAAAGCAAATGGCATGTTGGCCTTCATAGCGAAGGGATTTTAGTACAGGGGCAGGGAGGTGTTGCTACAGTTCTACAGGGCCTTGGTGAGGCCACACCTGGAGTATTGTGTACAGTTTTGGTCTCCTAACCTGAGGAAGGACATTCTTGCTATTGAGGGAGTGCAGCGAAGGTTCACCAGACTGATTCCCGGGATGGCGGGACTGACCTATCAAGAAAGACTGGATCAACTGGGCTTGGATTCACTGGAGTTCAGAAGAATGAGAGGGGACCTCATAGAAATAGTTAAAATTCTGACGGGCTTAGACAGGTTAGATGCAGGAAGAATGTTCCCAATGTTGGGGAAGTCCAGAACCAGTGGACACAGTCTAAGGATAAAGGGTTTGACTCGGTGTTATGTAATGAGAGAGGATTAATTCGCAATCTCGCTGTGCGAGGCCCCTTGGGGAAGAGTGACCATAATATGGTGGAATTCTGCATTAGGATGGAGAATGAAACAGTTAATTCAGAGACCATGGTCCAGAACTTAAAGAAGGCTAACTTTGAAGGTATGAGGCGTGAATTGGCTGAGATGGATTGGCGAATGATACTTAAGGGGTTGACTGTGGATGGGCAATGGCAGACATTTAGAGACCGCATGGATGAACTACAACAATTGTACATTCCTGTCTGGCATAGAAATAAAAAAGGGAAGGTGGCTCAACCGTGGCTATCAAGGGAAATCAGGGATAGTATTAAAGCCAAGGAAGTGGCATACAAATTGGCCAGAAATAGCAGCGAACCTGGGGACTGGGAGAAATTTAGAACTCAGCAGAGGAGGACAAAGGGTTTGATTAGGGCAGGGAAAATGGAGTATGAGAAGAAGCTTGCAGGGAACATTAAGACGGATTGCAAAAGTTTCTATAGATATGTAAAGAGAAAAAGGTTAGTAAAGACAAACGTAGGTCCCCTGCAGTCAGAATCAGGGGAAGTCATAACGGGGAACAAAGAAATGGCGGACCAATTGAACAAGTACTTTGGTTCGGTATTCACGAAGGAGGACACGAACAACCTTCCGGTTATAAAAGGGGTCGGGGGGTCTAGTAAGGAGGAGGAACTGAGGGAGATCCTTATTAGCCGGGAAATTGTGTTGGGGAAATTGATGGGATTGAAGGCCGATAAATCCCCAGGGCCTGATGGACTGCATCCCAGAGTACTTAAGGAGATGGCCTTGGAAATAGTGGATGCGTTGACAGTCATTTTCCAACATTCCATTGACTCTGGATCAGTTCCTATGGAGTGGAGGGTAGCCAATGTAACCCCACTTTTTAAAAAAGGAGGGAGAGAGAAAACAGGGAATTATAGACCGGTCAGCCTGACATCGGTAGTGGGTAAAATGATGGAATCAATTATTAAGGATGTCATAGCAGTGCATTTGGAAAGAGGTGACATGATAGGTCCAAGTCAGCATGGATTTGTGAAAGGGAAATCATGCTTGACAAATCTTCTGGAATTTTTTGAGGATGTTTCCAGTAGAGTGGATAAGGGAGAACCAGTTGATGTGGTATATTTGGACTTTCAGAAGGCGTTCGACAAGGTCCCACACAAGAGATTGATGTGCAAAGTTAGAGCACATGGGATTGGGGGTAGTGTACTGACATGGATTGAGAACTGGTTGTCAGACAGGAAGCAAAGAGTCGGAGTAAATGGGTACTTTTCAGAATGGCAGGCAGTGACTAGTGGGGTACCGCAAGGTTCTGTGCTGGGGCCCCAGCTGTTTACACTGTACATTAATGATTTAGATGAGGGGATTAAATGTAGTATCTCCAAATTTGCGGATGACACTAAGTTGGGTGGCAGTGTGAGCTGCGAGGAGGATGCTGTGAGGCTGCAGAGCGATTGGATAGGTTAGGTGAGTGGGCAAATGCATGGCAGATGAAGTATAATGTGGATAAATGTGAGGTTATCCACTTTGGTGGTAAAAACAGAGAGACAGGCTATTATCTGAATGGTGACAGATTAGGAAAAGGGGAGGTGCAAAGAGACCTGGGTGTCATGGTACATCAGTCATTGAAGGTTGGCATGCAGGTGCAGCAGGCGGTTAAGAAAGCAAATGGCATGTTGGCCTTCATAGCAAGGGGATTTGAGTACAGGGGCAGGGAGGTGTTGCTACAGTTGTACAGGGCATTGGTAAGGCCACACCTGGAGTATTGTGTACAGTTTTGGTCTCCTCACCTGAGGAAGGACATTCTTGCTATTGAGGGAGTGCAGCGAAGGTTCACCAGACTGATTCCCGGGATGGCGGGACTGACCTATCAAGAAAGACTGGATCAACTGGGCTTGTATTCACTGGAGTTCAGAAGAATGAGAGGGGACCTCATAGAAACATATAAAATTCTGACAGGGTTAGACAGGTTAGATGCAGGAAGAATGTTCCCAATGTTGGGGAAGTCCAGAACCAGGGGTCACAGTCTAAGGATAAGGGGTAAGCCATTTAGGACCAAGATGCGGAGGAACTTCTTCACCCAGAGAGTGGTGAACCTGTGGAATTCTCTACCACAGAAAGTTGTTGAGGCCAATTCACTAAATATATTCAAAAAGGAGTTAGATGAGGTCCTTACTGCTAGGGGGATCAAGGGGTATGGCGAGAAAGCAGGAATGGGGTACTGAAGTTGAATGTTCAGCCATGAACTCATTGAATGGCGGTGCAGGCTAGAAGGGCCGAATGGCCTACTCCTGCACCTATTTTCTATGTTTCTATGTTTCTCTGTTTAGGACCGAGATGAGGAGGAATTTCTTCACCCAGAGAGTGGTGAACCTGTGGAATTCTCCACCACAGAAAGTTGTTGAGGCCAATTCACTAAATATATTCAAAAATGAGTTAGATGAAGTCCTTACTACTAGGGGAATCAACGGGTATGGTAAGAAAGCAGGAATGGAGTACTGAAGTTGCATGTTCAGCCATGAACTCATTGAATGGCGGTGCAGGCTAGAAGGTCCGAATGGCCTACTCCTGCACCTATTTTCTATGTTTCTATGTTTACAGTGAACGAGGCCGAGAACAGTTGCACAGTGGAGGAGGCCAAGAACGGTGAAGAAGGGCGAGAACATAGGAACAGAGTAGGAAGCCAGTACATTGTATGGCGCTGAGAACTGATGAACAGTGCATGAGTACAGAATGGTGCATGAGGCTGAGAAAGGAGGAAAACTGCATGAGGCCGAGAACCGTGTAGAAGGCTCGGAACAGAGTAAAAGCATAGGACACCTATAACGGAGGAAAAGCGTCGGAATTTGTGAACAGATAAACAGTGTAGCGGACAGCGAGCAGCAACTCAGTGAAGGAGGCCGAGAACAGAGACACAAACCTGGGAGCGGGATGTAAAATTAAATGAGCAAATGAGCTGAAGCTCAGTGTGACGCTGGTGGATTGAACAGAGGCGTTCTGCAAAGCAATCACGCAATCTGCGTTTAGTCCTCCCCAATATGCAGGAGACTGCATCCTGATCAGCCAATACAGGACACCAAATTGCAAGAAGTAAAAGTCTATCACTGATTCATGTGGAAGCAATATTTGGGGCCATGGCTGTGGGGATGGAAAGAGGGGAAAGATACGTATTGCATTTCCTGTGCTTGCAAAGCGAGTTGCTGGTGAAGTGGCGGATGTGTTGGGAGTGATGGAATAATGGACAAGTGTATCACGGGTGCAAGGAAGCGCAGGGGAAGATAGGTTTGCTACTGGTCTTAGCTGGCTGTGGCGAAAAAGTTAGAGGACAATTGGTTGAATGTGCAGGCGGGTGAAGTGGAAGGTGACGTCAAGTTGAAAGCATATACGGTTCTTGCTGCAAAGGTGATGGCAGAAATGCAGGATTGACAGGGTCGCGGGCACTGTCCACCACAGAGGAGGTGAGTCCTTGGATGAGAAGAATTAAGTCTTTTCAGATGCATAGAAGCATATAAACATAGAAAATAGGTGTAGGAGTAGGCCATTCGGCCCTTCGAGCCTGCACCGCCATTCAATCAGTTCATGGCTGAACATGCAACTTCTGTACCCAATTCCTGCTTTCTCGCCAGACCCCTTGATCACCCTCGTAGGAAGAACTACATCTAACTTATTTTTCAATATATTTAGTGAATTGGCCTCAACAACTTCCTGTGGTAGAGAATTCCAAAGGTTCACCACTCTCTGGGTGAAGCAGTTTCTCCTCATCAAGCTCCGAAATGGCTCATCCCTTATCATTAGACAGTTCGTGGATTAAATTTATCATAAAACGGTTATGACGACATTAAGTTTCTGACGTACAAATAAGTGAACTATACAATTCTTTATAAGGGTTTTGGCAAAACATTTCGGTGTTTTATCATAGAATCATCGAACCATCGAAGGTTTGAGCACGGACGGAGAACATTTCGGCCCATCGTGTCCATGCCGGCCACCAAATGGCTATCCAGCCTAATCCCACTTTCCAGCTCTAGGTCCATATCCCTGCATGTTATGGGAGTTCAATTGCACATCCACGTATTTTTATATCTTGTGAGGAGTTCTGCCTTGAGCATCATTTCAGCCATTGTGCTGCAGACATCCACAACCCTCTGCGTAAAAGAGTTTCCCCTCAAATTACCTCTGAACCTTCTACCAATTATAATAAATTCATCGCTTGGTAGTTGACGCCTTTTCGGTGGGAAATATGACGTTTCTATCCATTATATCGAGGCCCATCATAATTTTATACACCTCAATGATGTCTCCCCTATTCTCGTCTGTTCCAATGATCATAAATCCAGCCTATCCAATCTGTCCTCATTGCTTAAATTCTCCAATTCCGCCAATATAATCTGAAAGCTCGGCTGTGCCCTCTCAGGGAACTGATGTATTTCTTGTAATGTAGTTACCTCAATTGCACACAGTAATCCAACTGTGGCCAAACCAGTGTTTTATCCCATTTAAGCATAATCCCCCAGCTCTTGTATTCTCTGCCTCGTACAACATCGGCAAGCATTCCATATCTATTTGGCGTGCTACTTTCAGGGATCAGTGGACAAGCCCTCCAGCTCCATTTCCTCCTCTGCACTTCCCAGTATCCTACCATTTCATGTGTATTCCATTTCCTTATTAGCCCTCGCGAAATGCAATGCTTCACACATCTTAGGAAAAATTCTATTTGTCACTATACTGCTACACATGCTCTCAACTGAATAATGCACGTCGAGAGGCACCGCTAAGTTTGTGGTCGTGGCCCTCGAAATCGTGGTCGAGGATCCACGATGCTGATGCGGGGCCATTTCTCTGAAAAATGTCTTGGTTGTCATGTATGTTTATTCAAAATGGATTGAAAGCGTTATAATTTCTGTAAGCACGTCCACCGCCACCATCGAAAGCCGATGAGCCATGTTGGCAACACACGGCCGACCTGATGTATTAGACAGCGATGATGGGCCATGTTTCACCAGTGCTGAATTCAACGAATTCTTGAGGCACAATGGGATCAAGCCCGTCTGATCTGCCTCATTCAAGGCCGCATCCAAAGGCCAGAGAGAATAGGAAGTTCAGACCATCAAGCAAAGCTTGAAATGCGTGTCGCAAGGCTCCCTGAAGACCGGACCATCCCGAGATTTTCTCAGCTACTACACCCGAACCCTGTCGCTCACCTGGGTTCCCCCAGCAGAGCTGCTCCCGAAAAGGGCGCTCAAAACTAGGTCCTCCCTTGTGTACCCTAATGCCTGATCTCCATGATCAAGTAGAGGGCCGGTGGTACCAAACAAAGTATGTATCATGATCGCGCAAATTTGTCACGCGATATTGGATTCATTGATCCTGTGTTTGTATTCAGTTATGGATATGGTCCCAAACGGATCGCTGTCACCGTCATAGCCAAAGAAGGGAGTAGGGTTTTTCAGATCAAATTGGCCATTGGAGTAACGTGCAGAAAACATTTGGACCAAATCG
The DNA here is from genome assembly GCF_044704955.1 of Pristiophorus japonicus. Classification (NCBI taxonomy): domain Eukaryota; kingdom Metazoa; phylum Chordata; class Chondrichthyes; family Pristiophoridae; genus Pristiophorus; species Pristiophorus japonicus. Next base: position 2,222,694 of record NW_027254824.1, on the reverse strand, counting down.
AATTTCGGTTCGCTAACAGCAACATGCAACCCGAAAAGGACACCACATACTTTGACACGCCAAACTAAACGCAAAAGCTTCTATCGATATGTTAAGAGAAAAAGATTATTGAAGCCAAACGTCGTTCCCTTGTCGTCAGAATCAGATGAATTTAAAATGGGGAACAAAGAAATGGCAGACCAATTGAACAAATACTTTGGTTCTGTTTTCAGGAAGGAAGATACAAATAGCCTTCTGGAAATATTGGGGACGGAGGGTCTAGTGAGATGGAGGAACTGAATGAAATCCATATTAGTCAGGACATTGTATTGGGGAAATTGACGGGATTGAAGGCCAATAATGCCTTGGGACCTGATAGTTTGTGTGCCAGAGTATTTAAGGAAGTGGCCCGAGAAATAAAGGATGGATTGGTGGTCATTTTCCAACAGTCTATTGACTGTGGATCACATCGTATGGGCTGGAGGGTAACTAAAATAACACCACTTTTTATAAAAAGTAGAGAGAGAGAAAACGGGGAATTACAGACACGTTAGCCTGGCATCAGTAGTGGGGAAAATGTTGTCATCAGTTACGAAAGTTGAAATAGCAGCGTTTTTGAACACAGTGACATGATCAGTCAAAGTCAGCATGGATTTATGAAAGGGAAATCATGCATGATAAATCTTCTGGAATTTTTTGAGGATGTAACTATTTGAGCGGACAAGGGAGAACCAGTGGATGTGGTGTATTTGGAATATCAAAAGGCTTTTGACAAGGTTCCATACAAGAGATTTGTGTGCAAAATTCAAGCACATTATATTGGGAGCTTTGCTTTGGATAGATAACTTGTTAGTAGACAGGAAGTAAAGATTTGGGATAAGCGGATCATTTTTAGAATGGCAGGCAGTGACTAGTAGGGTGAAGCAAGGGTCATTGCTGGGACCCGAGCAATTGCAATAAATATCAATGATGTAGATGAAGGAATTGAGAGTAATATCTCCAAATTTGCAGATGACACGAAGCTGAGTCGCGCTGTGTGCTGTAAGTCGGATGCTAAGAGACTGCTTGGTGATTTGGACAGATAAGTTGAGTGGGCAAATGCATGGCAGATGCAGAGTAATGTGGAAAAAAATATGAGGTTATCCACTTTGGTGGCAAAAACAGGAAGGCAGAATATTAGCTGAATGGCGGCAGATTAGGCAAATAGAAGGTGCAACGATAGCTAGTAACCATGCTGCATCAGTCATTGAAGGATGGCATGCAGGTGCAGCAGGCGGTGATTCAGGCAAATGGCATGTTGGCCATTCATAGCCAGGAGATTTGAATAAAGGAGCAGGGTTGTCTTTCTCCAGTTATACAGGGCCTCGGTAAGGCCTCACTTGCAATATTGTGTTCCGTTTTGGTGGCCTAATCTGAGGAAGGAAGTAATTGGTATTTACAGAGTGCAGCGACGGTTCACCAGACTGATTCCCGGGATGGCAGGTCTGACATATTAGGAGAGACTGGATCGACTGGTCCTGTATTCACTTGAGCTGAGAAGAGTGAGAGAGGATCTCATAGACACTTACACAATTCTTACGGGATTGGACTGATTAGATGCAGGAAGAATGAACCCAATGTTGGGGGAGTCAAGAACCAGTCTGAGGATAAGTTGTAAGCCAGTTGGGACCGAGATGAGGAGAAACTTATTAATTCAGAGAGTTGTTAACATGTGGACTTCACTACCGCAGAGATTTATTGAGGGCAGCCCGTTAGATATATTCAAGAAGGAATTAGATGTGGCTCTTATAGGAAAAGGGATCATGGGGGATGGAGAGAAAGCAGGAAAGGGGTACTAAGGCGAAAATTTAGTCATGATCTTATTGAATGGTGGTGCAGGCACGAAGGGCCGATTAGCCCACTCCTGCACTGATTTTCTATGTTAGCATCCATCAATAAATCCACGTCTTTCTTTTATAAAATCTATGGAGCACTAGCTCCAAAGCAAATATATCCTTCCAAAGACAAGGAAAGGCGAAATTGATTCAAGGGATGGGTCTTACTATTTAAGATGATGATTTTCAGCATGCATTTGAAAAGTTACCACACAAGGGAATGTTGGAAAAAAAATAACTCCGAGGCAATGTGTGAACATGGGCAGGGAATTGAGAAGAGGGATACTGGCGATGTTCCCCAATTGGCAGACTGTGAATAGTCATGTGCAGCAGTGATCTGTATGAGTGCCTCAGATTTTCATTGTAAATAAAATGATTTAGAAGAAGGAATAGTGAATCGTATTACCATGGTTACACTAAGTTGGTGGCAAACAAAGTAATGAGAAAGGAAGCAGATTATTTCAAAGGGACAATGATTTAGTGGGCAAAACTAAAGGCATCTGATTCACAAGATTGGGAGTCGATGCGGAAAATCGGGAGTTTAATGACATTTTGAAAACATGTTCAATTAAATGTATGTTTTGAGCATTTTCGGTCAGAGAAACGTATGTGAAAGACATGTTTTGCAGCAAGTGGGATGGAGCATTTCAGCTTGCCGTTGAACACTTCTCTGTGGGCGCTGACGTAAGCAAAATTTTCTGCAGTGTAACGGTTATCACTTTAGCATCACACGCAAAGAATGCCATGTTCAAGCAAAGGCAGAAATATTAATTTAAATAATACATTTGCTGTGAAATACATATTAACATAAGTGACCCCTGGTCCCTTGTCGAATGAGCAATGACCATTAATAACAGTCTCCTCAAATACAGAGTGTGCATCAGATAGGGGATAAAAATTAATCAATAGTTTCATTTTCCCAAATTATTAAAATCTAGTAATTGAAGTATCCACTGTCCCTCAGTAACTATGTTAGCATCTATTTGATTCTGAACCAAGCTATTGGCAAATCAATAGTGATTAATCTGATGCCCCCCCGCCCCCACCACCGCGCCCACATCCTACTCACTCACAGTATAATTTATTGCATGTCATTATTTTAAAAGATAATGAACTTAGTGTGTTGCTTTCCGAATCCCGGCTCCCCTTGTGTACGCCGAACAACCAAATGACCAGGAAACACATTAAAGAGTCTTATGTTTTTTCTTGTAGTTTTTGAGCTCTTTGTTCTTTTTACGTCATAATTCCGCATATTACCGTGATGAAATATCAACAAAATACAATGTCTCCCAGCCGCGCCTCGGCTAATACTGGCAGATCTAAGCATCTCTTCCCCAGTTCCAGAGCTCAGAGGGTTAAATTCCATCCCTGGGATGCACGTTACCGGATCCGGGACCTACCTACCCATACACCGTGCTAAGGCTCCGGATAATCCTGCGGGGGTAGAAAATCCCGCTCACGGGGCCGTCCAGCAGCAAGGAATAATCGCCCATACTGAAAGGTTCTACATGTGCAACTGATAAATTGCAATTATCGCCCTTTTTAGTCAGGATCGCCGAGCGGTCCAAGGCGTTGCGTTTTAATCGCAGTCTTCTCTGGAGGCGTGTGGACGATTCCACTTTTGACATTCATTAGTTTTAATTGGATGAAGCCGTTTCACTGATTGGCTCTCCATTGTGAGATCACCACTTGCTCATTGCTTCCAATGGTTAAATACCACACCTTGAAATTTCTCTTGAATTTTAAAATGCCAATGCTCAGCTACACTTTGTCCATTGTGAGATGATCCATTGGCCTTCTGAAGTCAGAATGAACACATAGCTCAGCCAGTCGAAGTCCCTCATTACCCAGCGCAAGTGCATCCCTCCCGCATTCGTCGAGGTCCCTTACCGAAGTGCAAATTCATCCTTCCCCAGCATAAGTCTATGAGCCAAGCGCAAGTGCATGATCTTAACTACACCACGACCACCACAAACCGCCCGCCCCCTAACGCGCCCCACACACCCGCACGCCGATAGATATGTGCAGTTTGTTAAAGTTTTTTTTGTATCAAGTGTTGTGACCTCTGGATCTCTTCCACTCCAACTATGTTGGGTTGGGTATAAATGGGGTTGGAAGAACATGGTTTGTCTTCCCCCAGTTGCAAGTCTCCCCACTCCCAAACCATGCACTCTGGCCACAAAATAATCTCGCTCTCCCTCTCGCCGCAAAATCTCTCTCTCTCCCCCTGTTCCGCCAACAACCAGGCTCTTTCGATCCCCCCTACGCGAAGCTCGCTCCTCAACCGACTCCCAACAACCAGGCTCTCTCTCCACCCCCCGACTCCCCAACAACCATCATCATCATCATAGGCAGACTCTCTAAATTGAGCAAGACTTGCTTGCACTCAAAAGTGAGTTCTCAGGTGACTGGACAGTCGAATACGAGAATAACAGTCTCTGTCTCAGGTGCGACAGGATGGGTGTGGAATCTGGTTTGCAAAGCGTTCCTTCCACTGCTTGTGTTTGTTTACTGCATGCTCTCTATGACGTGACTCGATATACACAGCGCCCTCCCGAATGCTCTTCCTCCATTCTGGGAGTCTTTGGCCAGGGATTCGCATATGCATGTGGCGATGATGCATTTTATCAAGGAGGCTTTGAGCATGTCTTTGAACGTTTCCTCTGCCCACCAGGGGCTCCATTGCCTTGTAGGAGATCAGAGTAGAGCGCACGCTTTGGGAGTCTTGTGTCAGACATGCGAACAACGTTGCCCACCCAATTGAACTGGTCAAGAGTGGTCAGTGCGTCGAAGCTGGTGATGTTGGCCTTAACGAATACACTAATGTTGGTACGTCTGTCCTTCCAAGTGATGTGCACAATCTTGCGGAGACAACCCTGGTCTTATTTCTGCAGCGATTTGAGGTGTCTACGATATATGGTCCACGTCGCTGAGCCATACAGGAGGGCGGGTAACACTAAAGATCTGTAGACAATATGCTTATTGCCAGAGTTGAGGACCTGATCTTCCAACACTGCGTTGACGCACCGGAGTTGGTGTTCACCCTCATCGGCGATGTCTGCCCTTGATGATAATAGGCTCCCGAGGTATAGAAAGTGGTCCAATTTGTCCAAGGCCATGCCGTGAATTTTGATGACTGTGCGGCAGTGCTGTGTGGCGGGGTGATTTTGGTGGAGGACATTTGTCTTACATAGAAACATAGAAACATAGAAAATAGGTGCAGGAGCAGGCCATTCAGCCCTTCTAGCCTGCACCGTCATTCAATGAGTTCATGGCTGAACATGAAACTTCTGTACCCACTTCCTGCTTTCACGCCATACCCCTTGATCCCCCGAGTAGTAAGGACTTCATCTAACTCCCTTTTGAATATATTTAGTGAATTGGCCTCAACTACTTCCTGTGGTAGAGAATTCCACAGGTTCACCACTCTCTGGGTGAAGAAGTTTCTCTTTTATCTCGGTCTTAATGGCTTACCCCTTATCCTTAGACTGTGACCCCTGGTTCTGGACTTCCCCAACATTGGGAACATTCTTCCTGCATCCAACCTGTCCAAACCCGTCAGAATTTTAAACGTTTATATGAGGTCCCCTCTCACTCTTCTGAACTCCAGTGAATACAAGCCCAGTTGATCCAGTCTTTCTTGATAGGTCAGTCCCACCATCCCGGGAATCAGTCTGGTGAATCTTCGCTGCACTCTCTCAATAGCAAGTATGTCCTTCCTCAAGTTAGGAGACCAAAACTGTACAGAATACTCCAGGTGTGGCCTCACCAAAGCCCTGTACAACTGTAGCAACACCTCCCTGCCCCTGTACTCAAATCCCCTCGCTATGAAGGCCAACATGCCATTTGCTTTCTTAACCGCCTGCTGTACCTGCATGCCAACCTTCAATGACTGATGTACCATGACACCCAGGTCTCGTTGCACCTTCCCTTTTCCTAATCTGTCACCATTCAGATAATAGTCTGTCTCTCTGTTTTTACCACCAAAGTGGATAACCTCACATTTATCCACATTATACTTCATCTGCCACGCATTTGACCACTCACCTAACCTATCCAAGTCACTCTGTAGCCTCATAGCATCCTCCTCGCAGCTCACACTGCCACCCAACTTAGTGTCATCCGCAAATTTGGAGTTACTACATTTAATCCCCTCGTCTAAATTATTAATGTACAATGTAAACAGATGGGGCCCCAGCACAGAACCCTGCGGTATCCCACTAGTCACTGCCTGCCGTTCAGAAAAGTACCCATTTACTCCTACTCTTTGCTTCCTGTCTGACAACCAGTTCTCAATCCACGTCAGCACACTACCCCCAATCCCATGTGCTTTAACTTTGCACATTAATCTCCTGTGTGGGACCTTATCGAAAGCCTTCTGAAAGTCCAAATATACCACATCAACTGGTACTCCTTTGTCCACTTTATTGGAAACATCCTCAAAAAATTCCAGAAGATTTGTCAAGCATGATCTCCCTTTCACAAATCCATGCTGACTTGGACCTATCATGTCACCATTTTCCAAATGCTCTGCTATGACATCCTTAAAAATTGATTCCATCATTTTACCCACTACTGAGGTCAGGATGACCGGTCTATAATTCCCTGCTTTCTCTCTCCCTCCTTTTTTAAAAAGTGGGGTTACATTGGCTACCCTCCACTCGATAGGAACTGATCCAGAGTCAATGGAATGTTGGAAAATGACTGTCAATGCATCCGCTATTTCCAAGTCCACCTCCTTAAGTACTCTGGGATGCAGTCCATCAGGCCCTGGGGATTTAGCAAGGCCCAAGCTTTCATATGCCTCGGTTAATTTGTTGACTATGACATGGAGTTCAGCCTCTTAACGAGCGAAGACACAAGCTTGGTGCACTGATGGTAACTCGCCAACAGAGAATGTTGAACAGTCTTGAATCTGGCCTGCAAGCGACGAATGTTGAACAGGTTCCCACTGGTGATATAGGTTTCTTCCATTCCAGAAGGGAGCTTGTTGAGTGTGAGGAGGAAAACTGCAGCGATTAAGATCAAGAAGAGGGTTGGCGCGATGACGCAGCCCTGCTTGACCCCGTTCCGGATATGGATTGTGGCTGTGGTGGATCCCTTGGTTAGAATCACGGCAAGCATGTCGTCGTGGAATACGCAGAGGATGGTGAGAAACTTTTCGGGGCAGCCGAAACGGAAAAGGGCGGTCCATAGTCCCTTGTGGTTAAGAGTGTCAAATGCCTTTGTAACATCAAAAAAAAACATGTACAAGAGTTGGTGCTGATCACTGAATTTATCTTGCAGTTGTCATGCTGTAAAGATCATGTTTGTTTTACCCAACAGTAGACGCAATCCGCTCCGGGAGGAGCTCCACAGCCAGAGGGAGAAGGCGGTTGAGGAGGATTTTAGCGATGCACTTTAGTGGCTGATAACAGGGATATTCCTCTGTAATTGCCGCTGCCCACTTGTCCCACTTTTTCTCTCCCCGCCCCACAACCAGGATCTCTCTCTCCCCCACTGTCCCCCAACAACAAGACTCGTTCTCCCTCTCCCTCCCAACAAAGAGGCTCTCCCCCATCAACAACCAGTCTCTCACCACACATTCAACAACGATGCTCTCTCTCTCATCCACCAGAAAACAGTTTCACTCTCTCATCCCCCCAACAGGGCTCCATCTCCTTCAACTGCCCCACCACCCCGACAACAAGGCTCTGTCATACGAGAACATCAAGGTTCAATCTGCTCCGCCTCCCCCCCAAATACAGGTTATGTCTCACACGCCCACCAACCCGGCCCTCTCTCCATCCCGCTCAACAACCAGGCTCTCTCTCCACACTCGCTCCCCCGCAAGAATCAGGCTCTCTCCTCCACCTGTCCGAACAACCAGGCCCTTCCCACGCAACATCCAGTTTCTGACTAATTTCCCGCCGCCACTTTGATCCAGGCTCTCTCGCACGCACCCAACAGCCAGGCTTTCTCTCCAATCATCACCCCAAGCAACGAGCGTCGATCTCCGCCCACCGCCCCCGCAACAACAACCAGGCTCCCACCCACGAACAGGGTTCAACCTTAAAGAACAACCAAGCTCTCTACCACGTCCCCGCTGCAACCAAGCTATGTCTCCCACGGACTCCAACAACCAGGCGCTAACTTCCTACCCCGCCTCCAACAACCAGGCTCGCTCCACACACGGCCCCGCAAAAACCAACCAGGCTCTCCCCGCGATGCCCCAAAAACCAGACTTCTCTATCTCCATTCTCCAACCAGCCCTGCAGTTCTGTTCGCCGCATCGCAGGAAAGATGTGATTGCACTCGTGAGTGTGCAGAGGAGATTTACTAGGATGCTGCCTGGAATGCAGAAATTTAGTTTTGAGGACAGATTGGATAGGCTCGCTTTGTTCTCATTGGAACAGAGAAGTTTGACGGGATACCTCATTGATGTATACACAATATAGAGGGACGTGTACATAACGGGTAATAACGCCTATTTCCATAGGTGGAGAGGTCTATTACGAAGGGTTATAGATTTAATGTGGTGATGGAAGGTTTAGAGGGGATTTTAGTGGGGCTTCTTTACGCAGAGGCTTGAACATATCTGGAACTCACTGTCTCGTAGAGTGGTGGTGCAGAATGCTTCACCAATTTTAAGAAATGGTTCGATGCGCACTGAACGTGCCGTAACATGCAGGGTTAAGGACCGAGAGTTGTTAATTGGGATAAGAACATATGAACATAACAATTGGGAACAAGAGTAAGCCATCTAGCTCCTCTAGCTTGCTACACCATTCAACAAGACCTTGGCAGATCTGGCCTTGGACTCAGTTCCACTTACCCGCCTGCTACCCATAACCCTTAATTCCCTTATTGGTTAAAAATCTATCTATCTGAGATTTGAAAACATTCAATGAGCTAGGCTCAACTGTTTCCTTGGGCAGAAAATTCCACAAATTCACAACCCTCTGGGTGAAGAAATTCCTTCTCAACTCGGATTTAAATTGGCTCCCCTGTATTTTGAGGCAGTGGTCCCTAGTTCCAGTCTCCCCGACCAGTGGAAACAACCTCTCTGAGTCTATCTTGTCGAACTGATTCAGTATTTTAATTGTTTCTGTAAGATCACCCCTCATCCTTCTGAACTCCAACGAGTAAAGACCCAGTCTACTCAATCTATCACCATAAGGTAACCCCCTCATCTCCGGAATCAGCCTGGTGAATCGGCTCTGTACCCGCTCCAAAGCGAGTATATCCTTCCTTAAGTAAGGTGACCAAAACTGCACGCAGTACTTCAGATGCGGCCTCACCACTACCCTCTACAGTTGCAGCAGCACCTCCCTGCTTTTTACTCCATCTCTCTCGCAATGAAGGCCAACATTCCATTCGCCTTCCTGATTACCTGCTGCATCTGCAAACTAGCTTTTTGGGATGCATGCACAACGACCCCCCGGTCCCTCTGCATGGCAGCATGCTGTAATTTCTCCCCATTCAAATAATATTCCATTTTACTGTTTTTTTTTTCAAGGTTGGTGACCTCACATTTTCTGACATTGTATACCATATGCCTAATCTCAGCCCGTTCGCTTAACCTATCTAAATCTCTTTGCAGCCTCTCTGAGTCCTCTACACAACACGCTTTCCCACTAATCTTTGTGTCATCTGCAAATTTTGTTACACTACACTCTATCCCCTCTTCCACTTCATCTATGTATATTGCAAACATTTGTGGTCGCACCACCGATCTCTGTGGCATACCACTAACCACCGATTACCAACCCGAAAAGGACCCATTTATCCCGACACTCTGCTTTCTGTCAGCCAGCCAATTCTTTATCCATGCTAATACTTTTCCTCTGACTCCGCCTAACTTTATCTTCTGCAGTAATCTTTTGTGTGGCACCTTATCGAATGCCTTTTGGAAATCTAAATAAACCAATCCATCGGTTACGCCTCTATCCAACATGCTCGTTATATCCTCAAAGAATTCCAGTAAATTAGTTAAACATGAATTCCCCTTCATTATTCCATGTTGCGTCTGGTTGATTGCACTAATCCTATCTAGATGTCCCGCTATTTCTGCGTTCATGATAACTTCAAACATTTTCCCCACTACAGATGTTACACTACCTGGCCAATAGTTACCTGCCTTTTGTCTGCCCCCTTTTTTCAACAGAGGTGTTACATTTGCTGCTTTCCAATCCGCTGGTACCTCCGCAGAGTCCAGATAATTTTGGTAGATTATAACGAATGCATCAGCTATAACTTCCACCATCTCTTTTAATACCCTGAGTTGCATTTCATCAGGACCAGGGGAATTGTCTAACTTGAGTCCCATTAGCCTGTCCGGCACTACTCCCCTAGTGATAGAGATTATCTCAAGGTCCTCCCTTCCCACATTCCCGCGACCAGCAATTTTTGGCATGGTTTTTGTGTCTTACACTGTGAAAAACGAAGCAAAATAATTGTTTAATGTCTCAGCCATTTCCACATCTCCCATTATTAAATCGCCCTTCTCATCTTCGAAGTGACCAACATTTACTTTAGTCAAACTTTTCTGTTTTATATATCGGTAAAAGCTTTTACTATCTGTTTTTATGTTTTGCGCAAGTTACTTTCGTGATTTTTCTTTCCTTTCTTTACTGCTTTCTTAGTCATTCTTTGCTGTTGTTTAACATTTTCCCAATCTTCTAGTTTCCCACGATCCTTGGCCACCTTATTGGTTTTAAATTTGATACTCTCCTTTAATCCTTGGTTATCCACGGCTGGTTGTCCCTTCTCTTACCACCCTTCTTTTTCACTGGAATATATTTTTGTTGAGCACTATGAAATAGCTCCTTAAAAGTCCTCCAGAGTTCCTCAGTTGTGCAACCGTTTAGTCTGTGTTTCCAGTCTACTTTCGCCAACTCTGCCCTCATCCCACTGTAATCTCCCATTGTTAAGCATAGTATGCTCGTTTGAGACACAACTTCCTCACTCTCAATCTGTATTGCAAATTCAACCATACGGTGATCACTTATTCCGAGAAGATCATTTTCTCGGAGATCGTTTATTATTCCTGTCTCATTCCACAGGAAAAGATATAAGATCGCTTGCTACCATGTAGGTTCTGTAACATACTGTTCTAAGAAACAATCCTGTATACGTTCTATGGATTCCTCCTCAAGGCTAACCTGTGTGATTTGATTTGACCAATCGATATGTAGGTTAAAATCCCCCATAATTACTGCCGTTCCTTTCTCACATGCCTCCTTTATTCCCTTGATTATCGCCCGCCACACCGTGAAGTTATTATTTGGGGGCCTCTAAACTACGCCCACCAGTGACTTTCTCACCTTACTATCTCTAATCTCCACCCACAATGATTTAACATTTTGTTCATTAGAGCCAATATCATCTCTCACAACGGCCCTGATATCATCCTTTGTTAACAGAGCTCCCAACTCCTTTCCCTTCTTGTCTATCTTTCCTAATTGTCAGATACCCTTCTATGTTTAATTCCTAGACTTGGCCACCCTGCAATCACGTTTCTGTAATGGCCACCAAATCAGACACATTTGTAATGATTTGTGCCTTCAACTCATTTACTTTATTTCGAATGCTGCATTGCGTTTCGGCAGAGTGTTTTAATACTAGTTTTGAAAACATGATTTTTAGATTTGACCCCTCATGCAGCCCCTTTATATTCATACGTTTTGTCCCTTCCTATCACCTTGTGGTTTACACTGACCCCAGTGCTACTCTGCTCTGTCGCCTCCTCACTTTTGCATTCTTTCTTGGGCTCCTGTTCATCTAAGCTCTCACCCACTCTACCTAGCTTTGATCTCTCTCCTGTGTTCCGAATACAGCTTATATTGAGGCACCGAGCTTGCATGCTTGCCTTTTTATTACACTTGGACCCTTTAGAATTATGCTTACAGTGGCCCTTTTTGTTTTGCCTTGGGTTTCTCCGCCCTCCACTTTTACTCATCATCTTTCTGTCTTTTGCTTCTGTCTCCAATTTGTTTCCCTCTGTCTCCCTGCAATGGTTCCCATCCCCCTGCAATATTAGTTTAACTCCTCCCCAACAGCACGAGCAAACACTTCCCCTTGGACATTGATTCGGTCCTGCCCACGTGCAGACCGTCCGGTTTGTACTGGTCCCACCTCTCCCAGAACCGGTTCCAATGCTCCAGGAATTTGAATCCCTCCCTGCTGCACCACTGCTCAAACCACGTATTCATCTGAGCTAACCTGCGAATCCTACTCTGACTAGCACGTGGCACTTATAGCAATACCGAGATTCCTACTTTTAAGGTCCTAACTTTTAATTCAACTCCAGGCTCCTTAATTTCATCTTGTAGGATCTCATCCCCTTTTTTATCTATATCGTTGGTACCAATGTGCACCACGACAACTCGCTGTTCACCATCCCTTTTCAGAAATCCCTGCACCCACTCCGGGTCATCCTTGACCCTTGCACCAGGGAGGCAACCTATCAACCTCGAGTCTCGGTTGCGGCCGCAGAAATGCCTGTCTATTCCCCTTACAATTGAATCCGCTATCACTATCGCTCTCCCACTCTTTTTCCTGTCCTCCTGTCCTGCAGATCCAGCCACGGTGCGATGAACTTGGCTGCTGCTGCCCTCCTCTGACGAGGCATTCCCCTCAACAGTATTCAAAGCAGTGTATCTGTTTTGCAGAGGGATGACCGCAGGGGAACCATGCACTACCTTACTTGCACTATCTTCCTGCTGGTCTTCCATTCCCTATCTGGCTGTGGACAATTCACCTGCGGTAAGACTAACTCACTACACGTGCTACTCACGTCATTCTCAGCACTGTGGATGCTCCAGAGTAAATCCTCCCAAAGCTCCAATTCGGCAGTAAGGACCGTCAGGAGCTGGAGGCGGATACAATTTCCGTACACGTAGTCGTCAGGGACAAAGGAAGTGTCCCTGAGTTCTCACATGGTACAGGTGGAGCATATCACGTGACCGAGCTCTCCTGCCATGACTTAACACTGAGATGCACATAAATTGGCAACAACAATGCTAAAGTTTACTCACTGTTATAGAAATGAAAAAAGAAAAACTACTCACCAATCACCAGCCAATCACTTACCCCCTTGGCTGTGACGTCACCTTTCTATTTCTTTCTACATTTTTGCCTTCTCCCTGTCGCTGGACAAGCATGCCTCCTCCTCGACGCTGCGTGAACTCCTTAACTCGCCGCCTTTTTATAGACCTCCGACCCCGGATTGTCGCCTCCTCCTCGACGCTGCGTGAACTCCTGAACTCGCGGCCTTTTTATAGGCCTCCGACCCCGGACTGTCGCCTCCTCCTCAATGCTGCCCGAACTCTTGAACTCGCGACCTGGATAACCTCTTGTAACCCGGCAGCTATAATGGTAAGTACTGCAGGGTAGCGAATACGACCAGGGTGATCTCCTGGATTGTTCAGATCACCTGGATGGGTCGGAGAGTAATTTTCCCGGAATTGGCCTGGTTTCTAACTGACTTTTGCATCTTCCGATGATCCCATTGCTCCGGTTGGGGTCGAGTCTAGAATGTTTCAGTGTCAGGGGTTTTGCAGTTGTGTGGGGTGGACTGGTTGGACTGGTGCTTTTTACATTTCCGCCATTGTTCATAGGTTTATGGAGAACTTTCAGCGCTGCGGACCGAGGGCCGCGTGGCTTTTATTTGGCAAGCTTGGAGACGCTGGGCCAAAACGGCCTCCTTCTGTGCTTTAAATTTCTATGATTCTATGTTTTTACAACGAGGCTCGCTCTCTGCCCCATCCACAACTACCAGGCACTCTCCCCCCGCAAGAACCATGCTCCCATTTCCCGCACCCCCGACAGAAGCACGATCTCTCTCCATGCCCTCCCCCAACAACCAGGCTCTCTCTCCCCGCCTCCGAACAACCAGGCTCTCTCTCCCCAAATCCCAACAACCTGGATCTCTTTCCCCCCTGCCCAACTTCAAGTTTCTCACTCCACGCCCAACCACCGTCTAAAAAAAAGTCTCTCTCTCGCTCCTCTCCCCCTCCACCAACAACCACGTTCTCGCTGTTGAATAAGTACGGAGGGGTTTGAAGTCTTCAGCGAGAAAGGGCACAGAGCCATATTATCAAGGGCAATTAGGGATGGATGACAAGTGCCCAGATTCCATGCACATAGAAACATAGAACATAGAAAATAGGTGCAGGAGTAGTCCATTCGATCCTTCGAGCCTGCCCACCATTCAATAAGGACATGACGGATCATTCACCTCAGTACCCCTTTTCTGCTTTCTCTCCATATGCCTTGATCCCTTTAGCTACAAAGGCCATATCTAACACCCTCTTGAATATATCTAATGAACTGGCATCAACAACAATCTGCGTTAAGGAATTTCACAGATAAACAACTCTCTGAGTGAAGCAGTTTCTCCTCCTCTCAATCCTCAATGACTTACCCCTTATTCTTAGATTGTGTCCCATGCCTCTGGACTTCCCCAACATCGGGAACATTCTTCCTGTATCTAACCTGTCCTGTCCCGCCAGAATTATATATGTTTTTATCAGATCCCGTCTCATCTTTCTAAACTCCAGTGAATAAAGTCCAAGCCGATCCACTCTCTCATCATATGACAGCCCAGCCATCCCAGCAATCAGTCTGGTGAACCTTCGCTGCATCGCACAATAGCAAGAATGTCTTTCCTCATATTAGGAAAACAAAACTGAACACAATATTCCAGTTGAGGCCTCACCAACACCCTGTACAACTGAAGAAAGGCCTCCCTACTCCGAAACTCAAATCCCCAGCTATGAAGGCCAACATACCAGTTGCCTTCTTCACCGTCTGCTGAAATTGCATGCCAGCTTTCAATGAGTGATGTACCATGACACACAGGTCACATTGCACCTCCCCTTTTCCTAATCTGCCGCCATTCAGATAATATTTTGCCTTCGTGTTTTTGCCCCCAAGGTGGATAGCCTCACATTTATGCACATTACACTGCATCTACCATGCATTTCCCCACTCAGCTCATCTGTCAAAGTCACTCTGCAGCCTCTTAGCTTCCTCCACGCAGTTCACACCGCCACCCACTTTAGTGTCATCTGCAAATTTTGAGAAATTACACTCAATTCCTGCATCTAAATCATTAAAATATATTGTAAAAAACTGGGGACCCAGCAATGAGCCCTGCGGCACCCCACGAATCACCGCCTGCCATTCTGAAAAGGAACCGTTTAACCCGACTCTCTGCTTCCTGTCTGCCAACCAGTTCTCGATCCACGTCAGTACATTACCCCCAATACAATGTGCTTTAATTTTGCACACCAATCTCTCGTGTGGGACCTTGTCAAAAACCTTTTGAAAGTCCAAATACACCACATCCACTGGTTTTCCCTTGCCCATTCTACAAGTTACATCGTCAAAAAATGCGTGAAGCTTTGTCTAGCATGATTTCCCTTTCATAAATTTGTGTTGACTTGGACCGATCCTGTCACTGCTTTCCAAATACGCTGTATTTCATCGTTAATAATTGATTCCAACATATTCACCACAACTGATGTCAATCTAACCAGTCTATAATAATTCGTTTTCTCTCTCACTCCTTTTTTAAAAAGTGGTTTTACATTAACAACCATCCAGTCCAAAGGAATTGATCCAGAGTTGATAGATTGTTGGAAAATGATCACCAATGCATCCACTATTTCTATGGCCACGTCCTTATGTTCTGTGCGATGCCGACTATCAGGCCCCGGGGAGTTATCAGCCTTCAATCCTTCAATTTCCCAAAAACAATTTGCCGCCAATAAGGATATCATTCAGTTCCTACTTCGCACTAGACCCTCGGTCCCCTAGTACTTCCGAAAGGTTATTTGTGTCTTCCTTCGTGAAGACAATCCGAAAATGTTTGATCAACTGCTCCGCCATTTCTTTGTGCCCCATCATAAATTCTCCTGAATCTGACTGCAAGGGATCTGCGTTTATCTTCACTAATCTTTTTCTCGTCACATATCAATAGAAGCTTTTGCAGTCAGTTTTCATGTTCACGGAAAGGTACCACTCATACTCTACTTTCCCCCAGCTAATTGAACGATGTGTCGTCCTCTGATGAAATCTAAATTGCTCCCAGTCCTCAGGTTTGCTGCTTTTTCTGGCCAATTTTTTTGGCTCTTCCTTGAATTTAACACGATTCTAATTCGCCATGGTTGAGTCACCTTCCCTGTTTTTATTTACTTTAGACAGGGATGTTCAATTGTTGAAGTTCATCCATGAGATCTTTAAACGTTTGCAATTCTTTATCCACCGTCAATGATCTAAGTATCATTTGCCAGTCTATTCTAGCCAATTCACGTCTCATGCCATGGAAGTTACCTTTCCTTAAGTTCAGGATCCTCTCCATCTTAGTAAGACATTCTATCATATTATTGTCACTCCTCCACAAGGGGCCTCCCACAGCATGATTGCTAATTAGTCCTTTCTCATTACACATCATCCAGTCGAGGATGGCCTGCCCTCTAATTGTTTCCACAAAATATTGGTCCAGAAAACCATCCCTTGAACACTCCAGGAAATCTTCCTCCATCGTATTGCTACGAGGTTGGTTAGCCATTCTATATGTAGATTAAGTTCGCCCATGATAACTGATATACCTTTATTGCACGTATCTCTAATTTCATTTTTGATGCTGTCCCCAACCGCACTTTGGTGGTCTGTACACAACACCCACTAGTGTTTTCTGTCATTTGTTATTCCGCAGCTCCACCCACACAGATTCCACATCATCCAAGCTAATGTCCTTCCTTACTATTGCGTTAGTTTCTTCTTTAAACAGCAACTCTACCCCACCTCCTTTTCCTTTCTGTCCATCCTTCCTGAATGTGGAATACGCCTGGATGTTGAGTTCCAAGCCTTGGTCACCCTGCAGCCATGTCTCCGAGATGCCATTCATATCATATTCATTAATTGCTGCTTCTGAAATTAATTCATCCACCTTATTACGAATACTCCTCGCATTGAGGCACGGAGCCTTCAGGCTTGTATTTTTTAACACAAATTTTAAAAAAACACTGCATTTTAGGAGTCTGATTGATACTGTTCATTGCTGAAGACACCAGGGAACTGGGACAACTTTTATCTAATTTAACTGGACAGGTAATTCCTACCGTGCACTGAATAATAGAATGATTATTGACGATACTAACTCATGATGCTCATTTTCATATTCAACGCATTTCGATTTGAAATAAAGTTCAACAATTTTTAGTGAAATGTTTTGGAAATTACGTGTAACTTTTGTTTCGTTCTAATTAACGTTTGGCGTTAAATCCCGTTCATGTCTCTTCTTCCTCTGTTAAATAACAAGGGCTGCACTGCTCTTGCTATTTGTGCGATCATCCATTACATTGAGTTGTTTCAACTTCGTTTCTGGGCGTCAGATATAGCTCAGTGGTTACTTCACAGCGTCAACTTCTTCAGAATGTTCGGCTCTCTCTCACTTCGTATGTGGCGCAGTGATTTCATTGTTATTTTCATTCTTCTTTTCAAAACCGTGCTTATATATTAGCAGTGTGAGACTTTTCGAGTGCTCCTTTAAATGATTCACAAATCGCTTTCTAATGCTACTGCAAACCAACATCGATGACGGGATAGAGAAGTTTTGAATGTCACTCAGTGATACCACAATTTTTAAGTAAAATGACGTAATTTTAATTAAATGACATAGATAACCTAAAGCACTTCAGAGTGGTGTGAAGAGAAATGAGTTCATGGCTAGAAAAACAGAATGTTAGAAGCGGGATTTGAATCCACATCTACAAAGGAGATCGCTTGGCCATGCTGACTATTAAATACCCCTGTTTAAATTTATTATTTCAGAACGGTTCAGTCCAAAAGCTTTTCAATGGTGCTTGAAGGCTCAGTGACCCACATAAAATCTCCCCCGGGGTTTTCCTGAGCCTGTCTTTGGTGGATGGGCAGATTTCCATGAAACATGGTATCTTGCATCTCAGGGATGGGGAATAACCCTTTGAGCTCTGGAACTGTAAAAGAGCAAATAAGGAATGAGTTATTTCTGGTTTTGAAATGTGGCTTAATTCTACTATTATAAGCGTTGCTTAGCAGAATTTAAAAAATGCGAAAATGGTCACTGAGGACGGTGAAAATTTCAACAACTGAACCTTAATAATTTGTGAAACTTCACTCATGGAGGAGGTTTTATCGTCTGTCTGATTTTACACCGTCTGTTTTACAGGAGACGGGTTTAACATATTCACTGCGAATGCAACATAGCTCAACAGCACATAGAAATGTTCAGCGAGCAGCTGAAATGCTGCTTCCCACTTTCTGCCAAAAATTACTTTGACAAACATTTCTCTGACTGGAGCTGAATAAAACAAAATGTTCCTTTCCAAATCATTAAACTCACAATTTCCGCGATCATTCCCAATCATCTGAATCGGAGGCCTCAGAATGTTCAACAAATATTAATCGTATAATGCAGGCTTCAAATCCACGATCTCGAAATTAAGAATCGGATGCTCTGTCGACTGAGCTAGCCAGGCCTGCGTAAGCTGCACGTTGATGTCTCTGATTGCAACAAGGCGCCCCCTGGCTCCGCCCCAGGGGATTAACGTGTTCTTCAGAGCATGACCCAGTTTCTGCTGAATTCCAAGGTTTGCAAGGAAATCAACCATTAAAGCCCTTTCACTAACCATAAGGAATCAGGCAATTTCCTTCTCGCAGAGTGCGTTTGTTCCTTTTCAGTAGCTCTTGTCTATTTCAAGCTCTTTCCCCATTCAGCCTGTCTCTCTGGCTCTGTTCAATCAGTCCATGGAGAAAAAATGAGCCAGACTTTAGAGCAAGCCTGTGGTTATCGTGAAGCAGCAAAGAAAATATCAATTCGAGAAGAATACGAAATCACTCAGATGCAATTTGAACACACAGCCTTTTGATTCGGAGTTAGATGCGCTACCGATGTGCCACGAGGTCGCGTATGTTTGCATGTAAGGAGGTTTCTCAAACACGTTTTATTTATCCTGCGTTGGTGCAATGAAAGGTCTTTAAAATCCCCGCCCACTCCCACCGGGTTTCAGAAAGCATAAGAAGCAGCATTCACCTGTCAGTCACCGTCTCACGCCCGCTTTCATCAGACGTTTCCAGCGGACTGCAGCAAATCCAGTTAATCGCTGGGAAGGGCGTATAATTAATACATTGTTTCTGGCTTTGAAATGCGGCTTGGGTCTGCAGGGATTAGCCGATAGCGTTGTTTTGCAGAATAAAATAAATGCTAACATTGTCTCGAGCGGAAGGTCGAAACTTCGATAACTTAATTTAATAACTTGAGATACTTTAATCATAGATGAAGTATTATCCCGGAACTGACTGTACACACTCTGTATTTTAGGAGACTGGTATTTAATGTTTATTCCTCATGCGACAATGTAGCCTGGGCTGCTTTTGTTCAATTACATTGCACGATGTAATGGGGCTGGGATGATTGACTTCCAACAACCATAACCATCTTCTTCTGTGCTAGGTTTCACTCCAGCCAGTGGAAAGTCTCCCCTCTGACTTCCCATTGTCTTCAATGTAATCGTCATTCTTTCTTTTGAAAATACTCGTCGACTGCTTCAGCCTCACAAGTCCCCGAGATATCTGCGCTCCTCAAATTCTGTGCTCTTGAGCTTCTCTAATCTTAACTTCTAAACCATTAATGAACGTTCCTTCAGCTGCCTGGGCCAGAAGATCTGGAATTACATCCCTAAACCTCTCCGCCTCTCCAACTTTCTCGATTTGCTGCAGTCCGCTGGGAGCAGGTGATGAAAGCGGGAGTGAGACGGAGACTAAATGGTGAGCGCTGCTTTTGATGCTGTGTGATTCCCGGTGGGAGTGGGCGGAGATTGTAACGTATTTTTATTACACCAATGCATGATAATTACATTTTTTCTTGAGGAACCTTCATGTGTACAAACATCCGCTGCCGGCATTGTAGACCTCGTGATATACGGTAGCGTGTCTGACTCCAGATCAGAAGGCCGCAGGTTTAAATCACGTCGGGTTCACGTTTCGTACCCGGCGCCTGAGTGCACGCAGTAAGGGCTGGATTGTAAAACAGAAAGCTTTGGGTTTGGGGTCGGATCGGTCCAACTGAGTCCTGTCTCCGTTTCCTACGACGGTCTGGAAGTCCGAATGTCAATTTGACTGAATTCCAGCGTGTGCTACCCATCAGGGACAAAGGGCGTACACTGAGGATTTCAGGCTTCCCAACATCCATACCTCTGTCTATCCTGTCTGAAATTCCACTCCCACCCTTCCTTACACACACCGCCTCTATAATCCACCCTGTAAATATCCAGACCATTGTGCATCTTGTCTGAAACTATGTTCCTACCCCATCCTCATGCCCAACGCCTACATACGCCACCCTTGTTAATATTCAGGCCTCAATATCTGAGCAAATTGTAAATACTGTCATAAATATGACTGAAAAGTAACAGTGCTGAAAGTAGTCAGCAGGTCAGGCAGCATCTATGGAGAGAAAAACAGAGTAAACTTTTAATGTCGATAAGATTTGGTCAGTAATGGAATATATCAGAGCTGAGCAGCATTAATGCGATGATAGAGACAGAGAACATTGGGGTAGGATGAGGAGAGGAAAACGGGAAAAGTCTGTGATTAGCTATTGGGTAAGATTTATTCAATGACAAAAGTGATGAAGATGCAAAGATAATGAGGCAATTAAAGAAATAGAAGCAGGCCCCAGAGTTGATGTCACAGTCGAAGCATAAGCAGTAAGCCATTTAAGAATTAGATGAGGAGAAACTTCTTCACCCAGAGAGTTGTGAACACTTTGAATTCTCTACCACAGAAAGTTGGTGAGGCCAATTCACTAGATGTATTCAAAAAGGAGTTAGATGTAGTCCTTACTACTAGAGGGATCAAGGGGTATAGCGAGAAAGCAGGAATGGGGGACTGAAGTTACATGTTCAGCCATGAACTCATTGAATGGCGGTGCAGGCTAGAAGGACTGAATGGCCTACTCCTACACCTATATTCTTTGTTTCTATGTTTCTAAATGTTTGCGGCAGATGTGTGAGAGAGTGCAGCATGACAAATGTGACAGAGAAATGTGGGTAGACCGCAGTGTGTGGCACAGCCGTACCTGCATGAGGTATCCCACCAGCCTCAATCAGGCCATAACTGCTCGATCCCCAGAGGTTAGAGTGCAGCAATGGTCCATCACCAGCACATGTCGTCCGAGAAAGCGGAAGCGGAGGTTATGAAGCAGTTTTGAAACTCAGTGTTGATTCAAACAGGTAACAGAAAGCGTAATCAAACACATTGGTGCTGTTCCTCATGGAGTTTAATGCAGAAACGATTTTGGAGACTGAGAATAGAGTAGGAGCTCGAGCATATTTTATGCAGTGGCGAAAAGTATAAGAAGCTCCGAATGGTGTAGGAGGTTGAGAAGATTGAAGAATGCCAAGAAGTGTGTAACAGCATAGGGGCCAGGAATACTGAAGATGGCTGAGAACTGACGAGAAGTGGAAGAGGCCAAGAACAGATGAACAATGTTTAAAGCAGAGAACAGAGGAACAATGTAAGTGGCCGAGAACAGAGGAACAGTGTAGGAGGCCAATAACAGTGAAAGAGGCCGAGAACAGAGGAATAGTGTTGGAGGCCAATTACATTGAAGGAGGCTGAGAACAGAGGAACAGAGTAGGAGGGCAATTATGGTGAAGGAATCCGAGAAAAGAGCTACAGTGTCGGAAGCCAACAACAGTAAAGGAGGCCGAGAAAAGAGGAACAGTGTAGGAGGCCAATTACACTGAAAGAGGCCGAGAACAGAGGGACTATGTAGGAGTCCAATTTTAGTGTAGGTGGCCGAGAACGGATAAGAAGAACGAGAACAGTGTAGGAAGCCAGTACGTTGTATGGCGCCGAGAACTGATGAACAGTGCATGAGGACAGAATGGTGCATGAGGCTGAGAAAGGAGCAACAGTGTATGAGGCCGAGAACCTTGTAGAAGGCTAGGAACAGTGTAAAAGCGTAGGACACCCATACCGGAGGAACAGCGTCGGAATTTGAGGACAGATAAACAGTGTAGCGGACCGTGAGCAGCAACACGGTGAAGGAGGCCGAGAACAGAGACACAAACCTGGAAGCGAGATGTAAAATTAATTTGGCAAATGAGCTGAAGCTCAGCGTGACGCTGGTGGATTGAACAGAGGCGTTCAGCAAAGCAATCATCGAATCTGCGTTTAGTCCTCTCCAAAGTACAGGATCAGCTAATACAGGACACCAAATTGCAAGAAATAAAAGTCTATCACTGATTCATGTGGATGCAATATTTGGGGCCATTGCTGTTGGGATGGAAAGAGGGGAAAGGCATGTATTGCATCTCCTGTGCTTGCATAGCGAGTTGCTGGGGAAGGGGCGGATGTGTTGGGAGTGATCGGATAGTGGACAAGTGTGTCGCAGGGGCACCGGGGCACCGGAGCGCAGGGGAAGAGAGGTTTGGTACTGGCCTTAGCTGGATGTGGCGAAAAAGTTAAAGAACAATTGAATGAATGTTCAGGCGGGTGGAGTAGAAGGTGAAGCGAAGTGGAAAGCCGATACGGTTCTTGCTGCGAAGGTGATGGCAGAAATACAGGATTGACAGGGTCGCGGGCACTGTCCACCACAGAGGAGGTGAGACCTTGGATGAGAAGAATGAAGTCATTTTAAATGCATAGAATAATAGAAACATGGAAAATAGGTGTAGTAGTAGGTCATTCGGCCCTTCGAGCCTGCACCGCCATTCAATGAGTTCATGGCTGAACATGCAACTTCAGTGCCCCATTCCTGCTTTCTCGCCATACCCCTTGTTCCCCCGGGGAGAAAGGACGACATCTAACTCCCTTTTTAATATATTAAGTGAATTGGCCTCAACAACTTCCTGTGGCAAGGAATTCCACAGGTTGACCACTTTCTGGGTGAAGAGGATTCTCCTCAACTCCGTCCTAAATGGCTTACCTCTTATCCTTCGACTGTGACCACTGGTTCTGGACTTCCCTAACATTGGGAACATTCTTCCTGCATCTAACCTGTCTAAATTAGTCTGAACTTTCAACGTTTCTATGAGATCCCTTCTCATTCTTCTGAACTCCAGTGAATACAAGCCAAGTTGTTTCCGTCTTTCTTGATATATCTGTCCCGCCATCCCGGGAATCAGTCTGATGAACCTTCGCTGCACTACCTCAACAACAAGAATGCCCCTCCTCAAGTTAGTAGACCAAAACTGTACACAATACTCCAGGTGTGGCCACACCAAGGCCCTGCACAACTGTAGTAACACCTCCCTGCCGCTGTACTCAAATCCCCTCGCTATGAAGGCCAACATGCCTTTGCTTTATTAACCGCCTGCTGTACCTGCATGACAAACTTCAATTACTGATGGACCATGACACCCAGGTCTCGTTGCACCTCCGCTTTTCCTAATCTGTCACCTTTCAAATAATATTCTTTCTCTCTGTTTTTACCACCAAAGTGTATAACCTCACATTTATCACATTATACTTCATCTGCAATGAAATTCCCACTCATCTAACCTATCCAAGTCACTCTGCAGCCACATAATATCCTCCTCGCAGCTCACACTGCCACCCAACTTAGTGTCATCCGCAAATTTGGAGATACTACATTTAATCCACTCGTCTAAATCATTAATGTACAATGTAAACAGCTGTGGCACCAGCACAGCTCCAAGTGGTACCACACTAGTCACTGCCTGCCATTCTGAAAAGTACCCATTTACTACAACTCTTTGCTTCCTGTCTGCCAACCAGTCCTCAATCCATGTCAGCACACTACCCCTTATCCCATGTGATTTAACTTTTACATGTTGTTCCTGTATGTAAAATGGAAGGCAGAACAAGTCCGAAGAACTACAGATCAGTTCACATAATGGCGGTGCTGGGAAAGATAACGGAATACTTCACAGATAATATAAAAACAACGAGAAACACAAAGATAATCACAGAATCATAGAATCATAGAAGTTTACAGCACGGAAGGAGGTCATGTATGCCCATCGTAACGCGACGGCCAACAATAGTTTATCCAGCCTAATCCCACAATCCAGCTCTGCTTAAGGCAGTTCAAGTGCACAACCACGTAATGTTTCAATCAGTTATGGCTTTCTGCCTCTATCTACCATTCAGGCAGCGTGTTATAATCCTCCACAACCCTCTGCAGTGAAGACGTTTCCCCTTAAATCCGCACTAATCTTTATACGAATTACATTGAATGTGTTCCCCCTGGTTGTTGACCCATCGGTTCAGGGAAACAGGCCCTTTACATCAACTATATCTCGGCCCCTCATAATTTTATATACCTCATTGAGCTTCCCCCTCTGTTTTAAAAAACAACAAACACAGCCTATCTAAGCTGTCCTCAGAGCTAAGATTCTCCACTCCCAGAAACAAACTCGGAAATCTCCCCTGTGCCCTCTCCAGTGCAATCCCGTCCTTCCTTTAATGTGGTGACCACCACTGCACGCACATCTCCAGCTGTGGCCTAACCAAAGTGTTATACAGTACAAGCATAACCCACCTGCTATTATATTCTATGCCTCTGCTAATAAAGGCAAGTATTCCGTATACCTTCTTAATCAACTGATCCAACTGGTCTGCTACCTTCAGTGATCTGTGGACATCCACTTCCAGGTCCCAGTTTTCCTCTACACTTCTCAATGTGTTACCATTTAATGTGTATTCCCTTTTTTTGTTAGTTCTCCCCAAATGTATCAACTCACACATCTCCGGGTTAAATTTCATTTGCCACTGATCTGCTCACACGACCAGTTGATTGATATCTTCCTGTACTCCGCAGATAATCCAAAAATAAAGGTCATGCTTGACCAGCCCTCTTGAAATCTTTGAATAAGTATCAGAAACAGTCGATGAGTGTAAGGCACTGGAGACAATATGGATTGATTCATAAATATCTCTTGGATAATATACCAAATAGCAGAGTCATGAACAATCACACAGCAAGTGGAGGTAGGCGACAACAACAGAATTGTTAGCGAGCTGGCTACACTAATAGAAAAAGGGAGTTCGGGAAAAAGGCATTTACTCAGATTAGCATAACGCGAGAAGTGTTGTTTCACAAGGATAGGCGCTGATAACTGTGTTGTTCAACATTTACATAAACTATATTGAATCGAGCAGGAAAATCGCAAATTCAAAATTTGCGGGTTTATACAGAGGAAGAATGCAGTCTGAGGCGCTGCATTTCGGTAGGAAGAAATATTGCTTGCTAAATTAGAGCCTGGAATGTGTAGAGGGGCAAAATTTTTCAGAGGCATTGATTCAAAACACATTTCCTGCAGCAAAGCATGTGAACAAGGCCATCAAAATACAAACAAATCACTGGGATTCGTTGCTATGGGAATTTAATCAAAAACAAGAGATTATTATACAATTGCATATAACCATGACTATGTCATAATTAGCGAAATGTAAACAACTCAGGTCTCCATATTACTAATCCGATATCGAGATACTGGAGAATGTGCACATCGTGTAAAAAAATGATACCACAACTGCGATTATGATCATCATTCAAGGTTGCACAGGCCGGGCTGTTTCATTTACAAAGGAGAAGGCTGAGGGCTGGCCTGAAAGAGACGTTTAACATTATGAAATGCGAACATAAGGTAAATGTTTGCACTGATGACTTCAGCCCAACAATGTCTATCATCGATATAAAATGTTCAAGAACAAATCAGTTAAGTAATTGAGGAGAAATGTATTGACTTTGACACGGGTGAGAATGTGGAACTTACGATAAGTTGGACTACTTGATGTGACGAGCAGAGAAGCAAGTAACGGGGAGTGAAACCAGTACACAGGGCCATTTAAGGCTCTGAGAGGCCTAAGTCTAACAGGAGCGAAGGCTTTCTATTAATACTATATATTGCATACAATTCATAAAATAATCAAACAAATAAAATTGTCTATTTATCCAAATTTAACAACTAACACATCTAAAGCTAACAAGAGCGAAGACACAATATCAATACAATATATTTCATACAATTCATAAAATCTTCAAACAAATATAATTTTCTATTTATTCAAATTTAACAACTAACACAAATTAAAGCTATGTACATTAAAAATCAGCATGCAATTGTAACAGAGTATGGTTTCTTCCTCTATTTAAACAGTGATATCAAACGGAAATTGGCAGAAAGACTGGGAAGATCCTCGTCTTGTCTGTAGCAAACAAAGTGCAAAAATCAAAGCCATGTACATTAAAAATAACAGCACAAACATTATACAGTTGAAGCAGATATTGGATTCTTCCTTGCTTCAACTGCGATATCAAACAACACATTCTCTGAATACGTCTCTTAAACCAAAGACGGGTTTCTTCCTGTGCATTTGCCTATGAACAGCATACGTTAATCTCCAGTCAATTTTTTGGGGGCATTTATAACTCATGCTGTTTGTCGCATAATGTTATACACACCTTGAGCAATAACGACATAATATATTGTACATCTGAAGATATAACTTGCATTTATATATGATATTGCTTAACGAACCTTGTGTCAAAGATTAATAGTTACTTATATAAAAATTAGGGCCGAACATCGATGGCCTAAAAAATATGAGAGTCTAAGGCTTCATTAGACTATGCTTGTATATGAGGTAGAAAGCAGTAGAAGTTTATGCTTTTAGGGTTACATGAAGAGTGGTGGGAAGAGGCTAATATGCAGTTTAAACACCGGCATTAATTAGTTAGATTGTTTTGCACTAAATGTTCTCTGGAGTTATTCGTAATTGCGTGCAAACAAACAGCAGTCATCAATTATGTCACAACATTGCAGATATTCAAATGGTTTATTTAATGAACCACTGCACTATTTATTTCATTATTAACAATTTAATGATGTTATTATTTACTGGCCCCGGACTGATCCCTGTATTATGAAAACCCGATATGTGTGTTTTTCACTTGTACGTATCTGTCCTCACTGTGCTTAGGGGAGACTTACCTGTGCAGAGCCTCTGAATCATAATTAGAAAGCTGTTCGTCAAACCTTACACTGTTGCAGCAGTGGAATAGTCAACAACATCAGCCCAATATACATTGTGTGTAATAGCAGGAGAGCTAAATTTAGCATACATGACCCACAGATTCTCAGGACCGTGTGGAAGGGAAGAACATTAATCAGCACTAAAAATTTAAAGTGTCAGCACTAACGATGCTTAGATTAAGAATACGTCTTATAAAGTGTATTTGAATAACGTAACTTTGCGCTGATGCTGTGTAAATGTCAGTAAATAGTTAACCTGTTTTCGATTGGTTGAGTTCAATCGGAAAGAAAGCAATATCAATGCACATATTCACAAACATATTCAACATTCTCATTTGACATCGACTACATTCATAAGACACACATAACGCTCCTTTGCGTGCAGATATCAGTCACCTAAAGCAATAACTGAAACGTAGAAGCAACTTACTTCACACCAGTTAGTGACCCACACTCAGTACATCTAACAGAGAAAGATGACAGTGGATCTCATAAAAACATGTAAAATTAGGACGGGACTGGACAGGTTTGATGCGGAAGAATGTTCCCGATGTTGCGGAAGTCCAGGCGCAGGGGACACAGTATTAGGATTTGGGGAAGCCATTTCGGACTGAGAGGAGGAGAACCCTCTTCAATCGTCGAGTTGTTAACCTGTGGAATTCCCTACCACAGAGAGTGATTGATGCCAGTTCATTGGATATATTCAAGAGGGAGTTATATATGGCCCTTACGGCTAAAGGGATCAAGAGGTATGGAGAGAATGCAGGAAAGGGGTACTGGGGTAATGATCAGCCATCATCTTTTTGAATGATGGTGAAGGCTCGAAGGCCGAATGGCCTACTCCTGCACCTATTTTCTATGTTGCAGTACTCACAGTAACACATGTCCGCTGGGGTCTCATGTTCTAAGCAGGTTAGTAATCAGCACTCAGTTCATCCCACAATGACAGACACTCCCATAAATTATATGGTAATTGGAGTACCGTGTTCCACACCGGTTGCTGAGCCACACTCAGAACATTCCACATTGAAATACACTCCTATAAATACATGGTCACTGCGGGGTGGTTTACACTCCGGTTTGAGAGCCTCACACAGTACAGTTGTGCAGGGACAGACACGGCCATTCCTACCTTCTATCAGAGAGATGTCTATACTGAGGACTGATTCAACAGTACACAATATTCCACTAAAGGCAATAGCTTGATAGTTAAACGAGCCTATTAGTTACAAACACAAATTTATATTCAGCTGAATCAATCGAATCAAATCGCAGAGGTTTTTGAGAACGCTTGCCTCAACAGAATGAATTCAACGAGCTCGTGACTTTAAAATTGTGACCAGCGTGTAACATTATCAGTCATAGATCAAAATCAGAGACCAGCTCACACAGAGATTTACACAACTTCAATGGTTATTTTTACTTACCAGGAACCCCAATTACGGCAATGATCAAACAGTATATTTTCTTCGCACTGTAAAGTGTTTGATGCATTTTGTGTGTGAAGCGATGTGACCCTTTGTGTTGCAGGCAATCTCCAGCAATTATACTCTGAGACGATACATTCCCAGCGCCTTAAATTTATACGCTGAGGTATCTCCATGGGGACACTGAGGTTGCAACATCGCTAAACATAGGTATTTTAACAATTTGACTAACAGATTACGACAAACAGATAGGTCTCTGTTGTCATGGAATATATTCAGTGCAGAGATTGAAATTTAAAACCCCAAAGAATGCACAATTTTTATTCAATTAATTAACCGCTGAAAATCGTCATCTGCATGCTGCCAGCATTGTGGTTGTTCTTTGAAACACAATCAGGCCCATCTTTACATCTCACATTTTTTCGGTACAGTACTTCAATCTGCAGTGGCCATTCAGTAATTACATTCCCAATGATGGAGTGGCCTTCCAGCCCTGTTGTATTCGATTCGAGGATGCAGCTGCGCTCCTTAATTCTGGCCTGTCAGATAAACAATTAAAGAGATTGATTTATATCAATCGTCCTCAAACGAATAAATACATTGAAATAATAGAGCCCGTCAACCTAATACATCCCCTCCAACTAATACAGCCGATCACACTAATGCAACGCCTCTTAACAATACCGCCACCCAAACTCATACAGCACCTCACACCAATACAGACCATCACGCTCATATATTGCCTTTACTCATAGAGTAACTAAAACTGATACAGCACCTCAAACTCACACAGCATGTAAAACTCACACATTACATCAAACTGATATCTCCGGTTGGCAAACAGTAGCAAGTGGAGTGCCGGAGTGATTGGTGGTGGGAACTCAAATACTTACAATGATTGGGATTCAGGCACCGAGTGT
Source organism: Pristiophorus japonicus (assembly GCF_044704955.1). Taxonomy (NCBI): domain Eukaryota; kingdom Metazoa; phylum Chordata; class Chondrichthyes; family Pristiophoridae; genus Pristiophorus; species Pristiophorus japonicus. The sequence continues at coordinate 2,193,457 of NW_027254824.1, read as the reverse complement.
AACATAGCCAAGTTTGTTGGTCTTAAAAAACTGGGTGCGACAGCAAAGAAATCTTTAAAAGGATAGAGAGAGGCTAAATGAGTGGGAAAAAATGGCAAATAGAGAATAATGTGGGAAAATGTGGGATTATCCATTTTGGCAGAAAAAATAGAAAAGCAAATTATAATTTAATTGGACAAATATTGCAGAGTGCTGCAGTACAGATGGACCTGGGAGCCTCCGTGCATGAAATACAAACACTTAATATGCAGGGAGAGTAATAAGAAGGAAGGCAAATGGAATGTTGGCCTTTATTGCAAAGGGAATGGACTCAACAGCAGCGAGATCCTGTTACAACTGTACAGGGTATTGTAGAGACCACACTAGTGTACTGAGTACTGTTTTGGTCTCTGTTGATGGGAAGAATATATTTGCATTGGAGGCTATTCAGAGACGGTAGATTCCGGAGATGGATCATTTGATTAGGTTGGGCATATACTCATTGAAGCACAGAAGAATTAGTGTTGATCTTATCGAAACATGTGAGAAAATAAGGTTCTCGACAGAGTGGATGCAGAGAGGATATTTCAACTCATAGCGGAAAATAATAGTTGGGAGCATCGTCTCAAAATAAGGCGTCGACTGTTTAAAACTGAGATGAGGACGAATTCCTTCACTCCGAGTGTTGTAAATCAGCGGAATACATTGCCACAGAGACCTGTGGAGGCTGGGCATTGATTATATTTAACGCAGAGATAGAGATATATTTGAGCGATATGGGAATAAGGAGTTATGGGTTAGCGGACAGGGAAGTGCAGCTCAGTCCATTATCAGAACTACCACGATCATATTAAGTGACGGAGCACATTCGAGAGGCCCAGTCATACTTCTATCTCTTGTGTTCTTATGCACTTAAGTACACACAATACAACCCTTGAATCTAATACAGCCCTTCAACTAATAAAGAACCTTAAATTAATACAGTCACTCAAACTAGCATATACACTCAATCTCAAGGAAATTGGAATACGATGCATGGATGTTATGCTTCAGTTGTATTGTTCCTTGATAAGATCCCATTTATGAATACTGCGTTCCATTCTGGGCAACGCAATTCAGGAAGGATATATTGGGCTTAGAGCAAGTATAGCACAGATTCATCAGAATGACATTGGGGCTGTAACGTTTAATAATTGGTGATAAGTTATATAAACCAGGCTTGTATTCATTTGTTTAAAGGAGAATGATGGTTAATCTAATCGAGGTGTTTAAAATGTTAAAATGATTTCCTAGATTGTCTGCAGCTAACTGATTCTGGTGGGGGCGTCTGGAACAAGGGGTGCATTATCTCAATATGAGAGTCACGCCAGTCAGACGCAAAATCTGGATGCACTTTTTTCACAAACAGTATTGTAGGATCTTGCAAAGCTCACCCAAAATGATTGTCGATTCTGGGGACCAATTGTAGCCTTCGAGACTAGGATTAATAGGCTTTTGTTATGTCAGGGTCTCAAAGCATACGGAGCTAAGGCGAATAAATGAAGATACGTTACAAATCAACCGTGATCAAATGTAACGCTGGAGGACCACAATGGCCTACTCCTGATCAAATATTTCAAAAATGTCGTTTAAATAAATTTGGAAGTACACTTCAAGTCAGGCAGGAGCTGGAACATTTTCCACAGTTTACACATTATGAGATCGATATTTCAAAACACGAAATCTCAGTGGATCATATTGAAATGGCTGAAATACTAATGACCAATTCGATGCTCGTCCCTCTACCTCTGTTGGAGGGGCCTAATTGTGCCTGCGAGACCAGCAAATGTTCTGAAGCTTCATCGCTGCGTAGGTGGTGGAGTCCGCACCATGTTTTTCGCTGACCTTGAAATGAACAGTTAATTTGTTCAGAAACTTAATCGATCGCCTTCAACATTAGCTTGAGTTCCGCGAAATTCTATCAGCAGATGGACGGTGCAGAATGCGGCAAAATGAAAAAAATCATCATTGTCCTTCTGTATAGTCGGTAATGGGATATATTGCGCCAATCATTTATCTTCAAACTGACCATAAACAGTTATATTTTCATGGGAAGTTATGAGGTCAAAGTAATGAACAAGAAGCTTATCTGGAGCGGAGAAGCAATCGATTCTGGAAAAAATAGAGCGAAAGGGTCTTTCGAATTTTGCAGAGGAGCAAAATGTGCAAGAACCGTTCGACCGTCCGACGCATTGACTGAACTTTTACTGCTGTTCAGTGTTTCGATTCGATTGCACAGAAATATGTTTTGTATATACAGATACAATCGTGGTATTTAATGATCCGGATATTTCCCTTCTTCTCTACAGGGGAACATACCTTCACCTCATCCCTCAAAGGTACGTGTTCTAATAAGAATCATATGTTCTCGAGACACGGTGGATAGTAGTGGATCATTTTTTCTCCTGTGTACCTTTCTTTCTCCGTTTTAACATCTATCGACGTGAAATCGGAAATTAATATGATCTCATGAATGTTAAGTTAGGGGACAAGACAATTCTGATATTTAAGAAAAAGGAGCAATAACTGGGATAATGCAGCAGAATATATGAACTTGATTTTTCATGAGCACGATTGAGCGGTTTATAAAAGACATCATCAATGTAATTATAGAATTCCCTTCGGGCATTTTGTAACTTTCATCGACTGTGCTTGCAGGTTGGGGACAGCGTCTGACGAATTAAATAAAAAAGCAACGAAAGTTTTGATTTTATAAATACTTACAAGATTTGCACATTTTATTCGGGGGTTTATGTCTAGATTATGCTGACATCCCGGGGATGCATCTTAATTGATTATCTGGACAGGACACCAGCTCTGCTGCGAACAGTTGGAAACAGCTAGAATTTGGCAGCCACCAATGGGCCTTTGGATGAATACAGATGAATGAAATATTTCTCCGATGTAGGGCATCCCTTTCCCATCTCTTTCTTTCTCCAGTAAATGGATTGCTTTCCCAAGGTTATTCAGGGGATGCGGGATCAGATTATCGGCGTGTGACTCGTTATTGTGACGACTATCACTAATGCTGCGTTTGTGTGCCTTTATGTCAAAATTATTGTTCAAATGTTTCACTTTCAAATGTTGACCATTAATGCATACTTTCCATGTTTTATATTTTTCTGAATTTGGATAAGGAAGGAATTTATTCTGAAATATTTGCATTAGCATCAATGCATTAACAACATATATTAGACCCATTACATGTCTACAAGGTCTCACTTCCTGTTGTCAAACATAGAATCATGGAAAATACTAGCAGGATCAGGCCATTCGGCCCTTCAAGCCTGCACTATCATGAATTATGATCATGGCTGAACATTCAACTTCAGTACCCCACTGCTGCCATATCTCTAAACCTCCTGATACGATTAGCTTTAAGGGCCACATATAACTCCATTTTGAATAAATCCAACGAACTGTATTGAACAACGTTCGTAGGTTCAAAATTCTCTGGTTGAAGAAGTTTCTCATCATCTCGATACTAGATGGCTTACCCTTTATCCTTAGAGTGTGACCCCTGGTTCAGGACCTCCCCAACTTCGGGAACATTCTTCCTGCATCTCACCTGTCAAATCCCGTCAGAATTGTATATGCTTCTATGAGATCTCCTCGCATTCTTCCAATAAGCCTCGTCGATCCAGTCTTTCTTCATATATCAGTCCTGCCATCCCGGAAATCAGTCTGGAGAATCTTTGCTGCACTCTCTCAATAGTAAGAATGTCCTTTATCAGATTCGGAGATCAAAACTGCTCACAATACTCAATGTGTTGTCTCATTAAGGCCCTGTACAACTGTAGTAAGACCTCCCTGCTCCTATTCGCAATTATTCTCGTTATGAAGGGCAACATGCCATTTGATTTCTTTACTGCCTGCTCCACCTGCATGACTACTTTCAATGTCTGATGTACCATGATACCCAGGTCACGTTGCAGCTCCCCTTTCCCTAAACTGTCACCATTCAGATAATAATCTGCATACCTGTTTTTGCCACCAAAATGGATGAACTCACATTTATCCACATTATACTGCATCTGCCATTCATTTTCCCACTCACCGAATCTGTCCAAATCATCCTGCAGCCATTCAGCATATTCCTCACAGCTCAAACTGTCACCCAGCCTAGTGTCATCCGCAAACCCGGAGACATTGCCTTCAATTATTTGGTCTAAATCATTAATATATATTGTAAAAAGCTGGCGTTCCAGCAATGAACAGTTGGTACCCCACTAGTCACTGGCTGCCATTCTAAAAAGGACCCATTTATTGCCACGCTTTGCATCCTGTCTGCCAACCAGTTCTCTATCCATGTCAATGCATTACCACCAATAACATGTGAATTAATTTTGAAGACTAATCTCTTGTGTGGGACCTTGTTAAAAGCTTTTTGAAATTCCAAATACAACACATCCACTAGTTCTCTCTGGTCCACTCTATTAGTTATATCCACGAAAGATTCTAGAAGATTTATCAAGCTTGATTTCTCTTCCATAAATCCAAGCTGACTTGGACCGATCCTCTCACTGCTTCCCAAATGTGCTGCTGTTACATCATTAATAATTGATTCCAGAAATTTCCCCACTAACGATGTCAGGCTCACCCGTATATAATTTCCGTTTTCTCTCTCCATCCTTTTTAAAAAACAGGGGTTACATTAGCTACCTCCGATCCATAGGAATTGATCAACAGTCTATGGAATGTTGGAAAATGACCACCAATGCATCTACTATTTCTAGGGCCACTTCCTTAAGTACTCTGAGATGCAGACTATCGGGCCCTAGGTTTTATCGGCCTTCAACCCCATCACATTGCCTAAAACCATTTCCTTACAAGCAAGGATTTCACTCAGTTCCCTTAGTTCCTTCTTCTACGTAGTTCACCGGTCCCCTACTATTCTCGAGAGGTTATTCGTGTCTTCCTTCGTGAAGACAGAAGCAAAGTATTTGTTCAATTGGTCTACCATCTCCTTGTTCCCCATTAGGAATTCTCCTGATTCCGAATGCGATGGAGCTACTTTAGTCTGCACTAATCTTTATTTCTCATCAAATATCGATAAAAGCTTTTGCAGTCAGGTTTTATATTCCCTGCAAACTTACTCTCATACTCTATTTTCCCCGTCCTAATTAACCCACTAGTCCGACTCTGCTATCGTACATTTGATTCAATCAGATCCCATTATAATGATGTATGGTGACCGTATGCCCACCTTCATCCTGGAAACTTTTTATTTTAACATGTAACGCTGTACTTACGCCATTGCACAACTTGCGGCACTATAGCACATGAACTCGTACTCTGGAGGTAACTCTATGTTCCACCAACTCTACTTCCTTACGCTTCAAACGGCAAATACTTTGCTAGTTAAATTTAAATAATGAAATAAAGTCAAACACTAAAACAACAGAATTAATCTAAAGTTGGGATGTAATCATATGTGTGCACACTATTCCAGTATTTTACTACCCTCCAGCCATACTTTACCAGAAGACTATAAATAGTCTCGACTGCACCTGCCCAATGCGTCAACTTTTCACATGGTAGCTCATGAGAAATGTAATGCTTGTTCCTCTTTACAAACGTCCTTCTGGTGGTGATAATTTTTAATATTTTGCGTGAATTTTATTTTCAATTATGATTGATGTGCTGTATTTATTTTTACAACAACATTCTGCTAGTATTTTCTCCTTGCTGTATTTGTAAACGAGTTCAAGCGGTTGTGCTCAAGCACATCGTTTTTGCAACTTACAGCTTCTCAACCTGTTTGAAAATACCTCCAACACTTAAACCAAACAAATACTTCAGAAATTGACAAATATTTTAATACGTTGGTGTAAACCTATAAAAAATTAAAGAATCTGAATAAATGCGACTTATATACAGCTAAGAAGTGACGGGGCACTGCATTACCCCTGTGCAGCCATCTCGAATGATCACTTTCCATCCATTACCTCTTCACATGTTCACTACACATTTTCATCTTCCCAAGCTTAATTGAATATTGAAAATATAAAATCGATATTTACGCCACTATGTGCTAAAAGCAATACACAGTCTAATTTATCTCAACATTCTAATTTCTTAGTTATCCAATCTTCTATTAACGCAAGGAATTGCGGGCAAACTTGTGAGGTCTTATCTTGTGAAGTAAACATCTATGTGGCACCTTATGGAATTCTTCTGGAAATCCGAATGCACGACATCTGCTGCTTCTGTTTTATCCAGGCTGTTTTATCCAGACATCCTTAAAGAACTCGATCAAATGTGCCAAACAAGATTTAACTTTCAGAAAAGCATGCTGAATCTGCTTGACTGCATCATTATTTTCTAAATGTCTTGCTAATATTTACTTAATGATGAACTGCAGCATTTTCCCAAAGATAAATGTTCGGTTAACTGATCTATAGTTCCCTGCTTTCTGTTTACCTCTTTTTTTAAATAGGGGCATTATATTTGCGTTTTTCCATTCTGAAACAAGGGACTTCTGGTTGACTGCAAATAATGCACTACCTATCTCTGCAGCCAACTTTTTTATGATCCTAAGATGCAGCGCATCAGGTCCAGTGCACTAATGCACCTTTGGTCCCATTAGTTTCCCTAGTACCTTCTCTCTAGTGACAGCAATTGTTTTAATTTCCCACCAATAGCCCTTTGATTATCAATTATTGGGATGATTTTACTGTCTCCTACACTGAAGACCGATACAAAATATTATTTCAAAGTCTCCGCACTTTCCCTGGTTCCCATTATTAAATCCGCCGTCTCATCATGTATCGGACCAAAGTCTATTTAATTTAATCACTTCCTTTATATATAACGATAGAAAATATTAAATATATTATAACTTTCTTTTCAGTTTACTCTCATAAGCTATCTTCTCTCTCGTGATCAATTTTTAATTATGTTTTTGTGATTTCGAAAGAAAGCCAATCCTCTGGCCTTCCGATTTTCTTCGCAACATTGTATGCATTTGTTTTCAATTTGATAACGTCCTTTACTCCTTTAGTTAACCATAGAAACATAAAAAATAGGAGCAGTATTAGGCCATTCGGCCCTTCGAGTCTGCAACGCCATTCAATATGATCACGGCTGATCTTCTGTCTCAGCCCCATATTGGCCATTTCCCCCATTCCCCTTGATGCCTTTTGTTTCTAGATAATCTGTCTATATCCCTCTTAAATATATTCAGTGACTTGCCCTCCGCAATCTTATGTGGCAGAGAATTCCACAGGTTCACCACCCTCTGAATAAAAAAATGCCTGCTCATCACAGTCCTAAATTTCCGATCCCGTACCCTGAGTCTGTGACTTCTTGTTCTAAACTTCCCAGCCAGGGGAAACATCCTCTCCGTATCCAGTCTATTCAAGCCAGTCAAAATTGTATACGTTTCAATGAAATCGGCTCTCATTCTTCTAAACTCTAATGAATGCAGACCTAGTCGACTAATCTCTCCTCATACGGCAGACCTGCCATCCCAGGAATCAGTCTGGTGAAGATTCGTTGCACTCCCTCTATGGCAAGTACATCCTTCCTTAGGCAAGGAGAACAGTACTGCACACAATACTCCGGCTGTGGTCTCACCCAGGCCCTGTGCAACTGTAGTAAGAAATCCTTGCTCCTCTACTCAAATCGTCATGCAATAAAGGCCAACATCGCATTTGCCTTCCTAACTGCTTGCGGCACCTGCATGTTTGCTTTCAATGACTATTATACAAGGACACCCAGGTCCCTCTATACATCGACACTTCCCAAGCCATCACCAGTTAAATCTTATTTTGTCCTTATATTTTTCCTACCAAAGTGGATAACTTCACATTTATCCAAGTTATACTGTATCTTCCATGCGTTTTCCCACTCACATAACCTTTCTAAATCGCCTTGCAGCGTCTTTGCATCCTCCTCACAACTCACAATCGCACCTAGTTTTGTGTCGTCAGCAAACTTGGAAATATTAAATTTATTCCCTCATCCAAATCATTTACATATATTGTGAATAGCACAAGCAAATATCCCTGTGGTACCCCACTAGTCACTGCCTGCCACCTGGAAAAAAAACGTTTATTCCTACGTTGTGCTTCCTGCCAGTTAACCAATTTGAAATCCATGCCAATGCATTGCCCCCAGTCGTTGATGCATAAATTTTGCACACTAAATTCTGATGTGGGACTTTTTCAAAGACCTTCTAAAATCCAAATGCACTACATCCACTGGTTCTCCCTTATCTATTCTATCAGTTACATCTTCGAAAAACTCTAGAATGGTTGCAAAACGTGATTTTCCTTTCATAAATCTATGTTGACTTTGTTTAATCCCGTTGATATTTTCTAAGTGTGCCGTGATCACAACCTTTAGAATAGACAGTTGCATTTTCCCTACGACTCATATTAGGTTAACCAGTCTGTAATTCCCCATTTCCACTATCCATCATTGTTTAATTAGTGGGATTATATTTGCCACGCTACAATCTGGAAAAAATGTTTAATAAACTATACAATTTTGGAAAATTACAACCGATGCATCTACTATTACCACGGATTCCTCTTTTAGTACTCTGGGATGCAGATCATCAGATAATGGGGGCTTATTAGCTCTCAGTCCCATTCGTTACTCCAGCAATATTTTCTTAATAAGAATTATTTGCTTTAATTCCTCTTGCTCACTCGAACTTGACTCCTTTGTATTTCTGAGATGTTATTTGTGTCCTCTTCCGTGTAGGTAGAATCAAAGTATTTATCTAATTATGCTGCCATTTCCTTATTCCCCATTACACATTCTCCCGTCTCTGTCTGTAAAGGACCTACATTTGTCTTCACTAATCTTTTCATTTTTACGTTCCTGTCGAAGGTTTTTCAGTCGGTTTTTATGTTCCTTGAATGTTTCATCTCATACTCTATTTTTCCCCACTTAATCAATCTCTTTGCCCTTTTTTGCTGAATTCTCAACTGCTATTTTATCTGGCAACTTTGTCGAATTCCTCTTTAGTTCTAATACTATCCTCAATTTGTTTTGTTAGCCATTGTTGGGCCACTTTTCCTTTTGTGATTTCACGCCAGAAAGGAATGTCTAACTTGCAATTCATGCATTCGTTCCTTGAGTATTAGCCATTGTCTATCCACCTTCATGTCTTTTAATGAATCTTCCCAATGTGTCATAGCCAATTCATTTCCCATAACTAATCAGTTTCGTTCCTTTCGATGGAGGACATCAGTTTCGGATTGGACTTCTTCACTTTCCATTTAATAAAGACTTAACTCTTGTTATGGCACTCTTCCCCTCGGGACCCCACACAAGACTGTTAATTAACCCCTTTTCATTAAACAATACCGATCTAGGTTGGCCTGTTTCACTAGTAGTCTGCTCCACATACTGGTCGAAAAAACATCTCGTACACACTCCAGGAAATCATCTTCCACAGAATAATTAATAATAATTTTGGACAGTCTATATGTAGATTAAAGTAATCGACGATACTTGCTACATGCATCTCTATTTTCCTGTTTGATGCCGTCCCCTGCACTACCACTAATGTTTGGAGGCTTAAAGATAATGCGCACCAATGTTTTATGTGCCTTGGTGCTCCTTATCTCCAGCCAGACTGATTGTACATCTTGGTTTTCTGTGCCAATATCATTTATCACTATTGCTCTGATTTCATTCTTTACTAACAGCGCCACACCACCCATTCTTACTGTTCCCTGTCCTTCAAAAATATCGAATCTCTTTTTGTTTGTATGCTCTGTCCGTTCCTAACATAATCTGGTTATCCTTTCCACAATCACTTTCCTGCATTGCTTCCTGTTGCTTTCTCTTTCGTATTCTCGATTGCTATCCAGTGTGTCCCCCCTCCCCCGCCCCTCCCCGATTTATTTAGTTTAAAGCCCTGACTACCAGCCTCGTTATTTCGTTAGCTTGACCACTGGTCCAAGCATAGTTCAGGTGTAGTCCATCCCCACGGAACAGCATCTCTTTCCCGAGTATTGGTGCCAATGCCCTAGCATCGAAACACACTTCCCCACACCACCCTATGAGCCACGCATTTATCTCCCTGATTCTTCTGACCCGATGCCAATTTGCTCGTGGCTCAGATAATAATGCAGACATTATTACGGTTGTGGATCTGCTTTTTAATTTACTCCCTAGCTGTTGAAACGCTCTCAGCAGAACCTCTTTCTTAGCCCTACCTATGTTATTGGTACCGACATGTACCACAAAAAACCTCATCCTCCCCCTCCCACTCCATGTTCTTCTCCAGCCCGGAGGAGATGTCCGTTAACATGGCACCGGGTATGCAACACAGCCTTCAGGACGCACGCTCTTGTCTGCAGATAACCGTATTTATTCCCCTAAATATACATTCCACTGCCAGAAACCACCTGCCACTTTACTCCACTCACGTGAATGCCTTTCTGCACAAAGGTGCTTTGGTCAGTCCACTTATCCACCCCGCAGTCTGCACGCTTGTCCTCAAAGGTTTAAGGAACTTCAAATCTATTGGACAAGTGCAGGGACTGGGGCTCCTGCAATAATACGTCCTGGATGCCCTTACCTGCTTCACTCGCACACAGACGCGCCTGTCCCTGACGGTTGTCAATCCTGAAGTATTTAATCTAGAAGGTGTGGCTGTCATCGCGAGCAAAAAACCCCGGCAACATTTTCTCTCCCTGATATCTCCGAATATCCGCAGCTCGACCTCCAGCTCCTCAACTCGGAGCGGGATTTTGGCCAGCCACAGGCACTTACCGCAGATATAGTCGCCCTGGAGCAACACTTCCAGAAGCTCCCACATATTGCAGCAGCAATACATCTCCTGTTTCCCCATTATTTTATTGAATTAATTAGTTTAGCATTCATCAAGTATTTTATTAAAAGGTTTTCTACATTAGTTAAACAAAGAAAGGTTAGTTTATTGTATATAGTTATATGCTATATGTTAATTTAAAAGAAAAGCTTATCCCTCAGTCACTACGGGTCACTTACCTGTCTTACTTGTGATGTCACACAGTGGAGTTCTCCCAATCCGGAGCTGTGCGATCTCCTGGTAGAGGAAAAAAAACAAAAGAATCCCAGCCCAATAGAAGAAACAATCTCGGGAAATTCCTCTCCGACCCAACCAGGCGATGAAATCTAGTCCAAGAGATCACACTGGCCATATGCTGTGGTTTGCAGTGGCTTATAACCCCACTCTAAGTCCTCATGTATGCACTCGTTCAGGTACACCACTGCTCCACCTCTTGTTTACTCACTCTGAGCTGATGCACTCCACGGATAGTTAGCCACGAATTGTTCATCCTTACTTCTCTTCTTTCTCACTGGATTATATTTTTGCTTATAGTTATGAAATATCTCTTCAACTGTTACCACTGCTTTTCTTCAGTCTTAACATTTAATATATTTTCCCAGTCCTGTTTAACCAACTCTGTCTTCATTCCTTTGTAATTGCCTTTATTTATTTTCAGGAAACTAGTTTGAGGCCTCGCTTTCTCACACGTGAACTGACTTAGAAACTTTACCATGCTATGATCACTCGACACAAGAGGATCTTTCACTATGAAATAATTAATTAATACAGACTCCATAAACATTACCTTATCTAACATAATCTTCGCCCTCGTTGGTTCCACAACGTTTTACTTGAAGGAAACGTCATGCATACACTCTGTGAACTCTTCCTCAAGGGTGCTTTGTCCAATTTGATTTTTCCAATCAATACAAAGAACATCCATGATTATTGCCAGTCAGAATCATGTGAATTCATAATGGAGAACAAAGAAGTACAGAACAATTGAACAAATGCTATGGTTCTGTCTTCAGTTGTATTAGGCTGTCCCTCGTGTCGAGGAAGATCCGCTTCCGCACAAAAAAGTGATGAGTTCACAGGTGTGTCAACAATGAGGGATCTGACATTCTAGGTCACAAACTACATACTGAAGGGTGGAAGATGCCTGTGCATGGATTATTTTAATGTGGGGTGACCGTTGCACACCAGTCACACCACGGGCTTGACAGATTTAGGTCTTGATCCAGTGACAAGGGTTAACCAAGACTACTTGAGTCAAAACTCTGCTGCACAGACCTAGTGCGCACGCATGCTCCAACTATCCACAGATCGCAGTATGGGCTGGCACATGCAGCCCCTGAGCCCTCGCCATTCCTGGGCCCCAAACTCTCTCCTCCCCAGGGCGTTGATCACAATGCTCCTGGGCCCCGAACTCTCACTGCTCCTCCATCCGGATAAAAAGTGCAGCAGTGAGAAACAGGACATCGATTAGTCTCCTCTGATCTTGGAGACATCAAATATCGACACTTATTCGAAATATCCAAATATTAAACTCCAGCCTAGTTGAAGGGGAATTATCAGCAGAAACAAACAGTTCCGAAGAATGTGAATAACAGCGGCAATAACAGCAGAGTACAAACCCAGCAGTCACTAAGGAAGACACGAATAACATTTAGGAAATACTAGGGGAATGAGCTTCTCGTGAGAAGGAGGAATTAAAGGAAATCCTTATTATTCAGTAAACTGTGTTCGGGAAATTGATCGGAATGAAGGCCGATAATTCCCCAGTGTTTGATAGTTTGCATGCCAGAGTACTTAAGGGAGTGGCTCGAGAAATAGTGGATGCATTGTTGGTCATTTTCCTATATTGTATAGATTCTGGTCAAGTTCCTTTGGACTGGAGTAAGCTAATGTAACACCACTTTTTAAAATAGTAGGGAGTGAGAAAACAATGAATTATTGACCAGTCAGCCTGACATCGATTGTGGAAAATGTTGCAATCAATGATTAAATATATAATAGCAGCGCATTTGGAAAGCAGTGACAGGATCAGTCCAAGTCAGCATGGATTTATGAAAGGGAAACCATGTTTGACAAATCTGCTAGAACTTTTTCAGGATGTTATTAGTAGATTGGACAAGGGGGAGCCAGTGGATGTAAAGTATTTAGATATTCAAAAGGCTTTTTGCAAACTCCCACATAGGAGATGAGTGTGCAAAATTAAAGCACATGGTATTGGGGGTTATGGACTGACGTGCATAGTGAACTTGTTGGCAGACATGAAGCAGAGCGTAGGAATAAACGGGTCCATTTCAGACTGGCAGGTAGTGCCTAGTGGTGTACCGCAAGGTTCAGTGATGGGACCCCAGCTATTTACAATATACTTTCTTGATTTAGACAAAGGAACTGAATGTAATAACTCCACGTTTACAGATGAGACTAAGCTGGGTGGCAGTGTGAGCTGTGATGAGCATGCTAAGAGGCTGCAGGGTGAGTGGGCAAATACATGCCAGATGCGGTATAATGTTGATAAATGTGAGGGTATCCACTTTGGTGCTAAAAACAGGTGGGCTGATTATTATCTGAATGGTGACAGATTGGTAAAGGGGGAGTTGCAACGCGAGCTGGGTGTCATGGTACATAAGTCATTGAAGGTTGTCATGCAAATACAGGAGGCGGTGATGAAGGCAAATGCCATGTTGGCCTTTGCAGCGAAAGGATTCGAGTACAGGAGCAGGGAGGTCTTACTACATTTGTATAGGGCCTTGGTAAGGCCATACCTTGAATATTCTGGGCAGTTTTGTTCTGCTAATCTGAGGAAGGACATTCCTGCTATTGAGGGAGTTCAGTGAAGGTTCACAAGACTGAATCCCGGGATGACAGGACTGGCATATTAAGAAAGACTGGATCGACTCGGCTTGTATTTAATGGAATTTAGAAGAATGAGAGGGAATCTGATAGAAACATATAAATTTCTGACGGGATTGAATAGGTTAGATGCAGGATAAATGTTCCCGATGTTGGGGAAGTCCAGAACAAGGTGTCACAGTCTAAAGATAAGGGGTAAGCCATTTAGTTACGAGATGAAGAGACACTTCTTCACTCAATGAGTTGTGGGCATGTGGAAATCTCTACCACAGAATGATATTGGTGCCAGTTCGTTAGATATATATAAAACAGGGAGTTGGATGTGGCCCTCACCGCTATAGGGATCAAGTTGTATGGAGAGAAAGCAGAAATGAGGTACTGAAATCCAAAATCAGTCATGATCATATTGGTGGTGGTGCAGGCTCGAGGGATAGAATGGCCTACTCTTACAACTATTTTCTATATTTCTATGTTTTATCATGTATTGATTTATCGTACATCCTAAAGCGTTTTGGACCTGAAGACAACTCACACCAGTGACTTGTTTCCCTCACTAATTCATATCTGTTTTTACAAAGCTGTTTACTATGAACCACAAAGCACTGCCTGAAAGTTTGTTGCAATCGGATTCAATAGCAATTACAACTACGTTTTGCGTAAATAGTTGAACATTAAAAAAATAAAATAGGTGGAGCTCTGGAGATAGAGATCGGGTGTCGAACTAATTGCTTCTCCATGTCAACTTGCCGGCACTGAGATAATGGCATCTGCAGCCTCATTTTGAGCGAAATGATTATATTATTCTAAACTAAACCTACAAGTGTTTGGTTGAATGTGTGCGTTTTTTGAGTTTGACAGTATTTGTGTACAAAATTATAGTGGGAGCTCGATTCTAAAATTTAAAGTCACCACGCATGTGGATTGCGAAATTAACTCGAATGGTTGCTTCTCATTATTATTTAGTTTTAGTGTGGTTCGAATTGACAATTCAACGCTTAATGTGCTCATGTCATTTCTTACTACATCTCCGTTTCCATTCGAAGAAAGTGAAGTTTTAGAAATCAAGAACCAATTACTGGATAGCAGAATAGTAACATGAGCGAAATGTCTGATCAGAAATCGCTTTTGAGACACGCTAAATTATTCCTCCAGAGACATAGCACTCGCATCGAAATATACAATGGTATTACGAAGAAATGCAATTTGGGTATGATTTTAAACTTCCACGCTGGTGGAGCCTGTGGCGCGCAAGCTGGGGGGAGGGGTGGATGGGATGGGGCGGGGAATGGCGGGCGGGGGGTGGGGCGGTGTGTGGCGAGACGGGAGGTGGATTCCAGTGAGAGTTCTACTTTCAAGTCTGTTAGACAGTCGATTGAGAGCACAGAAGCACATCAATGCTCTGAGGACCTGAATCGCAAGGCATCTGTGTTGCGCATGTTAACCTGGATAATGCGTTGGCTGAAACGGTTTCAATGTTGATTGATCAATTGGAGCTTGTGGACAAAGTATCAGCTCTGGCTCCGTTGGTATCACTCTTTCTCTCTGAAGGCTTTGGCTTCAATTACCACTCCAGGGATATGAGTACTAGAAACTAGGCCTACACTGCTGTGCAGAAGAGAGTGTGTGCTCCACTGTGGAAGATGCAGTATTTCAAATGAGACTTTAACCAAGTATGTAAAATAGTCTCTAAATTAAAAATCAGAACTGCCAAAGTGATAATATCTGGATTATGACCTGAGTCACGAGAAAATTTGCATCGGGTATATAAAATTAGAGAGCTGAAACGTGGCGCAAATCAGGTGTCCGAGAATTGGCTTTCGATTCATCATGCTCTGTACCAGCACTGCGGAAAGATGGAGCATTTCCGTTGCGATAGGATCGAATAAAACCAGGTTAGGACCTGTGTCCTGGTGCATCGAATAACTAGGGATATCGATAGGGTTTTAAACTACATAGTGCTGGGGAGGTGGGGGGAGGGGTCGCAGGTGGATTCAGGTAAGCAGAAATTCAAAAAGTGAAATTGCATGGAGAAGGCAATCGAGCAAGTGAGCGGTGGGCAAATGATAACCAGAGTGTGAAAGGAAGGGACAGAATGCGTAAAAATAAGAGTGTATCAGAAAATTGGGTCATAGCAAGGAAATATTTTGAAAAGCAAGAAAAAAAATCACGTTATCTGAATGCAAATAGCATTCTTAACAAGATAGATGACTTGATGACTCAAATATACATAAATGGATAGCTGGCAGTTAGGAATGTTAGGCAGAAGGGAAACGGAGTTTGGGTAGCTCTGTTACAAATGGATGAAATCAGTATCATAGTGAGAAATAATATTGGCTCTGAAGATCAAGATGCAGAATCAGTTTGGGTGGAGATAAGAAATAATAAGGGGAATAGGTCACTGGTGGACATAAACTATAGCCCCCCTAACCCTAGCTACACTGTTGGTCTATATATAAATAAAATATAATGGAGGCTTGTAAGAAAGGTATGACAATAATCTTGGGCGATTTTAATCTTCATATTGATTAGACAAAACAAATTGTCGAACGTAGACTTGAGGAAGTGCGCATATGCTGTATCTGGGAACGGTTCATTGAATAGTACATAGCAGAACCAACAAGGAAGCAGGCAATCTTTGATCTTGTACTGTGTAATGAGACAGGATTTATAAATAATCTCATAGTAAAGAAACCGCTTGGAAAAAGTGATCGTAGAATGATTGAATTTATAATCCAGATGGAGGTTGAGAAAGTTGTATCATAAAGCAGTGTCCTGCTATTGAATAAAGTAGATTACAAACGCAGGAAGATAGAGTTGGCTAAAGTGGACAGGGAAACTAGATGAAAGTCCAAGATGGTTGATAATCACTTGCAAATATTTAAGGAGATATTTCATAATTTTCAACAAAAATATATTCTAGTGAGAACGAAATACTTTAACAAACGTGTGAACCACCGGTGGTTAACTAAGAAAGTAAAGGATGGTATAAAACATTGAAAATGTGGCATGTAACGTTTCCAAGGTTATTGGAAGTCCAGAGGATTTGGAAAATTACAAAATCACCAATGCCAATTAAAAATATAACATATAATAAAGAGAGTAAATGTAGAGTATGAGAATAAACAAGCAGGAAATATGAAAACAGGTAGTAAAAGGTTCTACAGATAAATAAAAAGGAGGAAATTAGCTAAAGTCTATGTTGGTCCCTTGGGGTATGAGACTGGAGATTTAATAAGGGGGGGAAGTGAAATAGCCGAGGCATTGAACGCATATTGTGCATCCGTCTTCACGGTAGAATACTCTGAAAAATCCCAATTATAAGTACTCAATGCGATATAGGGAGGGAGGACCTTAAAACAAAAACTATCACTAAAGAAACATTATTCGGTAAAATAATGATTCCAAAGGTGATGATGTCTCCTGGACATGATGTTCTGCATGCTAGGCTTTTAAAAGACGTGCTACAGAGACATTCGATGCACTAGTTGTAATCTACCAAAATTCTGTGGATTCTGGGAAGTCGCAGCGGATTTGAAGACAGCAGATGTAACAACCTATCTAAAAATTGAGGCAGAATAAAGCAGCGAACTCTAGAAAGCTGACCCAACACCTGTCGTTTGGAAAATGCTGGAATCGATTATTAAGGAAACAATAGCAGGTCATCTGGAAAAGCATTATAGAGTCAAGCAGAATCTGCATTGTCTTATGACAGGGAAATCACGTTTGACAAATTTCATGGAATTCTTTGAGGATTGAGTGTAATGTAGCCAGTTATCGTGATAATACAAAGATGGGTGGGAAAGCAAGTTTTGAGGAGGAAACATAAATCTGCAAAAGGAGATAAACAGGCTAAGTGGGTGGGCAACAACTTGACAGATGGAGTAAAATGTGGGAATGTCTGCCGTTATGCACTTTGGCAGGAAAAAAAGCAAATGTTTATTTAAATGAGAGAAACTACAACATGCTGCATTTCAGAATGACCTGGGAGTCCTTGTGCATGATGCACAAAATGTAAGTGTGCAGGTACAGCAAGTAATCAGGAAAGAAAATAGATTGTTGGCTTTTATTGCAAGGGGTTGGAGTATCAAAGCAGGGACGTCCTGCTACAACTGTACAGGGTATTGGTGAGGCCACACCTGCAGTACTGGGCACAGCTTTTGTCTCCTTATTAATGGAAGGATACATGTGCATTTGGAAGCAGTTCAGGCAAAGTTTACGATGTTGATTCCGGAGATGAGGCGGTTAAAATATGAATAACTGATGAATAATTTGGCCAAATGCTCATTGGAGTTTAGATGAATGACAGGTGATCTTATTGAATCATTTAAGGTACTGATGAGGCTCGGCAATATTGATGCTGAGATAATGTTTCCGCTCGCCGGTGAATCCAGAACGAGACGGTTGTGTTTAAGAATAAGAGGTCGCCCATTTAAAACGGAGATGAGGAAGAAATTATTCTCTGAAAGAGTCGGAAATCAGTGGAATTCTCTGCCGCAGAGACGTTTGGAGGCTGGCTCATTGAACATATTTAACGTGGAGATAGGCAGATTTCTGATCGATAAGGGAGTGAAGGATTAACAGCAGGGAATTGAAGCTGAACCCAAGATTAAATAAGCCATGATCTTATTAAGTGATGGAACAGGCTCGAGGGGCCCAATAGCCTGCTGCTGCTCCAACTTCTTAAGTTCTAATGTTATTATGTAAGACACCGGCCTAGAAATTCGATTTAACTGCGGCGCAAAAAGGACGGTATCAGATCATTTACTGCAAAGTAACTTAATGTCAGACACTGCATATAACGTCGGGCACTACTATAATGCTCATTTTGAGCCATCTCCAGTGAGGAATATCTGGGCAATTTGATGCATCCTCCCTGTTGTGGAGGTTCAGAAATATAACTGAGTGTGGTGAAGGTAGAGAGTTAGGATTGCCACAGATATATCAGCCAAGTAATTTAGCCGCAGGATATATTTGAGGTGGATGGGTGGTTCAAATTATGGAACCATGGATACGGCAATTGTCATTGCCCAGCAAAGGCCGCAGATGTCAGCGGATGCAATGTTATGACTAGGCTATTGCAGCTTGGTGTCGAAATAGTCGAGAATTGATCCAGGGACGCCGTCTATGAAGTAGCGACCGGAGAGCACTTTGCAATTTCCAAAGTTTAAAACGAGAGAAATAGTCCAGCAGGAACAGAAGAGTTGACAAGCCTCTGTAGCTGTCACGCTGAATCTAACTCGAAATGAAGTGGGTTGATGGCTGCTGGGAAGGCATTCAGGCAACTGAGGGGGGAAATTAGGGTGTAGAGAAGGTAAATACGAAAGCATCAAAAGAGCCTTCGATAGACCTAAAGGGCGGGATAAGTTTAATGGTAATGAGCTCTGGCATCTAACGGAAAATATTCAATCAAGTTGGAGAGAATTACCCAAAGGCGAGTGTAAATGGCCCTGGTAGTTGATTGGCGAGAAAAGCCACAGGAAGAAATTTGTTATCTTCGAATTTGAAAAAAAAATTCCTGATGGAGAAGGGGGGCCATTCAGTGCATCTTAACACATCTGTCCAGGAAGGACCTTCAGTCCCGCCTCCACTGCTGAATCTAAATATTTTGTTCATGATTCCAGGATATTTGTCTCCCGAACTGTAGTTAAAAAAATGGAAGTGAGAATCAGGCGGCGCGGCTAACAGGCAACTAATCAGAATATTACAACTGATTATTGGATGATGTTTAATGCAGGCGGCCGATGTGAACAATGGAATTGAACATTCGACGGTGACTATAAGAAGTGGCTGGTGCTATATTGCCCATTTTGCACTGACGCCCATGTCGAATTTCTACTACGGTCTTGCTCAGCTTCGCCATTTGCGATTCCAGATCTCAGGCCGAGGTCGCCGTATATCATAAGAACATAAGAACATAAGAATTAGGAACAGGAGTAGGCCATCTATCCCCTCGAGCCTGCTCCACCATTCAACAAGATCATGGCTGATCTGGCCGTGGACTCAGCTCCACTTACACGCCCACTCCCCATAATCCTTAATTCCCTTATTAGTTAAAAATCTATCTATCTCTGACTTGAATACAATCAATGAGCTCGCCTCAACTGCTTCCGAGGGCAGAGAATCCACAGATTCACAACCCTTTGGGAGAAGAAATTTCTTCTCAATTCGGTTTTAAATTGGCTCCCCCAGTATTTTGACCGAAGCAAAATAATTGTTTAAGGTCTTAGCCTTTTCCACATTTCCCATTATTAAATCCCCCTTCTCATCTTCCAAGGGACCAACATTTACTTTAGTCACTCTCTTCCATTTTATATATCTGCAAACGCTTTTACTATCCGTTTTTATGTTTTGCGCAAGTTTACCTTCGTAATCTATCTTTCCTTTCTATATTGCTTTCTTAATCATTCTTTGCTGTCGTTTAACATTTTCCCAATTTTCTATTTTCCCACTAACCTTGGCCACCTTATAGCCATTCGTTTTTAATTTGATACTCTCCTTCATTTCCCTGGTTATCCACGGCTGGTTATCCCTTCTCTTACCGCCCTTCTTTTTCATTGGAATATATTTTTGTTGAGCACTATGAACGAGCTCCGTAAAAGTCGTCCACTGTTCTTCAATTGTGCCACCGTTTAGTCTGTGTTTCCAGTCAACTTTAGCCAACTCTGCTCTCTTGCCACTGTAATCCTCTTTGTTTAAGCATAGTATGCTCGTTTGAGACACTACTTCCTCACCCTCAATCTGTATTACAAATTCAACCATACTGTGATCACTCATTTCGAGAGGATCTTTTACTAGGAGTCGTTTATTATTCCTGTCTCATTACACACGACCAGATCTAAGATAGCTTGCTCCCTTGTAGGTTCTGTAACATACTTTTCTAAGAAACAATCCCTTATGCATTCTATGAATTCCTCTTCCAGGCTACCCCGTGCGATTTGAGTTGACCAATCGATATGAAGGTTAAAATCCCCCATAATTACTGCCGTTCCTTTTTCACATGCCGCCATTATTTCCTTGATTATTGCCCGCCCCACCGTGAAGTTATAACGAATGTCAGAAGTTAGGGTAAACGGGATAGATGGTAGCGGGAAATGGTTATTAATAGTGAATAAGAGGTCAAACTTACTTTTGACTGTATATCTGTATTGATCACCTGTAATGTTCAAACCACCTTTCTTCCAGAAGACAAATGTAGGTCCATTGCAGACAGAAACGGGAGTATTTGCAATGGGGAACAAGGAAATGGCAGAACAATTAAATAAACACTTCGATTCTGTCTTCATTCAAGAGGACATAAATAACATCACATCAATGTTAGGCATTCAATGGTCTAGTGAGCAAAAGGAATTAAACAAACCCTTATTGGCAAGAAAATATGGCTGTAGAAACTAATGGGACATAAGTCTGAGAAACACGCAGGGCTTGATGATCTGCATTCCAGTGTATTAAAATAGATCTCCATGCAAACAGTAGATACATTGGTGTGATCTTCCAAAATTCTATCGTTTATGAAACCGTTCCTGCAGATTGGAATGTGGCAAATGTAACCACACTATTTGCAAAATAAGGGAAAAGGCAACGGGGTTCAACAGAACGGTTAGCATGACATCAGTAGTAGGGAAAATGCTGGTGTCTATAAAACAGGATGTGATAACAGCACACTTAGATAACATCAACGGGATGAAACAAAATCAACATGGATTTAATGAAAGAAAAATCATGTTTGACAAAACTGCTGGAGTTATTTGAGGAAGTAACTGCTAGAATAGATAAGGGAAAACCAGTGTTTGCAACGTATTTGAATTTTCAGAAGTCCTTTGAAAAAGTCCCACATAAGAGTTAATGTACAAAATTAAAGCACATAAGTTTGGGGTAATGTATTGGCATGGATGGAAAATGGGTCAACTGACAGGAATCAGAGAGTTGGAGTAAACGAGTCTTTTTCGGGGTGGCGGGCAGTCACTAGTTGTGTACCAGAGGGATCATTCCTTTGCCCCAGATATTCACAATATATATAAATGATTTGGATCAGGGAACCAAATGCAATATTTTCAAGTTTGCTGACGACACAAAACTAGGTCGGATTGTGAGTTGTGAGGATCATGCAAAGACGCTGCAAGGTGATTTAGATATGTAAATTGAATGGCAAACAGATGGCAGATGCAGGATAAGATGGATAAATGAGAAGTTATCCACTTTGTTCAGAAAATGGTCAGGAAAAATATTATTTGCATGAGACAGCCTGGGAAGTGTCGCTGTACAGAGCGACCTGGGTGTTCTTGTACACCAGTCATTTAAAGCAGACATGCAGGTGCAGCTAGCATTCAGGAAGGGAAATGGTATGTTGGCCTTCATTGCATGACGATTTGAGTACAGGAGCAAGAATCTCTTACTACAGTTATGCAGGGCCTTGTTGAGACCGCACCTGGACTATTGTGTGACGTTTAATCTCCTTACCTAAGAAAGGACATACATGCCTTAGAGCCAGTGCAAAGAAGGGTCACCAGACTGATTCATGGGATGGCAGTACTATCTTATGACGAGAGATTCGGTTCCCCAGGCCTGTGGTCACTAGATTTTAGAAGAATGGGAGCTGATATCATTGAAACGTGTAAAGTTCTGAATGTGTTGGATAGACAGGATGCGTGGAGGATGATTCGCCTGGCTGGGAAAACTAGATCAAGGGTGCACAATCTCAGGACACGGGGTAGGAAATCTAAGACCGAGACGAGAAATAAAAAATCACTCAGAGGGTAGTGAATTTGATGAATTTTCTACCATAGAAGGCTGTGGAGGCTAATTCACTGTATATATTCAGGAAGGTGATAGATAGATTTCTAGAAACAAAAGGCAACAAGGGGTAGCGGGAAAATGCAGTTTTGAGATAGAGGATCAGTTATGTTCATATTGAATGTCGGTGGAGGCACGAATGGCTGAATGGCCGACTAGTGCTCCTATTTTCTATGTTTCTAGAAGCACACACCAATGGAGCAAGATTGAAAATCAGATCCATTGCA